>NW_026136706.1:14962345-16162345 GCF_905237075.1 Dicentrarchus labrax
ATGCAATTAGACAAATAAACAAGAACAAGCTCATCAGTCAACAACTACACTAAAACTAATCAGCAGTACACTGGAACTGGCTCTAATAACTACTGCATTATAACTGTCAAACAATATATTATTTTGATTGCAGCTTTTTCCCTTTGAATTATACCCTGCCATTATTCTCCAATGTGTAATGGATTATAAACATTAAAGGACTTATTTAATCTTAATCACTATTCATAACATCAGACATTGTTGATAATTTAGTCATTTTATGTATTTAGCTGAAGAGCCCTGTGTTCCTTGTTTTAACAGCAGCAGCTGGAACATTATGCCACATTTCAAAATAAACCCAATAACACAACAGTGCTGCTGTAGCAAAGCAAGGACTGCTATGACTGGCAGCTTTCCCCTCACTGCTTTCTTTCTTGGAAACTGGAATCAGTAAAGACAGCATGCATCTTCACCCAGTCCCACTCTGTCTATCTGCCAGAGCAGCTTGTGGGGGAGTTCCATTCACAGACAGCCACAGTTTTTCATCTGGGCCCTGCTATCGAGTCATTACAGATGCAAATGCTGCCTGAGAGACACGCTGCCTGAGAGAAAGAGGTGCAACCCAGAGAGGACTAGGGCTGCCAGCAAGAGGGTCATTGTTCCCAGGAGGCTGTGCTTGTTCAGTGCGGTGACATGGCACCGCCAGCATTTGGAGAACCTCCAGAGTCAACAACTCTACCTACAACTAAGGAATGTGAGGCATCCTCCATCTGGGAGAGAGATGAGGAGAAAGGAGTCTGTCAGGGTAACCTCAATGAAAAGACTTCTTTTCAAAAATAACTGATATTCATTTGGAAGCGAAATCTGTAAGAGGCTGTATCCTCAGCAAGAGTTATTTTAGATTCTGGAAAGCCAATAACAGAGCAGGCTGACAAGAAACCATCAATATACTTTCTCTCTCCTGAATGATGGCAAGACATAATGGCACTAGCTAATGAACTAATCCTGAAATATATTAAATTAGTCTTGCAAAATTCAAAATGTTGATAAACAGAAACTGCCAACCAGGAGTGGAAATTTCCACCAGAAATGACCTGTGCAATTTTAGTCCATTTCCTAGTGAGGGTCCTAATTAGGTACCATTGTTGGAAACCTATTTGTATGCTTAGCCCTCAGCTGATGCTGCACTAGGCTTTGATGCCAAAAATGGTTTCCATGGAGATTCTAATGTACTGTCTCAACTAGTGCTTTCTCATATGACCAGTTTTCAGTGTTACATACTGTAGCCTATATATGGGTTCTTCATACTTAAATGCCAATATTATACATTTATCACAGTTCCTTTCTCAAATTAATGCATAACTAGTTCATTTGCATTCAGTTATGACAGCATGAAAAGTTAAAATCTTGACACAGGGTGGGCATGACATCATAAGCCACAAAGCTGTGTGTAATCTAGGGTGAAGCTTTTTCATCATGGCTAAATAAAATCCAGAGATTGTTGCTCCTCTCCAACAGCTCCTTCTTTGTCTTCACTGTGCCTTACCACTAATCATGGCTGGGCAGCATTATACTATAGTACAAGGGAGAAAATCCCAGAGAAAATAATGCAGCAAAAGCCAGCTTGGAAAGCCCCTCCCTGTGTTTGCCTGTCTATGCACACACATCAACTGTGGAAACCAACTCTTGTCCTTAATCAACAGTGCTCACAGCACTGTAGCACACTCACATTGTGAATACAATTATTTTTCTCCCTCGTCATTCACAAGGTTCCCACAATCACAGTGAATCGATGTGACAACACAAGGCTCAAAACACTCATCCCAAGTGATGCCAAGAAGCCTATGGCATCTGGAGCGAGTCATGACACATCAGTCCTACAATGACCAGACTGCACTTCTCTGTGTGTGTCGGCCCTCACAGGAACAACTGACCTGTATCCACTGGCAAGACTGACTCCTTTCACCTCTTCTCACAGCAGCACAGCCACACAATCATAAATGTGGCAATTCAAAAAAAGGTGAAACATGATGAATGAAGAGGGTCCCATTTTGTTTCAGTCCACTGACTTGCAGCGACCCCTGAGCTCCACGGGCATGAGAAAAAAGGGTGCAGGAGTGTGAGAGAGACTTGTAATTTTCCAGCTCTGACTGCACTGTCGGTACCATATGCTTTATTGTTGCAAGACGGCAGTCTTTCTCACTTTAACTCCCTGTCTGTCACTGTGTTCCTCTCTCTCCCTCTCTCTCTCTCTCTCTCTCTCTCTCTCTCTCTCTCTCTCTCTTTGGCCACACAAAGGCTCATTAGCTGCAGCCAGCAGAAAGGCAGGAGCCTGACTGGAGCGGAGTGGAGCAGAGCAGAGGCAGCCTGTGAGATCACATGGGTGGGATGTCTGAGAGAGAGAGAGTCAGGCGTGCCTCTGCTCCTGCTGTCTGCAGATATTTTTACCAACATGAGCTGGGGAAGGGGAGGGGGACGAGTAGGGGGGAGGAGGAGGTAGAGGTATGGGGGGGGGTCAGAAAGAGGGGGAAATACAGAATGTTGGAGAAATGGATGGGGGGGGCATAACGGATATGCAGGGTAGTGAGAAAGGGTTGTGTGGGGGGCGTGGGGGGGGGGTATAACAGAGATGCAGAGAGGAGGGGATTCAGAGGGGAATAGTAAAGGGGAGGGGAGAATGAGGAAGAGGTGGAGTGAGAGAGAGTAGGGAGGTGGAAAGAGAGAGAAAGGGGCAAAGAAAAGGAAAAGGGGAAACATCTGATGCCAAGAACAACATAATAGGACCATCAAGAGAGTATAAAACTACAAAATAAAAGCTTAAATGACCTATAAAGACAAAACAAATGCAGGATGAATCAAATTAAATCAGAGAATATTACACATTGTTTATATAAAAATGTTGGCAAAACTGCAACGTAGCTTTGCACAGAAAATTAGCTTAACAATCACATACCTGGAAGAGGTTGACAAGATAATATGAATTAATAGCAGCCTACTGCCTCATCCACAGGAAATAAGATTTGTCAGCACTGTAGTGAATGTGGTCCCAACACTTCCTATGCCAGGAAGTTCTGCAGAAGAGTTAGTGGGGCCTCAGCTTGTGCAGTCAGAGAGTCATTATATCATTGGACCGTATGTCAACATAAAAGGTCCTGCACTTCCTCGAACAGGATAGCTTTGAGCCTAGAGGCTTTTTTGCAGCCAGTGCTGCATTACAGTCTTTACAAACAAATGACTTTCTGAGCACAAACACAACGCAGCAGATAAGAATAGTACAGCACAGTTAGCAGCATTGCTACTAAGCATTCACTCAAAGCCTTACATTTGCATTGTTTTATGGCTCTTAAGTGGACATTTAAATCCATTGTGGGTTAGCTATATGGTTTATATAGTGTCTGTTAAAAGTCAACATTTACTGACAGTCTTATGTGAGAGGATTTGTGTTGTTTCTTTGATGCAATTAAAAACAATTGTCATTCAACCCTGCAATGTTCTGCATCCTCACCAGTGTCCTCAGTGTACCTCGCCTTGACAGCACTGCACTCCTCCTCCATCCCTGTTGTTGCAGCACAAAACACCTCTCTCTTGTATACTATATAACATCATCCAGCCACAGTCTAAGACACATTGAAAAGCAGCAAGAAATTCATTTGTTCTTGTACTTTTGAAGATCATCATAGATCCGAATCACAGCTTTAGCATCAGGATGAGGTATGAGGAAATCTTTATTTTTCTTCATGTCATCTTCATGATGTTACACCACTGTCAAGCAATATGAGCTGCTGCATTTCTACAGAACATGCTACTGTACATTGATACATTTAGTAGTAGAAGGAGTAGTAGTAGTAGTAGTAGAAGTAGTAATAGTGGGAATAGTATCATTATTTAAAGGTCCACTGTGTAGAATTTAGTGGCATCTAGCAGTGAATGTTCAGCTTGCAGCTAACTGAACATCTCTGGTGTCTGTATTTGACGAACTGGGAATGAGAACGAGATGTAAAATGTGTAGGAGAAACTAATGGCTGTGAGACTCGCCAAAAACGCGAAAGGCCTTATCTACAGCCAGTGTTTGGTTTGTCCACTCTGGGCTACTGTAGAAACATGCCGGTTCAACATTGTGGGCTCGAAGGACAGCGACATGCAGCGTCTTTAGATAAAAATGGCACATTTTAAGGTAATGAAAACACAACGATTCCTACACAATAATAAAAAACATATCTATGAATATTCTATTCCATTTCTGCTAATTGATCCTCCTAAATGTTACACACTGGACCTTTAAGGGTTCATACCCCTTCCAAGAATGACTTTACAATATGCAGTTTGCCGACAGGAAGCCGGCTGAAGTGTACTGACTGTCCTCTGATAGACTGCTGAGCACTCAAAGATTACGGTTGGCTATTATGGCTGAATCAGAAAGACCAAAGAACAAGCAAGCATATAGCAGCAACAAAATACACATACTATACCTACACAGGGTAGACACAATAACAGGAACAGCTATTCAGTGTAGTACAGCCCAGTAAGGTCGACAAAGTCAAATAAATGCTACTCTGATGTAACTGATCAGACTAATGAGAAGGCTGATATCCTTATCACCATATCTCAAAATGATAGATCTGTTTATTTATGTCACAATTTATATGTGTGTGTCTCTCTTGCTCGACTACAAAACACTGCAATCAAAATGACTAATACTAATAGGTGGGAACATGAGCTACGTTTTTGGGCCTGCTGGATCTGTGGGGTCTAGTTTTAGGCTACCCGGAAAGGGTGTAAAGCAAAGCTACTATCTCTATTTAACTTGAATAACATATGTATTCAATTTGTATAATGGAAATGGGTAGGCATAGACTGATCTTTTAAAATGTTTGCTATTGCCATTTAATATTAATTTAGATAAATGAAACATCCAGATTTTCTTTAGGCTTTTAACTTCTAAATTAAATTGTCTAGAGTCTGCTACCATACTAAGACATATTAAATACTTCCAACTCAGCTAAATGATTCTTTTACAAGGGTTTTCTGCTTACAATTATCTGAAAAAACATCTACACAGCGAAAACATTAAGAACCACTCCAATCTGGAGTGGATGTCTGATTACGGTAAATTTCATGTGTTGACGTGTCTGTGGACAGTTACATTCTCTAGTTGTTTAGCTGTTAGGTTAAAATATGAGCAAAAACAACCTGACCAAACTCATAGCTCAAATTAAAGTAAAAGTAAAGGAGATTATACTATGACAGTATATATACAGTATATTCATCCCTTATTTATTCAGCCTGGTTGTTCTTATGGTTCCTTTCTTCCAACACCTTTGATGAAATGTGTTATTAGATGACCTCATATGCATTCCTTTAATGATTCATCCATGAGCATCACACATATATGCTGTCCTATTACATAAAAATGCAAAACATAAGCTGGAGAAATGGCATTTGTTACACCATTGCACCAGTGATGGTGACCTATATTTGCTCTGACTTTCAAGAGGCTTTCATATTTCAATGAAGGAAATGAAGACAGCAGGCAAAAATAAACAAAGACAAGGTTTGGAATTAATCATTTGTGTACCAATAATGTAATTGAGTTCATGTAGAAAAGACCTGCCCAACTCCCAGTGAACCAGATTAAAGGTAAATTCTAAAATATCTTTTGATGGCAGAATCATATAAGCAAATAAGAAAACAGAGGAGTGCTTGGTATGTCTCACAGTAAATGTATCCATTCTTTGTTTGTTTGGTTTCTGTTTCACAGAGCAACCTTTTGTCTAAACTCTGACATATGACCTGTCTCATCAAAAACTTTCTAGCAATAGCTATTAGCACAACATTTGTGAGATAAAATGAAAAATGTAAAAGCAATCATTATCACGTCATAAGCATAAACTCTGCACTGATTTCACCAAAACACTTGACTCTGAACAGTCCGGGCTTAATAACAACATTAGGGGATGGAACAATATGCGATATTATTGGATATCATGATAAAAAAAAAACACTGAGATAAATTTATCCTGGTGAATTTCCATTATTGTGATAATCTAGCTCGCCAGCATTGAGTGCTGTATTTATTTCCTGATTTATTTTTGAACAAGGGGACAAGGGGGAGCCTGCATCTTTCCAGTCATTCCAAAATCCTAAGCCTGTCAACATGGCTGAACTGAACTGAACATGACTGGGCTTGGCTTGCCCGTTGTATCCCCCACAAACAAAGTTAAACCAGATATGTGGAAGTAGTATAGATTCCAAAATACAGAACAGGGCTATGACGCTCCTATCCGTAACAATAATTGTGTTTCATAACAAAATGTAAGGTGAAGTGATTCCAGTAAGTTTTAGTCCAATTTTAAAAGTATTAAGTATATTTACATTATTATCGTGATAATATCCTATATCGCAATTATTTTTCACGATAATCCAGACAAAAAATTTTCATATTATCCCATGCCTTAGCAGCGGCCATGAGTCAGAGCCTGAGTAAACCAAGAATGAATCATTGCACCCACCTTACTTATCATCTTCATCACAGCCATTATCCACCTCCATGCCCAGCACAACTACATCACAGTAGCTTCAAATACCCTACAGAACAAATGGCAGGCTCTTTAGTCTATATAGTTTCATGTCCAAGGTCAAGGGTCTCCATCAAGCCTCCATCAGCTGCATACTGAAGCTATGAATCTGCAGTATACAGATCTTAATGCCATCCTCCACTGAGAACAAGTTGTGCAGTGCACCCATTGTGCATTTCCAAATGCATAAAAGATGCTTGAACTGCCCATAAACAGTAAGTAGAAGTTCTTCTTGACTTTGCCACATTCCCATATGTGCACGGATCACTTTGCCTTGCCAGTACAGACACCTCAGAGCCCTGCAAAATTCATACTGGGGGTCTCCTGAAAATCTGCTGCAAAACAACTGTATGTACCACCACCAACCATGTAAGAGGAAACAAATATTTACTGGATTTCTATGGCAATCATGAAACACCAGCTAAGAGAGATCGGTACAATGACTGATTCATGTTAAAGCAGACATTCCACTCTCATCTGCACACTGGCAAGCAGGCACCTAGATATTAAAGAGAGTGGTACAAGAACAACGTCAGCATCAACCACAAAACGTTCCACATCAACGCCAATAAATGGAAGGACATTGCAAAGGCAGACCTCTGCTGGGTAGAGAAGTTCATGAAGCAGCCACACTACATGGTAAATATTTCCAACAAGTCGCACAAGACAAAGGAGAGGCTTACAGCGAAGAATTGTTGCTTACAAGGCTTACAATGAAGGCAGATCCATTTCTATTAGGATCACTCATTGCAGTACAATCTGTGGTTCCAGGAATATAAAGGACCAATATAAGCAAGGTACATTTGGTAGAATGTGCTTGTACTAGAATTGCATGATTGCGGTTAAGTAATTACGGCAAAAAGCAGGAAACAGCATAGAGTTGAATTGAACAAGTTAATAGAGGAGAATGCAGTTAGCAAGCCAAAGACCCAGATATGTTGCCAAGTCAGTGTCAAAGTCAAATGCCCTCCACATTCTCACTTTCCCTGTACTACAGAAAATAAAATGCACTGGTATGAAATGTTCCAGGTGACTATACATAAATCACTAATTAGTGGTTACATATGTTTACATTAATTATTTGCATATAAATACATAAATACAATTTTTAGGAGACGCAGGTGGACCATAAGACCCTTTGAACGGCTGCCAAATGTGTATGTGTGGGGGAACAGGGTTGGGGTTTGGGTGAGTATAGATTGATATAGATCGCAAGTTTGCTTCCTTGTTCTGTATCTACGTCTGCCAAATGCCTATGCCATTCAATATGGCTGGTCGCATCACAGACTACTAGTGTTTCCACAGTGATGAAGCACACATTTATACAGCCCAGATGGCTTGGCAGATCTTTTTATTAATTCTTTCTTTTTTTGATGTGAGAAACATTTTTCTTTTTTCCATTGCAGTAGACCCCATCTGAGTGACTGAGGGTGCATTCCACTGGAACCAACTGATGGGATCACAGAGCAAAGACAAACCCTGAAACCACAAAAGATCCTGGGCCATGCAGCCAGTTGTGTTCAAACTCATCCATCACTGGTGTCACACTCAGCCATACACGGCAACCTTGAGAGAGAGAGCGAGAGAGAGAGAGAGAGAGAGCGAAAGAGAGAGCGAGATAAATAGATAGATATGGAGAGAGAGGCTTGGTCTCAGCTGGACTCCCCTGAGGAGAGGCTGTGGCCTGGATGATTATACAGCTACAGATGATGTCAGTGGAGGATCCCTGCCACCGAGAGAACACAAACACACAAGGCCACAGTAAAACGTGTTTTCGGAGAGGGCATCTGCATTAATCTGTATGTGCTACCATCATGTTCAGGAATAACACAATAAACAGTAATTTGCATCCTATCCCCGGAGAACACACAGGACTACACACCAAATATAAATTAATGCAATGGATTGTTAAAATTGTGTGTATAAAAGCCTAACAGAAAAAAAAGCCAAAGAGAAAACTCAGATCATTGAGTTAGTTTTTTTTAAATCCATGGGCAAATGCTCCAATTAAGCCAGAGTATGCTGTATCTAAAAACCTTTTATCTATGCCGAATTTGCAACTGGCCTGTCATTACTCCTGTTGGGTACAGACCAGTGGAAAAAAACACCTGAACAACACACTTGTTCAGTGACAGTGACAATAAACATTTGCTGTTTTTCCATTTCACTGCAATAAAGGTCAGACTGACAAATTATGCAAAAAATAAATAACATTAATTGTCAATTACAGCCGTCATCTTACTCAACCAGTTCTGAAATAAATTCCACGTGCACAAGGGGGAAAAACAAATCATTCAACAATTAAACACAAAGGAATCCATTTAAGGAAATGTAGCGACATCTACAGATTTATGCAAATGAGACTTCACATGCGCTCTGTACATTTGTTAACTTGCACTTGCCCGAGGCTGCAGACAGATCTGCTCCACACACATGAAAGAGGGGTGGGGGGCAGGAGTGAGAGAGAGAGAGAGAGAGAGAGAGAGAGAGAGAGAGAGAGAGAGAGACAGACAGAGAGAGAGAGAGAGAGAGAGAGGGAGGGAGGGAGGGAGGGAGTGCAGCCCACTGCTCAGCACTCTGCACACGGAGGAGCTGCAGCCTGGTGATGCCTGCTGCAGCCTCCCTCCTGCAGCTACAGTCGAGCCGAGTGCTGGGAATCATTGATCTGTTCTTCCTCCTCACAGAACAATAGAGGAAGCATAGGCTCCTTATTAACCACATGGGTCCAGAGCAAAGGGTGGCAGCTACTCCAATACTACACATCTAGCTTGCACCCATTTGATTTTAAAAGGCAGTATTAAGAGTGGCCAGTGCACTACTGTATTGTGGTAAATGGCTTCATAGCAATATTCTTATTGAGAGCTTATAAACTCATTGACTCCTGACATACTGGTTTGTTTGTGTGTGTGTGTTTTTTTTTTTAATTCTTTCACACAAAAAAAAACATCAGTAAGTGTTCTAATCAAATAGAGCTACATGCTTAAATTGAGGTGTAATCTTTGAGAAGACATTTCACCCAGCATCTCAACCGTCTTTGTTGTTACAAGCAGTGATCAAAATACTCCGTAGCAGACAAGTATGAACGAGCAAGCTCCACATTCAGACTAATGTTTTGATTTGCTGTAATTCGAATCACACAGTGCGGAGGCATAATCAGGTACTCTCACCCTCATGTCAATCACAATGCTCACCTAAATTATTCATGGCTCTATATTTTATTTATGACTATATTTTCCCATGCCACCTGAAAGTTCGCAAAAGCCGGTTTGCTGGCAGAATCAGAGCTGCCAAAGCATTTCATAGAGACAGGGCTGCTTTCATCTCGCGCTCAGGCTGGGAAAGCTGTGGGATGTGGGGTTCATATTCTGCAGACAAGCCTTATCATTTATATATAGCCAGTATCATGTTGAGATCTTGAATCATTTTTTATATGCAAAACATTCACACTGTTATCCGAGAAAATTCGGGAAGTAGGCCAGCTCTGCATGTGATTAAAGTATATGGTGAATTAGAGTGATATAAAAAACAAAGTGACACAAAGTGTTTCCTGAGAAGAATCAGCATGAATTGCTAACCAGGATACACACCTGAGTGGGGTGTTAATCGCTGTGTTGTTCAAGGATTTAAGGAGTTTTCCATGATTCTTTATGTTGTCTGATGGTGAGACAACGAGGACAAATTAAGATTTTAAAGTTATAACATACAGATTGCAAGTGTGTGAAATATGTTATGTTACTATATAGATCATGGATACGTTCTTGATGGGTAGGTATGTTTTTTGCCTTTAAAATGCGACTCATTTTTGTACCTTTTGTAACAATCAACAAATCAACACTATAACCATTACTTAAAAAGAAGAAAATATTTGCTTTTCAGTTTTTGCTTCTAATGTAAAAATTATGTGATGATGCTTAGAATTTATGTTATATATATATTTTACTAACTGCGATGGAGTTGAATTTAACAGCAATAGTTATTTTCTCTATCAGAGAAACTATCAGAGCTTTTTCTATGTTCCCTTTTGTTGATTAGATGAGCCTATGAGAGATGAAATAATTAAAGATTTGTTTAAACTCTGCTGAAATGACTAAAGATCAAAACATCTGTGCACTCCACTGTGCAAGATTTATTATCTTCGCTTTTTGTCACAAAGACCTTCATCAGAGCATGAGACATGCCAAAGTGTGCCAAGACACACAAAAAAGTTGACATAACTTTTTTCAATAAATTAGCATAACCTCTTTTTGGGCTAAACAAGACTAGAACAAAATACTTTAAAAGCTCCTAAACCCAGTCCACTTCAAACCAGTGAGAAAAACTGAGAGAAAACTAAAAATACTGAAATTTCTCAAGTGCAACAACCATTCTTACTTTAGCAGAAAACTGTGTGTTCATGAAGAACCTTATCACTCATAGTAAGATAAAATAGGTTTTCAATATATTTAACTACTAACTAACTAAAAGAGGGCAGATCTCTGCCAGGTGTGTACAGGGGGCATGTGCGTGGGGATCATGGAGTGGACTGGAGTGGAGGGCAGGCTGTGTATCCAGCATGTATGGATGAGAGTAGTGGAATAAAGGGGAGACAGCACGCAGATTACATTACCAAGGTTACATTATCAAGGTGTAACCAGCGTATTCAGAATATATGGAGACAAACCTCGGACAATTCCAAAACTCCAGTGATGTAAAATGGAGAGAAAAACCCAACAAAAGAATCTGCCAACACGAATATGACTTCCACGTACATTGTCCCTAGCGGGAACAAGATTCAAACTATAGTAGTTGTTGATCACTTGTGGCCCCTACTGGCTGGTTAAGTGGAGCCAGAGGACTCAGAAGTCAATGGAGGTATAAAACAGAACAGTCAGTAAAATAGGTTTTTCAGAAATTTTGAATCACCGCACCGCGAGAGATCCTTGAGCATACAGTCATAAATGTGCACAAATAGGCTGATGGGTCTGGTAGTATGTGAAATTAGCTGCAGACAGATACACACACGGACACACACGGATACACAACCAAACGCATGATCCTTTACACCTGGCAGACAAAACATGAGACACTAGTTTAACAATCTTAAAAAATTCCATTTCTTACCAAAAATATATTATAATGCCAGATAAGAAAGCAGTGTTTCCAATTGAAGTTTATCTTGTAAATCATTACAAGCCCAGGGTGCATAACCGATATAAAAATAAATAATTAAATACATGAACTTTATCTCTTCATAAATTATGTGATCCAAGATTCTTAGTTTTACTTCACTAGAGCTTTCCATAGCTTAGCCAGTAACTACCTCTTCATCACTGCAAATATATAATCTCTACTGCTTATACAATATTTGAAAATAAAACAAATAACTACAGACTTCAGATGGCTATGTATGAAGTATGAAGCGTTTATGTAGTGGCATACCGTGCACTGACAAATAAAACTAATTAAGGCTGAAAAATATATCTTTTTTTTCCCCCTTAACACTTAATTAACTGGCAACAGACAAAAGATTCCAAATAGGTGTCATGGCAACATCTCAAGAGAGCACAATCCTGAACCGTGAAAGCCGAGAGCTCAGCCAGGAAGGAGCCAAAGACACAAAAAGAGTCACATCAAAAGCCTCTAAATTGGAACCATGAACCCTGCTGGGACACACAAAGCTGCTCTGTAATCTAAAAGGTTGATATTAGTTCACACGACAAACCTACTGTATACTTCATTGATGTTTTAATTCAGCATTTGGGAAGATAAACGACAAATAAAACATGTACTGTGACAATTAATCAAAAACACATGTCGAATGTCGGGGTGCAGGGAGTGCCAGCGGTTGCTTTGTACATGAATTGTGTATCTCACACACATTTCAACTGATCAAAACAACAGTTCATATAAAATCAGAGAATGCCGCCTGGTCTACAAATAACCAGTGTTTGTATGTGTTGTCTTTAAAAGGAAAATATCCCCCCCAAAAAACATTGAAATATGATGTGTTTTTTTTCTCAAAACTAGAGAAAATAAATTGTATCATAAACTGTAAATCTCAAGAAAATATGGTCACCTTTTATGTTTCCATGGTCACTGGGGTAAAAATAGGAGTGACTAATAGTGCCCTTTGTGCGCAGGAATATAAGAATTATGAATGAGCTATCAACATTCCTCTGTGTGTGAATAATTTTCTTCTTTTTATATTGTAATTCCTATGGCCTGTTATTTGACATTTTAAATGTATTGTTGTAGCCTGTTGGGGAGGGAATGAGGGAGGGATTTCTCTCCATACAGCGCAAAGAAATATTCTCAGTTTCTTTTCTCTGATACTTGTTAGTATATTACTTTAAAAATGCAAAAAGACTATTATATATCTTTTAAAAGACATTCCAGAATGTCTCACTTATCCAGGTAGCACAATGTCAAGCCCAGGTGTAAAACAATCCATTGGATTTGTTATAAAACAACAACATTAACAACTTCAGCAGATTTGTTTTATTTCTTGTTTAATGTGAAGCACAAGCCAGCTAGTCTTTCCCTACATCAATTTACAATCTGACCTTTAACCCGACTCAGTAAATCTGCCTGAACCTCCGGGTCAAGCTTAAAGCTGTGGATTCTTGTTGTTCCCACATAAAAGGAAACAAAATTGATTTAGCTGTGCATGTGAACCTTTGTGTGCAGACAATTCACCCACACCAACCTCCTGCAGAGAGATTCTCCTTAGTGTTGTTAAGCTATAACACCTTTTCTGTGAATCTTTAATGGACCACAATTTCACTGTTATCAAGCCTTAGCCATCTGTGCTACAGTATGTAATAGCAGCATGGCTGAATCACTTATTCAAATAAGCCAACTTAATGATGCAGATTTTCACAAGTAAATACATCTACTTAATGTTTCAGTGTCCTTTAACTCAGTGCCACATGTACTAATTAAATTCTGCTCCTCTGAGGACTGGGTGCTGATAGATTGAGGAGACAGATGGATTGAAGAGGAAAAATACAGAGTCACACAAGGAGAGAGGCCCCCACTCCCCAAACACACACACACACACACACACACACACACACACACACACACACACACACACACACACAAACACACATCGCTCCCCATCACCTTTCAGATCTCAATCACAAAGATGGAAATGGTTGTGTGATTGTGTGTGTATGGTCGCATGTTGGAGTGCATGCTTTGGCTCCACGATGGACTGTTGCCTTTTCTTTCTGACAAAAGAGGCTGGCGGAGGAACAGTGAAGAAGGCAGGGAAGGATAATGAGACTGCCATATCAAACCTAATATTTAAAAACAGACAGTTCACACGTAAAGATATTACTGCATCTGATTATACTCATGTTACTAACTATATGACTTGACGGGCAGCCATAAAAAAACCTAATCTATCAATCTTTACTGCCTTGGAAATATATCAAGGCCTGTGATTTCCCCATTTTTGTAGCTCTGATGGCTGATTTACAGAAAGAAATAAAAGAAATATCAAGCATATAAGACAACATACTCTAGAAAGAATTTGTCCTCTTCTCATCATTTTGATATCAGAGGCATCTCTCAAGTATAATCCAGTGAGAATAGTGCAGCTGTCTGTATTGACTAAACACTGTTGTCTGCATCAACATCACATCATATCTTGTTATCAGAGGGTCTTTTGTGGCAGCGTAGCAACAGTTGTGCGAGCTTTGAACCATCTATCTCGCAGGCATGAATTCAATATGTTAATGTGTTGTGAAAACCGGCGGCGTGATATTTTAGACACTGAGAAGGAGACTTGGTCTTACCTCTAGCAAAATATATTACACTGCAGCGACCTGCCTCTGTTCTGTGGAGAAAACAGAAGAGAAATATAAATTATTATCACATAATGTAACAGCATATGTCTGCATATCAACAGAGTTACAAGACATCATGCAAAAGGTGACTTTAAATTATGTTTTATTTTGGTTTGCTGTACCAGCTAATACGAGGTGCCAGAAACAAGCCGTTATATTGTAATTCATGTTAGTATCACAGGTTTTTCAGGGAAACTTTGCAATTTGAGCACTGATGTACAGATGATTGACAGAGCTTTATCTAAATCTCTTTGTGAGACACTCTTTCCTTTTATAGCTGGGGGTGGTGTGGTGGGGGGTGTCCCTGGGGAGGCAGGAGGGGAACAGACTCTCTGCCTCCTCTGCCTGTTCTGCAGGAGACTCTGCAGGGAACTAGACTCTCTTCTCCCTGCTGTATGGGAGCCTCTCAGCCAGTTGGCCATATACCAGTCAGCTGGCTCCAACCTAAAGCAGCCCTGTATGACACACATCATGTGCGACCTCAAAAATAATACACAAAGCGCACAAGAGCTCCGACATCCCTCAGGCTCTGTGTCTATTTCAGACACACACACACACACACACACACACAGAGTGGTGAACCCTTTTGTGCACAAAGTGTTTGAGCAAATTAAATGGTCAATGGTTTAGGAGGAACAAAGAAAACGTGGTCTAGAAGTAGGGTATTAATATGATTCTCAAATTTGAATGAGCATCTAGTTACAGCAGATGTCCTAACTAGTGAGGTGTGATGCCCAGAAAGAGTTTGACAAATGGACTTCCTCAGGGAAGGGTCCCAACACACTGAGGTAACAAAACAGCAGGCAAACACATAAAATGTCCACTTAATTTATGCAACAGAGGAAAAGACATGAGAGTTAAAGCTAATAGATCTGTAAATCTCCATCTAATCAATGTGCAATGTGTTCAAACGCAGGCCCATCACAGTAATATTGGTCCTACTCACCATTCATTTCGTTACTATCCTCCAGCCAGTCAATGACGCCCCTCTCTCAATGGACTTCACAATTCTCTGCCTAAACCATGTCACGGCTTTCGTGTGCAGAAATCCTTCACCGCTTTAAAAACCGGTACCGGATTTCCGAATAGCACAGGACTAACCGGCACAATTTGTCGCATACATAAACCTACAACAGTGCTTTAAACCCAGCTCTCCTTCCGGCTGCTCGGGGAACAATGGTGCAGCATCAGACTGACAGCTCCACGGACAACGTGACTTACTCTGTCCAATCGTGGTTTTATAAACCAGGAATCAGCCGCAGAGCACTGCTGCCTGCCCACTGTACGCTTCAAATCCCACTGTGGAATCATGTGCGCCGACTGCTGCCAAATAAGGTGGGCTTAATCATGACTTTAAAACACATTTATGGGGATTTATAGGCAGCAAGTCATTAAAAATGATCTAATTGTGTGTTTGTTTTTGGAGATTCTGACTCATGTGGGTCTAAAAAGTGAGTCACATGCTGTTTGATTCCAGACTAAAACCAGGACTATTATTTATTTTATAAACTTTGTACTGGCTGCAACATTTGTGTCACATCCTTCCTAAAATATCGCTGTGGTCTTTTTAATAGTAATGAAAGTGATGAAGTTGAGAGGCTTATAAAAAGAAACAGCTGCCTTGGCAAACCCATAGCCCCACTATATCAGATTTAATTAGTCCCTGCTGGGTTATTTAAGTTAGATCAGCCAAATGCAAAGGGTCTCTGCTAGGTAAAAGCAGGGACGCTGTGTTTGTTTTTTATGTCCCTTTTAATGGAAATACCCTTCATCAAATCCTCAACATGACTTCTCTGGGTCGAGGGTAAAATGAATCAGTGAAGCACACCGCCATCTTGTGGCCAGAGTGTTGAATTACAGATGTTCTGCAGGGCCCCTGACTGATTCAAAAACCTCTTGTCATGTTCATGTCGAAACACAGCCAAAAGTGTGGGTGGCTGTTTCTGAGTCTGCTGAGATTAAGTGGAGAGGGAATGATGCTCTCATGTTCAATGTGATTTATTTTAGTTAGAGTGCTTGTTAATTACTGGACATAAAAGGGAAGACGAATGTTGAATTTGGAAAATATTTGAATCATAGTTATTGTTAGGATTTGTTTCACAGTAGACATGTTGATGAAAAGCAAAGACGTTACTAACAACATTAACTCTGTATCTACTCTAATTAAATGTCCCAGTAAGCCATGACAGTATGACAGCCAGCACCTTTGTTTACCCTACTATTTTATGTCTAAATGGCTGCTGTGAAAAAGGTCTACACCAGGACCCTGAAACTGAAGCAGCTAAATTGGTACTCTTGTGCTTTTCCTACTCTGATAAATAAAAAGGCCTGTTGTCACATCTGTTCATACATGAAGCTGCCCAGTGCAAACACAGTCATCTGCTGGTAGATTTACAGCTGCAATATAGTGCCTTTGTATTGCATACTTGATGTGGTTGAACAGGCATCAGGAGGGGTGTCTGTACTTCTCACAAAGAGCAGTAGGTGATGCTAAAGAGCTCATTCTGATACCTCAAACAATTTCGATTGGACTGAACCACAGTTCTTTACATGGTAATACACAATGAATACACAGTGTACACACACACACATATATATATATATATATATATATATATATATATATATATTAACAGAGATAGTGCTACTGTGTCAGCCATGTAAACATACAGCTGCACTGGTGATCACATTATGTTGAAACAGAGACACACTGTTTATATCACTGTTTTCAAGGAGCATATTAAGTGTTTAAAAAAACTCCCCTCCATGTAAGGAGCATTAAAAAAAGACTTCTAAAGGGTTAAAAGGTAGAACTTGTATTGTGGTAAAATACAATTTATGGTAGTCAGTGTTTTCAACCTTTGGAATTTATTGGGATTATTCAAAAATGAATGAAAAACACAAAGCATACAGTATTTAAATAGAAAACAGCGATACAGGATTCAACCAATAAAACATGAATCACTGAGGTATTTGCACATATTGCATCAGCACAAACTCCCAATCAAACACTGGCTTATGCCTTAAGCTAAAATTCTAGTTAATACACACACGATTCAATTAGTTTGGGAGCACTGCCATACTGGATTTTGAATCGATGCATGTGATTGCCACATTCTTCTTTCTTTCTTCTTGTGTAGTGTCTGCGAACTTCTCATGTCAAATTAAAAAAATTGTTTTAATTAGCAAAAATGATTTAAGAGGGCCTAGGAACCGAGCTCTGAGGGACCACATACTTAAAAAGCTATTACAGAGCTACTCTAAAACTGCACAATTATTCCTGAAGTATTAGCCTTTATTGCATTACAGGACAAAAAATAAGTAAACACTGTCTGTAAATTGGACTCTGAGATTTGTCAGTGCACCAACTGTTGTGAAGTTAAGTGGCTTCATTTCAAGATCCAGATGTATTTTAATGCTTTTATTCTCCCAAATGGTATTTAATTTCAGTGTTGTTTTTTTTGGTGTCTTCATTAGTGCTAATGAGAATTTGGTGTCCCCATGTAGCCTGTTAGCACCTAGCACATGAAACAAGAAAATAATAATCATGAAAAATATGTTTATACATTTCACATGAGGTCAATTTCAGGAAAACCAATGTCCTTTGCTGTTTCCCTCTTGTTTTGTTATTGAAAAGTTCAGGTTTACTGTGAAAGAGTGGCCTACTTTCAGTCGGCTCCTATCAGTGTAACCTGATGGCTGTGAATGCATGAAGGACCAGGCAATACGTGATACTTCTTTTTCTGGCCTTTCTGAATTATGCATTCCTCTCAGGTTAACGCTGGATATCCGGTGTCCTTCATTTAACACTTCACAGTGGACAGATCTATGAATATTTTCCTTCCCAGCCCCCACAAAAAACATTTTTGGCTATTTCAGGAAAAACACTTCAGGTTAGTTATTTCTATATTATCTCTATATTGTCTATGTTATGATGTGTGAACATGTGTGCGTTTGTTTGGGTGTTTACATGTGTGTCAACAGCCTCTGCCATACATAGACCAGAATGACTCTCTTTAAGGAGCTCAAGAAAGCTTTTGTGCTCAACCTGTCAATTCTCTGCCTTTACAGAGTCGCTGATAGAGGCCCCTCCGCCTGCAAAGAAAGTGGAACCCTGTCGTGTGTGGTGACCTGTGTCCTCGCCCTCCTGTTGTCAGAGTACCTGGTGATACAATTGCGCCACAATGGAAATCCAATCAAGAGATGGACCAGGGTGAGTAGCAACCACTCTCCTGTCCCTCCCCTGTTGGCCTGCATCGATGAATTAATGTGAAGAGGAACTTTAAACACATCTGGATTAAAGCTACGTCAGTATTTGAAGGTGGTCGGGGGAGAAGAATATCACCTTGACTTTCGCCAAATGTAAGTACGATGATTGTTCTGTTTATGGCTGTGCTTGTGTGTGAGACTGTGTGTTTGTGGATGCAGTGAAGCTGATAATAGTGTGAGGTTATTTTATGGGAGGGGTGTAATAATTATCACCTGCAGTCAAAGCTTTATAGAGTAAAACATAACCAATACCATGCACTTCATCAATGATGATTTAAAATGAATAGTGACAGAGATAAATGTTGCCGGGTTTTATATAAGAAGTTATGTTGGACAGAGAGACTGTCAACCTTGACGGACCATGCTTTGTTACAGTATTCAGTCCTACACCATGACATTGTCAGAGAAATTCACCTGTAGCTTTTACAAAATGTGTGATCCAAATGGTATTTTAGTAACAGATGGACAGACAATATGTTTATTCAGCTTAAGGGAATCAGCTAAAAGCCTTTAAATTGTTTGGTTTGTTACTGAAAGACACATCGTTATTTCCCCCTTAATGTCCAGTGCATAAGATTTAGGGAGATTTATTGGCAGAAATATAATATAATATTCATAAGAATGTTTTGATTAGTGTTTTATTGGTTTTTAAAAACCTTTAGAATAAGATGTTCTTATCTACAGAGGCCACCATGTTGAACTGCCGTCTACAGTAGCCCAGAACAGACAAATCAAACACTGGCTCCACTGTAGTTTCTTATACACACTTCAAAGGGAGGGTGATGCGAGTGGTATTAAGTTGGTTGCAATTTGCAGCTTCACTGTTTAATGCCACTAATTCCTAAACCCTGGACCTTTTTTGCTTGTCATCTCCACATGAAAAATTACCTCCCATGTTTTTGCTCTTTTTCAAACTGATCAATCCTCCATAGCACTTCACAGCAGAGAGTCAGTATGTCCGTATGGAGTGGCACTCACAGTTGTTGAGGCCACTCCACATTAATGTGTGTGAGTGTAAATAAACAGGTGTACTGTGAGACTCACTTGCCGCTCTCGACCATAAGTTGGAAACATCCATCACCATGGATACTGATAGATGGGCGAGTTGTTGAAATATATGCCCTCCAAACAAGCATGTATAGCACATGCAAGTGCTCTTAAATAAATGATATATTCTCATTTTAAAGCGTTTATATTAACAACTGATCAAAGCACTATGTGCAATGTGAAAGAGGTTACTTTTACCCAACTTTGCAGCCACACTCTGCAGAATGGTATAGCATCTTTTCATCTCCTCATTCAGATTTTTATGCCCACAGTTCACTCTCACCACTTTCATCACCCCACTTTCGAGCATAGCCGACAGCAGTTTTCATTCAAGAAAACCTTTGATAAATCCGCTCGATACTACCTTTTCAATATCAAACTACAAAGTTAGTGTCTAGCTAGTGGATATCGTGGAACAAATTACGCAGCTTAAGATCCAAATATTGCTCTCAGGTGTTAGTGGATACCAAAACAGAGCTCAAGGTAGAGTGAATATTGGCCAGGAACAGGAATGCAAATGAGGGCTGATGTTTCCTTTACGTCTGCTGGATGTGTAAATCAACTTGGTAATAATATGTAAGTGTCGGGTTTACAGCTTTATCAACTGCACCCAAGTTGCGAAAAGAAAAATCAGTGAATGCTGCTTTACTGTTCTGATTTTGTCTAAATCCACCATGGAAACAATTTAGCAAATCGCTTATCTGCTTGATCATAATCATTTTTTGGCAAAGTTTCCAGTTGTAACTTATATTTTTGTGATGTTCCTTTATTCTCCAGTGTTTGATGATTAATGTCCAGGTAGTTTGACTCTGTTAAGTCAGCACTGATGCAGAATCCACTCTCTGCCAAAGCATGAGTTTGATGAATGCTCCTGCTAGCAGGATTTCATATAGTGTGAGAAGTAGTAACTTCTGATTGGATGTTATTGTTCTCACTAATTTTACACTGTGAGAAGAACAATGAGAATAATCAGTGCAACATGAATGATTTTAATAGAGGAAGACAATCAGGCAGAATGCAGAAATGCATGATTAGCAGTACGTGGGAGCCAATCATGTCACATTCCAGCTCTGTGAACCACTGATGAATTTGAATGACAGGTTATCCATGACGACTGTAACAAATGGGTGTGTGCAAAATAGTAAATCCTCATTTTGTTTGAAAGAAGCCAGCATGTTTGTGAAATGGGCCTTGTAGCATATTAACCTGATCTCTCAGTCCATCTCACAGTGCGCTGCCAGTATTTCTTTTACATAAATAATGAAACCAGAAGTATTGGATGAACGTTACTCTGTGTGGGGCTTAGAAGCAGTGAATTATTGTTTCAGCAAGCTGGCAGGCTTTATGCATGTGGCTCATTTTCGTTCAGACTCTATTGTAGGAGCTACAGGCGTGAGATATTGCAGTTGATATATGCACAGATTTCCCAGCACAGCAACAGAAAACATTTTTCCAGTTAGCCTAAAACCTTCAACTTAATGTGTGGTCGATGTTGTGTTGTGTGATCAACATTAACCAAAGGGTGTTTATGTTAAGGCTTTAGGGTTAATAGAATAACTGTCTCAGTGATTAGCACTTGACAGCAAGAATAAAGAGACTTTCTGTCTGTCTGTTCTCTTTCTGTTCGGCTGTCTCTTTGCCTTCAGTACAAATATGCAGAGAAAGGATTTAACCCACCATGACTCTGAAAAGGATACTGGCAGAGGAAATGAATGAATCACTTGTATTTCATTGCCTACCAATAATGCTGTAGTAACTGTATTTTACCACAAGATGGCTGGTAGGTACACAGAAATCATGAAGAGACTCTCCCATTGCTTGACAAGAATATTCTTGGTGGACTGGCTTTCTGAAGTTTCTTTCTCCTGGCAAAACTGAACAAATTTTACTTTAATCATTGGAACGTAATAACTGCCTGTTAATACTTCTGTTCTCCAAATGATTGGCCCTACTGTACCACCACAACTAGACAAAATCCAAATAAACACGCTGTGCTTCTAAAACAGCACGAATCTTCTGACTCTATTATTAATCTCCAAAATCATTGCAATGGTGATATCTTTCTACTTTAGCTGAAGCTGATGTGACTTACGATTTAATATGCTGACACTGCAAGACACTGTCACTGCAGCAAAGATTAATTAGGCATGATACGTTTTGCATAACGGGCACTTGAGTTTAGTAAACAATTTCAGTTAACATAAATCATCTAAATATGGGCATTCTGATAATTGATGTAGGGAGAAAAATCTGTCTTGTGGGTATCTTTGAATTTGACCCAAACACTGCAGTGCAGGGCCAAAGTTTTACCCCCCTTACTACTGGGTACAACTTCTCCACCTTCATGCTATGATGTGTCTGTTGCTCACTTGTATAATACAGTTTAATGCTACATTAAATCAGAGTGTCCCATGACGGCCCTATTAATTAACATGAGCACAAGTGTTGTATATCAGTTGTAATGCATTTATTAAATTGAAAGTTTTACCTACCAACCTCAAGTTTACAACAATTTAATGAAGCGTGTATTGTCTCAGACGATGGCCTATATAATTTAATACTGTGCTTCTGTAATGCTTGGAGCTGGTTGGAGATTGTCTGTTTTTTATCTGTGTTTGACATTATTTAGTCTGCCTCAAGACAAATGGCCACTGTAGCACATATATAAACAGTACTGATGTAACAATACATCATCTCCCATCATACTGTATCATATTGTTCAATTTAAAGCAATATTTATACTATCTCAAACAATTCACCACACATTTTGATAAAAATGTTGACTGCGAACTGTTGACTTGAGATGACAATGGCTGTATTTGTCACCACATTACAGCATTGCTGGGTATCAGGAATTTACCTGACCAATATGAATTACAGGCATATTCCTCTATAAACCTTCACAGAAAGATCAGATTTTATTATTTTATCTCCTTTAATAATGTATTAAACTAAATCTTAATGCCAGGCTCATACTCAGGCATGTGTATTCTCTGTTGAAAATGTATTAAATTGTGGAAAGTCTGATAACCAATCAAGGCATACATTTTGTGAATTATTACAACACTAGTACACATTTATCTGCCACAAAAATGTGCTGTGTATTTGGAAACTGTATTCATAAATTCTGCAGATCCCTTTATGTATTTGTGTTTATGTACCTGTTAAAGCCAACCAGCAAGCATAGTTAAGAGCTAAAATATTGTAACGTAATGATCTTTGAAGCAGATTTTATAACTCAACCAGCTCATGCAGGTTCATACAAATAATTATGTTTTACCAAAAGTTAGAAATGAAACCTGCCCTATAGTATGAATAACTTCAAGCTTTAGCAAACAACTTTTGGAGACATAATCAGGACTCACACAGGATTGAGTACTGTTGGTTCTTTAATGTAAGTGTGGGTCAGCCATAGGGGTCAGCATAATAAGTCAGAGCATGACTAACAAAGTAGGCTTCACCCTGATGCTGAAGTGCAGCTGAATATATACACTAACTAAACAAGGGGTCGAGCAGCTTGGCCTTGCAGTAACATGTAGCAGGGAAATGACCAGAATGAAATGGAACAATGGTGTGTAAATAGATTTTTGACTGATGAGTGTGAAAGGGTTGACAAGTGCAAAAAGGAGAGGACTCGGGGAAGATGAATGAAGCTCAGCACTGACAAAGAAAGCCAATGTTGTCATCTTTAATCTTGATAAAGTGAGGAGGAGACAATGCATCATTTTTTAGTTTGTTGTTGTAGATTTAATGAGAAGGGTCCATGTCATGGGGTAATTCATTTTAAAAACTTTGCTTTAATTTAGAAAGTAAAAAGGCTAAAGCGGTGGTGGAATGTGAATGTGTGAATGTGTGCATTTAAAGTACTGTTCGTAAGTACACATTTGACATACTTGTACTTTACATTGAGTCTCTTTTCATGCCACTTTCTGCTTCTACTCCATTTCAGAGAGAAATATTGTACTTTTTACTTCACTACAATGTTTAAACAGCTTTAGTTACTCATTACTTTAGAAGTTAATGTTTTTACATACAAAACATATGAGCTTATAAAATATAGGGATCACCTAACTATATGCAAGTAGAACTGAAACAGTATATAATCCAGTGTGTAACCTTTAGGAGGATCTATCATCAGAAATGTATTATAGTATTCATAACTATATTTTTATTGGTGTATAATCACCTGAAAATAGAAAACGCTGTGTTTTTGTTAAAATTAGATTTTAATTTTTAAATTTCTACAGTAGCCCAAAGTGGACAAATGATTGCAATCTGCAACTTCACTGCTAGATGCCACTAAATCCTACACACTTTACTTTTAAGTGCAGGACTCCTACCTTGTGGTATACTTTTACTTCCTCTACTTTCTCCACCACTGGCTGAAAGTCACTCTTCTCCAATGCCCAATGTAGCCTGTTCAACTTCTACACCACTTACAAACAGTGTTCTTATTCAGACTCATAGAGATATGGTCAAATTTCTCTTTAGGATGCATTTGACGATGCTGAACATTTTATTGACTAATGTAGGTCACCCTTCTTTGAGTCATGGTGCTTCGTCTTTTGTCACTTGAGACAGTTATTTTTAGGTTCTTTTTGAATTTCCGTCGTGTCTTTTGGTGCCGAGATTGGGTGTCAGGCAGGACTATGTCATAGGACAAGCGGTGGCTAAATATACACCCTGTTGCTATGAATGTTGCTGATGTTGAGTGTTTTTTGCAAATTGATTGTATCATTGTCTCAGCAGCTTATTGCACACATATTGTTCATGAAAGGTATCTAAAAATGTACAGGTGAATTGACTGGAATGGGATATTAGGTGACCACTTTCCAGCTCTATCGCCGCTCCTTGTTAACATTTATACATCCTGATTGTTGTCTCTCTCCAGCAGGATCTGTCAGAAAATGTATGTGAAGATCTTTAGGGTGCCATTATCTTTTCCATCTTTTCTTCAGCTTGTTGGTTACACAAAGCCGCCGCCAAGGTTGAGAAACAAAGTCCTGTGAGATCAGGGTAAAAGCGTTGTGTGATTATTTTACAGAAACCTGACACCCTAATTGACGGACAGCGGTGGGTGGAGGCAGTTAGGAGCCAGTATCTGTCACACTCCTACAAAATGATCATAAGAAACACATACCTGCCATTCCATTTTAATGATGTTCCTCCTCTGCAAGAATGACCCAGATTCAAGAAAAGCTGTAATATTTGTTTCTGCAGATTTTTTTCTCCATAGAAGTTAAGTTGATCAGATTGTGGTGGGATGTGCGGAGCAGGGAGCACATGAGAAACATCCTTCTTTAGAGTCATTATAATATTGTGTCATTTTAATCATTATAAAGGAATTCAGGTCATTTCATTGTTAATGCTTTATAATCCTCTTTTGGAAACCACAGATCTAATTAAGGTGAGGGCTGGTTTATACTTTACTTAATTCTCCGTCTTTTGTTTGCAGTGATCTGGTGCCAGTCATGAACAGACAGACTGGGTGAAGTGGTGTTAAATGTTTGCTGTACCTCTGGATGGAAGGTTGACATTTGTCTGTAAAGTCAAAGTTACTTTTACATCATTGCAAATAACTGTATTTCCGAGGAAAAGGGAAGGTGGTGAACACGACCGGTGGTTATTAAAGGTTTTCTTTGGTATATACGGATGGAGGTCATTGGTTTGCAATCCCATTGCTCCGACTCAGCAAACACGTTGAAATATTTAAAATGCCTCGATGCATTCCAGTCACATGTTAACCTTCTGCAGGGAGGGAGAGCCAGTCTTTCACCACAAGGCGTTTGTGTGTACTTTTTCTCTCTTTTTTTTAAATGTATATGTTAATTGGAAGTTGACACTTGATGAAGGTTGTTTGCGTCCTTTTCAGTAATATTTGGTTGCCATGGCAAAGATAGTGCTGATCTGTGAGAAATTAATAGATGTGATGGAACTTGACAAAGTCTGCAACAAAGTTAAATATCATCACGGAATTTATGATGTTCATAATAAGTGTTAATTATTTTATTGTAAAGTCAATGCATGTCTAATTGACTCATTTTCTTTCTTTTGCTTCCATTTGAACTGTGAATTCAGTCCATGTTGATGAATGTATAATAATGACAACAGTTCTCTCAGAACGAATAAGAAAGAACACAGGATACAATTTGCATTAATTTCACGCTGACTGCTCATGAGCAAAAATGTCATTGTAATCTCATAACTACAGACCTTAAAAAACCTCTGTGCAGCACTGAAGACCTCTTGATGTTAGTGTATGACTTTGCCTTTGCCATGCAACTGAGCATCTTTAACTATATTCAGTGGTGTGCTACTCACTTGATGGATGTTTTTTAGTCTCATATTGATTGGCAGTCACCCAAAAGGCCCAGAACTGAACCTGCCGCACCACTCTGGGAGTCCCCAAAGTAAATCTTGAACAGTTGCAAAACCACAGCGAGAGCGATGCTACGTGTGTGTGTGTGTGTGTTTGTGTGTGTGTGTGTGTGTGTGTGAGTGTCGCAGTCAACCAACTCAAAGATTTCTCTGTGCTGCCTGTTCCTCACTCCAGTCATGAGGAAAGATCAGCTACACAGCTTTATTAGCATACATCCAATTACCATCACGCTCAAACACTTATGGTCACACAAACACAAGGACACACACACACACACACACACACACACACACACACACACACAAGTGTGTGTTGAGCAGAAGCAGGTCCCTCCCCACTGAGCTTCTGAAACAAAGTGCTGCCTGCTTTTGTACTCGGTAGTTTGAGCTCTGAAGTCTGGCTGGAGGCTTGAGGAAACAAAGTACCTGTGTGTGCATGCGGGTGTGTGCGTGCATGCATGCGTGCACATGTGTGTGTGGGTATGAGTGGGTAGGCAGTGCCAGGGAGAATTGATTATTTGCTCCAAAGGACACTTCGCCTCGGTGCATCAAAGAACTCAGTCTAATAAATTGTCTAGTGTTTATTTTACAGACGTTTCACTGTTTTCAGTGTTTTTTAATGAAGATTCTCATCATGTGAGAAATGTTTGGACAGACTGACTAACACAGCAGCATTTGGGTCATGTGAAATCTGCCTAATGCAGTTTTATGTGTTAGTTAAACGTGTATTTTTTGCTTAGCAGCCACCTAAGGTACAGTGCAGCAATGCATTTTAAACATTCCTCCTAAATTGGCTATTTGGATTATGGTCTTAAATAGAGTAAGAAAGAGTGGTTTCAGTGCTGTTGTTGATTTGTTGTATTTGTTTGCTTAGTTTCTGACAGTAACGTATTGTATTTGACGTGTTTAAAAATTGTTATAATCATTAGCCAGGGTAATATTTGATTATTTAAAAGAAATGTCATATATTTTAGACAGTGAGATAGACACCAAAAGAAAAAATGCCCAAAGAATATGCAAAGAGCCAATTATGCATGAAACGATGAGCACATGAAGGAGGAAGGAGAGCTGCAATATAAATCAGATACGCGCACATGAGCTGCTTCCATGCTGCCCATCAGCATTCTCCAATGAGGCTTTTCTGAAAGTCCAGCTTTGGACAGCTGGGAGTGAGAGATTGGGGCTTTCACAGAAATCCCTCTGTCTTCAGACTGTTATGAGGCGTAAACACTCACAGCTCAGTCTGGCTCTGTAATGTACAGTAAGCAATGACAACTGCAAGTCTGTAAGGACAAATCTGTAAACTCTTGGAGAATTATGTTCTTTTCGATAATACCACTTGTCCGAGTCTGCACTGTGACTGAAATGTGTTGTTTTTATGGGTAAACTGTAATTTAACAGTTTAAAGGAATAGTTTTTTGTATGAATACACATTTGCTTTCTTTCCAAGAGATAGATGACAAACTTAATACTACTCTCCTGTCTGTAGTCTACATTAAGTACTGTACAGAGCTGGCATAAAGACTGGGGGAAACAGCTAGTCTGGCTCTCTCTAGAGAGAAATAAACCTACCACCACCTCTAAGGCTCACCAATTAGCACATACCTTTTTTAAATAGTTGTACACAAACTGAATTGTAATACAATTATGGGTTATTTTCGTGCCTTAACTATTACTTTATATTAAAAAAAACTGCTGCTGGTTGCAATGGCCTCTTGGTGTCTTGTTGCCACAGTGAGGTTGCCAGGTAAGTGTCAAGAATTGATTGAAAAAAAATATATGTGTAAATGAGCGAAGGTTTTTGCTATGTTTGGACAGAGCCAGGCTAGCTGTTTCCCCCTGCTTCCAGTCTTTATGCTAAGCTAAGCTAATCAGGTCCTTACTTGAACTGCATATTTGCCACACAGAGTTAATCTGTGCTCTCAATTCAGAGAGAAAGCGAATAAGGCTATTAATGTTGAATTATTAATTTACATCATTGCTTCTCGCCCTACGATTGTGAGGTCGTTCTGAGGGATCACAAGATGATTTGTGTAATTAAAAAATAATTAATCTTCCTATACAAATGCATTAACTTATTTGTTTTTTCAGATTCATCTTTAGTGGGGGTTTTTCCTGTGAAATATGTAATAGCTTTAACCCTTATGGCCTCTTCTGCCTGTGACAGGGGGCTGTAAGAAGGCATTGCTTTGTTTTAAGAAATATTAAGCAAAGGCTGACATAGATGACAAAAAGATAAAGTAACCCTACTTATAGTATGTTAATAATGTACAAAGGTATTCCAGTACGCTCAGTTTGTCATTTTGTGTGTGTGTGTGTGTGTGTGTGTGTGTGTGTGTGTGTGTGTGTGTGTGTGTGTGTGTGTGTGTGTGTGTGTGTGTGTGTGTGCGTGCATGTGTATTCAGTGATTCAGTGATCATGTTGGAAACCACCTTTCTATAGCAGCCAGTGACCCAACACCACACTAAATATATCAGGGACAAACATAGAGTCTGGGAAGCTGTAACTGCCTTCTAAATACTGTAAACTACTTCAGGCTTTAAATTGAACATCTAATCTGTGCACAGCAGCACTAAAATGACAGAAATAGGCACATTGGCAAGAGAGTTTGTGAAGACTTTCTGCATTCATGCCTCAAGCAACAGCACCTGCATTATTTTGTGTGAGTGGTAGTGGGAGAGATATGAGATCACAGAGTCAATTTGAAAGTGAGCATAGATATTTTGAAGACAGTTAGGAAAGACATATTTTGATCCGGTAGGAGCAGCCTCCAGAGGATCTCTACTTTCGCTTTAGTCTCTTGTATCTCTCTTAAGCATTTCCTATAAGTGTTTTGATGTGAGGGCTGAGCTGTGTGTGAGAAGGTTCCTCGCTGCAGGTTCCAAGCAGAAGGGTGGCACTGCCTCAATTTCAGACTTCCAAAGAAGCAGCAGGAGAAACACCTTCAGGGCCTTATTTATGAGCCCTGTGGTGCAGATTAGCAGCTAAGTGGTATATCCTCGTTGCTGTCTACTATTGGATGGATTAGCACAGAATTTCCTACAGACATTCTTGCTTCCCAGAGGATGAATCCATAATGACTTTGGTCATCCCCTGATTTTTCCTCTAGCACCACCATTAGGGTGACATTTGTGGTTGTGACTGAAAGATCTTAACAACTGGATTTCCCTGAAGTTTAGTGAAAGATGACAAAGAAGAAACGTAACAGGTTTTAGAAACTTAAAGGACCAGTGTGTAGTATTTAGTCGCATCTAGCGGTGACATTTCAGCTTGCAGCTAACTGAACACTGCTGCTGCCTGTATTTGATGACCTGGGAATGAGAGCAAGCGTAGGAGAAACTACGGTGGCTACCAGTCTCGCAAAAGGCCTTGTCTAGAGCCAGTGTTTGGTATGTTCCTTCTGGGCACCTGTAGAAACTTGGGAGTTTAACATGGTAGACTCCGTAGAAGGCGACCTGCTGCTTCTGTGAATACAAACAGCTCATTCTAAGTGATTGTACACAAATAAAAACATATTCATTCATATTATATTCCATTTATGCCAGTAAATCCTGCTAAATGTTACACACTGGACCTTTAAATTTTGTTTTATGCCAGTTGTTTGGAGTTGTGCGTTTGTGTGTTTCATTGCAGGACAAACACAATGGACTATTACCATCAGGGTGGGAAGTTTGTGGGTGTACTTTGTGCCTGGTATAAATTAGATCTTGTATTGTATTGTATGCCTTTTCTGTGGACCACCACAGGAGACCTAGCCTGTCAAAGATAATGGCCTTGCTGATAATGAACAAATAGCTTCCTCTCATATTTGTCTCTCTACAGTAACAGAGTAACTTCCAATCAGCGTCATACACCATTACGTTATTTTCCCCTGTACTCTAAAATTGCACTCTTTTCATTCAATTTGTTCAAGACTGGAATTTGTTGATTGAAAGACTGTGTTCCCTCCATTTCATTTTATAAACCTAAAAAAATAATACTAATAAAATATATTTTTGTTTGCTAGTAAGCATGTATCTTTCTATTTGGCTGGGCATGTGTGTAGCTCCCTTCAGTACTACCAGGTGGCCTGTGGTCAAAAGCACAAAGTGTAGCAGAGACTACCACACACAGAGCAGCGACTATGTGGAGCTTAAAGAAGCCGCTGCTACTCTATGTGACGCCACAGTGTACAGACACTTTGGAGCTGCTTCATACCTCTTCTTAAAATACAGCATATCACTGGCCTCTCACACCTGACATCATCTGTTAGGCTTGTTGGGCTTTATGGTAGATCTACACTCTTCATCTCACTCATGCATAACTCATTACACTCCTCCACTTGAGCTGATCAAAAGCCAAAGCAATAAGAAATTGATTTAGTTTATGTGAAAGAAATCACAAGAAAAGGGGAATGCTTGTGTACTTTTAGCTGCGGTAAAGGCAGTTAATAATTACTGATTTTGTGGTATTTAAGACATTCCTATTCATCACTCTAAATGTGAATCCAGTTAAAGCATAAAGAGGAACAAAATCTGCCTCAAAATAAAAAAAACATTTCTTTGTAAGTGTGTGAATCCAAGAATCCTTGTGATTCATAGCCTCACTTCTAATGGCATCTGGCAGAGATGTGGCTCATTGTCATGCACCCCATGGTGCTATCTGCCTGTGGTCCGCATGCAGTGCTTACTTATGTGAGCTACACCCAGCCTCAGCTGGGGAGAGGCTCAAAGGGAAAACACTGTTGGCAATATTTCACCACAGTTTACAAAAAAGGCAAAATATTTGCTGTCCGAGTTACCCAAGTTGTGGATGAAACCATACAGTTCAGATGAAATGCATATAAAATCCCTTTATGTGTCAGCTGTTATGTACTGGAGAGGAGATAAAGCAGGAAGAGACGCCCAGTGACTGTCGTAATTCACTTTTATTGCAGATCTTAATAAGAATTGTTGTTGTCCTAAATTTGTGATACAGATGACAGAGCTGTTAATTAGCAGCTTAGAAATTAACATATCTGAGATGGCTGATGTACTTTGTAGAGCTTTAGAGGGGAATATTTGCATTGAAATTAATACGAGGTTAATATTAGCATAAAATCTGAAACAATTGTTATTCGTTTACATTCATTAAACAGTGAGTTGTGTGTGAAAAAATTGCAACCATAATTAATTCTTACCCAGGAAGGTGCTTTTTGCTGAAGATTGTTGTGAATGTATAATTTAAAAGCCATCATAATAAGAGATGATGATATTTCAAATATTTGTGTTTAAATTGCATTGTTATATTGTGTTAGTGGATATTTAGAGCTATCCTTAGGGTGTGACAACGTTTTCATTTAATCTTCTGATTGCCTCTGAAATCTAAAGCATATTTGTTTCCAGTAAAGCCATCACAGGCAAAACGTGTCTATCAGCCATTGTGAATGTGACGTTTCCTTTGTATTTTCTTTAGAAATCTAAATAAAGGTTGTAATGTAAATACAATAGCTAGTAAATAACAAATAGCTCAGAGGCTACTCTTCTGGGCTTCACTCATATTTAATCAGGCACCGTGACAAAGAGCTCACAGATATTTACAGCAACAGTCTGGACGAGTAGCTGCAAGAGGAGTGAGGTTTACAAATTCACACTCTCCACCAAACACTTGTGTCGGTTGGCGATGAGCCATTTCTCAGGGAAGGAGCAACCAGGGGTTTAGTGCCTTGCTTAAGGGCATGTTGAGGAAAGTAACTGAGAAAGCAAAGAGCATTTTATTAAGCCAGCCTGTCTTTATTTATTGTAAATTATTCTTTCTTTGCTATTCATTGTAAATTATTCATTGTAAATATTTTTTTTCCATTTTATTATTTTCCATTGTAATTATTTTGTCACATTCCTGGACAACATCAGCAAGCTTTGTCTTGATGTTATAAATTACAAACCCATTACTTTTTTACCATGTAGGAGACATTCAGTACTGATCGATACTGAATGCAGTTTTCACTAATGTTCATGCAGTGGTCAGGTACTTGGACTTTTTTTGTTTTGGCCCTGTACTCCAGCACTTTCGACTAAAATAATAAGTAATGACTATGAGGCTACAATGCAGACCTTCAGATTTGAGTGTTACATTTGATTAGCAGTGTTTGCAGTGTTTGCAGCCTTGTCATTTTCTTATCCTTATCCTATCCACAGCTGCACATTAATCTAATAGTCACTGTCATACATTTACAAGTACAATGTATTGCCTCTGGCACTGTTTAGGCTTCCTAAACCTTCACTGAGTAATTGTTGTCCACATAATTACAGGGTCTTTACAGCCAAAGGAACTTACTGCAGCACACATAACTGTACTAATACTGATTTACCTATTAGCTCTAAAAGAACTCCAAATAGAGGTGGACTCCTACAATCGATGAAGTGCTGAAAGATGCTGTCACTAAAATATTTGCTCTAATATTCCTCAGACTGGACTTTTCTTCTTGGCACTGTGTATAAGTGTCTGCTAATATGTAAAATACTATAGGAGCAGATGGAAATCACGTCTTATCTCCTGTGCTGGCAGTGCTCTTCGTCTTTGTGTGTGTGTGTGTGTGTGTGTGTGTGTGTGTGTGTGTGTGTGTGTGTGTGTGTGTGTGTGTGTGTGTCTGTCTGTGTGTCTGTGTGTGTGTGAGAGGGAGCGAGAGAGAGACAGAGCAAGAGAGAGAGAGAGAGAGAGAGCGAGAGAGCGCAAGAGAGAGAGAGAGAGAGAATTAAATATCTTCCCTTTCCTTTCCTCACTGCTTGGCTTAACTCTGCTACGGATCACAGAGGACTGTCTTAAAACTGAATAAAGCAGGGTCATCATGAAAAGAACATGAGACCTCGAAACACTGACACAAAATGTTCCGATTTTTTAAATAATCCTTTCTTGTTCTTGTTAAGATTTTACAGAAAATTATTACTCTCTATAGTAATGCCAGAATCACATTAACCTAGATTTTAAATTATCGAGAAGACAGCAGTTCTGTCTGGTTTGGCGCGAGCAGGAATCAGTGTCCCTTTAAAACAGGTGGTCTATGGAAATGCAGGTATGAGTTACACATGCTGTGGATGAACAGGGTTGTGCAGATGCCTGGCAGGCATGTCTGGTCTCCAAACACTGGCCTTGCTTGCATGAGATACCAGAGTCAGGCTGGCGCCACCGTCTCCAGCTGGGCCAAACAAGATGAGCTGGCTAGCTCTTCCACAGTCAGAGGTGTCTCTCATCAAATTTAGGGTCCCCTTAACACTCCCCTCCTCAACAAGTAGCATTACATCACTGCCCCCATTTCAGAACAACTGCAAAGCACAGTTCATGGCCAACACATTTCACCACCATTTACTTTCACTTGAATTTGCACCTGCCCGACGTACACTTTGCACTGCTCAGGGATTAACAGAAGCAGTGAAAAATGAGAGATTCTCAGAGTACTTGTTCTCTGTGCAGAATTTGGCATATCATGACAGGCGGTAACAGCTGCTGGAGTATGCAGTGCACTCTGATGGAAGCTGTGATGATGAAACCAGGGTGACCTGATTTATTAGTACACAAGCGTCCGCAGAAGAGTCACAGGAAGTATTTCCATATGGATTTTCTGGGGACTTGACATGGGAGGCACGGAGGCCTCTCTAAAAAAAACACTGCAGGCCCATCTTTTGCGAGTGGGCGGAGGGTCTAAAATAAAATCAGCTGTCACTGTCTGCTCGTTGGACATAGGTGAACACATAGTACTGGAGCTGGTCTCCAACACTGAGTGGGATTTGCTTTTGGCTTGGACAGACCCTGCAGGCCGGGGGTGCAGTGGCCTTTGTGTGGGATTTTTTTTAACCTGCTGAGTGCATATTTTCATAACTCATTATCCTCCTTACCTGGTAGGTGATGAGCACTCTGAGAGTGGTGTTTGTCTTTCTGTTGAGTGGAATTATGTAGAAATATGTGATTGATATATTTGATTATTTTGCATGCAGTACATGTAATACATTATAAAATCTCTTTTTGATATGTGCAGAGAAAAACATGAAAGGCTAGCACTGAATTCTTGATTGTTGAAATTCATTGTCCTCATGCTGAGTGAACTTCCACTCAAAATACTGGATACAGAGGCAAAATGGAAACCAAATGTTAAACCTCCTGGAAAATAAACTGTGATTAAAATATTAAATTAACTCAGGATTTTTAGCTTGAGGAGAATTAGATTTATTCTCTTAACTAATTCCAAATATATGGAGTTCTGTTCTGTTTGCACCAAGGCTAGTACCTCTCGGTGTTACGTCGCTCTATTTCCTCGTCACCAGGCAAGCCATGAAATGAGGAATACTGAAGAGTAATTAAAAAAAAGGCCCAAACACAAGGTTATCAATGCAGGCTATCTAGAAGCTTTTGGATTGGAAAGCCTTGACCTGCCAGCTTTCCTCTATATTTCACTGAGAAACACGACCCTTCATGGTTAAGTTTAAAATAGGCTTGATTTATTTTTGCAAGTACATGGCGCCTAGATTACTTCACTTTCTTGTTATTTGAGCTCTCAGCCCAACCTAACGTGTCATGAGATAGCCTCGAACTGTTGACAGATTTTTTTTGGCTACAAATTTTAGTTCTTACAACAATAATTTAAAGTCTATGAGTCAATGACCTAAACTGGGATATGCTGCAGTTTGCCGCTGATAAAGTTTCCCAACTAAAATCAGAACTAAACTAAAAGAGCCTACTGTACATTTTAAGGGTTGTGTAATATAATGCCCCTTATTTGTCTTAATGGACTAATTGGTTTACACATGCCCACTATTCCTCCAAAGCTAAAATAGATCACCTGAGAGGAATGGTAAGCTACAAATCAAAAATGGCCACATAAATATGCTAATAAAAAGCAGCTAACAACAATAGTTGGCAATAGTTGTTATAAAGTGTCTTTTTGCCTTAGAATTTAGGGAGCAGCATTAATGGGTTACAATTTTAAATTCATGAGCCCACATTACTTTTAGCTATCTGCAACTCGGGGAACTGGAAAAAACCTGGTGTGTTTTGATCTGATTTGGTGTTTCATTGACTCTGTACTTTATTGAGTTTTCAATACTTTGAGAAATGATGTGCAGTGATTAAATCTGTTCTTAGCTGCCAAATATAATATTATAGATGTGAAATATAAGTTCATGTCGCCAGTCTGGCAGCTTTTGCTGACATTATTCTTGATATTACAATGAGCTGGATATACACATTGCTTCAAGCAGTGCTAATTCACCACAGAGCAGAGCAGAACTGAGATGAAGATTTTCAATATGCTGTTAGTCTTCAGAGTAATGGATAGTCTAATGATGCTGTACTTTTTCACAACATCAAAACAGTCTGTATTCATATTTCATCCTCTCATTTGCATCAGCACATTTATATCCGCAAGAACTGAGGTGTGAATACTTTGAATTAAAAAAACAGACAGAAATATTGTGTCAGCAACTGGCTGGATGTGGAGTCTGTGGATGTTAACAGTTGGAAGATTTAATAATCTTGTTAACTGTCTTTTAAGAACATTGTAATACCCTGCAGGTTAACAATGATATTCCTTTTGGACTGCTGGTCGATTCCAGACATACACTCTAATGAAGTCCAATTATACCTAAAATGAAAATAAAAAATCTTAATGACTACTAAACCCATTTCCTGGATGATCACCTAAACCCCATGGTACATTGTTATGTTTATTGGCAGTACAGTCTACAAGCAATGCCTTTATTGATGAAATATCAGTGGTAACACAATGATTTAAAGACACAGACATTTTAATGTAAGTAATGACCCTCATTGTTAATCCAAGTACATCACTGACACAAAGATGGACTATTTTAGACCAAACCATCTGTTAAATTGGGATTGGCTCTAAATGTTTCCAGGCACAATCACATCACATCACGATAAAACAAAACTGTATAAAACAACTGTTTCTCCTGTGAGTAACTAAATGTCTAGATACAGATGTGTAATTGGTTTAAATAATGTTCCTGTTCAGAATTTCGAGACATTATTTAGCGCCATCTTCACTATGGCAGCACCTTTAAAGTCTTGTTGTCTTATTAAATATATTTACATTCTGAATAAATTTCACACATTTGATTAAAAAATCTAAATGTATTTGATAGCAGACTTGTGACATTTTGCCCACCATATACTTAAACATATTAAACCAGGCTTATTCCATAAAAACAAGTCCCTTCTCTGTAGTAATCCGGCATTAAAAACAAAACAGCCACACAAACATAAAGGGATCTGATACCTTTAGCAGTGCTTTGTGTGTTTACACCACTGGTATTGTGTGCTACTTTTTAATAAATAGATGACACCTAATAACACAAGCATTGTAACGGTTATGTTTATTGGCTATTTGTGCCATAGCTGCTGGCAGCGCAGGTTTTAACCAGGGCAGGACTTCCCGAAAGAGATAAACCAGAGGAACCGGATTCACTCTGCGGACTCAGAGGTCATCCCACTGACCAACTGTGAGGCCATGTACCAGGCAGCTGTCTCCAAGCAAGCAGACAACACCATCCCCAGCGGGGTACTCTAGTTTTTGCATGGACATGTATTGTTTCAACTACAACATGTCGTCACACTACCTGTCAGAGCTGCCTGCATTGAAAAGAACATTTGTGTAATTAGGAGCAAACTTTCTATGGTCAATTATATTGTTTTGCTTGCTTCCCTGTTGTACAGTCTAGTCTTTAGCTGCTTCAGAGGGTCCACGGTTGCACAGTAACTGAGCTGCACTTAGCTGGTATTGTCACCATTATTGTTGGTGTTGTCATGCAGTATTAGTGGAGGTGATGGCAGTTTTGCAGCTGGGGAAGGGGTCAGCAGTCTTGCTTATATGGTACATATATAAATAGTGGAGAAACATGAGACTCCCCTTGCATGGCAGAACATAGAGAAGGTTGCAGAACATTTTTGAAAGAGCTTGCACAATTCCTTGTGTACATTTGAAACTGTTACACAAAATGTGACTATGTGTCTGTGTGTTTCTGCACATAGCATTAGCTGCACTAGGTTTGACAGCGGCCTGCATTGCATGCATACCAGACAGAGCAGCCCTATTAAGCATCAGTTTGATTTCAGGTCATGTAGAAGTGGAGGCAGCTAATGATATTTCCTGCTTCATTAGGTCATGGAGGAGTCGGAGGTCTGTTCCCTGCCTGGGGGACTTGCCAGTGTGAGGAAACAATTTGAGACCCAAGAAACTGCAACATCACACAATGTAACCCAGTTCCATTTTCATCACAGAACTGTACAGGTACACATGTAGAACACCATCATGCTAAGAGCACGAAACGACATAACATTTCTTCTGAGCGGAGCATGTTCCTGTTTGCACCCTTCCATTTAGCTTTACGTGCATCACTGTATGGGGAGCTTTGCAAGTAAAAATACGCACATTTGGGCTAAATATTAACAATTATTACATCTAATAGCGCCAATATCAGAGAAAAGTGTGTGTTTAAGTTACTGACATTACTTGACATTTCTAACAGTTTTCATGAAAACCTCCAGGGTGCCTTCACAACACGTTTTTTTGCAGCTCCGATTGACTGATAGAAACTAAACAAAGCAATGAAAAAGTATGCTTATTTTGCTATCATACAGTGTGAGTGAACAGCTTGACAGATTCTGTGTCATCTCGCCTCCATCTGTGATTATTCATTTGAAACTGCAGTGAGCAATCTGGTCTAGCATCTTCTCTGCATGGTATTCAGTTGTGTGCTATTAAGCTTTGGCTGGTGGAGTAAATTGGTGTGGAGTAAGTTCAAATCTGTGGCTATGAGAAGGGGGGTGAGTCAGAGAGAGTTATCTGTGTGTATGTCCGTGTGGCATGCACACATTTTTCACAGGCCACCCTTGTCTTCATCTTCACAGGAAATGTCAAACTCTGAGGTGACAGTGTCAAGCAGCAGCAGGCAGGTTGTCCCAGGCAGTCAGCAGCTAAATTTCAACCAAGAAACAATGGTACTGAACACTTTCTGTCACTGTGTTTCTGCAGGCAGTGCTAATGAGCTAAACACTGTGATTGCCTTGTTGAGTAAAAACTGTAACTGATTGCAATCAATCAGATTTGTGTAATTAATGTTTGTGTAGTAGTCTCTGACAGTTTGGGCTGAGATTACAAACAATATATTCATTTGAAAATGTGCAGCATTCATAGTAAAATGGTTGATTTCTGTATTTCTCTGTTTTTTATCATTAATATCCCTTTTTCCCCATTTCTCCTTTTTAAACACATAGATGTCATACAGCGACAATAACTTGGAATCAAGTTATGAAAACCATCAAAATGAAACAGGTAGGATCTTGTTTACATATTAATATTCTCCCATATTCACAACAAATTTTTTTTTGCACACAAATGTAATTCCTGCCTTTATACTTATGTCTGTGCTGACTTTTAGAAGAGGAGTTTCCCAGGTACACTACAAAGGAGCTGAGGGATCGCTTTGAAAGAACAATAGAAGAGGCTGCTCCACACAAACCAATTAAGGTAAGCAGTTCTCTTTCACTTGAGTTAGACTTGAAAGTATTGAAAATATGAAGAGAACGTTGCAATCCTTTTAGATTTTAGTTTTGCTGACCTCAGGATTATGTACCGTCAATTTAAATACATTAAAATGTAACTGGGTTGCCTTTTTTATGTACAGGGTTTGATTTCACGAAAATCGTAAAGGTTATATACCTTTAACTCATCATGGTGATTATTCACTGCAACTTATTCACACAGTGCTATAAACCTTTGACCGACAGGTGTTCTGCTATGTACGATTATTCTTGTTTTATTATCTAATTTTTACTCTTTATCTGCAAATGTAACAACAAGGTGATATGTAATGTAGGCCTACATCTACTTATGCAGTAAAGTGATTAGTAGACATTTACCCTAATTTTTGTTCCTTAAAAAGATTGAACGTGACATCAATCGAGCTAAGTGGTCCTCAAATGCGACACAGAACAACAAAGTGACTAGTGAGGTGTATGAAGCATATGCTACTGAGGCAACAGATGACACATTGGCTGCAGTGATGGATTATGAGGACTTTCCACCCCCACCAGCTGAGGATTCTGACTATCTTCCACCCCCGCCTCCAGACTTACTACAAATGCCATCAGACAGTCAAAATATTCCAGCATGCCATTACTCACCTGAGCCTCCAGAACCAGCAAGCCCCTCCAAATACCAACTCAACAAAGAGGCTTATTTCAAGCAGAAGAGTACGTATGAGCTGAAACGTCTTTACAAGCACATTCATCCTGAGGTTCGCAAGAATATTGAGAAAGAATACTACAGTGATTACAATGAAACTGAGAACAACCAGTTAGAGAGCCAAGAGTATATGTATGAGGATGATGGTGGTAGCCCGAATGATATGAACGATGAAGAATATGTGGAATGGGAAGAGATTCTCCCCGGGGAGGTGCAGGCGATGCGTTGGATGTTTGAAAATAAGCCACTGGACACCATTAAAGATGAAACTCCTGATGAGGACGATGACAACAACAAAATAACTCAACAGGAAATCATTTTTGGAAAAGATGTGAGACGTACAGCTTGGATGTTTGAAACCAAGCCAATGGACGAGCTGAGTTCACACGATATCAACTCAACAGAATATAAAAACAAATTCAACAAATTTGATAAAGGAGATGTCCGTGCTGCGGCATGGTTGTTTGAAACCCAAACAATGGACACTCTGAATAAAATGCATAAGGAGGAGGATTTGACAAAAGAGATTGTGTTCACAGAGGAAGATGGAAATGCAACCATTTACATGATTGACAATAAGTACATGGAAAGCCTTGGGCACACTGAGACCATTGACGAGAGCCACCTGCTGAGTCTGAGGTCAGTGTTAGAGGAAATTCATGAAGAAGTGAAAACTGTTACAAGCACTTTTGACACTCAGTTTAAATGCATCATTATGGGCCAATCAAGCCAAATGCTGGAGATTAAGTCTGTGCGTAAAATTGAAACTGAATTGGAGAACTCCATTGCTTCACGTTGGCTCTTCGATACCCAACCCCTGGACACGACAAACAGAAAACCTACATCTTTGAAGCTTGTGTGTAGTCTTTCCATGGAGGACAGCAATAAGGGAGACTGGGGCAGGTGGTTGTTTGAGATTAAAACTTTAAATTCTCTCAATGAGTGGGAAAGCTCAAAAATTGAGAGTAAAGAGATCAGTGGAACTGATGTTCGGAAGCACTGCTTAGTGTTTGAAACCCAGCCAATGGATTCTCTGAAGGATGACGCCAATGCCAGACCCCAGTCTATTGAAGAAATTATCGGGGGCAATGTTAGATCGGCGAGACACTTTTTTGAAAGCAGTCCCCGAACAGAGAGGAAGACTGGCCTTGAGGTCGGGAAACTTCAAAAGGCAGCAGTAAATGAAGAAACGAAAGGGGATGTGAGACACCAAAAGTGGCGCTTTGAGAGTCAACCTCTAGAGCACATAAGAGAGGAGAAGAAAAAGGTTACTCGCACTGTGAATGTTGAGGACGACCTCACACAAGAGGATGGCACAAGCTGCAGGGCAGATGTTCGCAAGAACTGCTGGGTATTTGAGACCCAGCCAATGGATACTTTAAAAGATGATTCAAATTCTATGCCTGTGACAAAAGAGCAAATTATTGCCGGTAATGTGAGATCAGCCAGACATTATTTTGAAACGAATCCAACTGAGGAGCTAAAAGAGCTTGCAGAGGTAGGCAAATTGAAGAAAACAGTAGCACTTAATGAAGAAAAGGGTGATGTTAGACATCAGAAATGGCGATTTGAAAGCCAACCCCTGGAGCAGATTCGAGAGGAAAAGAAGGACATCCTCAGAACAATTGACCTGGAAGAAATTGATAAAGTAGACGTCTCAAACTACAAGCAAATCTTTGAGAGCACAGATTTAAACAGGAGGGATGAATCTCAAAAGATTCTCATAGAGGGTGTAACATCTGGTTCTGTGCAATCAAATAAAAACCTGTTTGAGTGTACTTCACTGTATGCCATGCAAGACAGCTCAGGGCACTTCCATGAGGTGAAAACAGTGCGCCGTGAAGAGGTTGTGAAAGGAGATGTAACAACTTGCAAGTGGATGTTTGAAACACGACCAATTGACCAGTTTGATGAAAGCATTGATAAATACCAAATTATCAAGGGCATATCCAAACAAGAAATAGAGTCAGGTGATGTTAAAACTGCAAAGTGGTTGTTTGAAACACAGCCTCTTGATGCTATTAAGTACTTCAGCAATGTTGAAGATGAGGAAGTGGTAACGAGTAAAGATATTGACACCATGAGGGGTGATGTGAAAACCTGCAAGTGGCTATTTGAGACAAAGCCAATGGACATCTTGTATGAAAGAGTGGAGTTAAAGGGTGAAAATGAATCTGAAGAAATGCAAAAGGGAGACGTTAAAACCTGCACATGGCTTTTTGAGACACAAGCACTTGATACTATCCATGATGAGACAGAGACTGTTCTGAAAGCATGCACTGTGAATCAAGAAGACATTAGAGGAAAAGATGTAAGAACAGCTTGTTTTCTCTTTGAGACAGAGAAACTGGAGAACCTCACTGGGGAGGAGACGGGCTCTTTTAAACGTGTCACTGAGATAGACATTGCATCTGGAGATGTGTCAGGGAAGAAATATATTTTTGAAAACCAAACATGCGATATCATGACTTCAACTTCTGAGGAAGTAATGCAAACGCTCAGGAGAGCTCAGACTGAGGACATACAAAAAGGAAATGTGGTGAACTGCAAATGGCGCTTTGAAAACCAATCAATAGATACAATACATGATACCCAAGAGGAATCTATGAGCAGCCGCACAGTGAATGACGTACAAGGAGGAGATGTTGATAAAGGCCGTTTCATTTTTGAGACCTACTCCTTAGATAAAATTCAGGAGACATCCTCAGAGACAGACACAGAGCTGATGAAAATGCAAAAAATTGTCCGTGATGAAGATGAGAAGGGTGATGTTAGAAATTACACTATGATGTTTGAAAACCAGCCCCTATATGCCATTCAGGACAAAGAAGGACTTTACCACGAGGTCACCACTGTCACAAGTGAAGAAGTAACACGAGGAGATGTCGTTGGAACTCGGTGGCTGTTTGAAACCAAGCCACTTGACGCTATCAAAGACACAGATGAGGTTTATATAATTAAATCTGTCACACAACAGGATGAGCAAAAAGGAGATGTCACCTCTGCCAAGTGGAAATTTGAGACACAACCTCTTGACAGGATTGCTGAAGAAAAGAAGGCTTTAATAAAAACTGTGGATGATATTCAAGGAGGCAATGTCAGAATGAACAAAGATCGTTTTGAGTCTGATGCCCTGTCACAGGAATCTGTTAGAACAGTTAATGTGAGTGAAATACAAAAAGGAGATGTCAGGACTGCGAAATGGAGATTTGAAACCCAGTCCATTGACAAAATAAGAAGCATGAGCTCTGAAAATTTGATTGAAACAGTTAAAAAGGAGGAGGTTGAAAAGGGAGATGTTAAAAATTCAGTCTGGCTCTTCGAGAAAAACCCTCTTGACCACATTAAAGAGGTAGATGAGGACGAAGAGCATCCAACCATCACTCAAGAGGAGATTTCCACAGCAGATGTAAAGACAACAACATGGCTCTTTGAGACGACACCCTTTGACAACTTTAATGAGACAAAAATGGAGAGGACTGAAATCCTGGGAAAGAGCATTAAGGGAACTCTTGAGGAACTTTATAGTCAGAAAATGGTGAAGTCGAAGGGAATACTCATTGAAGCTGATGAAATTGGCGACATTAGGATGGCAAAATACCAGCTGATGAATAAGGATGCTCCAGAGATCCAACGAGAGGAAATCATCAGGGGAGACCTGCAGACTATTATGATGAACCTGCTGAACAGACAGGAAAGAAAAGAGCAGCAGATAGTCATAGAATCAGAAGAGAAGGGAAATATCAGCTCAACAGTGCAGCAACTATTAAACCAAGAGAGAGACAGCAGTACTGAAAGGGAGGAAGTATTACGTGGTGACATTCAGGAAGCTATAAACAAGCTTTTCAATGAGGACGGGTCAGCAAAACATGGAATACTCATCCAGGAGGACGAGAAAGGAGACGTGCAGATGACAATATATTCCCTTCTCAATAAGCAAGAGAATGTTAATGTAGAAAAAGAGGACATTGTAAGAGGGGATATAAAGACTGCTCTTCAAAAACTGTCCAGCTCAGACAAGTCGGATGAAGCAGTGAAAATAAAGGTAGATGATGTTGAAAAGGGTAATGTTAACTTTTACTCCACATGCATTGAATCTGGGTCTCTCGACTATCTCAAACAGCTCCATTTAGGACCTGATGAGACTCCAATTAATACAACAGAAAAAGATAAGATTGTTGGAGGTGATATCAAGGGCACAAAACTCATCCTTGGTCGTAACCAAACGCAAATTGAGCGTACAGTGGAAGATGTTATACCTGGTGATGTTCACAACACAGTGAAAGTTTTCATGTCAGAGCCAAGCAATTCATTGGAAAGAGTCCAAAAGGAGGAGATAGTCAAAGGTGATTTAAGAGCTGCTTTGAATTCATTGTCTGTATCAGCAAATCAGGCAGTTGTTGTAGAGAAAGAGGAGGTAGTGAAAGGCAACATACCGAAAGCCTTGCGGTGCTTAAAGAGGGCTCAAAAGCAGTACAAGGAGGTGAGGAAGACAGATATCATACCAGGAAATATCAAAGGGGCTCTGAGATCTCTCGAGAAATCTGCAACATCCAGAGCTGAAGCTGTTGTTGAAGATTTAGTTGCTGGAGATGTGAAGGCCACACTAAAATCTCTGGAGCTGGCAAAGCAAGCAGTGAAGGAAGTTGAAAAGGAAGAAATTGTAAGGGGTGATATTCGCATAGCAATGCAAAGTCTACAAGATGCCTCCAGTGAGAAGAGAAAGTGTCAACAGGGAACAGATGTTCAGGGAGACGTCAGAGGAACAATTCAGCTCTTAATGGAGTCTCCACCTTCCCCAAGGATGGAAAGGAGCCCAAGCCTCGAGCGTGAAATAAAGGGTGATGTCAAGATGTCAATAAAGTCATTGTATGAGACGCAGGAGCAAGTCCAGCTGGAGAAAGAAGAAGTGATAAAGGGAGATGTTAAAGGCACTATTAAATCTTTGTTGGAAACAGCACAGCGCGAAACTCCTAAAGTCAAACTTGGCGCATACAGAAGAGTTCGAGTCAAGCAGAGCCCTCCAGTTAAAAACTTAACTCTTGATGCACAGAGGAACATACAAAAGATAAAAACAGCTAATTTAACAGAAACATCAAAAGAAAATCACTCCATCACTAATGAAACTGAAATAGTGAAAACAAAGTCTGTGGAGCAGTCTGCTCAGCAATCAACAACCGTAGTGGAGCATAAAACGATTACCCAAAATCACGGCATCAAAACATTAAAGACAGAGTTTCGTAATCTAAAGTCTAACCCAAAAGGAATGATAAAGGTTGATAAAACCAAAGTAAAAACTGTTTACATCCAAAAACCACAAGTGCCAGAGCCTGATCTGCCTCTTCCACCTCCACCTCCACCAGTGGTAGATGCTGACCTTCCTCCTCCTCCTCCTCCCTCTGTTGATTCTGACATTGATCACCTTCCTCCTCCACCACCACCACTCACCAGTGAGCAGGACTTCCTCCCGCCTCCTCCATCTCAACAAGAACTGGAGAGCATGCCAGCACAGGCAATTCATCCTTCACCGGCAAAAGCAAAAAAGATGACGGTTAAAAAAGTAAAAGGTCCCACTTTACACCCGGTCCCGAAGCTGGAGCCTAAAGTGGAAATCAGTAAAACCCAACAGGTGGAGGTTACATCCGAGAAAGTGGTCAAAATGAGCCAAAACCAATCGAAAACAACACATACATCAAACACTGTCTCATGTGATATCCTTCCACCACCTGAGTCACCACAACCACTAAAGAAAGTTTATAATTCTCCTGTTACATTCACCCCTCCACCCTCTCCTCCGCCTTTCATGAGAGGGCCAATGAGTAAATTTAATACTGCATTAATAAAATCAGAAGAAAGGTACCGGAAGCTGAAGGAGGAAAACACACCCCCAACCACTCCAACACCCACTTACATACATGACTCAGTCACAGCTGCTCTCGAAATGCTTTCCACTAAAGACACAGAGCAGTCAACTAACAACACATCAGAATTGAAACTACAGAAAGCTGAAAAGACGGCCTTGAATGTTCAGTCAGACTCCCGATCATGTGATTTATCCAAGCACGTTGTAGTCTCAAATACCACCCAGAGCAATGTCAGCGCTAGTCATGAGAAATTCCTCACAGATTCAACAATTATATCTTCTGCTAAACAGCAAATCGTCTCTAATGAGTCTTCCAAGGTTGTCTCAGTTCAAAAGACCACATCTGTTAGACAGCAGATGCATACGACAACACAGAAAACAGTTTCTGTTTCCTCCAAGCATTCAGCTCAGTCTTTCATGGCTGACAAAGTCCAGACCTCAATCGCTGATGTTGAAAAAACAGAAAATATGATGTCTGATAGAAAGAAAGATACTAAAAATCAGAAAACAAAGGGCTCCAACAAGTCTGAAGATAAAAAGGAAGATGAAATGCATTCTGATAAAATTCCTGTTAAAATAGTAAAGCTTGAATCTGCTGTCGCTACTGAGAAGAATGTAAAATCAAGCAAATCACAGGAAAACAAGAAGACAAAAGATAACACAGAACCTGAATTACCCAATAACCTTCGCAATCAGTCCCGCAAAATAGAAAATGTCACTTCAGACAAAAATGTTGCAGAGTCCAAATCACCACAGCGTGGTAACAAGAAGAAAACTGATCATTCTCCTACCAAGAGCCAAGAGAAAGTTTCTGGTCAGCCAGCACAAACAGAAAAGGCAGCTGCCAATACAAGTGGAAAAACAGGCAAACAAAACCAAAAGGTGAAAAAGAACAATAAGCAAGAAAAGCAAGTTGAAAGTGAGAAACAGACTGTTTCACAAGATGTCAAGGTGGAAGTTAAGGCTGCTACTGAGGTGAAAGTGATCAGTGAATCTAAAGAAGTAAAGACAGAGTTAAAGCAGGGGATTAAGAGTGTTACTCCCTCTCCTGCTGCTGCCTCTGCACCTGCTGTTACTGTTAGCATAACTGACAGCCAACAAGAAACTCCAACTCCAGCAAAGAAGAAAAAGAGGTCCAAAAAGTCTAAAGGGGGTGCACAGCCAGGTCAAGGTAAAGATATTTTCACAGACTCAAAGACAGACATTATAGAAATCAAGACAGCAACATCTGAAAACTCCGCTCAAACTCACAAAAGTATAAAAGAAGAGCACATTCAAGTCAAGAGAGAAGTCATTACCACAGAAAGCAAAGATGATCAGAATTCCCAGCATCAAAAGGCAGTTCAAAAGCATGTTAAGGGATCACAAAAGAAGAAAGAAGTTACTCAGCAGAGCGCAGAGGAACCACCAGTAGAAAGTAGGGATGTCCCAATAACAGTGACAGGCAAATCAGAACAAAATGAACTGGTAAAGACCACAACAGGGAGAACAGAAGAATCTCAGAGGCAAGAGGTCCAGGTATTAATCTCTCACATCACAGAGACACAAAGAGGTTCAGAAAAGACTGATTCTGAATCTGTAAAGACTCTGCTAAATACAGTTACAGATTGGGACATGAGGCCGGAAAGGAAATGTGAATTGGAGGGATTTGTTGTGGAAAGTGAAGCTCTAGAAGATAATGAGACAATGGAGAAGCATGAATGTGAGCAGGTTTCTGAGAAATCTGTTTCGGGAGGGGCAACACCCAGAATATCAAAGATCAGTATTGGTTCTGCAAAAATTGAACACCAAACAAGGAAAAAGACCTCCCATGAAAGAAGGAAAGAAGAAGTGAGTCAGAGCAAGTCTGTTGACCTTCGGGCTCCATCGCCGTCACTTAAAATGCGTTCTCCCTCTCCGTCGTTTATCACCATCGAATCAACACGAAGAACTGACTCACCCCAGAGAGTTACTCCATCACCTACCCTGCTGCACAGACCACCCACACCTCCCACACCGCCCCCGCGCAGGTGTGACACCCCGACATCACGCCTCACTAGAATCACACCTTCTCCAACTTTTGACAGGGCAGAAAACTTGGCTCGACTCAAAGACACGACCGCCAAGCTCTCACGTGGCGTCACCCCACCGCCACTGCTTCCCCAACAAATCTCAGAGAAGAAATCAGAGATTGTGGAATCGCCTGCAACATTCCATCGGCAAATCAAAATTGAGTCCCAGCTTCTGGAGGCCACAGGGGCATTGGTTGCAACAGAAAAGCCTAAAAAGAGTGTTTCTGGGGATGCTCAGCAGGCTGATGTAAATTCTGCGCATGTAGAAGAGGAGGGTTTGAATGCAAATGAAATACAGAGCACGTCTGAGACCCACATGCCTTTGTGTCAAAATGACCCAGATCTTGTGGAAGCTGCAGATATATCAGAGTCATCATCTGCATCTGTTAGAGAAAGGAGAGAGTTTTTTGAAGAGGCTCAAAAGGCTGAAATTAATAAGACGTATATGCGAAAGGAGCCAATTGCTATCCCTGAACGACTGGGCCCAGACATGGAGGAGTGTGAGACAGAAAATAAGAACAAAGAAAAGGATGAGCTTCCCAGGGCGGACATGTCTAGTCTTGTAAACAAATTCGAATCACCAGAAGAGAAATCATATTTCAGAAAAGAGCTTATCCCACTCACAGACTGGCTTCACAATGGCGATGAAACCCCAGATTGTGACAAAGAGAAAGCAGACATTTTGGAAGAGGAAATGCCAACTTTTGACATTCAGGCTATTAAAAATGTTTTTGAACTGGGTGAGGAAAGTTTCTCATTCAGAGAGGAGAAAAAGGATCAGGAGGAGTCTGTGTCAAGCCTGAGTGAAACAACAGCAGACACTTCAAAGCGGGAAGGTCCTCAGGAGACAAAGGGAGGCTCACGGAAGAGCACCCCCCTCCCGCCACAGAAAAATGAGGTAGAAACTGTGCCAACAGAACCACCAGCCTTCTCTGAAACCAAATCAATCACAGAACATTTCTCAAATGTTGATGAGTTTGGTAACACGGTCACTGGAACAAGAACAGCTGTCACTGAGCACTCTGAGAGTGTGTCAACCCAGCAGGTTCCTTTTTCCTATGCTGATGCAGTCAAAAGAAAAGCCGCAGCAGCGAGACAAACAGAAACCTACGAGGAAGATGCTACTGAGAACTTGCTGAGGAATTTCCACAAAACATGGACAGAGAGTGAAACAGTTTTCAAGAGTCTTGGCTACACTGTTTCTGAGGAGACAACATCACAAGTTGTGTCACACCAGACGAAGACTGTCTCATCTGGTAAAGACCTACAGCATGAAACAACAGATACTAATGGCATGGACTATGGATGGATGCAACATTTCTAATGACTACACTGTATGTCTTGTGTATGCTGTGTATTATAAAATATAAGTGTTATTATGTAGTTTATTATTATATAATAACCAACAGCCATGGTGGCATCTCTGTGTATATTTACTGACTGTAAGCAGTGCTTTGTACTAAATGGGAACATTAGTGTGATAACATGCTCACAATGGCATTGATTACATACTGTTTAGCAGGTAATTCTTCTTTGTTTCTTTAACATTTACTAATTATTGCTAAAGTACAATTGAGGCTGATGGAAATGTCATTCATTTTTCAACTATTGGACAAATAAAAAATGATTAAAGGGTGCACCAAATAGACTGAAATGTCTGTGCCAAATTTCATGGCAATCCATCCAATAGTATTTGAGATATTTCAGTCTAGATCGATTCATAGATCCATGTTGCTATCTAGTTTTAGTTAACAGCAGTTTGACAGAATAATCTTATCCTCAGACTTATTTTATTGATTACTTTTCTGAAGCTCTAAAACCACATTTAATGGTTTTCATCAGTCTATAGTTTGCTGAGTTGTCACAGAGCTTTTTAGGATGGTCTTTGTCACTGAATACGGATTTACATGCTGTAATAGAAACAATGGTTATAAACTTCCTCTCTTTTATGACCAACATCGAAAGCTCTGGAAAGTATTTTGAGCTTTTTGTAGATGGCTTGTAATAAGGATGATGTAATTCTAAACATAATTGATCCAATTGGTCATAATAAGCACTGCAGCCGTACTATATTTTCAAGAGGCTGTCCATTAGCTGACTAGGATAAAGCCAGCATATAATGCACCCTTCCAACAGGAAAATTACAGTATATATGCTGGCTGAGGGCTTGCACTGAACTGGATGACAGTTTATTTGTGGTGCTCACAAACACTGCCAGAGCGCAGTTGATAGATGCATGGATATCTTTGCATGCATGTGTGTAGGTGAAAGAATAAAATATAATCCACTGAAGACACTTAATCTTTCGCTTTCATTACCATTGTAAATGTTTTAATCAAACGAATGAGCATGTATTTTTTTAATGCAAGCGTTATCTATTGTATAGCGTTGAACTTACAACATTAACCATCATTTTAAAAAATTTAAGAAAAGCCGTAGTCGTTGTAAAGCAGCCCAAAGGAAATTCTCATCATGTGGGAAAAATGAAAAGAAGACCTAGTGATTTGAATATTGTCTCTTTCAAACAGGTTCGAGTTCCGAAGTCAGAGCTCTGCACAGTATGTCGGAGGAGAACTTATCCGATGGATGCTCTGATAGTGGACAAAAAAAAGTACCATAAATCCTGTTTCTGCTGTGAGCACTGCAGAAATAAATTAAGGTAAATGTTTATTCAAATAAATCGGGCACCATGGGCACTTTTGAACATTGCAATATTAATCAGGAAATGCATCAGTGTTTTAATTACATAATTATTCAAACAATTTTGATGTGGTACAAGAATCTTCTCTTCTCTTGCAGCCTAGGAAATTACGTCTCTCTCCATGGACATTTCTACTGTCTTCACCATTACAAACAACTCCTCAAGTCCAAAGGAAGCTATGATAATGAACTTGGGCAGAAACCTCCCGCAGGAAGTGGTGGACCTGTCCCCTCAGACGAGAAACTTGAATATAGATATTCCATGAGCAGTCTAAGTTCAGTCGACAAAACACACACTGGTGAAAACGAAATGACAAAAACGTGGGATGAACGCAAACCACACAGCAACAAAATATCTGTAGTTTGGCCCCCACAGGCCGACTCCCCAAAGAAAGCCTTTAAAATAGAGGAAGACATTCAGCTAACTAAACCACAGTGGCCCCCTCCAGACAGCTCCCCAACGTCACCCAGACACCAACACAGAAAGGCTGTTCCCAAAAGTGTCCTTTGAAATAAAGTCGCCCAACTACACATTTTAGTCAAAGAAAAACAGAGAAGAAAGTTGGTTCAGTTAAGAAGGTTAAGGTTTGGTTGAAGGTCATGCAGTTAAGTGATTTAACAGGGAACGTGAAAAGTAAGGATATGAAAGGAAATGTGTCGTGTATATACTTGTAAATGGTGTGCAAGTGGAAAAGCAGGTTGTAAATGTCATAGTAAGTACTAGAGAGATAGATGTGGGAAAAGTGTGGAAGGTGGATGTAGACATAGCAGTGTGCCTTGAACTGACAGGCTTATCCCATGTGTAATTTTTCATTCACTGCATTTTATTTTTACTTCATGCTGATGTACCATTTGTTAATTTGACACACAAAATCAAATCAAATTAGAAAGAAAAAAGATCTGTTTTAACTGCAGTAACAATTGTTATATGCCTTGTAGTTAGTTAAACGCATTATAGCTACAAACAGTCGCATGACAAATTTAAAATATGAATCAAATAAAAAGCAATTGAAAATAAACCTCAATATTTTTTTTTAATCTACATTTCTGGGTCATAGGATTAGTCAGGTTTAGTCTAAACCAGAGGTTTTCAAAGTGGGAGGCGGGCCTCCCCAGGGGGGCTCTGAGCTGTTTCAGGGGAGGCTCGGTGAATGGAGCTGAAAAATATTACACGATCAAAAGAAGATCACATAGAATAGCCTAAATGTGTGTGTAAAAATGTATTTGGTGTAATCTGAAATTGTGTCAAACAGCAATATTATCTCAATTGTTGAGTGTCTATGGGATCAGATAACAATCATAATACCATAGGCATCCAGGAATTGAGCAAAACTAAACAGGTAGACTAAGGGGAGGGGGAGAGGGAGCCTTTTTCCACAATTTGTCTGAGGGGAGGCCCACCGTCTGAGACTCTGAAAACATTTGGTCTAAACCTTACAATTCCCGCTGCTCTTGCAAATAGCTCCATAAAAAACCCATGAGTGACTTTCAAATACAATTCGGTCCAGTTTCTGTTTCATCCCTTTTATTTTTTTCTAAAATAAATGGGTTTATTGTACAATTCACTCAATTGTTTTGCTACTGTATGCCGATTCATGGAAATAGTTTCAGTCTGTGTATTATTTTGTCAGGGCTTTTATCTTTCAGCATATCAACATTTTTGCATTTGCCTTTTTTTAGCACCTGGTGTGCAGACTACTACATAAAAGCATCTTGGAATTATTTTATTTATAATATTGAAAGTATATAATATAAACAAGTGAATTGGTGATAATCATGTTTGTTTTGGACATTTGTATCCTATTTTGAACAACAAATATTTTTGAATGAAGAATTTTATTTTTTAGATTAGATGGTTATACCTTGCTTTGTACAAGAAAATTCCTGATACTGTTATGCTGTCAGGCTGGTTCACTTACTTTATTGCTGATCTAAAGGGCAATAAAATATTGAATTTAATTGTTTCACTTGTCTGTTTGAACATCTCTATGAAATCTTGTTCTTTCATCCAAATCAAACACAAAGCAGAAGCGCTGTCACAGAGCCTGTCAGGTGTGTGTCTGGTTGAAGCAGCCTACAGGAGACAGGGGCAGGTCAGCGGATCCCTTTCACACCATCAGTCTAATCTCCTTTAGAAGCTATCCCCACCCTGGAGGGGATTTTGGAGCTCAAACCGCAGGTGTTCCTTCAGTGGACATGGAAACCATTTCCATGTGGGGAGAAATAGGAAGGCAGATGAGGGACAGCTTGAACGCAGTGTGATACAGCAGCAGAGGATATAGTACATGTCTTAGATACATTTTACAGTCAGTCTAAAATAAGCTTATGACCAAATGTGGTTACTCATCCTCTTACTGCTCCTCAATGTGGACGTCCACGAGCTTAGCGCACCGTTTGCTGGCTTTGACCAGCTATAAAACTGCGAGACTGTAGATATACTTGTACTTTATATAAAATGGATGGTATGTTAATGTGTGAAGAAGTATATTAAAAGTAAAAAAATGTAAGTTAAGGCTCTGAATAAGCTAAAGTAGGGACTTATATATATATATATATATATATATATATATATATATATATATAGGTTATTGTGCGGTACAGCTGCAACATATATACTTATTAAATAAAATAATGTATAGTATATACTGAAACATTGCACAGCCCAATTACAATACACAAATATACTGTACGCTTTAGCATTTGAATACTTTTATATATATTTTCAAATCTTTTAAGTTGAATTATTTTTCAAATTTTTAGTTTTACTCTTATTCATATCATACTTATTTGTATAATGAGCATTAGATATATAGAACCTTTTAATCTTAAATGTATTAATAGTTTGTTTGCTTCTTTATTAAGATCCCTAAGATAGCTGCTGTTAAGCAGAAGCTATTCTCCCCGAGGTCCACACAGCTTACATGGTGAATATAGACACTCACATTACTCATAACAATCACACTAACACAAGAACTTCTACTGTAAATAATGTAATGTAAAATAGTGGAGAAATTCCTGCAAGCTTCAAGGGGCCCTACATGTTTTAGAATAAACTATGATATAACTTAAACAATCAAACATCTCAGCATGGACTTGTTTCACCCACTCAACTATTCTGTGTGTGGATGGGGAGAGGACAGGATCTAACCAGGTCTGGTCTGGAAACAGTTTGCAGGAGTTGACTGGAAATTCTCCCACAGCGTCAATCTACCTTGCTACTACAGCCTGCGTGCAGTCCTCATTTTCTCCCTTTGAGCGGATTGGTGTGGAGTCTATCGGATTACGCTCCGATTGGTCGGCTGCGCCTCGTCAGTGCGGTACGTCAACCCGGTTCCACTACCATCATGTTTGCCCCTCCTGGTGAAAATAACAGTGCTTTGGGATGCTGGAGCAAAAAGCAGTAGCGTATCATCAGGACCACAAGTCAGAGTGGGATGGAGACACTGAGTGAGGTAGGCACAACAAGGATGTCTTCTCTCTACCCGACATGGCGTGTGCGCAGCGCAGACTGAGCCGGATGCGGTGCGGTGCGATGCTTCTACTTTTGTTTGTAATTTCTGCAATGTTTTTTGTGGATTCGACTATCCGCATATGGCAATGTGTCCTTCCTCTATTCCGTGCGCTCATCCGCAGGTTTGTCGGGTGTCCCGGGTATTGTGGGGGCTTTGATCTCTGCTTCAGTCCGTTGCAGTTATACCCGTCTGGGTCTTCAGTGATGCAGCTACTTTGGCTCGGTCCCCCCCTTTGAGCACACACTGAGCTCAGTCCTTGTTTGAGTAGGGCCGTCACCTCTGCACTTAGAAATGCGTAGGTTGTCCAGGACGATGGGTGCAGATGGTTAAGTTACATATAGTAGCCTATCAAACTTTAAATAGATTTATTTATTTATTTATTTTAATGTGATTTTTTTTTCTTCTCTTGCAGAGTGCGTCTGTGAGGGTTTAAAGGACAGTCTAGTGTTTGTCTTAACTGATGATTAATAGGGTAAAAAAAATCATTCAATAATGGATAAATTAAAATGTTTCTTTGGGTCCTTCCCTCAATAGGTGTCAGCTTGTATAATTTTTATTTTTTTTATTTTAATTATTATTTATTATAGGTCAATAATGAATGATGCTCAGTGAGTCAGACTGTGATGTTACAATACTAAAAAAATGAAAATGAGAAAGCTCTGGTGTTTTTGAAGCACGTCAGAATCCCCAAAAATCTCCAGTGATGTTTCGTATATCCTATAATGAAGTTGTGAGTAGTCATGGAAGCTGTGAGAGCAATTAGTTTTTTGTCATTAATATTCATTGTGGAAGGAAACAGCACAAATATCTCTGTTAGGGAAGAAAATAATCTTCTGGACTTAATCATAACACCAGTATATATTCATAGTTATTAGTTTAACTTTGTTTTTTACCCTTTGAGATACACATCTTTATTACACTTATTATCAATTCATACGTCCCGTCATTCATCCTTCGAATTTAGGGTGTTATCTCTGCCACTTATATAGCAAACAATGTGATGAAAATAGTCTAAATAGATTTAAAAGTTCAAAGTCAAGTGTCCACGAGCTCTGTGGAGTTGTGTTTCTTTCCTTGCTGTCATTACTGGGACATTTTGGGTAATAACCTGGATCAAACACTGATGCTCTCTCTCATTCAACCACATGATGGTTTCCATTACATGTCCATCCGCAGGTTCAGTCAGTAACGCTCTGTGCCAGGCTGCCTGTGTGTCTAAGCATCTTTTTGTCAATTTTGTTTGCTGCAGAGCTTGTGCTCATACTTGAACTCCATGTCTGTGTCTGTGCTCTGCTTACTGTGACTGCTCTCACTAATCACATTTCTGCAAGGTGTAATTAGTCTAGGGAGTCTGAAGCCTTAATCCCCAGTTTAAGTGTACTGTATCTTTGCTTAGTCAGTGTTGCTTCTCTAGTTACATCGGCCTTACAAGCAGCATTTATTTGGATGTTAGTTAGTGTATTTTGTATTTAGTTTTTCTTTTAAATAAATTACTATTGTTTAAGATCTATGTGAAGCAAGTGAAGGGAAAAAAAGTTATAATTGCATGTGATACAATAATAGAACTGCTATTAGTTTAAAATCTATATAAAATATTATTCTTTGCATAATGTTACACAGTGCGTCTGGTCTGTTTAGGTCTATAATGGTTAGTGTATCTAGTCAAGACAATAGCATGGTACTTGTCCAAAACAGCCTAGGCACAGGATTGCTAATAATAGGCTGACATGTGCACAGCTCCTTTTCCTGCTGTATTTCTGCCAGCTTGTTCTCTTCTCTAAAAGACCAGCTTGAAACAGTCTTTACTAAGAAATGTGTAACATCTTCTGACCTATTTGAGAATGGGCAGAAGGCCAGTACGAATGGCAACTACTTTGATAGAATACTAGATACTTATCCTCTCCTCCCTCACACACACACACACACACACACACACACACACACACACACACACACACACACACACACACACACACAAAATGCAACCTTTCCCTGGCAGCTTCACAATAAATAATTAAAGCCAAGATCCATTAAAAACAACTAAAGTTATATATATTAATATTCATTATATTGAAACTTCTGACTTTTTATCTACAGAGGGAGCGGGACCTCATCTATGGAGTCTGCCATGTTAAGCCACCATGTTTCTACAGTAACCCAGAATGGAGAAACACAACACTGACTCTAGTTAGGGACTTTTGCAAGTTTTGCTGCCACACGCTAGGAAGGCGAGCAGTATTCAGTTGGTTGCGGCCAGAGGCCATTAAATCCTACGCACTGGTCCTTTAACACGTGAAAATATTATGTGTGCAGCTTGGAAGGAAATATCAACTGCTCTATAATCTTAATAGCTACCCAGTCAGGTTACATTTAACTAAACCAAAACTTAAAATATCCATGTGATTATACAGAATCTGTAGTCGTTGGTTTCATCATTAATATATGAGAATCCCTTGTAGATCGAAGTTGATTTGTTAAGTGCTCAACTACAGTGTTGTGTGTTCCTGTAGAAATGTTGTTGTGCATGATGAAATTGTATGAAATGATTATGCATTATTTTGTGTGAATGAATACAGTGTCCTGTGTGAATTTCCTGTGAAACAGAGGTCAATAAGTTTATTAGGCGGATTGTTGATTGGAAATAAACTGGCTTATTTAATGAAAAGCGTGCAGCAACCAAAAGTTGTTTGTTCTGGCTGTGGAGGTGATTTGGGCATATACAACAATGGATGACTGCTGCAGTTAAATAATGATTAGAATGATCTCTTGTGATACAATATTGGTGATCAGGCATCATTATTGTGATATTATCTATTGTGCTACTCTGGCAGAAGTGTTTTACTTTTATTTCACTCTGAAACGTTCGGTTTTTGACCTTCTGTCAGTTTATGGCTGTTTGACACTGATGGCACAGTGTTCAGACTGTTTTCCCTTTGGTACACTCTCATCTCAGCTGTCTATGAAACTCTTTTAAAGATAAAAACTCTTTATATTAGAGTTGACAACTATACTACTCCTCCTTTGCCTTTTTAGTAGTATATTTCTCTCTTCGGTTACACAGGTAAGATGATGCTTTGTTGAAGATTTTCCTGCAACATATCATATTGCAGCATCGCCCAGGTTGTGATGGTCTTGTATCATATAATTCGCTGCCCCAGTGTGCAATGAGTGGCACTGGAGCATATGACTCAAGCTTTAGTAGTGGCTTTTCCCATCAGGATGTTATGATTCATATATACATTGAGAATATGCTCTGTTGGTAGCAGGTTTTATGATTTTGTTTGATGATGCTCAGTTGTTGACTGGGCTTTCATAACCTGCTGTATTTTAAATGTGGTAGCTCAGTAACCACTGTAACAGTCATTTTCATTATTTGCAGATTCATTTCCACATTCATTTCTCAATTATTTTGTCTATTTAAAGCCCCTACAAGGACCTTTACTTTTATGCTGATTCTGGCAGCCTCTGTGGACAAGAGTGGTAGTGTTTCCACTGCCTTGTTTCATTGATTTCAAAGGGAATCCGACCGAATCCGACCCAGAGGCAGGCATTAAGATTAACTATATAGAAATAGCTAATCTTCTCACTGATGACCTTGTTTGTTTACAGGCATCAGTATTAAATAGACTGTTTCATAACCTGTTAAAAACTCCTTGTAGTAGGTTAGCACAAGATAAGCCCAAGGTGACGCCTTCGAATAGCTTCAACATTTTCAGTTTTCTAGCAGATATGATGACAAAAAGTAGCAAATTCTCACAATTGAGAGGTGGGAACTATGTATTGTTTGGCAAGTTTGCTGTTAAAATATTTGATTAATTGACTAATCCAGCTCAAATTTACATTCACAGATACATTCACAGTATTTGTTTTACATGTAGTCTGTTCTACATATATTGATTAAATGTGTAATTAGTAGTGTAGGGTCAACATTATCAGGGATCAGAGACATGTGCATATTGATTAACTTTGGGCTTCTTCTTGTCACAGCATATGATGACAAAGTTGAATGATTAAAGGTAGTATTGGATTTTGAGGATGGATAGAGGAAGGGTAAAGAACAGTGAAGGGAGGGTGGGCTGGGTTTGACAGGTGATTTAAAGTGGTTGAGGCGTGGCCCTGCACCAAAGTAAACTCGGGTAACTAAGTAAAAGATAAACAGATATACAGTATATGGGAAGTTTTTGATACTATCTATGCAGAATTAAATCTTTGAATGTTGTTTACTACTAGCTCCTTGCTCTTACGCTGAGGAACATCTTAAGAGCGTTTCCTCCTGGGAAAATAACCAAAATGGTTTAGAAGTGATGATTAGACCCCTTTCGCCTCAAATTATCTGCTGGCATTTAAGCTAGCATTTTCTGTATTATGAAGAACCCCAGGCGATTACAGCCTCCATCCCACTTCTTATTCACAGAACCCAATTAAACATACTTTACAGTAATAAAACATTTTTATTTTGCCTTCTCAAACTACTGATCTGTCCAGTAAAATTAGGTACGTTGTCTGAATTGTATTCTAATAGCCTTGGGTGTTTTAAGATTCCCTTAATTGTGAAATTATGACATATTACCAAGGTGTGTGTCTTTTTTACAAGAGGACTACAGCACTTACACAACATGTCTGTTCCATTTTTCCCAAAACAGCAATACTTTTATAGAAAAGTTACCTTCATTTTTAAAACATGGCAGATGCATTGAAATGCACCACAGCTGTAGCTTCTTTCATGTCTAAATATAACATTTAAATGTTTCCATGGTCGTTTCTTGGCTGCAGTCGTATTTCCTTTATTAAATTTGGGCCCCTTTATCACAGATAGCATTCACCTGCTGTTTAGTTTCTTGTTAGTGACTCTCCATCCAAATATGTTGCCAGCTTTAATCCCTACAATCCTCCCACACGCATACTGTAATTACTTTTTGTATTCAAATATTAACGAGCCTCTGGAGCAGCCTTCCAGCTGTAGTTATTTTTTCTTTTCATTAATGAGAGTCTTCTCACTTAACAGTGAGAACTGTCTAAAGCATCACATAGATTAGATTATAAGCAACACAATTTGACACAACAAAACAGGTTTACATTTTAAATAGATAGAAATTGCATTCTTCTCTCCCTATGCTCTTCAGTAAATAACATCAGTTCTGAACTAATATAAAAACTAGACCATTATTAGTACTGAGTATTATTTGAAGTTATGGTGCAGTTTTAAGTAAGTTTAGGGAAATATTGGCTTGTTTTAAGACAATGTCGAGAATTTTGTTCTTCCCATACTTATGCATACAGTATATTCTGTTGTCTTGTTAAGCTTACTGCAATTATTGACAGATTTGTTGGAGTGGCGGCCAGCGTTTGTCTCTATTCCATCATGGGTACAAATAGTGAGACTGAAGAAATGTATTTTACTGGGAGGCAGAACAATTCTAGCCCATGACTGGTTTCTTGCTACCTTGTTAGAGGAATGAATCTGAACTGGGGCCTGTTGAAGTTTGACATGATTTCCCCAGTGACCAGCAGACCAAACCAATTTTATTGCTATGACAAAAAAGGGCCCTGCAAAAGTTCTGGAGGAGCCATGACCCTCATGTGCTAAAGCAGCTTTAACACTGGTGCCGCTGCTGACATGAGCTATAGCATCTTGACTCGTGTAATTTAAACTGAAGTGTACAGCAAGCATAGTTTGCTCTACAAGAAGAGGAGAGCCGCATTTATGGGTCCATTGTTGTGAGTTCCAAGGTAACAGATGAGATTTTGTAGCATGTTTTGAATCCTTTGTGTAAGAGTGTGTTATATTATTGTTTGTCCTTAAAACACAGTGTAGACAGACTAAAACATCTCAATAATTTTGCTATCAGCATATAAGATGGTAAAGAATATATAGCTGTTCTTTTGTTTAAGTTATTGTAACAATTGAGCTAATAGACAGCACTCAGAGAAAATGCCACAATTCAATTAGATTCCAACGAAGTAATACCATAAGTTTTTGATTAATGCCTTCAAAAGAAAATAATGTAATAATACACATTAATACTAATACTAATTCCACTACTACTGGAAAAAAAATATTTTCAGAGGGGGTAGTCATTAAATAATGTTGATGATTTTCCATCATTCCATCATTTGCTGCTATTTTTGGATCACAGAATTTGCTTATGTATTTTTCCAGTAGAGCTGGTACAGTGAGATGCTCTGTAGTCTACCATAACAGAGCCGTGTTGTAATCCTTTAACATATATGCTCTCTGACTGACAGTCTGTCTCAGTCAGCTGAGCAACTTCATAGTATTTAACAGTCTCTGAGCTCAGCCCAAATCTGATTTATTTTCCTCACGCTTCTATGATTCTGAATGCCTCAAAAACCAACTTGTACATTCAGAGGTAACAAATTGCTCTCTCAGGGAAAAATGGGCCAATGCAAAAATCTATGCAGAAATAGCAGAATCTTTTTCCATCTACACGCAAACAACCCAAAATGAGATATGAAGGCTGCTGTCTAGAACTGTCTGAGACCCTTGAGTTAATGTAATGTGACACGTATTCTTACACAGGTGTTCTGATGCTGTCACACTTTCACATATCTTTCTACGTATCCCAGTATTTTAGGGATTATGTTCATATTATTTGACGTTTTATGTCCAGTATCAATGTATTTAATGACTGACTTTAATGCAGGAGATTGGTTTGCGTCCTGTCACAGATCTACAATTGACTAACCAAACAACTAAACTTAAAGCTGCAGTTTGTAACCTTTTTAATCTACTGCAAAAAAAAAACAGTTATTGTTTTTTTCCCTGACACTAGTACATGAAATAGATAATCCGTGAAAAAAGTCTGGTTCCTCGTGCTCCTAATGGCATTTGCAAGAATCCTTGGCATCTGAATAAAAACAACCAATCAGAGCCAAGAGAGATAGTTAATTGTTGAGTCTTGTTCCCAAGTTGACGCTGTGGTATCTGGGAATGAGAAACCAACAATCAACTTCCCTTCTCAGGCATTTTTATGAAAGTTGCCTACTGCAGCTTTAAAGTCCCCCTCCACTCAAAAATGCTTGTTTCACTTGGATGCTGATATTTGTTTGACACTAGAAAGTCATTTTTACATTCATCTGTTGAAGGCGGGAAAAGTTTCTCTCTCTCACTTTAAGATGTGAATGTATGAGCAGGATCATTACAACTCATTTGGAAACCAATCATGGTCCAATATGCAACTTACACAAGTGTGATGTGGAAACTCCGGTGCACATACCCTGAGAACGGACGTAACAGTGAAGTAAGAGACATCTTGTGTTCGGCAGTTAAACTTTTTAAATGAACAATATTTGCATATATATGGACTGAATTTCTCAGGCAGAAGAAGTAATAATTATTCAAATTCAAAGAGTTATTCGAAGATTATTTTTAAACATGTCTGGAGGGGATTTTTAACCTGTAGTTGCCATGGATAGATATTGGAAAATGTTGGCATTGAGGGTAAAAAGCTGACATTGAATGTATGAATCGTCCAACAACATTCTTGTCTGACAGTAGGGTTGTTTCATCCTATGTTTTATTGTTGCACATTTAATTTTCTCCACTATTTGACAGCAGCACATGCAGATGTAAGTGACAGTGTATTCATCTGTTGTACATGTTCTCACAGAGACTCTGGAGTCTAATCACACAGAAGAATTTCAGTCATTAAAGTACATTTGTAAAAGGTACTTGTTGTCTCATATGAACGCTAAATATTCAGAAATTAGTTTGTCTATAATTACAGTGGGCTTCTGTTAGTTTAGAGAGCTATAATGGCAGAATTTCATTTGGTATGTGCGGTATGTGATTTGTTAAATCATGGAGCAAATTAGCTCTCTGTTTGCCAATCCCTCTGGAACTGGGTCCCCTCATTTAAACTCCCACTGAAGTCCCAATAGTGTGGACACTCTCAGGGCTCACACAGTACTCAGCTGAATATGCAACGACTGTACACAAGTGTCCGAACATTTCCACTCATTGCATTGTCCCATTCTCACTGGGTTTGTTTTTTAATGGCACATTTATTACCAGATGAAAGATCAAAAGCTTATCCTTCTATTTAGCGCCAAAATGTTTATTCTGTTAAGTGAGTCAACAGGAAATTATTAACAACACTTTTATTAAATAAGCATGAGTGGCAAAAGGTGGCTAAGTGCCAGAATCTCAAATGTGGTTAAACACTAGTGTGCACATACAGTAAGCCTACCTGTAAGAAGTTTTATCTGTTTTGCTCCCACAGAGTAACACTGTCACTCCTGTTAACCTAGTAGTATTCTAATAGCAGGGTAAGACCTGAATTTCATGTCTCATTCATTCAAGAAATTCAACAAAAATATTCTACATTGCTTTTTACTGCTGTCAGAACTTTGTGCGACTTTGTGCGACTGACAAAAGGCAAAAAAAAAAATGCACATAAATTGTTGTCAGACACCATTTGAGCTGCTTGTATAACAGCCTGGTGCATAACCGAATGTGGGGCTTTACACGGGAACTAGTTAATATTTCACATCTATAGGTGTAATCATTTGACAGAAAAGTGTTTTTGCTGCTGTTGTTAAGAATACATATAACAGAAAAAAAAGACACTTTTAAAATGAAAAAACCAATACCAGTATGATTGAGACTGGCCATCTGTGAAGTGTTAACAGCTAAAGTGTGAAGATCGCAGGTGCTTCTACTGTATGTGTGCCCAATATAAAACAGGTGCAAAAGCGATTATAACTCGGTTGATCGGCAGTGAGATATTACGAGGTAGTTACACAATGCAAGACTGACACATGAGGTACAAGAGAAAAGCAGGATCTCGCTAATATGAACAACAACAGCAACGTCGTATGAAATAATAGCATAACACGCTACGCCTGTTAGCATATTGTAGTTAATCTGAGATACAACCATGAACAGGTTAAAACAAAATGATCTAGTTTGAGAAATCCACCAGGCACTGGTAGAAAAAGATATGTTGGGTTATTTTTCTTGGACTCAGGTCAAGAGCATTTGTGTCTTAAAAATATGTATTGAGAAGAAGAGAGCTGGTGCCTTGCTATATAGCTGTGTCATGTAAGGCCAAACAGGCAGGGAGAAAAAACAAAGCTGTCCATAAGAACACAGCCTGTCAGAGAGAGAATAAGCATTTTCTGATGTAGTAAAAAGTAGATTCATTTTCTTTGTGTGTATGTTTGGCAGTGTGCTGTGTGTTTCAGTCTTTATAATGACGTTAGTGTCAACATTATTAAGCCAGTTCTCGGTGCTGGGCCCTGCACTGTGACCAGAGTCTTCTGAATCCCTTTCACTTGATCCAGGGCAGTTATCGCAGAAAATATGAGGAGGTGCCTGTGATCTCAGTGCGATTCCTCTCTCTCAGGGACATGGAGCAACGGGACAGCCTCTGAAGGTGACACTGTACCAGCACCTTGCGCAAAGCAATGCACACCCTGCCTGCAATTGATATTCCCCAAAATCCCCAGCCAATTACTGATGTGGAGCCTTGGTGGTGACTGCAGAAAATGTATGAGGCATAGCTGAGAAGGATGACAAGTACTTCAGTCCTGCAACATACAGTATGATGTGCTTTAAGCACAACATCAATTCTTACTTGTGTATTGTTGTACAAGTGGATGAGTGTCCCGAATATCAATGTCCTAAAGCACTGGAGCAGTCACTGCAATGGCTGCTTGAGAGGAGCTTTTAGTTTAAACATTTTATCCAAAAGGAGTTGAGGAAACCCAACCATTCGATTGTTCCCCAAAGCATTCCTCGAGCACTTTTTCACTTGTTATTCTGGCATGCCAGTGGACAGCTCTAGGGAAGTTAGTCCTTCTTTTGCTTTTGCTTCATAAAAACTTATTCACCCTATCAACTTAGTAATTGGAGATTTTGCATTTTTTTAATAATGTGATGACACCCTCAGATTTTGGGGACTTGCTATTCAGGAGGTGTTCTCCCTCAGAGGAGAGAAAAGGTCAAGTCTTCTGCAATTTGGTAGGCAACATCTGTTCAGTAATAAGAAAGGAGAGAGATCACAGACAAAGTCCTCCACTGGTTTTGTCTCTCTAGAAGAGGGAAGAGCTCTCAAGTTAGACACGCTTAATGCGAAAACATGATTTGTTCGGAGGAAACAGAATTATTGTCATGTGTCTGAGGAAAAATATAAGCCCTTTCTTCTGTTTACTGAAGCTCCAGTGTGAAAGAAAAAAACTGTAGACTATTTGATGGAAATAGTCAAATTTCCATCAAATTTCTAATAATTGTATCAATTAATTATGATAAAGCAACACAAAAGCCCTGAACAAGATTTGAACAAAAGATGATGGTGGTGGTGGCATTTGACAGAGGAATAGGAGTACATATGGTTTCATTGGTCCATTTGCAGTGATATCAAGATTAAAGGTCTTATTGGGGTTATATTTATTAGTCAGGACAGGAATCTAACCTTGCGAGGCAGCTGGCCGCCTATGAGAACATACTGTCAGCTACAGCATGAGCTACTGACGTGGTGTAACGTTTGTGTGAGTACGTGTGTGAGAAGTGACTGCTCGAAAACAACAAGTTCGCCTGTGATAGACGGTGACAGACAGATGGTTCGTCCAATCACCTGCCAAGTAGTTTTTGAAAGCGCCTGCCCTTTTCCAAAGAGTTTCCACTGATGACTTCCCAGATGATTCTGTATAACAAACCATGTTTAACAAACCATCTGGTGCAGTCAGGTTAGGGAGGATCAGAGACAGAGGGAAAGTGTGACTTTTTTTCTAGCCAAAGGGAGCTCTAGCCAAATGAAAATATCTTTTGTAGCTTTGCAGCTATTGTGGGGCATGATTGCCTGACCAGCCTGGGGTGTTGCATAAAAAGGCATTCCTACAAGCCGGTCATTTACTGTAGGCAGCGGGAAAATAACTTTGACAGATCAAAGAATTATTCATTACCATATTCAGCACATTAAAATGTAAAAAAGCATGCAAAAGTCTGAGGCCACTGGGGGCCAATGATGTTAAAAGCTATTTGACAGGATAAACAAAAAAGAAGTCATAGTCAGAAAATGTCATGAAACCATAACACATTACGTTACCTCCTCAGGTATTTTCTACACAAAGAAGCAAGGATAATTTACTACAGGATCCCTTCAACGATCACAGGACTGTTTGGATAAGTGTGCAGATAAAAGCATATGTATGGAGCCATTAGTGTAGCAAAACTATTTACAAGTGTGAGTGGAGAGTTGTGTCACTGTATCTCAATTTGTGGGTGCATAATCAGATTTGTAAGTATGTATAAAGATCTAAAAATGTGTGGACAAATATGTAAATGCAGACATGCATATTAATGGTTGAGAAGTATTTGCTCCAAGAGCTGGAAACACAGACATTTCGGTTACAACTCAGGCAGGACTCTCAACTGGCTCTTTTTACACATGACTTTTGCTACACTTGTGCCATGGCAGATCTGCAAATGCATGAGAGAGTCCCAAATGTGTCTGAAGCAAACTGCAGTATTATGCAAGTCTTTCAGGTCAATTCTGACTCTTAAATGGCAAAACAATTTAACATGCATTTATATAATTAATAGTGTTTACCAGGCCATAAGATTTTATCAGTTCACAGTCTTCAAGAAAAGTCAAGTTAACAACAGGTCCTCATTTTTATGACTTCACAGAGATTCAAAGTCTCAAAACAAAACAATAATAAGACTTCTGTAATTCAGGCAATGTGTTAGCAGTCTTATCATGTGTAGTATAAATATCTGTTTCATCTCTGTGCGTTCAATAGAAAGATTGCTCCAAGATGCCCAGCACACTGGGAGTGGAGAACTGAAAGCTGTCCAAACATCAGCATCAGCTACTGAATAACTCCCATATGTAAGCGAACTACTTCTTAAAACACATATTTATAACATTTTCTTATACTTTCTTTCTGTGAGGCTTGCAGTCAGATTCACCAAAGCAAAGCAAGCCTGTCATAAATCACTCATTTCAGCCCGATTAAGGCCACGTATTCATGAAGAGGTACGCATTCATAAGACTCCATCATTAGCATAATTAATACCCCTGCCATTGAAGACCTGTTCCGTTGTGTGAGTGGGAAAGTTTTAGTCGCAAAAATGTTGTTTCCATTGATAAAAGCGACATAGTATATATAATCACATCTTAAGCTATGTTTAGCAAATTGCTAGCTAACTAGCTGGCTAATCTACATCAATCATTCACTAACTAGTTACATCTAAAAGCTAATGTTGCTTGTTCACAGTAGATAACTTAAAATGTGACTACATGATGCTTTATCTTTTTAGCATCTTCAAAATGTGGTCGTCTTTTCAACATAGAGGAGCACATAGCATATCGAAGTACAGGAAAGGAGGGTGTTGACCAAGGCTCGCTCAACTGTCAACAAAAATGGGGGGGACTAAAAAAAAGAGATTTATAGCAATAATATTCTTTCTGAGAATCCAAATCTTGAAGTATGTAAGAGTGTGAGTTTTGTCTATATTCCTCTGTTAATGTTTTGATCAGCATCTCGCACTAAATAACCAGCTCTCTCCATCCATTTGGTCGCAACTAGAGGTCAGTAGTTTAATTCATTTGAACTCTGAGTGCAAGCCCCTGGAGGAGAGAGAGAGAGAGAGAGAGAGAGAGAGAGAGAGAGAGAGAGAGAAAATGAAGACAACAATACAAAACAAATGAGCAGTTATTGTACAGTGTTATATTTATGAATATGGTGCCAAAGCCAAATTGAGTTTAAATAATTCTCTTAGTTGCAGATTACAGGTGTTGGTGAGAAAGCCTATTTCTTATAATAAGTTGAGCTGTACAATATTTTTACGACAACTCAAACAAGCAGTAGAAACACTTAATACCTGATTTAGTCTGAAAGCTCTCTTTTAGAGGCTGCTAATATTCCCTTCACCATTTCAGGATCCATTATCTCAATTGACTCAGGCAGAAGAAAATAATAAATTTCCTTTTTCTAAATATGTTGGTGTGTCGTGTTGTTTGACCTGCTTTTGCTTTCTGTGTTATTTTGAGAAGGAGAAGCTGCAGTGAAAGGTTTAATCAAAAATTGATTTTCAGTCAGTGGCATATGGTGTATAGTTACCACATAGATGCTAATGTATGTATATGGAGGTTGATGTTACTGTATCAGTCTGTCTCTGTGAAAAATGAGGAGAAGCAGGACACTCAAATACACAGTGCAGCAAATCCCTGCACTGAAATCGCCCTGATTAAGCTGTTACATATATGAAATAGTAATAATAGTCAGAGAATGGTAATATAGAATACTATCTAGTAGGTCTAACCAAGGGACCACTTTAAGAACGCGTTTGCTGAGCTCGGGTATAATGAGCACAGCTCTGGAGATAATGTGGTGGAAAGAAAACTGCGTTCACCTGCTCCAGCTTCCTCATTAGCATGACACTATCTGCCCACGAGGTTATGGAGTCACGTTGTGTGAGGCAAGTTATGACATGATCTCCTTGAGGTCACCATAAACCGAGCTCTCAGACAATGGAGGTCCAGGGAAGGAAAAGAAGTGAGGAAACAGATGCTTCACCTAACTGCTTTGTGCTTTGCTTTTAGTAGGAGTGACAGTTAAAGTAATAAAATAATGAAAAACAGTAAGTGCACTAATAAAACACCTCAAATAAGATACTGCAAATATACTTTTAAATGCTGTAAGGAACGCAGAAATGTAAGGCTAGAAAATGTGCGAGTGAATTCAGCTTAATTAGAGTGCTTTTACTTATCTATAATTTATGAGTGTTTATTTTTAGCAGCATGGTGCAGTGCTGTATTTTTTGATGTGTTATATTACCATGTCAGAGTACGTTCAATGACTTTGTTTGAAGTAAAGCTGTGACAAAATGAACAGAGAGTACATACATGATGTTCCTCGTTGTTTCATGCCATCTTTTCTGGTGAGCGTCCTCTGACTAATGATGTCTGACAGGGACAGGTTGAAAGATAAAGGTTAATCACTCTGTGTCCGAGTGCTTAAAGACCCAAATCCTTTCTGCTGTGCTGTCCTTTGTATTCCAAAAGAGTACCTGAGGTTCTTTGCTTCCCCCTGTAATTGCTTTGTAGAAGGGCAATGTTTCAGGACAAAGTACAGATAAAGGATATTTTGTTGTGTTTGTAATGGCCACAGCGTTAAAGGCTTTTGCTCTCAAGGATGTCAAATAATTTGTCATGCTCAGTCAGGAATTTTCCTAATTAGGGCTGCAACTACTGACATATTATTATGGATAGGATGTTGTCCTTTTTTATTTTATTTATTTATTTCAATTTACCAATTAATAATTAATCTGTAAAATGTGACAAATACTGCCTGTTTCAAGTTAAGCAACTTAAAAATGACAAAGGTATTCAATTTAAAATGATACTAAATGTTAGAAAAAGCATCAATCAGTCATGAAAATTGGCATTGATTAATTATCAGTTAACTGACTATTAATAATCAACCAGTCCTTTCAGCACAACTAAAAATAATTCTGCCATATGAACAACAGCCAAGTTTAAGATCAACTGCACAAAGCTTGTGTTCACTTTCTCAAGTTCAGTGACTTGCGAAGAACTGACATTGAAAAAGTATAGTAACCATTGTGTGTTATTAATGTTGAAAAGGTATTGAAGAGCTTTCTGTGAGCAACAGTGTTTTTCACACTTTTTTCAAAATGAAGTGACACAGAACAATAATGTAGGCTGAAATCTACTTAAGCAAACGCTACCGACATCTCTCTAGACAACTATCAGTGAGAAGGTAAAATTGTTGGTTCTTTAAAGGTCCAACATTTAGGAGGATCTATAGGCAGAATAGGTATGTTTTCATTTGTGTACATCAAGAGTTGTTGTGTTTTTGTTACCTTAGAATGAGACGTTTTTATCTACAGAGGGAGCGGGTCCTCTTCCACGGAGTCCACCATGTTGAACCACCATGTTTCTACAGTAACAGAGAATGGACAAACCAAACTGTGGTTCTAGATAGGGCCTTTCGCTCGCGGTATTGAAATGCAGTCTGCAACTTCACCACTAGATGCCACTGAATCCTGCAGGCTGGTCCTTTTATTAGAATACCCCTGTTGTCCATTGTGTCAGTACAATCAATCATACAGCTCCAGAGCTCCAAACATTTATGAAATGTGTCTTCTGATCACATTATGTGCTGTGTGATACAACCAGTAATCCCTCTGTTTGATTTATTACTATCATATTAAGTCTATTGTGAGATCCTTAGATTTATTTGAACTGGAAACAATACTGAAGTAGAGGTGGAAATCACAAATCACTTTGTTCAGTTTAGTTCAGTTTACTTGGTCAGTTCCTAAGTGAAGTCACCGTTCAAACAAACATCAGTGTGTACTTGAGTTCATAAGTGTGTTCAGTCTGTTGCTGGTTCAAGCTCCCACATCTAGTTCAGAACAAAACTAGCCCATAAGCACTGCACATGTGGTTAATAGCTCAGCAGGCTATTATTTACAACTGAGTTATCAAATCATGATTGTTTCTGTGGCTTTAGTGGTCTTTTAATATGTTTTTAATGAGGAAGTAACATACTGTGAATCACAGCTGAGCTGACAACGGCCTCCTCAGTCAGTGAGGGGAGCTCCACTACTAAAGGCTGCCGATTCGTTCAGTGACAGTGCTGATTTAGTTAGTTCAGGTACAGTTCAGTCTTAAGAGCCATAGATTGTTTCATACATGTACTAAACACCTCGATACTGTAGTTTAGAAATAAGCTTCCATTTGGTCGTTTTGCTTTTATCTCAGTACAAAGAGTCCACATTAGAAAACGTAGAAAGTGCCTTTGCCACTGGCCGTATCTCAAAGCCTCGCTGTAGAAAGTGTAATACCACTGGGTCACCTGCCAGCGTCAGCCCTCCTATCCAGGCTGTGCAGTCGAGATGAACCACCCAAGGCTGTGCCACCACTCGCTTTGCAGAAACGTTGTTAAGCTTAGGGGACTGAATTTATTATTATTGGACTGGACAGGTATTTGTTTTACCTGTAAATGTTTATTGTCTTATTATTATTTTCTTATCTTTCTAACTGTGTGCTAGAGGTACAAACTGGGACAAACTTGTGATTTAGGGAAGTATAAATAAAACTGGCTCAACGTGACTGCCTGCAACACCTTGTTATATGAACAAGAACCAAGGTAAACAAAGCTGAACTGAGTGTGTTTGTGTTTTTTCTGAGAATTAAGGCTCTCGTAGTCTTGTTTTTATTCTGCTTTTGTCTTAATAGCAGTTTGGCCTTCAAGAAACTTGAAAAAAAACATTCACCCAAAACAAAACTGGCTCTTTTGCATTTGTCTGTTATATTCTGTGTTCCAACTTTTGCAGTCTGGACACACGATTTGGAATAAAACGTGAGAAAAAAGAGGGATATAGTGAAAGCATCTATTTACTTCTGAGGGAACTTTAACCAAATGCACCAGCCATATTTGATGTTGAAAAGGTTGCGTATAAATCTCTATTTCACACATTGCAGCACACACAGCCTGTATATTTTCTATTTTTCACACTACATATGGAAATCTACTCACATAACAACACTACACAAACTGCATGTGTTAAGATTTTGCAAGATGTTTTTTTTCAAGAGTTTTCTGCAGCCATTCTCTATTTTGCAATCTGTCTCATCACTGAATAACATAAAACTGCCAAGACATAATTACAGACAGTAACTATGATGAATCTACTTCTGTAATTACTCTGTAGTTCTATTTCACTCATCATTGACTGTCAGTACCAATTACTATCTGCATAATGACACAGTTTTTGTGGACAATGTAGAGCTGTGCTTTACAGGAATCATATGTAATCATAGCTTACTCAGGAAATATTTTGTCACCTGATTAAATAACTAGACAAATCTGAAAGGTTAGAGCTCAGATCAGAAATTTAGGGAAGGTAAAATTGTAAAATGTGTTTCTTTGCAGTCTTGTGCCATAGGGTAGTAATATAATTGTAAGTCATCTGTCCGACTAAAACAAATTTCTGCTGGATACTGGCTTTGACAGCTCCATCTGCCTTTTAGTGATTGTTTTTGGCTTGTTTAATAAAGCTTCTAGCACAGTAAACCTCCCTAATTTGTGGAGGAATAGATTCAATAATAAGGGAACTAAACTAAATCTAACAACATGTGTGACAATTTTTAATCTTGGCAGACTTCATTACAACAAGATATGAACGTTTGTTACTTCAGTCTGCCAGTTGCTGCTTGTCCTCCTACTTAATGAAAGGACATGTGCGCAGTGATGTGCTATGGTCTGTCTATATCCTGCATCTATTTATAGTTGGTACTGTTTAATAACCCTCTGCTCCCTTTTGTCAATGTTGCAGTTGCCCAGTATGCTGCAGAGCTTTTAAGGGTTGGAGGGACCACAAAAGCCGTCCTTGAGGCTGAAATGAATAGTCTGATATGTTGGAAAATACCAGGCAATAACAACAATATTGTCGCGTTGCTGAGAGTTAGGTAAGAAGATTGATACCACTCTCATATCTGTACACTAAACAGCCAGCCTGGTTCTGTCCTATGGTAACGAAATCCCCCGACGCACACCTGTATGGCTACCTAGTGAACACGTTATACAGTGTCACAGTTGCACTATTTCTTGGCCAGGAGCAGTATTGTGAAGTTGCCAGGCAACCAGCAGAGACTCCAGGAAGCCACTGGGCCCGGCCAAGAAATAGTCTGGCACATGACCCAACATAAAACAGAGGTTGTTACACATTTAAGTCTCGGAAAGAAAATTAACAAACATATTTCAGTGATCAGTAATCACAGTGTCTCCAGTTTGAGGCTGACCAGGGACATTTGATGCATGTCATTTTCTTGCCCCTTATTCCTGTAAATAATGGGGGAAAAAAGAAGACTTGAATGGTTTAGGGCTTCCCTTCGGGTTGTGTTTGTCTCCCTCTCTCAGTGTTCCCAGCAAGCAGAAGAGATGGGCTCTATATGTTCAGTGATGAGCAGCAGCTCTGGGTAATGGACAGTAGATGGGGGTTGTAGCAGCCTGCTACTGAGCTCTCCTTGGATGGGGAGGTCCATCCAGATCAGCAGGGAGGCCATGTTCCATTTGGCAGTGATGATCAAACACAAGCAGGCTCTGAAGGGGGAAGTATCCAGGGGCATTGTGGAAGACCTGTTAATTTTGAGGAGATTGCACTGCTGTTCTTCCCCGGGGTGTCCTCGTGTGTAGGCAGGCCAAGTATTTACACAGTTTACACAGTTTTATAGTGTAATATCCTAATTGGGGATAGGTCAATTAAAAACATAACCCAAGTTTGTGCACTAGTTGATGGGACTGGTCATATATTAAATGTGCAAGTGATTGACCCACCCCAACTCTCTGGGAGCCTCGGCTAAATGTAACCTGTTCTCTTTATAATTCTCTTTAGGTTCATCGCTGTGAGCGACGCTTTGGGCATTGTCACATTGTTTTGATATTGTCCTTTGATACACTGTTATTGTAAAAAATATATATATAAATAATAGCCCTCTAAGGTTACATGGTAACAGGAAACAAACTGTGGTCTTGGCTGTCCAATGTCAAAATCACATGCTTGAATGGTGCGAAGGTAACAGACAAGACACGGCAGGAGACATGAGGCTGCCGTCTTCCGTAGTTGACAGGGTTATATTTTCAGTTCCACTTTTACAAAGAAAAGGAAATATGTTCCTCAGAAATAAAAAGGATTCTTTTATTTGATAAAAGAAAATATAAGAGAGAAGAAAGGATTTTTGTCTGAGAAATATTAGAATTTTTTTTAGTCATACATTCATTTGCCTTCAATGTCATTTTGTTAAATAATTATGAGAAAACAATCGAATCATGAGTTGAGTGTATCATTACATCCCCATTGTCAAGGGATAATCATAATGAAGAGGTAAATAAGAGAGTAAAGTGAGAAAGAAGCAAGCACACTAATTAGATTTTATCTACCAAGCTAGCAAAGTATGTATAAAACATTTTAAATAGACAGAGCATACACAGTTGTGTTTATCAATTCTTGTAAGCAAATCTCCCAATCCATGCAGGACTGGAAAAGGTCTATACCCACTTATATTCAATATTACTGAGTATCCATCATATTCTACACTCAGCAAACAACAGCAATAACAACAGCTCAGACCACTACAAAACTATAGTATTTCCAAAGTAAATTAGGAACATAGTTGGCAAAAACATAGATGGTACATGGCGGTACATTGCTTGGTCACTGTTACTGACCCTGATTTGAGAAAGGTACAGACTCACTGAGCACAGCCTGAATGGGCAGACAGGCAAAGCTGGCTGCTCAGGAGGACTATTTTGACTCGAGGAAAAGGTGGAAACACAGCTGCACTTTCTTCTGCACTGCACACAGTCCTAATAATCATAAGCAATAATGATAAGAGGTATAGAAACTGCTGTTTTCTCAGTGGATCATTAGTTGTTTCTTCTGTGATTGTCACAGGATACAACACATCTTACTGCTAGTTTCGCACAATCTTTTTCCTCTCAGAGTAAAAATGGGAGTTTGGAGCAGATTCCCAAGATTACATTCATTGTGAAATTAAGGGGATTATGTTTGCCTAATATTTTTCTTTTTGTTTGCCAGTATTAATTTGGACTGAAAATGTGTGTGCAGGAATTCCTTTGGCGACAAATATGTCTGTGTTTCAAGCTTTATTTGGGTAATATATGTGATGCAGATTTGTTTTCATGTCTAAAATCCTGGTTTTAGATTAATTAGTGACATTTAATTCTCTAAGTAAAGCAGTAATTTGGTCCTGTCTGTCTAAATTAGTCTTCACCAGATTCACCAATTTTGAAGCAAAAATAGGAAAAAGTAAACACAGCAGCTTTTCATAATTGTCAGTTGAATACACCCTAAATAATACACCATATGCCAGGTCTCAGAGGCACACTGTCTCTGGAGGATCTTAAATTGTCTGTGCTCAGTAGAAGTACATTTTATCTGTTCCTGTGGATAAGCATACATGTGCAGCCAAACTGCCAAATGAAAACAAATGGCAATGTGTATTTTCAAGTACAAAGGCTGATTCAGTTCCAGTGGACAAGCAACACAAAGCCATGCAGAAAAGAAAGAGGTGTACATGCTGGCTATTGACAAGTAGTATTAAGTGTGTGATGGTTAATAATTTAATTTAGAAACATGCTTACGTCTCACATGATAAGTTTCTGGGTCCTGATTCTCTGCAACCAACAACTGGTGCCCCTGTTATTTGCTCTTTCTTTAAGCACCACGAAACATCAGCATTGTCTTTCATTCCTGACATAAAACCACATTTCTCTGTACCTGAAGCATCTGCCTTTGATGACAGGCTGGCAGGCTGTTGTTGTGCTCTGCATGTTATTCTTGTTGGCAGCAGATCTGTAGCCGTTCCCTTTTGAAAAGTATAAGACTTTCTTTGCCCTGCTGTGATGGATAGGCCTATAGATTTTCTCTGGTGAGTCAGATCACACCAAGATTTTTTTTAACCTTTCACATAACGCAATCTCAAAGATTTGTTTATGTGGAGTAAGATGTGCACAGCAAAGGGATAGTTGACATTTTGGAGAAATACACTTATACTCGCTTTCTTCCTGAGAGTTAGATGAGAAATGTTTGTTAAATATGAAGCTACAGCCAGGAGATGGTTAATTTAGCATAACATAAAGACTTGAAGCAGGCTAAACAGCAAGCCTGTCCAGACAGATTTGGACAGAGCCAGGCTAGATCCTTCCCAGTTTCAAGTCTTTATGCCGAGCCAAGTCCACAGTCAGATATGAGAGTGGTATTAATCGTCTCATCTAACTCGAATCTCATCAGTGTCATTTTTGGCCACGGAGGCCAGACCTTGACCTTTTAGCTGGTGAATGAAAAACGGAGCTAGAAGGAAAGAGAATATTGGACTTACATTTATAAGGAGGCCAGAAACATGACTCCATATAAATAATAATGTTACTTGTGTCTTTTGGATGTGTAAATAGAGAGCTGTTTGCTAAAAAAGCTCACCAAATCAACTTAAAAGGTGATAATATGTCAGTGCTTGTTTCTGCTGCCGCCGTGATATTTATTGTGCATATATATCACAATATATACTGAGTGAGGCCTCATCTCAATCACAGTTCAACAGTTGAAACTGCACACACGCTTCTTTATGTGGTGGTGGGTCAAAGTCGTCATATTCAGAGGTCAAATCCTTGGAAGCCTTTCACACAATCTAATGTAGCAATAGCATTTGGTAGCAGCTGTTGGCTCAGCACATGAGCATTTTTATTTTTGCTGCGTGTTTGTGTGTCCTTGGTGCCTTTTACCACAGCCAGAAACGTGGTATTATGTTAATTTACTTTCTCTATTTGCACACCACTTAGCAGACTGAGGCTCCCAGCCAAAATGGCTTAGTGGAAGCATATATTATTACTGTGTATGCACTTTTGACTTAAAGCACAATAACTACAGAAAGTGGCAAATAGCAGCAGCTGGTTTGTATATGTGTTGGCTATGTACAAATAAATACAAATAAAGCATGCAAGAATCACTGAGATCTGTTTCTGATTCTGTCACTTTCAATTTCAACTGAAGACTTTTTGCACAATTGTGCCTTGATATTTCAGGTGAAGGCAAATAGAAGAGAACACATGGATTTGATGCAACATTTACCATGTCTTCCTCCACCTTTCTTTTCATTCATCATCTTAGGCTACTGTGCCCATTGAACTGAATACATCGCCTTGAACACTTCAGATGGTGCAAGCTTTTTCTCTGATGATGTGGACATGAATCACTTTGTCATTGCATCACAGGGAATGGAGATAGTATTGATTTTACTTTAAAGTGTGTAGCTTGGCGTGTTTCTCTTCATGATGGGGGAGACATACTGCATTTTACTGATACATAGAAATACAGATACCTATGTTTTTGTGACAGTGAATATGTTATTTCTCAGAATGTCATGGTGAATTAGTTTGAATGTCGGGAGTCCATTATATTCTTGTCTCTGCAGGGGTGCTGTGTGGACACATGGCCAACTGCTTGAAGTACATGTATTTCTGGGGCAGAGCTGGAATTAGCATATCTGTCTCAGCCATCTGCTTGTAAAGAAGAGATGTATTAACTCCTGAACAGCATAATTAATAAGGTTTCTGCAATTCAGTGCATTTACATACAGTGGATTTTGATTTGTGACTAATAGTTATTTTATTAACAAATCTTTCATTGCACTCAAACTGGATACAGTTTGGTGGTACTGCAATGCTGCTTCATAGCTGGCTAAAGTTTTTTGGACAGAGTTTCTCTAGAGACACTGTTATATTTCTATATCCTGTACCTGTAATAGGAGCCCTGGAGCTCTATGTTTCCCATCATCCTTCCTCATGCCCTGCTTTATGCCCTGCTGATTCTCTCAAACGGCTCTACTGGCTCTCTGCTTCATGCTCGCACAAACACACAGCCAAGTTGCATGATGCGACAGTCGGAAGATAAATAACATACATGTATATTAACATTCATTGTGTTTTTATATGTGCAGGGGCGGAGTGGCCGCTGCCACCTCTAAAACATGCCATGGCACATCAGTTTGGTCTCAAATTCTGTTAAATTTAAGACATTAATTTAGATTAATTAAAAGAATAACATGTTTAAAAACAGAAATTAATTGAATGATCTATTATGGCCACAATTTATGCTAATTGATAGGCTCAATGAAAAAAGACTTGACCTGAAGATTTGGAAATAACACAATTTATCAATTTCTAATGCTAGCAAATATTTCTATTCAATGTTTCTCTGATATTCCATAATAATGTAATATTTGAGTGAAAATATCTTCATTTGGAAGCTTTTCCAAGCAAATATTGCTATATGTGATTGTCTGCCGTTAAATCAGCATATATTTCTGAATGAATATTTCTCTAGATCCATGTCTGGATGTATGGATAATATGCATTCAGTGGCCACAACATTCTGATTCAGTAAGGGGTTAAATTTTGAGCAAGGAAAGCTTGATTTCATTCTTCATTTGAGAGACAAAAGGTCTGTGACATAGTGACTCACATGGGCCAGCTGTAATTGTGGTTGTATCATGAATTAAACACAGCACTGTACTGGTAAAAAGGGGCTGGATGCTAAAAGAAGCAGGTTTTACTAATGTGACTGGCAAAGGAGGCAGGCAATTCCTTAGGTTTTGTTGACTCTGTCTGGATCTCAACATATTGAATGTGAATACATATTTCATGACAGAGCTTTGGGAGTGAGGGAGAGGGAAGGGCGGTGAATTGAGGAGAACCTGTGCTTTTTGAGAGGTACACACAGAGACACAGCAGTGTTGTCACAAAAGAAATGTCTGTCTTTGCATTTTGTGTGCTTGTGTCCTTGCGTGGTTGCATATGATAATAAAAAACACTTTGGTGTGGCCTGTGTGTGCATGTGTGGGTGTGGCATTGAATTCACAATGCATTTCTTTATTGTCTGATGCGAGTGCAGCACATCACAACTATGGTCAACAACATGTGTCATGATGAAGTGTTTCATAAGAAGGTTTGGCGATCCTCTTCACACTGCCACAGGATTGAAGGAGCGGAGAGATAATAGGATTCAGACAGAGGTGTCTTTGGGGTTGACGGGGGAGCTGCAGACTGTCAGATAATGAGACGAAAATGCCAGATTCCCCTGCATAATGATTCATCATTAATGCTGATGTTACCACAGAAAGCAAAGGCTGTGGAGACGGGAGGGTCATGCTCGCTTATTTACATTAACTGTGACTGTGCATTTGGAGCATGCAAGAGGAAAATCTTTGGAGTGCATTAATGGTGTGCAGAGATGAGCAGCTCTGTGTAATGGAAGCTTAATTACTTCCTGTCACATGTGCAGGTCCCACAGCTGCATTTAGTCTATCGATACATCAATGCCTGGCTTCATAAACCACACATTTACAGACCCCTATTAACCTGGAGATGAGAACCTCATTAGAAGCATGTTGGTATACCAATTTGCACAGTCAACTAAATAAAGTACCTTTTTTGCTTTTACAGCGATCAGCATAAAAAACGATTCACAATCAGTCATGCAAGGTACAGTATCTGTAGTACTGGTTCATTCTGTTGTTTCACATTAAAAGGAAACATTTTACTATTATTTCAATCTAAAAACTGTGCTGTGACATTATACTGATGTAACCTTTCGTTACAGACGTTCATCATTAGTAGTATTTTACTATAAAGTTCCATTAAAGTTACTGTATCTGTCAATATATTTGTGTACTGGATGAGTATCAAATGGACAGCTTGGGTTCACGTCAGGAAGCATCTGCCTTGTGGAAGTGGGTATGAAGAAATCACTGCCAGCTCCAGAGCTGATGATCTGTAGCTGATTCTCCCATATGACTGCTGGGGTGGCGAGGCATCCATTTCATACACACTGGAGAAGCACATGGTCTATTTTGCCACCTGAGCTGAGATGATACAGGTCGGTCAGTGTTTCAGTAGCCATCTGGAAACCACAAACGCTGAGAGCAGTTGAAGGATTCTTGTACAAATGCCATATTATGCATTTAGCCTGGAGCTTTAGAAAGAAATATAGAAACTTCAGAGGGACAGATCTTTTCAGGTTGGGTAAAACTGAAATGGTTTAAGAATGGATTAAATGATCAATACCTTGTCAGAAGTGTCCATGACTAAAATTTCATCCTGTGGTGTGTAGATAATAACTGAGATAACTGTGTTGTTAGCTTAAGGCACCATAATGGGTACAAATCTACTTTTCTTTCTACTTTTTCTTTGTTACATACATTGCTGTCATGATGTGTGGTGACATAATGGAGCCTTGCAGGAGTTACAAGGAGGTACATATGTCCATATAACATGCAATAATATATGACTATGAGCGATCTCATACAATTACAAAGTCCTGATTGAAATAACATAATGGCCACCATTAGAGGAGATGGTGTAGTACTGTTATACATTAAAGTTCAGGTAATCATTTGTTGTAGAACATCATGCTTTGTCTATGTTAAGGACATATTTTTATCTCTATTTTAGTCTCATACTTAAAAGTTGTTTTGAGGATACAGTCATTAAAAGATAAGCACTGTAATAGTTTAGAATATATTTTTCTTTCACTGTGTCTAGTTTAATTGAATATCTCTATTGCATATTAAAGGACACTATACTCTGCATTGCAGAGTTATAAAAGTTCAGTCAGTCAGCTCACATGGAACAGATTTTATTATGTGAATATGAGTGTGTATATTTGGTTTCTAGGCTTTGACCTCCTCACTCCCCACAAGCATACACCAGGCTCTGCAGAAAATATTCCTAAAGCCAATACATGATATATATCTGCAGTAAGGCAATTGGAGACACCTCCAAAACAACAACAACCTTGGGAGAAATGCAGCAAAATTAATTCAGCATGAAATGGCATGAAAGCATCATAATGCTCACGCTAGTAAACAACAGAAAAAGGAAAAGCTACTACAAAAAGTCCATAATAACAGTGCAAATGCAGTGCATAGATACGGCAGCAGCACACATGCACAAATTAGCACCCAGCAGATGGCCATTGCCCAAAACCAAATCCGCTACAAGGCAGAAAAACTGCCAGCCACACTGACAGCATTAAATCTAAAATTTTTGCCAAGCACCCAAACAAAAACAATTTTAAGACAGTATTTAAGCTAACTAACAATACTTAAGCTTTACCTTTGTAAAATGTGTTGTGTCAGTGACATGCTGCAGCCAGGACAGAAATATTTTGTTTTCGGCTCAAAGTGTGTGTTTGAGGTTGGCAGACGATGTGACAAATGGCATCAGCAAATACTGGCTGCAGGGTGCGCACCAAAAAACGTCCACTGATATTTCCCCCACTGTGCCATCCTGGGCTGACATGAATTGGCTTGCTTATAAAATGCTACATAGGTCAGTAGCAGTCAGTATTGGGAAAGGCACTTTAAAACTGTAGCTACTGTAGAGAAGTTATCTGCACAAATCTAAATATTTCACATTATGAAACATCTACTGTAAAGTAATAATAAACAAATGCACTCATTATTTTATGCTCCCTTACTTAGTGGAAAAAACAACTCACTACTTGAAACATTACAGAGTTAGAAGAGTAGCTACTTTACTCAAACGCTACTGGGAAATATAATTAAAATAGTGGCATACTACTCCCCACCCCAGGCAGCATTGGCAACAAAGCAAAATTGTGGGCTGAGTGTTGACAGCGTAAAGATGCCTTCTTACTGCAGCAAATTGTTTGTCATGTGTGAGTATAGCACCTCACCCGAGCTGTTCGTCTCAAGTAGCTCCAAGGATTTACTCAGAAAATGTTAATTTGAAAGATTACAAATTGATTTTGCTTTGTTTTGATCCTGCAGTTGTTTGTCATTGTGAAATGTCAATACAAAAACGAAAGGTACAGTGTAACCTGTTAACATTATGATCCATGTTATGGTTGGGTTTTTTTTGTCATTTCTATTTACAAGAAATATCTTTTAAGAGATCAATCTTCTTACCAAGATATTGGACAACTGGGGCTTTCTACAGCACAATTACATAATGCCAAAGCACATAATATTTACTGGTCAAAGCTACCATAGATACATTTAGTGGTTAACTGTGGTTTCAGCTATATTTTCAGATCAGCTGCATCAATTAATGAGAGAAAACTACAGTTGACCCACCTCTGTATTTACTACTACTCCCCTGATTATACATATATATTTATAGAATGTACATTCTTTGGTTACTTCACACACACACACACACACACACACACACACACACACACACACAAACACACACACACACACACATATATACTTTATGTATACTGCTGGATATTTCTGTGGATATTATCATGGATGAATGTGTCTTCATGTGTCTGAATGCTGTTGATTTATGTTTTTATCCATGTACACTGCCTTGGTCTTTCACGTCAAAGGTTAGAGGGTGGGGGTGGAGTGGGTTGGTAGGAGGAAAACAAGGGAATTGTGGGTGAGTGGGGAACTGTCATTTTGACCTTGTTTGGCTTGTGTGACTTTTGTGAATGTGATGGTGCTTTGCCTTCCTTACACAAAAAAAAAAAATTGATCACAAAGAATACATTGATCAATCCTTTAAGAGTAGTGAGAGAAATTCCCAGAGAGAGAACATTTTTCATCCTGTATTATAAACTGTGCGTATTGCAGTTAAACCTACAGAGAACTGCTTTAAACTTGCTCATTTAAACTCACATTGAACTACCTCAAGGCAACATTACACATTGATTAAAAATTTTACAATTGCAAAGAGTTCTTAAAGTTTTATTATTATTATTTTATCTGTATATTACCTTGGCAGACTCAGACCTTGCTGTATAACTTGTCTTATAATTGGTCTTGTTGAGTTTTACATAAAACACAAGTATATAAAAATATATTTCCCTAGATATGATACTTTGCAGACAAGGTGCATCCTGTTGAAAACAACATGCATTACTAATTTGTCAAGCACTGCAATACCTTGTTTTCCTCTCACAAGATGTTGTTTATTTTGTGGTTTTGTAGCAGACAGAGAAAATGATAGATCCCTCATTCATGTTATTCACCATTTGTGAAGATCATGGCTTTGACTGAAAGGCACCTCCATACCCTTTGCTCCATCTTTTGATGTCAGACATGCAGTGACAGCCACCATAGAAGTGACCCATAATTCATGTCTCCTCCATCTAGCCTTGATTATTCCTGCCGTGGCTGCTGCGTCCTGTTTCATCCTGTTCTGAAATGTTGCAAAATTAAACTCAATAGGCGTTCTGCAACATGAAAGTCCTGTCTCTTTCTTGCCTGGTTGCAAATCAAAATGTATGGCTTCAAATGTAAATTCAGAACATCAGAGGCATCATCAAGACAGATTACTGGCTTTAGGTTGTTAGATAGCTTCGCTACATGTAGAAATCAGGTTGTATAGGAGATAATAAAGATTTCTGGCTGCTCAGATAGTGAAACAGCCTTACCCGGTGCTCTGCATTTAATATTTAATTCAGCACAAACCTACATAAAATCATCCTTTGTTTCTCATACAATCCAGTTTTAACATTTTAATTTAGCATGTAATCCATCTCATGTCTTTGCCTGTCTGTCTGTGATTTTTGGATGATATTTTAAGAAAGTGACAGTTGGTTCCCTTTCGGTTGGATATCTCACTAACAAATCTGTTGCATCCACATGTCTTTAGCGTTAACTCACGAGGACTCGCTTGTTTTGCACGCCAACTCGCAAAGTGGAATGGCCCCCAGAAAAAAAAAGCTCTTCCAGCTGCAGGTCTAGCAAGGCAAACAAAGTTGGGAAACCAAAGTATCGCCCACAACCAAGTTTGTGTGGATTTTTAACTCTACAAGCTAAGAGCAGGTTTTACAGCCGGGGACGGTGGTCTGTGTTGACCCTATGTTGTACCTGACGACTTAAGTACCTGAAACTAAACTTTAAGTTCAGGATGCTGGCTATATGTCAGGTAATGCCATCAATTCAACCAGGAAACTGGTTCACTACAGTGGACCTAAAGGATGCTGGTTTTGTATGTTGCAGTGTTGCCAAAACACAGTCATTTTCTACACTTTGCTTATAAAGGCACAGCATACAACTACCAAGTTCTGGCTTTTGGTTTATCTCTCAGTCCTAGCCTTTTCACCAAATCCAAAACTGATCAGAGAGGTGATATTCCTCTCCAAAGCTCTCTGCTGGATATTTTGACATTTCTTTAAAGGGACATTGTGTAGGAATTTCTCCCATCTAGCGGTGAAATTGTATTTTGCATTCAAACGAATAGTGCTCTCTAGTGCCTCGCGTTTTCAAATGCGTATTGCAACTACGGTAGCCGTTATGTACCAAGAAGCCTACCTGAAGTGGAGAAAGCAGGCAACTTCAGCGTCCCATTGAAAGTCTTTCTCCTTCATTAGCTCTTTCCACCTGGGAAAAGCTACCCCGATGTTTACCCTCGTTTTTTGAATTCGCTGGTCACGTTGCCTTTTTAATTCCCTTTTTCGCTTTTTTGGCGACGAGGATTCCTTCTCCTGTGGCTCGGCATAAGTATGATCCTCCATTATTAACTGAAGTGCAGTGCAGACTTTTAAATGTGCCGGGGCAGTGACAGGCGCCTCTCACTGATCTCCTTCTCCGTTATAGCTGGTTTCAGTCACGTGACGCTGGCTCTGAATGAAAACGTGTTGTGGATTAGCTAGACAGGTAGGTTAGTGCTTTATGTCCCTCTCTGCGATTATAGTTTTTCAAAATGGCGGAACGACATGGAAGCCTCCATGGACTTGTATTGTCCAATGTATATACAGATAAGAAATTCTTTGCTTATGAGGACAAGTCAGATCATTGGCAGAGGTAATTTTATACCAATGAGGACACATTTATGAATGAAGACATTGATATTAGCTAATAAAATACTTAGAACACTACACAATGTCCCTTTAAGAATAACTGGTTAAAGGTCTTACCCTTCCCATTATAAAAGTCTAAGATCTTCTCAGTCTATCTGATGCTATATCATCACACTGATGGTGTTATACCGAGTGTACCGACAAACTATAAGAGGCTCAATGAGCATGTGAACTCATAAACTCATAATAAAAGTGCAAACATGTTTTCTTATACATATAACTGTAAGTTATGCATATAACCAATGTCCCCTGAGAGAGGAAAATGAGATGCAACAGAAGTCAGCCCCTCATTGCCTTCCAACTCTATCAAGTGTAGTTTAGATTGAGAAGGAGCGACTGTGCAGGGTCTTTTGTCGCCCTAAACTCCTGATTAGAGGCATTTTGAGAGAGATTATTTAGGTTGGTCTCTTAAGGATGCAATCCTGATACTGATGTGTTATATCTTTTTTCCATCTTCCCTCAGGACACATATGCATAAACCCAGTTATATGGCTTCATGTAATAAGGAGATATGTTTATGCACTTTTATTCATGAGTAATTCACAAGCTCATTTAGCCCCTTATAGGCTCCCACACATCAAAGCCGCAACAGGCCTCCTGCAGATTACTGAAGTGTATTTTGCTTTTCTGTCTTTATTGGAGCCTCGCTATTTCCAACGTTTCTCACCACTTCTGAGGAAAGGCATGATGAGGGGGAAAAACACCTTCAAATAGGTCAGCAGAGAGACCAATCAGCCTCAGCACCATCTGTCCCTCTAATGACTACCTGGTTGCTCTGTGATGTGACATGGTTGGCTGGAGAGGCTCCATAGTGAACATCCTCTCATTAAGTCTCTGCATTTCTACCCAACTCTGCACAACTGATGACACATGATCAGGCCTGTGTCTTGTCCAAACACACAAAAATATACTCCTACCGCGCCCCTTCATCAACAGGGGAGAAGGAAGTGATGATTTTATTTCAATATATATATACAGTAAAAAGTAATCAGTGTCTCCCAGTGTTCTCAGTGTGCCTGTTAAAATAAGAATATATCCCTGCACCGTAACCCTCATCTAAAAATATTTGCAGTAGCAGAGTAATGATCTATGTCGGGATTTTTATAATCCTGTGAGTAACTCACAATATAAGCAGTAAAACTGGGTAGAAATACGATTCCCATAAGCTAATCTTTAAAATTAAGTTTAAATAAGTCAGAACTATCCTACACTGAGATTGTACTGACACTAAGAGCTCATGTAGATAAATTAAAGTCATCTCCAAGGTAAATGTATTTTGGGTTCCAAAGCTGCTGCTTTCAGTCTTTCATTTATAACCTATTCATTCATACAACCAGTCAGTCCCAGAAATATGCAGATCCCTGTTAAACTGTACTGTACCAATACCACAAGTTGCAGTCAAGAACACAGACACACACACACACACACACACACACACACACATACACACACACAGGACTGCCAGCAAGCGCCAGACCACCAATATTGCCGACTAGCAGGGAGGTGGAGGATAACAGAATCATTACAGCTCACATAAACAATTAAATTTAAAGTTTGAGTTAAGTAATGGGCAGTTTACCGCCCAGTCCGAGTATTGTTAAATCAAAATATCAGGTGTACTCTGGGACAAAAGCCCAGTAAGTTATTATTCACCTCATGCATGACTGGTGCTGCTCGTGCACACACATTAATCATATCAGTGCTGACACTGTACACAGCGGGAGGTTAGTAGAGACTGTCAGTCTTTTAAAAAACAGTTTTAGTTCATTTTAATTACTAGCATGTAAACAATACTTTTTTTGTTTCCACAGGAGAAAAGTATGTGTGAATAATTTTGCTGTTGTTGATGGAGGACATGTCAGGACTTAGCTGAGCCTGATGATGTCTGAGAGCCTGGGTGCCAGGGCCGATTCCCAGGTAGCCTCTATCCAATTTATCCCCTGGCTGTGTGTTAATGCCAGAAATCCAGGGCACTTTCCGTAACATTGAACACATCACTCAAAGTTGTGTTGCTTGACATTTAAGAACTGAGTCTTATATGTGCAGTTGGCATTTTATGTAAGATAATCTTCTGCGTAATAATGTCTAGCTGGAAGCTCTGAAAATCCTCGTTGGTGTCATTATTTTCATTATTTATATTTTTCATGGAGTAAATACTTCATCTTAATCAAGGGGTGTCAGTTGTTGGGAAATATTACATCGGCTTTCAAAACATCTTTATTTGTGCCTTGCTCTCTACTCTGCTGTATTTTGTATATTTGAAGGTCCAAAGCCCTGCACAGGACTGTTTTCTTGATCCAGCTCCAGCACACTCCTGGAGGACCAGCAAACATTCTGACCACTCACCTGCAAAATAGAGATTTTGTGTCTTCTCCTGTCCCGCAGGTGAAAAGTCGTTATTTTACTGTGTCAGTAACAACTGACAAAACTCTACAATGCCAGACTTATCTTGTAGTCGTCTAGTCCAGAGTGTAGTATTCAGTGGTATCTAAGTGTGTAGTTGCAGCTACGTGTAGGAGAAACTACGGTGCCCCTACCTACAGCCCATGTTTGGTTTGTCCACTCTGTGCTACTGTAGAAACATGGCAGTTTAATATGGCAGACTTGGTGGAAGATTTCCCGCTCTCATTCTAAGGTAACAAAAACATAACAATTCTCATTTGTATGTGATTATTCACTAGTGAAACTTACCTATGAATATATTCCATTTCTGCCAATGGATCTTCCTAAATGTTACACACTGGAACTTAAAATGATGAGGTTATTCTATGTTTTAAGAATAAAGAAGCCACCTTATCATTTAATTGGTCAAACACTAACTATGCAGTAGACAGTAAAGAGGATGGATGGCTGAATGCCTTTTACTTAGGCTTGCTGTCCGCACTGCCTTTCAAATTGCCTTAAGGCCTCCTTCTGTAATATACCATATATAATACCAGTGGTTTCAGATTCACCATGGAAACACTGTCCCTTGGTAACAAAGAAAGCACGATGTAAAGGAAATTCTCAATTAGATTATCATCTCAAAGTAATTTAGTGCTTTTCTGGAACAGACCGGTCATGTACAATGGTCATCATTCATACTTAAGCATCAAACTAAGTTGTGAGTCAGACGTTTAAACACCGGTGTGTTCTTTTATTTCTGGCGTCATGGATGGAGTTCAAAGCCATACGTTTAATGAATCTGCCATCTGTTTGACACATGATTGCATTTCCTCTAGCAGCTCCCAACCTTAAACACATACTGTATGTTATTGCATGGATCCCAACCGCATAGTTTCTGAGCTTTGGGCTAAAAACAAACGGCATGGATTTCAACATTTTAACATCTATTAAAAAATAAAAGCATTTACAGTCTCAAGGTTATAGGTTAAAAGATGAAATGGGATTGTCATCCCTATTTCTTTTTCTGTTGGAAAGATAGTCACTGGGTTTGAGAGGGACCAGAGGTTTGCAGTTTGATTGCTGCTCTGTGCAATGTTGCGTACTGTTTAATTTAGCGTCCTGGCCTCAGTAATGAGGGTCCTTCACATCATATTACTTGGGACAAGATACAGAAACGGACAGGACAGGACTCGATCCAGAGAACACAGGATAGAACGAGACACAGTACAGCCACCAACCCAATGACAGGGTTTTCTCTTGTGGGAGAGAGTCACTGTGTTTCAGTGATGATTCTTGTATAAACTACATCAAAGGAAATGTTTCAATTTCTTGTTACCTATTGAATTTATTTTTTCACAAAGACTCCAAATCTGTCCTCTGTAGTGAACACAGTGCACTAAATGCTATACACCATAACTCCAATATTTTAAATAGCACTATCCAGCATTTGTGGCCATAAATAATTTCCTCATATCACTATTTTAATAATTTACAAACAGATGTACTGCATGCAAAACAAAGTAATGGCTCTTTGTTGCTTTTTCTTCTAGACATTTAAATTTAACATCAAGTCTCCTCTCCCTGTAATGTATTTTACCGCAAGAACGACAAGTAGAAGTACACCTCTGGTCCAAACAGAAAAAGGCCACCACAGGAAACTTCAGGTGGAAAATCAGGTCTCTCACTCATTTCTGTGAGAAGAAGCCTCAAGAGTTCCTGGGTAATTGTGAGAAGCTGAGCATCAAAAAGTTTCAGGTACTGCAGTGAAAGCAGTACTCAAAACAAATGTATACTAATTCCAGTTGTATGGAGCGAGCTCTAACAAATGAAATAGCAGCTGCCTCACTGATTGACATCTGGTCTACAAGGAACCATATTTGTGTTTCCACCCACTCTTCACCCGAAATAAACTAAATGTAGCATTTCACAGCATCTGGAGCACCACACACTAACTACTGAAGAGTAAAAACATTTGGACTTTATCAGTAACCTGACATGAATTCAAGTTCTCCTCTTAGGAGCAGCTGTTGCTGCAGAGTGGCTTAAACACACAATATCCCTTCAGTACAGACCTAGAAATATCAAAATATTTGTAAAATGACAATAATTGATATTTATTTGCAATTTAGTTAAAGATTGAAGAACTGCTATAAACAATTGAGTTATCCGGGCACTTAACTACATTTATTCCAGTAAACAACATCAGTAATTATTAGTACAATCTGATCAACAGTCAGATTATTTACTATATTGTATACACTTATTACATTGCTCATTATTGTGTCTTTACTATTAATTTCCAGTTATTGACCACCACAATGTTAAATTAGCAGCCTGTGAGCAGACACATTATCCATTTGCTTGTTTTCACTGATAGGCTATAACACATTAGAGTGGTTGATCTGATTGATGCAGGGCCGTGGACCCCATTGATCTACAATTTAATTCCTATCAAAATAAATTGAAGCATGTTAATTAACTGTATCATTATGACATTTCTATCAAATCAACAAAGTTAAATAAATTGTGTAATACATTTTCATTCTCCTCAGGCTGTCTGTCATAAATGGAGACATTTGTATAAGTTACTCATTTTGTGATGAGGCAGATGGCAGGGGTGGAAGAAGTAGTTAGATCTAGAAGTAAAAGTAGTAATACCACAGTGCAGAAATACTTTGTTACAACTAAATGTTAGAAATCCCTGTGGATAAAGGTGGTAGTGTTTCCATTGCCTTGTTTCATTGATTTCAAGGAATATCTGACCTACTTTATAGAAACAGACAATCTTACTCACTAATGATCTTTATTGTTTATGTGAGTCATATATATGTATCATTATTAAATTGAGACAGTTTCATAACCTGTTAAAAACTCCTAATAGTAGGTTTAAGTAAAAGTATAAATGTATTAGCATCAAAATATACTTTTATATATATTGTGCTGTATTGTTTTTGTTGTTGTTGCCTTTATTATTATTTTTTATGAATGATGATATATATACATATATACATATAATATGTATATTTATATACAGAAAGTTAGTTTAACCCATAATAATAGATCAAAATGTTTTTGGTTTTTTCATTAATCATCTAAAAGTTACTAATGTCGTCAAAGTAGCATCAAATCGAAAGTAAGAAAGTACCTCAAAGTTGCAGTTAAGTAAAGTACTTGAGTAAATGTCCACCACTGGCAGATGATTGCTATGTACTGCTGGTAATGAATAGGAAGCTTCCATTTTAGTTCTCACACTTCTTGACATTTTCTCAGCACCACTATCGCTGTGGGATTAAATATCCATGGAGCCAGATGTGTGTAACAATGACACATCTCTGGGATACTTTACATGCTTCAGCCCTTAGCTTATGAAGAAAGAATTAGACATAGCTCTCTGCAAGTCATCACTATTTACAAGTGTCCAAAGCAGCTCATCAAAAATTGAGGTGTTGGTTGAAGGATTTATTTATTTATTTATTTATTTAGGACTACGTCATGTTCTTTACTGGCATCAAGGTGAGCATTTTTATTCTGCAGCGGGCAACATAGAGTGTCTTTGGAGAAGGGAACAAAGAATAGTGGACACTGGCAGCATCTGTTCAGGGAGAAAGAATGCTGGCATCATCCCAGCAGGTCTCCAGCTTTCTGTTTATCTGTTGCTCTGCTTTGAAAACCTCCACACGCTGCCTCATCGCTAATATTTCCCGGCAATACCTGACGGCAAAAAGGTGCGAGCAGTCCCCACGGTAACCACTGAGTCAGGATCTTTGACTCTGCTCCTCTGGTTCCTCTGTCACCGTTATTACTCCTCTGGCATCGCCCGCCTGTCTGTCATCTTCCAGTGAAACCTGAAAATGAATCTTATTGTTTCAGACACAGCTAATGATTTATTTACAGCCTCTGCTGTGCCCAGACTTAAAATTAGCAGCAACTGTTTAACCAGCAAGTGTCTGAAGGTGGGATCCCTCAAAATCTCAATTTTCTGGCTTGTTACTAAGTAGAGGAGTGGAGGTTTCCTGAGGACAATATCATACTAATGAACAATTAAATACGCTGGAATTAGGAATCAACTCTTCTTCAGAATATAGCCAAACAAATTGTCCAGCACAGTGACATTTGTGGAAGAATAATGCAACATTGTCTCCCAGAGACAGAGTATATACTACTAATTTGTTTTTCTGAATATGTTTTCAGGGAAGCGTAATTGCTTCCTAGATTAGGGCAACACTTTTTCGAAGAAAGTGCTCCCTTTTTGTTGGGATTGTTGTTGGGTTTTTACAACTTTATTGACAAATCAATGACAGTCCCAGTCACGGACATTATAAAACTAGATTAAATTAATTTGTCCAAGAAACAAAGAGTTGACAAAACATCAAATTTGCTTTACAATGTCTTTTTTTTGGTGATATTTTTAGGGGATACATAGAAGTTTTCCACATTTGTTGAAAAAAATCTTAAAGGTCCAGTGTATAACATTCGGGGGCTCTATTTGCAGAATATGGCAGAAATGGAAAATAAAATGTGTGTTACATGCAGCCCATATCCACTTTACAATGATAATGGTGTCAGGTTTACCATCCAAATTTAAAGTAATTTAAATCACAGTTTTCACCAACTGTAGCTAGCTAGTATGCTAACATTAGTTCACATTAGCTGGCTGACTTTTGAATGTTTCCAGCTGGTTTGTGAAAGCAGCAGGTCCTAGGTAATAAATTAGCATCTTCACCAGTTGATGATCCATATAAAAGACACACAGCCTAAATGTAAATTAAAAAAATTGTTATTGTTTTGCAGTGTAGAGCTAGTTATAATAATACAATTACATTTGAGATCAGTTATTTTGTTCTATAAGATTTTCTTCTTGGGTAGGTCACTACTAGCCAACAATTACATCTTTTAAGGGAAAACACTGTTTAATCCAATCAGTTTTGTTTTTGGAGTGGCTAAAAAGAGATTAAGTAATTAAGTAATTTCTGTGATCATGAAACCTTAACAACCACTCAACAAGTGGTTGAGATTTGTTTTGTGGTTTGTTTTGTGTTATATTTTACTCAGCGTATGCATGAAAAACAAATGTTCTTGCTGCAATCAGCCCATTATTTAAATTATATGAAGGCCGACAGTAGAAAGTAGTGTTTGATCCACCCATACAAATCTGTGTTTTAGAGATACATTTACAACACATCAAAATGCATTAACTGATGTTAATGTACTTCAATACATGACAATACTGGAGAGATTTCAGTTTTCCCAAAGAACTGTGATGCCAGTTTTATGTATTTCAATCAATCAAGTATCAAGTATTCAATCAGCTTAATGCAGCTTTACTCCTTTAATTGGCAGTATAGATTCACCTCCAGTGTTTAGCTTGCTATAACACTATTAAGATAAATCCCTAAGTATAAAATATGTATACGATGTTATGTCTCTAAAGTTTTAGTCAGGGACCAATAAAGAAGAAAAGAGTCGGTAGAAAATAGAGAATCTGACTCTTTTGTTCAGCTGGTTTCAAATCAAATCTCATCTCCTTCTGCGGCGAGATGAAGACAGTAGCTCCTTTATTACAGCCTTTTCAAGGCTGGAATGTCGTCCCATTATTCCGCCTCTGTATAAAACGTATATGAACAGGGATGGGGTTTGGGGGGGGCATTGTTGCTCCAGTAATAACAGAGCCAAATCTACGTCTGTGTAAAATGGGAGATGGGTTGTGGGTTGTGTTACACATCACACCTGTAGACTGTATAATTACAAATGTGACGTCCATAGGTTTCTGAAGAGCCGCTTGGAAGCTCAGTGTGCTTCCAGATAATCGAAAATGGTCAAAGATGTGGAACGTGGGTGGAGCTGAGGCAGGCCCCTGTACAGTTGTCATGAATGAGGAAATTGGGTATAGATACCAAAACCGTTTTTGTACCACGCTGCAAAATTGTTAAAGTTGTGCATTTTAATATGGGCCCCTATGGAGATTAATCAGCTCTGTAGTCAGCCTCAAGTGGCCGTTTGAGGAACTGCAGTTTTTGTTGTCTCTATGTTGGTTTAATTTGCAGCCAGGCAGATTGTCGCTTGGTCAAACCTCTTTTCTTTTGCTTCCTGAACACTGGTGTGCTATCAAAACACACACACTGGGGCACCATTATGCCTGCATTGTTTGGTTCAGTGTAAGCAACATGGCGTAATGTCTTCTTTACAGCAGTGTTGCAGGATCTCTGTTTAAAAAGGGCTTGTGATTATACTGTTACAGTTGCATCATTTTTGTTTTGTTATTTCAAGGAATGCTATGCAATAACATGTAAGACGAGACGTATGTTTTTATTATTGTTACCCTGCTTGGATCTTTGACCCTCATTGTGCAGAATTATGCATGTGTTTGACACTATAAGGATGTTTTTGCATTAATCTGATGGAGGGAAAGTTTCTCTGTGCTCACTTTAAATCAGATTTTAAGTGCAAGCAGGATTTTGTGACATGTGGAAGCCAATCATGATCCAATATGAAACTTAAACAAGAGTGATGTGGAAACTTGAAACCTCCAGTGCACATAAACTTACCATGCATCGTGTGAATGTATTGATATTTATTCAGATTCTGGATTTTTCAGCGAGGGAGAAGAGGTGGATGTGCTTTTAAGAATTTGCATAGCATTTTTTATAATGTCTTATAACATGTCTGGAGGGCATTTTTTTCTTTGATAAATGAATTAGACATTATTTAAGGAATACTATGTGTAATCAGACAAAATATATATAACCATGAAACTGTAAAATCCAATATTTTTTTAGTGTAGGTCATGAAATTTAATTTCACCTTCTTCTTTAGAGTTTATTGCAGGTTATTTTTATTTCATTTCAGCAGGGTTTTTTTTCCCCATAATGCCACCATTAGCTGTTGCTTCATTCTGAATAATTGGACATTCAATGGATGGCATTGTGAAGTAAAAACAGACTTTGAAAAAAGGGCATTCATAATTATGAGCTGAGACTTATTTACATTATTTATTCAATGCTGAACTCTTTGGGTCACCATAGCAACTTGATGAAATAGACTTACAGTAGCAAAGAGTAATAGGCACAGCACAGAAAATATAAATAATAATATAAATGTCAGTAACGCATGAATTATCTAACAGGGCCATCGTTGAAAATGATGCCACCGTATTTAGAAGAAGTGTGTGTTTTCTCAGTTGATATACTGAAGCCATCTGTGTTTCCTGAACAACAGATCTTACAGTACACAACAGTCTGTCTGGAATGGAGATTTATAGAGACAGGATGATGAAAAAGCTTTACAGGCTCATTCTCGTTTAAAGGATCTGGTACTATAGTGGAAAATTTGTGTTTTCAACTTGGCTTTTTGTATGATTTGTGTTTTGCAGAAAAAAATGTCTCATAAAATAAAGAAAGGTTCACGTAAATGTGGTGAAAAACACCTTTTAATGGCTTTGAAAATGTACCCACGGTCCTTCTCCTTTCTTTTCCAAGGTCAATGAAATCTCAGCTATAAGCTTACAAATGTGGCTTTCAGCAACATAATGTTGGCCGGGAGATTGAAGACTTCACCGCTTGCTGTGCTACAATTTTCATATCTTTCCTCACACATCTCTGCTCCATCAGGCGGTCCTGTCATCAGTATTTCATATATCATTAAATGATTTGTTGTTGTGAAAATATACACATAGGCTTGTTCTACGGTTGGGTTGCAATCCACATTTGAAATTGAAAGTCTGAGGAGAACAGAAGGAGGAATCATAATGTCATCCACATATTACTGAACACTAAATATATGCTAAAGCAGAAGGGGTGTTTTCCTTAAAACAACACGGCGTACATATGCTGTCAGTAAGATATAAAAATTCAAAACATGTATGACTATAAGTAATTGTATTATCTCTGAAGTTCTGCCAATAGTTTGCTGCGTGATTAAAAGTATAACCAGCAATATTCAAAGAGTTTTGTGTCAAATGAAAGCCAAGGTAATCAATTTAAATTTTGGGCACAGGCACTCCTCAATACTCCAGCTACGTATGAAGCAGTTAATTCAATCTGGCAATCTATTAGCTCTGAGACGTTGTTATTGGAAAAACACTTTAGAGACCTGTCTATCGATGGTCAGGGGGCCATGAATCAAAACATTTTTGTCGTGTGCAGAGGAGAGCGTAATAGTCCTTTTTAGAAACCAGTCCACCAAACAGTCAACCCAGAGGCTTGGAGAAAGAAATGTCATGTCTTGATGAATGGCAGTCTTTGTGCTGTGCTCCCATACAGGTTTACCTCTTGCTATATAATAAATCATGATAAATTGGGTCTCTGTTGGTAGTATAGGGTAATTATTTCCTCATTTCATTCCCCTCTCTGTTGTGTTTCTCCAATACATTTCATGTCCTGAAGGTCCAGTGTTCAGCAGTGCAACCGTGTTCCTCCCCTTATAGACTGTTTTGTATTTTACTATCCTTTCTGCCAGTCACCAGCCCAATCTGGTCACACAGAGCGGGAGATTTTATGACTGACTGTGTGACATCCAGATCCAGTATTATGGAGACTGATTGGAATAATAGCTCTGCAGAGGTCTGGCGGTCTGCCTGTGGGCTCTGCCAAAGGTCTCTTATTGTACGTGCAGCAGCTCACTGAATGTGAGCAGGTCAGTACCTCTAACTTCTCACTTCTAACTAGTTTCCGCACTGAAATGTTTTTAGTCATTTCATTTTAGTCTGAGAGCCTCAGCTGTGTGAGGCTGTAGGCAGACACAGTGGCGCTTCCAGCTAAGTGGCCTCTAGCGGTAAAGTTTCAGATTGCAACTAACTGAACATGCTGGTGTCGGCAACCTGGGAACAACAACGGGCTGCAAAGTGTGTAGGAGAAACTACGGTGGTCGCGAATCTAACGTGAAGTCTCCTATCTACAGCAAGTGTTTGGTTTGTCCGTTCTGGGCTACTGTAGAAATATGGCGGTTCAATATGGCAGATTGCACGGAGGGGAACCCACAGCATCTGTAGATAAAAACCACACATTTTAAGGTAACAAAACACAATGATTCCTATATTCAGATGATTGTACACTAATGAAAACATAGCTATGAACATTTCATTCCATTTCTGCCAATAGATCCTCCTAAATGTTACACACTGGACCTGGAATACAATTCATCCTGGGCGATATGAATGTGTTTACCAGATTTCATGGCAACTGTTGTTGAGACATATCAGTCAAAATCACAAATGTGAACCTGATGGTGGCGCTAGAGGAAAAGGCCAGGGATCACTGAAGTCAGTGGGATTCTCGCTCTGGGCACCACTTAACTCGGCCAATAAGGAGCTTCTTTAGGATGTTTTACCATGGTTAAGGACAGTGAATACTGGTGCAATTACATTTACAATCACTCTTTTTTCCTTTTCTGTTTTTAAAATAAACCATTTACACATATTATACAACATATTATTATGACGCTAATACAAAAAAAAACCCAACTCTAGTGAATGGCAGTGTTTGTATACACAGTCTTCATATTGCTACTTCACCTTTCACAGTTTCTTAGAAACTGTTGCTCAGTGAAGTGGCAGCAGGGCAGAAAGGATAATAACATCAGGTCTCTTAAGATTGTTAAGAGTTGGTTGTTGTATAAACTTCAGCTATCAGGATAATACATCTTTCATAACCAGGATCTACATCCCTCTGTCTCTCCTCATTCTAGCTCTCTGCTTTATCATTTCTCCCCCTTATATCTTGCTCATATCTCACTGTTTTAAAACTGGTGTATGCTGCCACTCAATTCCTTAGCAAATAGACTCATTCATATCTCTCTATCTCCCACCTGCAGAGATAAAACACACACACAAAAGTCTGATGCACTGACTGATATGCAATCATCATGACCATTATAATCACACAGATTAGTGACTCATCATTTCGTTTGATTGTGTGATGGTAAAAATACGTGACAGTACTGAGCCGTCTGTCAGCCGTTTCTTCCAGCTACTGTCAGTACATCTCTGTTAATAGACAGTGTAGAAAAAAAAGACATTATGTAATTTCTCTCACTTAAGTTTTGCGTATTCGTCTTCAATTCAATGTGAACTAATTAATGACAGACATTCAGAAGGAGTAAATTGCATCAATCAGGGTAAGGGACGATTTGAGTAGTCCATTTAATCTGGTGGTGTGTATGCACATGAGAGCTCAAGACCCGCTGAGAAACATTTGTTCTGAAAAGCCACTGGAGGTTATGTTTTACAGACTGGCAGCCAAATGAACTGTCACATAAACATTGCCTCAGTTCTGTCTCATAAATATTTTGCTCCAGCCTGGAAAGTGAGATTTCAAAGTGACAATGTGGGACACAGTGAGTGCTTGCTAGCCCTGGTTATTGTGTATTTCAACGTGTGCACGTGAACATACAGAACGTGCCTTGCTTTTGTGTAGTTTTCTGTTTTCACTATGTTATTAACCTTGGAGCAAACAGCCATTGCTTAATCTGGCCCTGTTATTCTGTCCTCACTCTACCTGACCTTCCTCTCCTCCTCTGGTATTAGAAAATATTGGTGTTCCTGCGTTTTTCTTACGTCTGAGTAAACTGTTGTTAAAGGGAACGATTGTTTGCTCCTCTAAATCCTATGAGATCTAACAGTAATTTCACAAGAGGAGGAGAAGTCTGCTATTGTGCAAATACTCTCAACATAAGAGTTTTGCTGAAAGACTCTCGGGACAAGGGCTCAGTACAAATAAACTGAGACATAACAGCATTTGTAAGATAGTCTCAGTCTGATAATCTGCTCCTCTAATATATATATTCTCAAACGGACATAAATAAGCAGTATAGCTATACCGGTAGTCACAGTGCAAGATAAGAAGGTTTATTTCTCATAGTACATAAAAGTCAAATTCATGTGACAGATTACCTCCGACAAAGAATGTGTATGTATGTATCTTTTGTTACCATGGTGTACAATATGGGTATAGACTGCAGGTAATTGCAGTCTATCTTTAAATGGTATTCAAATCATGTCATTATGGTTACATTTGTACGCTCAGACCAGGTTGCTCAGCTCTCCAGCTTTGAAGATGGAGATAGAAGTAGAGTCGTATTGCATTAAGGCAATTCTCCTGTGAAGCGCATCGTCAGATCTGCCTTCCCTGGATGAAAAGAAAAGTCACTTTCAAAAGCCAGGACACATGGTCATCATATGCTGTAGCTGCTCTGCCACCTGCACAAAAGCACAAACAAATGCCGTTTCAGTGTCCACCACTGCTCAAAAAACAGGCACGGCAAATTTCTATCCGTTCAGTAACAGGCAGACAGTATAGCAGTGCAGCACTGAACAAACTGGGAGGAAAAACTCACCCCAGGGGAAGGCTTATCATGGCACGGTGTTCCCTTTGTGCCACCATATCACGCTGTCATGCAGAATGCTGCCAACCCCACAGCTCTTTTGAGCCACCGAACAAGAGCGCTTGTAAACCTTTTTTTTTTTTTTTTTTTTGCTTTTGGTTTGAGTTTAAAAGGGCATTTGTCTGCTCCTGTGAAATGTCAAACTGTGCAGCAGGATCATTTGTTGAATGCTGAAAATGTTGTCACGTCTTTTGTGAAGTTCTGATACAAGATAGAACTCCTGGTATGAACATTTAATTCAGTTCAAAGTAATAAAATGATTGAAAAATGATGATGGTTTTACCTGTCATTAAGGTTAAACAAAACTGCTAGTCTAATGTAAATTTTACATACTCACAAACTGTACTTAAAGCAGCTATAATTGATCAATAATAGTAATGTATCACATGATAATAAAACAACGTAGTAATGAACCTACAGAGAACGATTACCTGTATTTGCAGCTCCACTCGGCTTCATGGAGCTTTATAGAAAGTTGCAGCTGATTCACTGTTCTGGTTCACTCTCACTGCTCTCATAGCTTTGTTTTGTCTACAGCAAGCAGCTGTTTTCACCAAAACGCATCCTAGCATCAACTGGCAGAAAGACATTTAGGGACTAGCTGGTGAACATATGGAATATTTAACAGCAGAAGAGAGCAGATCGTTCCCTCAGGAGTTGGTAGAGACCAGAAACAGAGCATGAGAATGAATACTGGACAAAGACGCCTCCAAATGCATGACAGTGTTACTCCTTATGTCCTGGATGTGTAAATATACAACTGTGAGCACAGAGAATATATATTAGGTATTTGAGTTTTTGCATTTCATCATTATACTTACATTCATATTGTGCCCTGTAAACATTTATTTAACAGTTAATAAAAAAAGTTCAATATTTTCATATAAACTATCTGATGATAATATAAATTATATAGATTATAGATTATATAGATAATATATAGTTATAGATTAAACTAATCAACAGTATACACAGCAGTTAAAATTAAATCCCCCTCTACCAACTATGACAGTAAAATACTACATATTATTGTATCCTCTTTGATTATCTAGTAATAGTACAGCAGTTTCCTGTATTTATTTTATTTATATATGTATATATCTATTATCAGTCTCCAAACACAGTTTGTGATTCACATGAATCAGATTTTGTAGATGTATTTAGTTTTTTCCCCCTCTTTGACTGTATTTAGTACGTTTGATACCTTGTGCTGAAAATACTTATGCCCTTTTACTTATGTAACATTTTCTATTGCATAATATTAAACTTATAATGGAGTATTTTTACATTTTCTTGCTACTTTTACTTGTGTAAAGAATCTCAATACTTCTACCAGTGAACGAAACTAAATTGTCAGGATGACATATGTTGCAGTTTGAGGCATTTGCAACACTCTGATACATCAGCAAGATGTCACTGTGTTATGACTGTGCTTCCCTTGCCCTTCCCCAAAACCCTCTTCATTATTACATGATCATAACGTGACAGCGAAATGAAAACCGTAGTCATAATCAACATCATAGACACATTATCTGAATTAATTTGGCCCGTTGGCTGTAACTCAGAATACAGAAAATCACAATACAAACACATCACAATGTGTGCTGCAACTCAAAAATAACTAAACTGTAACAATGAGTAATATCAATGTGTTCAATGATGAGTCACTTTTCTAGACGGCTGATGGCTTCACAATCTTCCCCACTTGTGTAATTTATTAGTTATTGATTTCAGTCCGTTCCTTTTTTCCTCCGACTAGATTTAAATTAAATTAAATTGAGTTGTGATGATTTTTGACTACGGCATCCGAATGATGAGTTTGATAAAATCAAATTTCTCTGCAGGGTTTCTACAGTAATTGAGGTTATTTATTGTATAAATATAATATTATACACTGGCAGCATTTCCTAATTTGTTTGACTTGTGGCTGTAGCTGTTCATAGAAAGCGTGTGGGGTGCCTTTTATTCATATTTGAGTGGCCACTGCTGAGTTTATTGGATTTGAAAAAGTTTCTCTCATGATTTATTCAAAAATATATTTTTAGAGCCCGTCTGATATTTATGTTTTTATATTAATGCAACATCTCTCTCTCTCCCTCTCTCTCTCTCTCTCTCTCTCTCTCTCTCTCTCTCTCTCTCTCTCTCTTTCAGATGTAAATGGAGAAGCACAAGTGTCACCAAGAGAAATTGGACGTCCATACAATTTTAAAGTGCTTTGCATTAAAACACACACAGCATCACTTCTCTTTAAAGTAATCCATTACTGACAATTAATGTCAAACTGCACGCTGGAGCAGCTTCATGCTGCCTCGCTGGGTGAAACATTGCTAATGGAAAGAAAGCCTTATAAGATCCAGCTCATCAAAATACACCTAAATGCAGCATAATGCCTTCAAAAGTGTCATGTTTATACCTGTTGACAGTGGTCTGCTGGGCGAGCGCTCTGTGGTACTTGAGTATATCTCGCCCAACGTCCACTTATGTCGGCCACATGTCTGTGCCTATACGTAAGACTGTGAAACCCCCAAAAAACATTACCTTCACCAACATCCGCACCCGCCCCCTTAACCCACATGCCTTTGAATTTGTCATCAATGAGCCGAAGAAGTGCGAAAGTGACGCTCCCTTCCTGGTCATCCTCATTAGCACCACACACAAGGAGTTTGACGCACGGCAGGCCATCCGGGAAACCTGGGGTGATGAGAGCACCTTCAGCGACATCCGCATCCTCACCATCTTTCTGCTGGGCAGGAACACAGACAACGTCCTGAACCAGATGGTGGAGCAGGAGAGCCAGATCTTCCATGACATTGTCGTGGAGAATTTTATTGATTCCTACCACAACCTCACCCTCAAGACCATGATGGGAATGCGCTGGGTTGCCACCTTCTGCCCCAAAGCACAGTATGTCATGAAGACGGACAGTGATATCTTTGTCAACATGGACAATCTGATCTACAAGCTCCTGAAGCCCACCACCAAGCCAAGAAGGAGATATTTTACCGGTTATGTTATAAACGGTGGGCCCATAAGAGATATGCGCAGCAAGTGGTACATGTCCAGGGATTTGTATCCTGAGAGTAAATACCCACCTTTCTGCTCGGGCACTGGCTACGTGTTCTCAGCAGACGTAGCCGATCTCATCTACAAGACTTCATTACACACAAGACTGTTGCACCTGGAGGATGTGTATGTGGGACTGTGTTTGCGTAAGCTGGGTATACACCCGTATCAGAACAGTGGTTTTAATCACTGGAAAATGGCCTACAGTCTGTGCAGGTACAGGCGGGTTATCACTGTGCACCAGATCTCCCCGGAGGAGATGCACCGCATTTGGAATGACATGTCCAGCAAGAAGCACCTGAGATGTTAGGGGACATGAGGACCACTGACCAACATCTTCAATGGGGTTTTTGTTTTGCCTTTTTTCCTCCTTTTCAAATTACATCACACTGAGTAATGTAAAAACATAGAGGGCTTCTGCAAGTCTCTATTTCATGACAGATGTTTTCATTAACATCCATCTATGTCTCTTTTTCTGCTGAATACACCTCACGATTGTTAATGAATGCATGAGGCTTGTAAAGCGCGTATTCTCATGCATAATTAAAATGTGGTGTTGCTACTGAAAGTAATTTTGTTCATGTATTTCAGGTCCAATTTAAGCAGAGTATTCTTTATGAGCATTAAGTCAATCAACATTAAGAATTATGTAGTGTGGCCTAATGAGTACAGATGGTGTTTTAACCAGACGACCTTTGTTCAAGCCCTCACACTGATAACTTTCTGTCCTGTTAAAGTGTCCTTGAGTAAGACACTGAATCTCTACCAGCTGCACGGCTGCTGACTAAGCATCCTGATCTTCCTGCGGGAGTGCAAGCCAAAAGAGATTTTCTGTGCAGGAATCAATAAAGTATTAAATTACTATATTACATCTATGATATTATGCATTTTAAAAGTATAATTTACCAGTGAAAGTAGAGAACAATGAGAGTGCAAATGTTAATCTTATCCAACAACAAACCAGGTTGTGTGCTGAGATAAAAGTACATGCACTCATGCTGCTGTCCCCTTTTTCCATCTTTATCATGAACACAGTTAGATAGAAAGCTGAAAGTATTATCAGTCTCCAAACAGACCAGGTTGAAAGATAGTTTGATATTTTTCAATCAATACTTTTCTTCTTCTCATAGCTGAATTTGCTGGAATTTGCCTGATGTTTTTGTTTACATATTGTCATAATTTCACTGCCTCTTCTCTCTGAAAAAGTCAGATGTATATTTGTCTTGTTTGGGATGCATTTTGTTTTTTTCCCTCTTTTATATAATTGTGTTTTTCAGCTACCAGCTCCTCATTACGCCAGCTGCTGCTCTTGGTTATATATGCTGTACATCAGCAGCTCAACTCCTCCACACATCAAGAGAAATAATACAGTATCATGTTGTGCAAGTATGAGTTCAACTGTAGCTAAGACCATTACAGACTGGATGTATTATCATAATGTATCTGGCATATCAGTGATTACTCAAGCACTGCTACTGACATCATGGTAAGATTTTGTGTTTCTCAGAAAACGTGGCTTTCGTTGCCAAATTTTCATTTCCTTTTTCAAAAGTTTTGTAGAATTATAAGCTAATGTGACATTTACTGTGAAAGCATCTATCCCGCAAGGGGTTGTTGTCATATATTGTATGTTTTTTATATTAAAAAACAAATACTTGAATAATTAAAGTTATATTACTGCTTTTACTTGTTTACTTGTTTCGAGTTCCCAGGGTTCCCTTAGGTAGTTTGTGGTAGTGGTTTTGAAATGTTTTTAGCTCTTTAAAAAAAAAAATTCCTATGTAACTTCCTGAAATACAAAAAATTTGGCTACCAACTGAAACTACAGGATGAGGGTAAATGCTGAAACATAGTTTAAAGGACCAGTGTGTAAGATTTCTAGCAGTGAAGTTTCAGATTGCAACTAACTGAACACTGCTCGCGTATATATTTGATAACCTGGGAATGAGATCGGGCTGTGAAGTGTGTGGCTGCAAATATCTGTTTGTCAGTTCTGGGCTTCTGTAGAAACATGGTGGTTCCACATGGCGGACCAGCAACATCTGTAGATAAAAACGGCTCATTCTAAGGTAACAAAAAAACAATTCTTATTTTCAGGTGAATATACACTAATGAAAACATGCCTATAAATACTATATTCCATTTCTGACAATAGCTCCTCCCAAATGTTACACACTGGACTTTTAACAGAAGCACAAGTAGAGACTAACAAAGTCAGTAAGCTCCCTCATCTTGTCAGTTACACAGTAATATCCATATGAAGTTTGCTAACATTGGATAACATTAGCTACAATAAGATAATGACACTGTAGCAAAACTTACTCTTTTAGCTGCTTTTTGCTTTAAAAAGGCAATTTTGTCATTAGCCAAATGAAGGCTCTAAGGAGAGAAGGTGTTGTATGCTGTACAGATCGTAAAAACCCCTCTGAGGCAAATTTATGATATTGGGCTACATAAATAAAATTGACTTGGCTCTTGTGTCCGTGGTGGAGACTTGAGGAAAAATGACAGCTGTGAGTTGGCCTTTTATAGCCAATATGCCTTTAAAAAAACAACTTTTAGTGTAGGTCGTATCAAGTTATAATTGAATGTGTTATGACACTGTCAGCTAAAAGTAAACACTCCACACCTTTTTTTAAATAATAGCAATTCTTTATTGTTGCTCCTTGTCAGAAATTTGACATCAGCTGATTACAGAGAGGGAACAGGGGTAATATGCTGAAATGGTACACATACTGTACATAAAAAACACAATAAATTACTTTATAATAAAGAATTTAGTAGAAGTTAATATTTACCACCTCAATACTTAAAAATAATTTAGTACTACTGGACTTGTTTGGACAAACAAATGGCTCGTCACCCTTTCAATAGTTGCCTTTTGGTTTCATCCTCAGATGCATTGTCATACAGTACATTTTTAGAAACTACTATATTTTTGGGAGAAAAAAAAGTTTTTTGTAGTGCAGCAGGACAGAGCAAGAAAATTAAACTGTTGTGGTTTTGTCTATTAACCTCACATCTGAATACGCGTCAACCAGAGCAGATTAATTGGCTACAGGTTCTGTTATGTTTTATTTGTCTGATGACAAAAGCACACATTAACTTGTCTCCAGGGGCTAAGCATCTGCTGGTCGGGTGCACACACTCAGCCCAAAAGTGCATTGTAGCTTGTCTCATTAAGTTAAGATACTTGACTTGAATTGTGTCATTGCTGTAATAGTAATACATTGTGAAATGGTAATCAGCGGGTTCTGCTCTTTGTGGTCTCACTCATTGACTACTTTCTTAGGCACAGAAAAATGAACAAGGCACCTCTAACATTTTGAAGCATTAGCACTGTCGAGAGCAGCAAATTATACACAGTAGCATCCAGGTCTCGTTTTGTTTTCTGCACACTCAAGCAAAGGGTTCCCTTCTTTGTCAATGTAAAACGGGTCTCGACACAGAAATACAATTCATTATCTTTTTAGACATTCATTACGTTATTATGAAAATGTGCTTTTCCCCATAAATTAACTGAATCTTACATTCTGACATAGACCTCAGGGAAACGTCACAAATGAGTGGATTCGTGAGATGCGAGTCAAAGCAAATTTGTTTTCACTGTGGCAACAAAACAGCGTGAGAAACAAACTAAAAATACTCTTTCTCATTTCAATAAATAATGAGAGCTTTGCTGAACACAAAGGTAATATGGTGTAAAACAAAAATGAGAAAAAGAAAAAAATAAATAAAACATTCAAAGCTACATCTTAATCTCCTTATGTCACCACCTGAGTACATCTTTTAAGTTCCTGGGCTGTATCCTGATCCCGGTCTGTGCGCTGGGCGGTGGAATGTTGTTAAGGTTAAAGGTCAGGGAGCAGTGAGCAGGGAAGTCGGCGCTAAGGAGGTGTAGGCGGGGCGGTGGCAGAGCTTGGTCTCAGGGAAAGGTGAAAAAAGGTGTGAGGGAGGAGGTGGAGTGAGTTTTAAAAGGAAGGTGTTGGGGAAGATGTTGCAGGAAGTGGTGGTTTGTTCCTCAGTCTGTCTGCCCTGAACTGTCTCCCCTGTCTCACCTGCTTCAGGCATCAGCTAACACTTAGCTGTGCAAAGCCGATCAGCTTCACCTCGTCCGGTATCTCTGTGTCATCGCAGCCGGACGCCTGCGTGAGGAGAAAGACATTGAGAGGGTCAACGTGGCTAGTTTGCATCCTGACCCACTCGTCTCCATCAAGAGAACTAATCCTGCAAAATCCCTAGAACAGCTGTAGTGTAACACCCTGGATTAGCAGCAGTACCAAATGCTCACAAACAAGGTAGGCACTGGAAAGTATTGAGAAACACATTGTTGGCTTTGGTCCTTTCACAGAATTTGATAACAATGAGAATATAGGCGTATATCTGCAACCTTATATTCTGTCTATAAAAGGAGACGTTGACATCAACAATCTTTTCAGGCTGTTAAAATGTTGCTAAAATGTTAACAACATTGTTTTAGAAGGTTTATGAAATAATAGACAAGTGAGTCATTTCGATGCGTCACATCTGGCCAATAGTCTGTTTAATAAGGTCAGTATTGGCACCATTTGTGCTGCAGTATCAGGTTGGAGCCTCCATATTATGCAGTAAATGTGAAGTCTTTATCTCATTAAAAACATACATGTATATTATCAAATTGTGTGCGTCATATACAAAATATGTGTACCTTCAGTTTGGGCTAGTCCCCTTGGTAACACACAATAGTGTGCTTCTAATTTTGTGGTGTTTGGAAAAGACATTGTTCCCCGTGCACAAACTGAGGTCCATAAAGCAATGAAACTTGACTAGCCTGCACAGAGCCCTTGACCTCAAATCCCATCCAACACCTTCGGGATGCATTGGAACATCGACTGCAAGCCAGGCCTCATCACCTAACATCTGTGCCCAACCTCTCTACTCCTGTGGCTGAACGGGAACAAAGCCCGGCAAGCAGGTTCCAAAATCTGGTAGAGCCTCCTTCCAAGCAGAGTGTTGGCTGTTCCTGCAGCACATTATTGCTTATAATGTGGGAATAAAATGTTCATACTATGTTTGGCTGTCCACATACTTTTGGCCATGTGGTGCTTCATCTCTAAACTTCAACAGCTCCCAGTGACAAAGCTCAATATTTACTTTAACTGACAATTCAACCTTCCAGCCCCTGATGTGAACCCAATTTTGATGCTGGTCAGACGCTACGCACAGAGTTAATATTAAAGGCAGCACGCATTTAGATATATGTGTTCCCTGAAAAACCAGGGTTTTTCTTTTTCATTCAGCTCTCCTCCTGTGGAAAAGCCAGTGTGAATGAGTGGCCTAACACCTGCCGGCATCTGGAAAATAACACCTGATCAAAGAGAGACACTCCATCTCTCTGGGGGTCTCGGAGCTCTGCAGTTGTCTGATCAAAATGGAGGGACTGTAATGAGAACAGGCTACTCTTTGTGAGTCTATAGTGACCTCTTGTTCGGTTAAGTCATAAAGTTGCTCTAGTGCCACCCACACCATAAATTGTCTGCATAAAGTGTTACGAACTGTTCCCCTAGCGAGGGTAATTATTCTCACTCCCTGGGTTTTGTGACACTGCACTCGTAACTCTTCGCTTAGAAATGCAGTTTTTGCATTGCCTGCAGTGGAACAGAGTTAACATATGGAAATGGAGGCCTGTCCATATATTTACATGCTGTATCCAGCTCTGCCCTCGCTCTGACTCTCCAGAGACTGGTCCACCTGCAACACCCACTAGCTGCTGATAAGGCAAGCATGGCAGAAAGGTCACTTTGAAAAGCACTGTGACCCAAAGCACAGATGTTGTTTACCCACAAATACAGAAAGGTCAATAAAACATAATTTACATATTTCTGTCAAATCCAGAAGGACTGACATTAGTGCTTCTTTTCCCCCCAAATTGTTTCTCTAATAGCTATATAAAGGTGACTTCTAAAAGTGGCCCATACGCAACATGCACTTTATCTGTCCTCGTTGTAGATGATAAACAAACTGAGTCTGAATCTCATGGAGACTTCAAATGAACATTACTGTACTCCGAATCAGTGGCCCACGGGTGAACTTCCGATTGGTGATTTAACAAGGTGCATCACTGAGAGAAGACAGTGGGTAGAAAACAGCACTGCTGTCAGTTGAAACTGTGTTTGACCTTCAGTTTCTGCTGGAGATTAAGTGAGGCTGTCAAGGCTGTAACACTCTTCTCCATGGATAATACACAAAACACAATTGAACATTGTATAAATTATTTTAGAAAACAGGTAGATTTTCCTGATGCAGAGCTGTCCCGATATAAAATATATCTTATTTACTTATTTTAATGTAGGCTTCCCGTGGGCTAAATGTCCATTAACCTTAGCCTTTTTCTCTTTTTGTCAAAGGTAGTTTATGATTGGAAACATATCAAAATGTCTAATCTATACAAACTTTTTATGAATAATATAGAATTATTATATATATCAGAATGATGTATATTTGTTAAACAGTGTCTATGCTGTTTTATTTATATTTGTAACTTCATTACTAGAAGAAAATGTATCATTATATAAAAGCTTTACATTTTTAATGTTAACATTTTCATTTGTCAGTACTCTAAAAAGTGCTCAGAACAAGTTTAAGCAATCTACAGTTCAATGAGCAAACTCTTGTATACACAGTACATTTGTCTGCAATAGGGATCAAAGGGTCATAACCTTGTAAGAACAAAATTCACAGTTGTTTGTCGAATCAACCATCCAGTAAAAGGGGTAGGTGTCACGATCGCCCCCCAGCCTTACTCAGCTATATCTCCTTCACCAACAAAACATTGTTTTCATGCCGAAGCGCTCACATTCCTCACTGAACCTTTCGTCAACGAGCTGTTTATGGCTGGACATTGTCAGCCAGGACAAACCCGTGAGGGAGTCATCAACCATCAATCATCTGGGAACTCACCAGCTTAAAGGTCAATACTTTGTAGGTAGTTGGGTCATCTACAATCTTCTGAAGGTTAGCAGCAACTGTAATGCAGAGGGCACACAACAACAACATGTTATATAAATAATATCAAGTATTACATTTCATTACATGTTGTGCAATGGGAGAAAGAGAAAAAAATAATAATTCATAATAATTTAATGTGATCAATTACCATACCAGTTAACTTGTATAAGTTAGGCTAACTTATCATTTCAAAATAAGATGCAATGTGTATAAACAATATACATTTCTATCAATTTTAGTTGTCTCAGTTTCTGCAAACTTGATGAAAAATGAAATAAATGTCTCTCTCTTTCTAGTAAGCCTGATACTCCCTAAATGATGATTCACACACAATTTACCAAAATAAAGTGGTGGAACATTACCAATAACAACATCGTGCCCGTTGACCAGGCCGGCTGAGAACAATTCCTGGGAAACGCCATCAGCGGTGTCTTGTGAGGGAATAACATGACAAATATTGGGCCTGCAACATTCCACTTAGAAGGTAATTGTGTTAGATATTGAATTAGATACTGTCATGAGCACAAACTACCCATTACACACAATGCCTGAAGATGTTATCAAAAAGGGAACAGCACATTTAAATCTAGAAAAAGCTCTTACCTCGTCCAGGAGTGAATTCAAACCGGATGTCATTCAGCTCCTTTCTGGAGTTCCTGAAAAAAAAAGAAGACAAGAGGGTGTGACTGAACAAGTAGTATCTGAAAATTGAGATTTAGATGTTGTGTTTCTATGAGTGTCCTCTAGGCACAAATATTTAAAGAAAGCTGAGACAAGTAGAAAACAAGTATGAAATTGTTATCCTTAAAAAGATTTTTTGGCCACAACAAACTGTAAACACACTGACACACTATCACCTCATAAAGTTGATATGGCGAACGGGTTTAGCAAACACTGGCGTAGTTACTCATCAAGCAGCAACATTCATTTGGAGTCTTGTTTGTGTTCACCTGACAAATGTTATTCCAGTATTCACTCTTCTAAAACTGAAAATATCGAGCTCTTTAGCTGCTAATGCTCCATTATATTCACAAGCTAGTCCCTAACTTTCACTGTGTGCCCTTTGGTGCTGGGTGGGAAGCGTACAGTTGATTTGTTTTTTTGTTTTTTTGCTGAAAACGGCACTAATAAGAGCAGTGAGAGTGAACAAAAACAGTAAAGTTGAGGGCAAGAAAAGCCAAACAATTAGCTGAAAGGCCTCACTAAAACTCTGCAGAGTTGAGGAGAACTGCAGATTCTCGTAATAATAACAATCCTCACTACCAGCGACCCCCTTTCACATTACACATTCATGTTGATCCACTGTTAAATAAATATATCATTTATATATAAATATAATATAATATATAAATTATAATATATAAATATAAATATAAATTTATATATAAATATAAATGACTGTTACCCAAGTAACTAAAGCAATGATTTGGTAAATGAGTTGCAAAGGAAAAATGTGCTGAGGACATGTCTCAGTAGTTTTCCACATACTGAGCAATATGAAGGTAACAGCTGTATAACTGCTTCTGCTGCATACCTCACACCTGCTGCATTCACTGAGATGTATACAGCAGAGTTGAAAAGACTACACGGAGAACTGCAGAAAACGCTGGCATCTGCTTATCTCTGTGCATTTAGCTATTTATATGTTCTGTAAAGATTAAATGTGACTCAACCTGATTTCACTATTTACATAGAGCTGTAACTTTAAGGTGGTATATATCTCAACCATAGTCTGCAGTAAAACGTTAACAGCATCAACCTGCATTTATTTGCATCACTTGCATTAGAAATAGGTCTTAAAATCTGCGTGTGACAGGGGAGTGGCCAGTATCTATGAAAGCAGGACATGTCAGCGCAACCCAAAAAACGTGTGGTAGGAGAGGATTAATTTCGTTTGCAATCTAGTTAAATAAATCACACGGCCAGCCCACAACCCTCATTTCAGATGAGATAGAGTCATAATTCAACACACACATAGCTAATGCTTTCTGTATTCAGTGTATTAGCAGCAAGTCTATACGAAATAGTGGGAGTGAGGATTTACTATCAGCTCAGCTGTGAGTCAGGATTTTTTAATTTTAGAGAGTTACGGTTGAAAAATAAAAAATAAAATAGGGTAAAACTCTGGTGGAGCAGATGGACGTAAACAACATCTCTATTCCCAGCAGTGGAAGCAGTGGGTGCACATTGCCAAGGCGAGGCCACACGTATGTCAGAGGATCATAACCCTGCCCAAATAGATTGTGCCTAAAATCTGCCTTCTCTGAAGAAAACCAACAGTGTTTAGAAAGCATTCTGTCAGTCTATGTCAGGATCCTTTGGGATTAGCCATATATAGTAGACTGAACGCTGTCATGACATGTGAGAGCTAGAGCACTCTGGAGATTTTGTTTCCAGTTCAACAGCAGTAAAATTAACATTTCACCCACCCAACGCCTTAGTATTTCTGACACATTGTGAACTAACTTGCATATTTGATATGGCTGTATAATCCCTCTAGACAAAGGTAGGTTTAGGACAAATTAAAAAAACAAAAAACAAATTACAGTGTAATCCTAAAGTGGGCAGATTGCTTTCCCACTAATAATGTGACAGGCTTTGATAAACATTTCATTGGGAAACATAACGAAGACTGGTGGGGATATCTCTTAGGCAACCTTTCAAAAATGTCCTGCTGCTGTTTGTCAGCATTGCAGCCCTGCATTGTTGGCAGTCACAGAGGTTACTGACAGTGAAGCTGATGGTTATTTTTAGGTAAGAAAAATGTAGATATATTACAGAAAACGCAACACACTATGATACCAAGGCCAACAAACATTTGCCCTACTGAAGCTACATAGTTTTATAACCCTAACCCTTTACACACTCAAGCCCAACCCTTCTTATTTTACAGGTGCATAATTTCACAGTATTTTCCTGATAATTTCAATGAACCTTCCTGGAAAGAACCATTATATTTCTTATTAATTATAGGAAAATTAAGGCAGTGTTCCATCTCCAGGGTTTCAATTAATTAATTCTAACTAATTGCTACTGTAATCTAGGGGGTCTTTTAGTCAGTGAACAGCAGGTCAGCCGAACATGAAAAATGCCTAGAGGCAAACTTAAAATTCCACAAATGTAGAGAATACAGTTTCCAATAATAAATGACCACTGACTAAATATTTATTGGGTTTAAACTTTCATTGAAGGAAACTTCCTGGCAAATTAAGGGTCCCATAAAATAAAGCATTACCTTAAATTATTTTTATTACCAATTAATGTGACAACAGTACTTGTGCAGTTAACTGATTATACATTAGTCAACATAAATGTCAGAAAATTGTGAAAAGATCTGTCACAGTTTTGTCCAACTAACAGGCTAAAACCCCAAAATATATGCAATCATAAGCCAATGAGGGATCATCGTCCTTGTTATTGTACTAGTGACACCTAGCGAGATGCCTGTGCAGAGGTGGATAGGATTTGTTTGTCTCCTGTAAACTCTACTTCAGGCTTATGGCTGACAGCACTAATTTATGAAGAAGATATTTCAGAAGCTACCCTGACATTTGTCTTCTAGTTACTCTTTTTGAAGAAGAAACTTTAGAAAAAAACATGCAAATGTCACCTCTGGACTGAACTGCTCAGTGAAATCAATTTGCATCCGTCCTATTTGGGCTATTTAAGCTTCAATGACATTGCACCAGCAGCAAGCATATTATGCAAGTCTGAACTTCCCCTTCAAACTGCTGACAATACGATTCTCAGGAGACCTCAGTGCCTTTGTAAAAAGAAAAGATTGAATGAGTTCCAAGCAAAATGTTGACATAAATCCAATCATGCTGCTGCTGTTCCCCTGTTTCTGCTACTGAGGGGATCATATTACCATAAACTCATGCTAATCGGCTGAACTCCCTCATTATCTGAGAGAGGAGACCAATTAGTTGTTTATTTTTCTCTCTCAAATGCAATTACTTTCATAGATTCACCATTTAACTTTAATCTTTTACAAATTCAAGGACCATATTTTTTCTGCAATAAATTACCTTTTTATTTTTTTACAATTCAAGTTTTATTGTTCTGTTGTTGTTTTTATTCTATATTATTATTTAGTATATTTTACCTGACAACAAATGGTTTTAAAAAGCAATTTTATCAAAAACAAGATTGATATTCCAGACATATATTTCATTTAATCACCCTCCTTCTTATGCAGCCTCACACAATTTGTGGCCATAAATATATCTCGTTCTGCCCCCAAAACATAAGAACACAGCCAAAGAAAATCCCAAAATATGAATGCAGTCTCTCATCTCATAATACCTTCTGTGCTGATTCACTTTAAGACATACCAGCCAAATCCTTCTCAACAATAAAAAAAAGTGAATTTTCTCTTAAAGAAACATTTCCAGTCACAAGCAAAAAAGCTCAGAACCTGTTCCCTTGCACTTCCCATTCAAAATAAAGCAAAACGCTCTTAAAATTACTGATTCTATGTCAGCATAACATCTGCTGTTCAGATGGAGATAAGTTTGAAATAAACTGTACACAAAAGAGCTTAATATTATTCATCCTTTCAAAAGGTTTCGCTTATCCTACCGCTACATCAAATACACTGTCATGTTCAAGTGTATCTTTTCTAGTTCACAGAATATAAAGCATAAAGCAAAAATCCCATCGTTAACACATCCGCTATGTCATACACGTCAAAGAAGAGGATATAGTGAAAGGTCTTAGTAATCCTAGAGGGCAAACAGTATATGAGCATTTGAAACGCTCATATTTGTAGGGGGAAAATGCCATCAAGCTTTATTGACTTACATCTAAGAAGGCATCCATCACATGTCTGCACCTCTAATACTGAATATTCTAGCTGACAAACCAGAGAGACGATCTGACAGCCTAATGCTGGGATCATATTAAACACAGTGAATGCATTTATTTGTAGAAATGAATGCATTTTCTGCACGGCTCTGCTTTGACACATTTTTACATGCTCGTTCTGAAGTTAACAGGACAACAGTATTTATACATTTAATAAGAGCCACAATGAAGGTTTATGTTGTAATTGTAGTATTGGAAACCACATCGAATCTGCTTCTTGTGTTTGAGCCATAAAATCCACAGATCAAACAAACATCATTTAATCCATAGATAAATTATGAAACAGAGGAACCAAAAAAAGCTCGAACCACTGAAAACTGCCAATTTATCTTAATCACCAGGTTAGAATAACGACTCTTTGCTGGCCACCAATCAGCTGTCTCCTGTCACATCCAGACCACTATTTTGTTAGTAAGCACAGAATAAAATAGTTTTCTGTGCTATGCTGGATGCCTGGGGAGGCACCTTCAGATGTCTGTTCAACAAAGAGTGTGTTCTGCAACCAGCTCATCAGGGAGCTACAGGCAGACTTTCCACAAACCAAAAATCCCCTATTGTCTGTTGCTGCATCCCTGAAAATGTACTCTCTCTTTCTCTATTGGTGTGTTTGCGCGCTGAGCAAGAGGGAGAGGGAATATATAATGTGTATTAGATAAAGATAATGTATTTGTAATGTGAACATCTGCCTTGTATTCCCTTATTACACACCTTAAAGTGAAAGGGCATCGACATTTTGTGTATTCTAACAGGAAGTATCTACATTTATCATTCTGGGGCTGAATCACAAGCCTCCACATTAAAAAACATGTTCATAAGCAGCCATGTCTGGAATGCTACAGCAAGAAAGCAATGGTTGCTATGAAAGAAGGAAAGCAGATTGTGGAGCACAGCCAGAGAACCAATGAAGTGTAACGCTCTCCTCCCTACGACACGACCAGTGAGACAAAGGGATGTGAAGGGATCCATGGCAATGCCAGATCTCCTCCGTAACAGGCAAATGTCACTAGCTGTATTAATAGCCTGCATGTTAGGTCATTTGTAAATCTGCTGTGTGTTTATGCTTTTACTTCCACAGTGATGTCTGAACAGCTTTTTGAGACCGCGCTGCCACGAGAAGATCAGCAGATGGTTGAGAAAAGTATCTGAAAAGAAAATCTGCCTCACCTTAGCCGTAGTACCATGTTCACAGCACCTTGAATGTAGGGTGCATCCTCATATGGTTCAACCTGCATTAGAAAACACCTGATGATTTTACATTTTTGATAAGCTTACATGGTCCGCTAATGGACTGAGAGATCAGACAAACAACACTGTTTTCTGTGAACAAGACGAAGAAGCTTTGCACATAAACAAATCGTCAGAGAACATAAACCACAAAGTGTGTGCGGCAGTGAAAGTACACTCAGCCCATGTGGTTTATTTTTTCTGAAAAATGTCTCCCATTTATTGCAGCTGCAGGGAAAGTTTTATGGGAAAAGAAAAGGAACAATACATAAAGGTGTATTGTGTAAGGATTTATCACCGTTATCACTACCATCTTACAAATGGGCTCTTTGTATGGCAAAGAATAGACATTAGGGGTAAGAAATGACTGCTGAGTAGCTGTCAGAGTTAATTCCTTACTGGAGCACAAGACTACACCTCAAACTGCTCTGGCTCATTTTCAAAATGACAATAGCCTTAGAAAATGGGCTGCAATGGCAGAGAGTCTTTAGATGAGATACACCCAGGCAGTGAGCTGGCACTGTCAGGCAGACAGCCATTTACTCTGAGTTATTACTGCTGAGAGCATCCAGGAGCTCCAGGAGGCCGACATTCACATGTGCGCACACACACACACACACACACACACACACACACACACACACACACACACATATATTTACCCACTGACACATGTGCACCGACAGACACACATATGTACAGCATGGATGTGCACAAACACACACAGACAATCAGTGGTGCATCAAGGTCATTGAATCATGACAAATTAGTGCTGCTGCTGAATCCCTCACCTGGGGATGCTGAATAGACAACCCTTCAATAGGGACACTGTTGGCATTCTCCTCATTCTAGGAGCAACAAAATGAGAGGCAGAATTGTGCAAATGCGATTACATCCTTGGTAAATATCAAATCTTTTAAAGAAAACACAGGAAAGTCAATTCAAAACAATCCATGAGGAGTAATTTTCTGGGTTTGTCAGACAGTTTAAAACAGGTGCCTGGCTGTTTTGATTAAACTGCATAAAAATGTGTTGTGAAATAAACCTTCATAATTGAGTTCATGATTCTTACACAAAGCTTCAGCCCAAGTAGGCTGTATAATTGCATTTCCAAAAATGCCCCTCTGCCAAGTTACCAAATTATAAAGCAGCAGAAAGAATAAAGCTTATTTGTCTCTTCACCAAAATTCAAAGATACATTTATTTGTATGTTAAAATCGTTGTATGAGAGGAAGAGCTGACTCACATCTCTGGCCTCATCTTTGACCCTTCGTGACTGGAGGGAAAAATCAAACACATATTTAAATTTTCATATTCATAGGTACACAAAAATAATGATTTTTTTTTCAAGTTCCTAAAAGACCAAAAAAATTTATAATGTGCCTGTTTCAGTCTTCCTGTCTGTTTCTCCATCTGCCCATCCGTCTGTTTTTACTTTTATAAAAAATGTACAGTACAACTGCTGAGAAGTAACAAGCCTGAGATCGATGGAAGGAAACAAAAAAAAACCATCCTTGTGAAAATACTATCAGCAACAACGTATTTCTTAAGTCCTTACTTTTGGGAACGTATTACTTATTGCATCATACATTAAAGCTGAGTATATCTATCAAAGGGCTCTTTGATCATAGCTGTCTACTTCCTCCTGCCTCAAATCCTTGCAGCAATCTTCCAGCTCATTACAGCAACCTCATGACAGGCTCTCTCAGAGATAAACCATCTGCTAACTGGAAAACACTGACTGATTTTGGGGGGGGGGGGGCAAGGAATGAACCAGGTCAAAGATGGAGGGGAAATTACATAACAGTCTGATCTACAGGTTAGACGTGACATGCAACAATAATGACCAACACCTTAATAACTCTGATTCTTTATATTCTTTATTCTTTATTTCTAAATAAAGGTGAATCTATAACCTAATCTTGATGATGAATGACGTGTTACCTTTGTGGAGTCTCACCTACCCTGCCCTGATTCACTGCTGCCTTGCCCTCCTCGCTGCCCTCATCCAGCTCGTCATCGCTCCACTCCCAGTCTCCATCCTCCGTCTTGTGCAGGTGCCCACTGGAGCCTGGGACTCTCCTCACCTGGACACACAGCCAGCATGCATTATGTTAATGATGTCATTCATTGTTTTGTTTTTTTATTGAACACGTACACACGTTGTGGTTTATCCATTGATTGCATTAGGTTGATATTAGAGCAGTGGTTCTGAATGTTACTGTACTGGGACCCTTGTAATGAGCTGAGGGTTCCCATCCATGGGAGAAACTACTGGCAACCCCAGCTGCACATTTGTGACATTAAGAATAAATATAAAAAGCTACATTCAAGTCACTTAATCTAAATATGTCTGGCCTACTGCTGCCAAAAACATTTGCTCAGTTTCTTCTTGTAACATAACAAGATATTTTTCATGTTATTATGACATTTTTCTTGTTTTCAATACCCAATTTTTTTTTTCAATACTTGAACTTTGCATATCGGTCGATACAGATTACTGATGCGATACATTTACGTTAAAGTTCTGTATATATATATTCATATATACACACACACACACACACACACACAGAGTAGGATTGTATGATTGCTATAATTTTGTATGGCCTGGCTCAGGTTAAAGCCTTTTGTCATGACTTTACTATCCTGGGAAAAAGTTTTTGAACGGGACACTGCTCAGAAGTAGCAAAGTCTAGTTTCGGGGATTAGTAAATTATGTGGTATTAGGTCGGTGCACAGATTTGCGTACTTGCCGATACGCTTTACAGAAGTTTAGGCTGTATCGGAGGAATTTTGGGTACTGGTATTGGTATCGGAACAACCTTTACACAAAACTTTCTTGTTATAATAACATATCACTTCTGCTATCTTGCGAAATTACAAAACTTTCTTGCAATGCTATAAATTGGTATGTTGGTATAACAAGAAAGAGACCAGAGATGACACTGTAGCCTGCATCAGTAAAGATAAAACATAATGTTAATAATATGGTATGCAGTAAAAATTTTAAAATATGTCGTAATAAATGAAAAATAACTTATATTATATATAACACAAAAACAATTTTGTTGTAACAAAAAACTTTTCATGTTGTAACAAGAAACTGAAAAATTTTTGTCATCATGGCAGAAATACGCTACTGTGGTCTGGAAATAATCAGTCCAGCTGGTTGTGGTTCCCAAGCAGAATGGGATTAATCAGGGAACAGAACTTTTTCCTTGCATACTTTTTTCACTGATAAGCTATTGTTTAGGTGGGGGAGGGGGTCTCACTTTTTTATTGCTTCAAATGTATTTTAATGTCTAATAATGATAGAAAGAAATTATAAGGTTAGAAAAATATAATTATATAAACATTTATGAAAAAGATTTTTTAAAAAGATAGATAGATATATAGTGTTGGCTCATTTTCAAATGTTACTAGTATGAATGTCATCAAAACATTGGCGATACACAGTACACTGACTTAAAAAACTGCTTAAAGCAACTATATCAGTTTAGTAGGCACAGCTTGGGTACAGCACAGTACAAGAGAAAACTCACATGAAGAGGCAACATAGGAGAGATTACTTAAACTTGGTTAAACGGTAGTAATACAACTGCAAATTGTAACCAGCATATAAAAGCAGGTAAGTATGGCAGAGTCATTGCTAAAGCCTGTCATTTGCTGCAGTTCTACAGTCTGTAAGGCAAGCCACACATGACTAGTCTACCAGCGTGAGCTAAGATACGACAGCACCACAGTGTTACAGAAGAGACAGCACACACAAACTGGAAGCCACTAGCACCGGGGTCATAAAAATTCACCCAGCTTTAGAGAAGGTCAAAGTTAAAGAAGCACTACCCTTCTGGTGGTGTCGGGTTTTTTTTCCAAACCTGACATACAACCAAGGCTTCCCCAGTTCTGCTCGGGGTCCTTGAGCAAAACAGACACAGATCAATGCACTCAGTGGCCGACTGACATAAACTAACACACAGAACATGAAGCTTACAAAATCTTCCCACTCTAAATGTAGGAATAGAAACATTATAAGATCAGAATGTGCGAGTGTTAGTAATAACTGAAATCAGAGTTTGCAGGGGATAAGAGTGAAGCACTTTCAGGTAAAATGCCCTGTATTTTAAAATCAGGCTTCAGAAAGCATCCACGCAGAACTCGATCAATATTCCATCATATGTGCACTGGACCATACATTTGAACTCAATATTAATCCCTTTCTGTTTTCCCAGGTTTTCAATATGTAACAAATCAATGACTGAAGCCCACATTGGTTGTTAGTCACTAATGTCTAATATTTAAACAATAAAGCCTCCCTCCAATTTTCTCATTTGGAAGCTCTATTGTGGGTGTCAGGGTGCCCTCTGCTGGTTACTCAACTCACATGTATGCGTATATGTATGTATGACATTTTACACTCATATTTCAAATATTGTTGGTCAGTTCTGTAAGAGGTAATTTCCTCTTGTCCTCCTTCCTGCCTTCTTTTTTTTGTTTTGGAAATTATTCCTGACTTTCTCCCTCTTTTAATAAGATAAAGTATTCATTTAAAATTACTTTGTTGGTGACAGCTGACCAGAGGATCTGCCATCTCCTTTTCATTCACTGGAGTATGTTCAAGGAGAAGTTAGGTCCCATTTAGAGAGCCCTGACCAGGGATAAGGTTTTATACTGGCTGTCTGGCTTTAAGTCTTGTCTATTAAACCCTCATAGTACTTGGATGTGTTTACCACGACTGCAGAATACCAAACAGGACAAAAACTACAGAAACAGAACACCAAAGAACACAGGTGCAAAAGGGGCAGAGAGAAACCATTGCAGTTCAAAGAAGAGGAGCTGAACAAGTAACTGTACAAGATCTTAGGAGAGTGAGGCCACCGTGGTCTTGATATAAAGAGGTCACAGCATCCTGAGATTCTGCAGTGTTGCTTGTATCTGCAAGCTTTGGGCAATGTTTGCTGAATGTATAATGTAGATGACTCTGTAGGTCAAATCAGCACAACATGACAAGGACACGGGCTCTCAGTTATCAAGTGAACCAGACATTACCTGACTGTATACGATGTGCATTCTGTCTGCACTTTGAACAAAACTCTACACATAAAAACAATGATTTATTATAATTATATGATCATTATTACAGGAAGCGCCCAGTAATAGTACATTTGCATTTTGGGATAAGATAGATAAACTTTTAACTTTTAACTATGCTTACTATTTTGTATATTTTTTGTATATTTTGCTTATTTTGGTATATTTTTATCTGGTATTTTGTTTTTAGATTAGCTTTTATCATTTAGGTATTTTTATGCAACAACGTTTCACTATACGTACTTGTACATATATGTGACTAATAAAATCTGCTACCTATTTAGCAATAAGTACCTTTCCATTAATTGTTATGACTGCTAGATGCCTGTGGTTACCATATCAACAAAGCTCAATGACATTATGCCATTCCCACAACAATTCCCTTCCTCTTTATTGACACTCTGCCCTGTCCGTGCGTAAATGTTAACGTCATACACAGCAACAACCCTGCTATCCACTATGCCCTCCATTTACTCCCAACCAGTCAGTGAATTTCCACCCCTCCACCCGGCCACTCTGCCTCCCGGCAATGGCCCTCTGTTCCCATTTCTGTCCTGGCCATCCAGGCGGAGTGTTATGTGAAGCCAATATCAGCTGTGCCTGAAAACTGCACTTCCTCCCACTAAACTGTGACCAGTGGGCAACTGAGCAAGCAAATGGACCAATAATGTCCTCCTTTCTGTTATCTAATGTTACCAATTCATTTAATCCTGTCTGCCTTTATTGGGCCACATGGAGAGAAAGTTGCACTGGGAGACACTGACACAATATGTGTCCATACATCAATGCCGTTTGACTGTTATGCTGCAGTGGCCCATATTTTTACATAATCTACACAACAGTTTGTGCACAAAGTGTTTGAGGTGCTGAAGAAAGTCAGAGTGGGTAGCTGGTGTTGACTGTAAATGGAACACTCTGGTGGAGAGGAATACTTCAGTCGATCCCAGCACTCTGCCATAATTTGTTCATGTTTAGTCAATAACTGAGTTATTTTACAAGGAATGTTTGCGTAAACATACCTTCTTCGCTCTCTGGGAAATCTTTGGTGCACGACACAAAAGCTTTTCAACCAGATATTCTTTGTTCTGCAAGGAAGAAAAATCTAACTATTAATCAAAATATCCTTATAAAACATAGTGAACTTAGAAAACCCAATAATGAGTCACAAAAATCTCAGGTATTCTGTTTTTAAATGGTAGCCCTCAAAAATTAATGGGAATGGTTGAAGTACAAAAGTTACTAAACCCGTTGGAATGGAAACAATACAGTGATACAAATAACTATTCTATCTCATCAGGACACACTCATAAATCATTATTAGGCTACATTATTGAAAATACTAAGCATTTAACTATAAACTGTCCAGAACGTTGCAGTCACTGTGTTACAAAAGAATCAATAGACATATACAAGGGTATTGAATTCAATAAGGGATTTATTTTTCCCTTTTTCTGGTAATTATTCTGGTAATTATTTCTGCAATAGTATATTATGATAAATACAGTGTCCATGGACATTTGTTTGATGTATCTTGACCATCATAAACATAAATGTTGAGATAACATTAATAAAAAACAAACAAAGATGGCAAGTCAAATATTTGAGATGAAACAAATACCTTGGCCTTTTGGAAGAATTTACACTTCAAAAGCTCTGCAGCTGTAGGCCTAGAGAAAAAGAAAAGTACAATTGTTGAAAATATATCACAACAGCACTCTCTGAATATCAATCAGGTGCTTTCCATTGATCACGCATTGCATCAACTCTCTTCACTGAAACATTTGGTTGATATATGGAATGTGGTGCTAACCTTTTGGCAGGATCCTTCTGAAGGCACATAGTTATTAGTTTTCTAAATGATTTGCCATATCTTTTTAGCACTTCTTTGTCCTCTACACCCGTCTCTAGAGTGGGTGGATCATTCTGTAGGGTAAGCATTAAAACCTAAAAACACAGGGGGGGGAAAAAATGGTCAAAACCGCCCCCACATTTCAGCAGCAACACAAATATTGCAGATGAGGAAAAGAAACTCAAAGCAGGAAACTTTTAAGTTCCTTAAGACAAAAGGTCGCTTATTCATTAATTGCTTGGTTTCACAATCACAGCAAAAGCAAGTAAAAATGTGTTCTCCCAGTACATTCATGATAAAACTTCACAGATACAAGCTGGTTTATGAGAAGGTTTAGTAAGCCAAGAGTTTATTTTTTGTGCTGGTGAAAGCTACAAGGACAGTTGTGATTAGGACAGAACACTCACCTTCATGGGAGGGTAGCGGTGATAGGGCGCAGAGCCTGTCGCTAACTCTATGGCGGTAATTCCAAAACTCCATATATCTGCTTTGAAATCATAGCCTCGAACCTGTGGGTATAAAATTTAAATAATCTGTAATATCAAATAAAACTATCTGACTATCTAGAGCTTTTTGTTAATGTTGTGATTTAAGTTGTTTAAAACACGTCTAAATCAGTTAATAGCATTACGTCGAGAAATGGATTAGCACTAAGTTCAAGAGAAGGGAGCTCGGGCAAATTCATTTTTAATGACATATGATGACATATGATGAACTTGCAGCTGCCTTTTTGTATGGAGAGAGACACACTCACCTGTTCCATCACCTCCGGTGCCATCCAGCATGGTGTGCCAACAAAGGTCTTTCGTACTTTGTTTCTAGTCATATCCCCCCCTGTGGCTAGGAACGCACTTACTCCAAAATCTGAAAATGTAGATAAACAAGCGGTGCACTTTACTATTGTCCTTGGTCTTGGAATGACCTGCAGACTAGACTCAAACTTGGCTCAGTCGTCTCTCTAACCAGTTATAAACAAAATCTAGCTGAAGTTTTTATTACAAAATGTTCTTGCTATAAAGCATAATTAATTGTGTTAATTTCTGTGCTTGTTTAACATGGTGGATGTTTATTATTTGTAAAGTATTGTTCTGTAATAAAGGACAACGGCTGCTGTCAAGACTTTTTTAGCAAACATAAACGAGAATGAGAAATGAGAATTTATAGTATTTTTAACTTGAAATTCTGTGTTAAGCCACTGTTGTGACAGATAAAGAACTGGATTTTAGGTATTATTTGATATTTTCTACATTTTCTTTATTATTTGTTCAATAACATCCTTTATACATATCTTTAATTCATCCCAGTAACCAGGAAAAAGCTGCTAGCGTCAATTAAGTAATGGAATAGGAAGATCCATAATATGTACACTAGTGTGTGAAATGGTTTTATATTGACGAAAATATTGTGTTACTTGAAGCAACCTAAGAGGAAATCTAAGAGACAATCAGGGTTCAAGTGGTTCAACACACCTGCAATCTGAACAGATCCATCTTCTCCCAGTAGTATGTTCCCAGCTTTCACATCCCTGAGGTTAACAAAATACAGACAAACAACAAAGTCATGTGGAGCAGCATTGATTCTCCGTCCGTGTAAACGAGTCCCACAGCCCACCACCATCTGGAACTCTGCCCAAGGGGCTGATAGAGGTTTAAGCCTGACTTTCAGTGACCTTGAAACGCAGGGACTTTACAGAACAAAACAACTGCACTGCTGAAAAAATACAATTAGATGATTGGTTTTAATTTTACATTGTCTGGCAACTTTAGCCAGTTGTGCAACTCTCTCATCCAGAGCACCTTACAGCGCAACTACAACATTTTATCTTCCAAAAACATAATTTAACTGGCATTGTTTCTGCTAGACTCCCTTACTACTCTTAATTCTTACAATAAACTAATAAAAGGTAACACTTTACTTGGATAATCCATCTACAGACAGTTTATAGAGTAACATTTCAACTGTTTTGCTTTGTCTGTAGATGTTTAACAGATTATCTATAATATATATATGTGACAATTCATGAACATGAGGCACAAAAACAAGATTTTTTTTGTGCCTAAACCTTAACCACGGTGGTGAAATATCAGAAAATGGTTGAATCTCAATTAATTAACTTCTGAATGTTACAAATTCTCTAAATACTCTAAACTACCTGTAGGAGGATTATCAAAATAAAGTGTTACCAAAACTAAAATCAATTCTAAGTAAGTTAAAATGGTAAAAGGGTTACCGGTGAATTTGTCCATTTCTGTGCAGATAGTCCAGGCCCTCCAGGACTTCTTTTAATATAGTAGCAATAATAGGCTCATCTAGCGCTCGATTTCTGTCCTCCTCTTTGCTTGTGTGCTTAATTATGTCCAGCATAGAGCCTAAAAAAAAAAAAAAAAAAACACAACAGAAAAACAAATATATTCAGTTAATTTTTCACACATTAATGAGAAACACAAATCAGCTGCAGTGTTACTCTGAGTCGTAAAATGATCAATATCTATGACCAGGCACAAATTATTGCTGTCTGTTAAGTGCTTGTTGTCCTTTAAGCAGTAAAAGGCAGTACATTACAGAGAGTAACACACGTGAGTGCCGTAAGTATGTGCAAAAGGAACATCACCAGACCACAGCTGTTATTTACTATAGCATTAGTGTACTACTGCCTCCACATAACTGTAATAAAGCAAGATCTGATGTCTTTTTAGGACACATCATGGAAAACAGTGACTGAAATGCAGCTATTTGATTATTTTATTCATCAATTACTTTAACTTTGCATTATTTCTTTACCAGTTGTCTCCTTAACTATGTAGATATAAATAGACAACTACAGTCTAAGTGAGTTATAACCCACACAGCTAACCACGTAGCATCATCACAGTCACAACGCATTCATTCTGTATAATCAGATGTAGGATTTGATTCTGTGTAGCTTGACAGCTGAAGCTCACCTCCACTCAGAAGCTTCATGACTAACCAAAGTTCATCCTTCACTACGAAGGAGGTGTAGTAGGTGACAACGTTGGGGTGGTTGCACTGGCTCATCGCTTGTATTTCTTTCTATTGTGAGAGAGAAACGTCAGGATATGACATGTCAAAGATTTTGTCTTGTGTGTTTATTATATATAAGGAACCATAGTAATAGGAATCAGTGATACACAACCTTACAGCAAATGACTTATTACAACTTCTTATGTGCATTAATGAATAGTCAGGCTTACACAGAACAGTAATAATATGGATCATGGGGAAAGTGCAGCATTAGAGAGTGCTACAAAAACACTCTGTTCACACACGCTGAGAAAAATAAGCCCATATTTATGGTACTCACCAATAGCTCATCCATGCTAGTCTGGCATTTTTCCAGGTTTATTCTCTTTATGGCGACACGCTCCTGTCTGGGGGTGCAGAGGGCTGCCTGTACCACAGCTGTGGCCCCGCTGCCTGGAATCACAACCACAACAGAGCAATGACAAAGTGGACAGCAGCTTAAGAGAGAGTCAAAGCACACACAGCTGGAAGACAACTCTTAAACGGAGCATCACTCTGCTCCATGGCTGGCCTGCTGTTCCTCAGTTTTTCTGTGTTGATGTTACGGTATCCATCTTTCATGTGTGCTGGCTGAAACATTATACGAACACAATGACATAAGCTGACTTTGAGTACAGCACTCCCCCCCCTCCTCCTCCCCCCCCACCACTACCACTACCACTACCACCAACAACGTGATGGGTTGTTTACTTGGTTCATTGCAAATCAGGCCATGCTGGAGTAGTGAAGTTGTTCACACCGAGAAGCTGTGACACGCAACATATTGCTTGCCAACTGTTCGCTGTAGATAAGGAGACGGAGAGAACACATGAGATCTGACTGTTTACCAGTTGATTATGAGAACAGTGAGGGGGGTCCCACAGTCAGCAGCACACAGCTGTGGTCCTCTTTCCTTATCAGTGATGATATGAATTGTCAGCTCATCTGTACAGTGCACGCACTTGCCAAAAATATTCAGGGAACTTCCATTTTCACTTTTTGCGTACATGCAAGATTTTTTGTTGTTGTTATATTTAGTAATTCATATTTCTAAAATTAAATGATTCAAGCTTTCTGTGGCTGAGACATAACTTTTTAAAACTTACAAGAAGAAAATCTACCACAGAGTCCTTTAAGTAATAGTGCCCGAAGGCTTAATAACAACATGCATTAAACACACGAAGGCTGTAAAATATCAATTGTTTTCATTTGAGGTATATATAAAAACGGCTTAACAAGTGAGTGAGCGTGTCTGAGTTCACTGAGTTGACCAACTATTTTTCCAAAAAGCTATTTTGGAAGTAAGTGTTGAAACAGTTTTACAGAATATTAATCGCCAACTATAACAGTAATCTGTTAATCTTTTAATCATTAAGCAAAAAAATATGTAAAAACACTGTTCCAGCTTCCAGTGTGATCATTTAATGCCTCTGTACATGTTAAGACATCACTCTTTGGACTCTGAGAAAACATGACCAGTGGTTTTCATTAGTTTCTTTACAGAGTATAATCAACAGATTCATCAATAACAAATGTAATAGTTAGTTACAGCCCTGCTATGAACTAGTCTCTCACTTTTTATGTAGGGCAACTCAAAAGTTTTAGTGATTCCACAAGGCCTTATTATATTATTATCATCCATATTATCATTAGTTGTATTATTATTATTATAATTATTATTATGTCAAGTAAAAGTAACATTTGAACCACTTTGAGATGATGTGACAGGTTATTTAATGCTGCTTTAGATGCCACCACAGACAACTGCAATAACACAATGTGGATTTACACATCTGTGATTTTAATAAAGGCATTAAACTGGACACGTGCCATACATACACTGACATATATCTGGAGTTAGGTCTCTTTTATTATCAGAACCACTGGAGGAAGACACACACACACACACACACACACAAAAAGAAAAACGCACTTAGGGAAGAGACACTTCCAGCCTCGTGTTGTGTGTTTAAGCTCCGTTAAGTAAGTCACAGTCGCCGGGGACCGGTAGTCTCTAAAATGTGCTTGTTAACATCCGCATTGCAAAGCATTGCAGGAGGCTACTGCATATGAAAAACGCCGGTAGGCCCCTCATCGTCATTCACAGCTGATAACCGGCCGCGTTGTGCCTTTTCCCCGTGATAATATGTAAGCCCCCTCATCGCATCCCCGGGTACTAACCTATGACTTCCTGCAGCTCGTACGACTCCCTGGTAATTGGCCAGCTGGTTGTCGGCGCTGGTTGCGGGTGGTGGACGGGAGCCGGAGATTCGCCTTGATCCGCCATGATGATGATGATGATGATGATGATTCTGCGCTAGTTAGCAGCCTCTCTCTCTCTCTCTTAGTCCGACAGACAGACAGACACGGGGAGAGAGACAGAGAGAGAGAGGGAGGGAGGGAGGGAGGGAGAGACAGTCAATTTTGACCTCACCTCCTCCGTACAAGTGTCAGCTGGCAGCTGAAGCAGAGCAACTCCCGCTAGCGATGAAACACAACCCGGAAAATAACGGACCGCACACATGCGCGCGCACACACACACACACACACACACACACACACACACACACAACACACAGGCAGAGAGACACACGCGCGCGCACACTACCTCGTGCCCGGTGACATGAAAGTTGACCGCACAATGGTTCAATAAGTAGAGGAAGACTGTCATTAAAATCACCATTAATCATCTTTCCTGAGAGGAAACTTAAATTAATTGTGTGTTTTTAATATATTTTTTTATTTATTTAATGTATTAATCGACTATTATGTTAAATATTCTGGACGTTGTTTTATTATTATGAAGTTTAAAAAAAAAACCACTTGTGCAGCTGCTTGTGAGACAGTAGCACGTAATAATGTGACGATTTCATGTCACATGCAGCCCGACAACTGCAAGCGACGTTGTTAACAGTGGACAGTAGGTGGCGCCATCACATCACATCTGTATGGTGAGTGGGAGAGCTGTTGCTCCAGACTGGATACACACTGCAGAGTTTTACATACATAGGAGCTGTTTTCATGAGCTATTAAAAAAGTCTGTTAGAGATTTTTCTCTGCTTCCAGCTTCTTAAATTTAATATTTTGTGCTTCTTTTGTTTTATGTGACAGTGAAATTAAATATCATTGGGTTTTGAACTGTTGGTAGGACAACAAACAGTCATTTTAAGATGACATCTTCTGCTCTAGGGGATTGTTGTTGGAAGTTTTCACTCTTTTCTTTAAGACCTGAAAATAATCGTTAGCTGCTGTCCTATTTGTTATATTTTATATATAATGTGTGTCTACTTTTATACAGAGTCCTTAAATATACCATGAGGTAGAAAGATAATGTGGAGCATATCTATTATAATACTATAAACATTTAATTATTATTTTGTATTATATTAGACGTAAAAGCATATAAAACAATAAAAATCTTATACTCAGGTTTTGTACAGTGTTCATGGAATACGTATATGTGTTTACACTGTTTACATAAAGCTAAAACTAATGTAGTTTAATACAACAACTGTGCAATAAATTCTACTTTCATTATTTCATTATCAAGATTATAATGTTCGTTTTTTAAACGAAGTACATGTAGGTCAAATTTGTACTTAAGGACAGTACTTGAATAAATGTACTTAGTTACTTTCCACCACTGGTTTCAAAGATGTTTTTTGATTTAACTGACAATATATTACACTCTCTTTATGATGCGATACAGTTCAAAAGCACCACAAACTACAGCCTAAAAACATATATATTAATAATAAAACATATTTTACAGGTATTTAAGCTATTTAACCAAATGTTAAAAAAGAGAGAAGTTTTGTTTGTTTTTTCCCCACAAATATAAGAATCTTAGGTCACTATTAATTAAAGAATTATGTTATTTACAAGGTCAGGTTAACATCTACAGAGTACTACACCCAAGAGGCCAGTAGGTGGCGTGGTTTACCAATCATAATGTATTGTTAAAAGCGTTTCCATGTCGCTTAAATATCACTAAAACCCACTTAAACGATCCGCTTGAGATTGACAATAATAATACTCAAAAGGTGTCACCTGGCGTGGAGAGCAGCACATTGTGTGATTCCTGCCATAATAAAACAACAAAAACAGACACAAAACAAACACAAATAAACCATTCACTCTTCTACATAGGGGGGGTGTGGGAACTTAAACCTACACCGTTAGTGTAAAAATAAAAAGGAGTGAGAGCAGAAGTGGTTTACCTTGATTACGTGCTTACAGCCGGCACAACGTACACCGACTGTATTACATGACATGTCAACGCACCAATCAGTCGCGGAGGAGCTGATTGACTCTACTTCCCTACACAGGAATAGCTGAGGGGGAAACGGACGGACGGCGGATCTCTCTCTCCCTCTCTCTCTCCTACTCTCTCTCTCTCTCTCTCTACGGATATCTCATCATCAGCCGAGTCTGCACGGCCAGATCGCCTGCGAGACCTCCCGACACACAGCGGGGCCATCGATTTGTCTTTTTCCCAACCCGGTCACGGTGTCTTGCTGCAGGGAAGAGATGGCCGGTATTTTGGCGTGGTTTTGGAACGAGAGGTTCTGGCTCCCCCATAATGTAACCTGGGCTGACTTAAAAAACACAGATGAAGCGACGTTCCCGCAAGCCGAGGACCTCTATCTGGCGTGTCCTTTAGCATTCTGCATCTTTATGATCCGGCTGGTTTTCGAAAGGTGGGTGGCTATAAAAGCACATGCGGTTAATCCAGGTTGGCTTTGGGGATGTGGGGGGGGTTTTGTATGTTATGTTCGATGTGTAATATTCCGGCGGATGATGCAGCACACTGCCCCGCTGTCCGTGTTTTGTCAGCCCCGTTACCTAAACAATAGGCATCTTATGTGGTTAGCCCACAAATCACCGGGGTTGATCATCCTTCTCTCTGTGCAGGCCTGCAGCAGTACGCGCTGGCTGCATTTGATGCATCTGTCCAATGAACACACACACACACACACACACACACACAGACACACACACACACACACACACCCATAGTGCAGCCAAGTTGCCAAACCTGCCCGAAATCCAGTTAGTGACCTCTCAGCTTTAAAACAGATTTTTTAAGCAGAGCATGATGCTAAAAACAAGCTTTTTTTAAAAAAAAAAAGAGAAAAAACTACTACTGCTCCAGTTATGATATTGTGCATGTTGCATCATCTCATCTATGACTGATTATTGTACAATCATTATTATACTAGTAAAGCACAGCTCCATGGTGCTGCTCGTGCATTATGTGGGTCAGGAGTCTCTTTAGGGAGTAGTGAGTGAGACCTTAAATTTCACCACTAAACTCCTCACTAGTGCTCAGTATCCCTGTTGGTCTGAAACAGCCCCAGTGTGTGACCTGCAGGCGTTAAATGCATCAGATACTGCATATATTCTTTGTATATTGTTGTTTAGTTTCACTCGCCTGTCACTGCTTGTGTTGTACCAGATGTGATCAGACAGTTGCAGACTGTACTATGATTTTTAAAGTGCTTTATAATGCCGAATGTCTAGCTTCACGCTGCTGTGTCATTTCCAAATTCTTCTTTTATTCTCCATGGAGATGTTAAACTTCTTCTGTGGAAGACTATTTGTGGTCAAAACATTGTCCTGGTAGAATAAAAGAGCTCTCTCTCACTCACTTTTAATCCCCCTCAAAGATACTGTCTCTGTATTGATCTAGAATTTGTGTCATGCTATTTTAATTGCAGGTTTATTGCAAGACCATGTGCTATGGGCCTGAAGATCCAAACCAACGGGCCACAAAAAGCACAACCCAATGCTATCCTGGAGAAGGTTTTCACTGCTATAACCAAGGTGGTGCATGTGTTCTTTTTTTTTTGTTCTTTTTCTTGTTGTGTTTCGTCTCATAATATTTGTGCCCCCACGATGAAAGCTACATCTAACATTCAGAGTGTTTATGTTGTCTCGCCAGCACCCAGATGAGAAGAGGTTGGAGGGCCTGTCCAAGCAGCTCGACTGGGATGTGCGGACCATCCAGCGCTGGTTCAGACAACGCCGCAACCAGGAGAAGCCCAGCACTCTCGCCCGCTTCTGTGAAAGCATGTAAGGCAAAGCACTTTCAACAACACAACATATGCAGTACGTGTAATTTAGCTGCAAGCCAATTTTCTCTGCATGTAATAACATCCACAACAATTAACTTGCAGAGACTTTTAACTTGCCTTAGGTAAAGTAGGTAATCCATCACAGTGAACATCATATCCGCTTTATTTGTTGTCAGTGTGTATTGTTATTTAATTGTTGGTTAGTAATTCAGCTGTGAGTGAAGACTGATTTAAATAGGCTGCACGGCATGACCACTCATCAATAACACTTGACACTCCTTGACGTTAGTAAAAGCAGGCACAGTGTTCACTGTGATGGATAACTTCATCCAGACACATTTTTCCTGTTTCTGCAAGTTCATTTTCATAATGTGTTCAAATGAAGGGAAGATCTGCTTAAAAGCTCACATTCACGAAAACAACATGTTTAACCTTCAATGGTGGCAGTAGTGTAAAGGTGATTTTTAGGGCTACAACTAAGAATTATTTTCATTATAGATTCATCTGATTATTTTCTGTATTAAATTAGTCTAGAAAATGTGAAAAAAAACTGTGATAATATGCCTGTTACATTTCCTCATGACCCAAATTGAAGTATTCGTGTTGCTTATTTTATCTGATCAGTAGTCCAAAAGCCAAAGATACACAGTTTAAACTGTTATAACAAAGAGAAAAGCAGCAAATCCTCCAATTTGACAAACTGGAACTGGTGAATGTTTCACATTTTTCCTGAAAAATTATTAAAATAATCATCAGTCATCAAAATAGTGGCCAATTAATCAGTGAGAATGTACTTCATTTCAACTCAATGGATAAACAGATGTAGAAATGTTGGTATTGTCCTTTAACAGCCATCACGATGGTATTTCAGTCTCGGTTAACAGTTTAGTTGTATTTTCACCGGCTTATGAAGATTGCAACATGAATGCTGGTGCTACTGTGGGATAATAGTCAAATGTGTCCCAGTGCGAACCAGCAAACCCACTCAGGCTGTAAGAGAGAACTGGCTAATCTGCAGCAGAGCGTTTGCCATCAGGGAGATTGTAGTTACTTAGCAGTGTGATGTTAAAGGCCAGCAAGCGAGTGTGGCTGTCAGAGCAGAGTCATGTCTGACACCAGCAGAGCCAATCTGGCAGTTTGAGACACGGGGAGCCTCGCATCCTCTGATCCGCCGGAGGCTGCTGTTCACTCAGGAGAACAATGCTGGCTTATTAGACCACTGGACTACTGTTACACATAAAGAAAAGGACTGTATTTGTGCTCTTCTTGAATATGTGTGAGATTTTTTTGAACGTGCTTAGCTGGCATCCTGTTTTAAGCAACAACTGTACCGAAGCTGTTATCTTGCAAACGGCGTAACTGACTGCAGATGACATTGGGGCTTTGCAATAGTTTGGCCAGGTTGTCTGTCTCAGTTGCTTACGGTGCAATTCTCCAAACGGGACCCAGCTTCAGTCCTTCCAGCAGTGATTGTGCTCTAATTAGGCCCTCATGCACAGCTGTTGCAGACTGATAGCGTTCTTTGTCTCTCAGTCGTCAGGATAGCTGATCTGTTGTCTGTTCTTTTCATTACGCAAACAGAAAGTACATAGCAGACACATTTGGTCTGGAAATAATGAAGACTCTACATGGAGTTTGTTTACCAGCTATTGTTACTGGCTCTTTTTTTTTTTTTTAATACATATACAGCAAAAAAGAGCCATTACAACAAGTTCAAGTATTGACTTTTTTTTTAGAAAGAAACCTAAAGTAACCTCTGTTTTTTTTTTTAACAACAACTACTGAAATCTTTCCAATTCTTTCTCAAAACAGGTGTTTTTGTTTGTAGGAATCAAATGGGAAAATTTCTAGATACATGTATTATTTCACCAGAGTGACACACACACTTTGTGTTAAGAACAATGAATTATCAGTAGATTTAAAGCCTCAATGTGAGGCATTAAGTGGCAAATTAAGATGTGTTGTTGTTTCAGTGTATTTCTACCATAGATCCCCTTCTCTCATCAGGTCTCCTTGGTTAAGGGAGGCTGAGGAAGGAGCCTGCTTTGATGTCCTCAATAGCCTCTGTTGTCTGATCTCATCTTCCTCCAGCCTTTCTGTTCTGTGCTTTCAGTGAGAACAATGACATTATCATAAGAAAAAATAATGTAATTCACAGGGTTTTTTTTTTTTAAGATATAGAGGCAGGGTATTTCTGTGACAAGATTTAATATTAGTAAATAAATTTGCTATTTTCATCTTGTTACATCTATCTTTGGCTTCAGTTAATATTAGATGTATGCCAAAATAGAATAATGTTCTAAGTTAAAAAAGCATACTCCCCTTTGTAATATAGGTAGCCTACTGTACTGTACAGTAGGCTAAAATGAGGCTAATCCATAAATGATGAACATATTAAGAAATATTATAACATTTTGGGAAATGCACTTATTTCCTTTCTTGCCAGAAGTTTGGATAAGACATGAGTTAGCTTAGCACAAAGACTGGAAACAGAGGGAAACAGCTAGCCTATCTCTGGTAAAGGTAACAAAATTCTAATTCACACACTATATCTCATTACATCCCGGGCTATTTCTTGGACAGGTGCAGTCACTTCCTGTAATGTTGTCATCACTGTGAGGTTGCCACGCAACTGGCTAAGACAAATCACTGCCCCAAGCCAAGAAATAGTCCAGCACATAAGCCTCCACAACCAAAACTTACTGGTTTTACTGTTCATTTCTAGTACAGTTTAAACAAGAAAGCTTAAAGCTGGTGCTCAGTAATTAACATGCTTGTAGATGTGTTTTATTACCTTTGGCCAGAGCTGTTTCCAGTCACAGTACAAAGCTAAGCTAACCAGCTGTCAGCACGAGCTTCATATTTACCATATAAACACGAGTGATCAATTTTCTCATCTAATTCTTGGGGGGAAAAACAGGGGAATAAACATATTTCCCAAAAGTTTTTTTTTAGCTCTGTCTGCAGTAGATTCTCAAAAATGAACTTAGGTTTTTAACCTCTACAGAAACAGAAATAAATGCTATTAATAGCAGCTGAGATTACCAATATCGTCATTGATGCTCTCCCCTTAACAACATGTAGGTGTATTATTTCCAACCAACCCACACACCTCCCCAGAAGCAGCTGGGCAGACTCCACACAGACAACTAATAAGCATGTTTGTGCTCAGCATATGTCTATTGGACAGCTGTGAGATGAGCCATTTACACATTTTCTTGAGAGAGGATGGCCACACCCCTGTTTTTCCATAAATTAGTTGCAGTCTTCTAGCAGCACATTAAAATAACTGCCTATTAACAAGCTTTTTCATTTGGGCAATTTGAAATCGTGCCTAGTAATCAAACCAAATTAGACAAATACACAAAGGTGGAAGGGACAGCTATTACTGCCTGTAACAGAGGTGTTACTCCTGATTTAACAGCAAAGAGGGAATATATCAAAGCTTTTGCACAACTGATCAAAGCTAGAGCTTCATGACTAATTATTACGTAGAACGATCTGAATGCAAACAGTTGCAGCCAGCTGGTGCTCAAACCATCCACCTGGAGAAGTGACAAAGTGGAATTAAATGAGCAAGCATGAGCTGCTTTTTATTATTTTATTCCAAAGCTGGGTGCTACAGTCAGAATAAAGCCAGCCTCATTACTGACTTTTTGATCAAATCAAAGTTGGCCTCCTAGAAATGTTCCCTCCCTCAGGTGACGCTTTGTCCACACAGGTACATTTAATAATGGGGATCTGTCCCAGTTTAAAACCCACAGTCTCATCGGGTATCATGAATGATTCATTAAGAATAATCAAGCTATTATGAAAAGATAGTTTCCTCTATGTACCAGAACACTTTACATAAGCCTACTCGTATTGTGTCATATAAACCACAGTTTGTAAGTTGTTTACAGGGACAAGTTCATCATAAACGTAATTCTGTTAACCACTGTTACTACCCAGCACTAATTGATTTAAAGCGCAATTGGGTAGCTGCTGCAACATCATGTGCAGCAAATAAACAGCGGCTCAATGATAATTAAATGCATAACATTTTAGTTTTTCCCCAACCGATCAATCATTAACACTGAGAAAGAGAAAGAAGAAACGTAACTTCAAAAAAAAAAAAAAACATCTGTGCCTGACTTCGGGGAAAAAACTCATTCACGGGAAGCAGTTGTGAGTCATTGTGATTGTACATATATAGCAGCGATTCAACAGCACTTGAAAAAGACTTGTAGGCTTGATGAACCAGTTGCCATGCAACAGTCTTTACTGTGTGCCAGGTAGACTTGTCCAGTTAATTAGATTTTACAGTACTATTGATCAAGTACAAAAAGCTGTTTAATGAATGTTAACCTGCCAATTATTTCTTTAGTTTTAATAAAGACTCACACCTGAATATCTTGAACAAACATCCACATGAAAGGACAAGCTATGTTGGATGTGCTTGATATGGATTTTTGCCTGTTTTCTGTCTAAGTGTTGATGTCATGTTGTGTTTCGGGGCTCTGGCTGTCAAAATGTATTTGATCTGAGGTCAGCTGGAACAACCACTGGGCACAACCTTTAAAGTATGCAAACCTTGTCTCATATGACAGGCTATACAGCCTCTGTCACAGTCATGGGAGTCTTCAGTGGATGTTTTTCTTCCGTGTGACAAATCGTCTTTGTTTTGTTCCTCTTCCATTATCACTGTATTCAAAAGCGTCAATCTTATGTATATATCTTAGAATCTGGCTTCCACTCGGAAAGACCGTTTAATCTGATTGCTTGCAAATTTGTGAAAAGCCTGACAGCTCAATGAGACACAGCAGGGGGTCTCTCATTCAAGCCCTGCTGATAAACTTGCTTTTGTTCCCTGCAGACACACTGATGCAACTCTCAGAGTTTAGTGTAGAAAGTGGGCATGCTAGTTAGCCAGTCTTAAATCCTTTCTCCCAGTTGCTGACTGTTATGAGTTGGGTATATATATGCACATCTCCCAGCTCAGCAAGGCTTTGATCATTGAACTGTCAGCCAAAGCAGTCTCTTCTCTGCCTGTAAGCTCAGACCTCATGATCACTTTGCCTACCATTGTGTAGTTGTAGTTACTGTAAATGATGTGTGGGGTTATATAAAGCACAGAGCAAGATGTGCTGGCACTGGACAGTGTGAGTGTCTTGTCTTTGCCCCTGACACTCACCAATGTGAAGTCAGTGATGTCCCATTTTCAGTGACTCACCCTAGACTGCAGATTTAGGCAAATAAGAGGACCTCACACGACTTCAAATTTCTGATTACAGGCATGATATCCCCATAGTGTGCTGCACCTAGGCACAGAACGACATAAATGTTATATAGGACAAGTCATTTATATTATTATTATTTATTATGATTAATATTTTGGGGTGTATCTTGTGTATGTGATGCAGCTGCATTATTCTCTACAAAGTGGTTTTAGCGAATTAAAATACTTTGCTTCTCTCTCTAATTCAGTAATGCTTAATCCAAAATTATAGCATCGACTTGAGAAATTAAGATGAAAAAGAAAAAGAAAACAAGGCATGATTAAGAGCTACTGTCCTGCTACACTTGTAGTCTTGAGGGTCCACGGCCCATTAAAAAACACTACTGTCACCTTGAGATTTTCGAGGTTATGCCCAAAAGCAAAAAGTGATTTGTTGCCTAAACAAATGTTAACAAGTCAAATGTTGAGGTTTCATTTTTTAATTTTATATTAATTTTTTTTCTCTTTTATTTCTTTCAGGTGGAGATTTACATTCTATCTATACATATTTACCTATGGAGTTCGCTTCCTTAAAAAGGTAAGTTCTTCCTATAGACAAATGAGCACCAGCCTCCTGTTAGGACTGTTAAAGTTAGTATGAGTCACTGAGCTTTGAAGCCACTCTCCAGGGCACATATGGAGGCCACCATGAAAATCTTGTGGTTTGTGAATAGGCTGGAGCTTATTCATGAGGCCGGGAAGTGAAATGGATGTCCTGTTGTAAGGGACTAATTTATAAAAGGATCTTTCAAGGAAATGGGATAAAAACGCTCCCAATGCTAAATGATGCCATTAAGTATGCAAACTATTTTTACACGGTGCTCAATGTTCATATGTGCAAATTACTGCGTGTCATGTTATCCTCATGTAATGAAATGGCACATCCAACTGCGTGCTCGTTAAATGATCACTGAAGTTACTGTTGGCAGCTGTTTTTTTTTAAACTTTACATTAAGTTATTGTCCCGTGGATGAAGTGGCTGTTGTTAGCTATAAAGATAAAGTGGTTCTCCTTTATCCACACATGTAAACTTCAGCCTACTTAAAATATGTTTTATCTAGCTTATGTGTTTCATGTTTATGTAAATAAATAACTATCAAGACGAGACACAGTGACAGTACTGTACGTCTGTGGCAACTAGCAGCTTGGGCTAGCATTTTCTCCAAGGTAGAACATTAGTTTAAGCTGCTAACCTTATAAATATATATATATATATATATATGTGTGTGTGTGTGTGTGTGTGTGTGTATATATATATATATATATATATATATATATACAGGATGCTAGCCCGTCTAACAAACTTACTGCCAACTTAACACTTTTTATAAGAAACTTTTTTTAACACTTGTTTTACCTTGTGTGTTACCGTACCGTGTGTAGTTCAGGGCCTCTAGGACATTAGAGAATGCCAGTACTGCAGGTAAAAACTGCTCTCCCTGTTTATAAAGTTTTTAAAATCCCAGCAGCCGAGGTTGAGGTTACTGGAGAGGGACTGGTTTCATGAACCACACCTTATGGACAAATCATTTTGTCCAGTGCACCTGTTTAATATTACTGAAATACAGTGGTGGAAGAAGTATTCAGATCCTTCTCTTATTGAAAATAGTAAAACCACACTGAAAGAAAGTTTACCACAACTAAGTAAAAGTCCATGTAGGTTAAGGACAAAATGTACGTGGAGTATGAAAAGTAAAAGTCCTCATTATGTAGACAAATTGTCCCTGTCAGTGTTTTACTATTATATATGATGTTTTCGGGATTAATATTACTGGTGCATTGGTGCGTATGTAAAAATGGACAATGCATTTTCCTGCTAAACCAAGAGGCGTTTAAAATAGTTTATTTAGCTTAAGAAGTAGGAGCATTTGTTCAGACTATAAAGAAACACTTAATCTTCAATTTTAATTAAATCAAATTCAAATTCAAAATCACCAAACTTGAAGATACACAGCTTTCACTGAAGAGGAAGGATATGCAACTACAGCTATTGGACAAATGTAGTGCAGTAAAAAAGCACAATATTATGCCTCTGAGATGTAGTGGAGTCGATGTGTAAAGCTGCATAAAATGGAAAAGGACCTTAAATCTGTACTCAAGTACAGTCTGACTGAATACATTCCACCACTGCTGAAATAGGTGGTAGAGATGGAGTAATATATTACATATATTACAAAGATACATGAATGTATATAAACAACAGAGCAATGGTTGAGATAACAGAGTAGAAAAAATATCTCAAAGACACAAGTTGCATGACAAAGCACTTTGTGAAAATAGTTCATTCCTTGGCAATCCTCGCTGCAGGCTGGAGTCTCTGTGGGATTTATTAATAGAGCAGGTCTGGAGAGGAGTGCAGGAGATGTAAACTCAGTCACAGTGATGGGTCACTGTTTGCTTATAACACATTCTTCTGTATCACCGTTACCGTTTCTCTTGTCATCCTGATGTCATTATGTCATTACTTGGTTCCTTGGTAATCCAGCTTCCTTTTTTATGTCAAAATGTGCACCGTAACAACATCTCTTATAACATTCGTTCAGTATTTTATGAACCGCTTTGATCTCATTCATGATCCATCAAGGGAAACATACATTTTTCAGTGGTCACATTGGCATTCATGTGTTAGATCTCAAATGACAAGGAAATATTGAATTGAACTCCAACTGTATGTGTGGGGACAGCTTAACACTGCATTCATATTGTAGTTAATGGAGCCATTCTACTTTCTTTCTTGTGTTTAATGGACAATACACTATTATGTTTATAAAATACAACATATAAGACAGGGATAGAACAACTAAGACTTGGACTCATTTCACTATGAAGCTTTCATAGTAAACTGTGTCACAGTGCTGCCTTAATCTCAGTCACTTAGTCACAGATTTGTGATATATTACGTTTTTAAAATATAATGTAGCTTTATTTTGTTTCATATAGGTCAAAAAGTCTTGATTTTTAAATTACTCTTTTCATTTTCTGCAGACTCCATGGCTTTGGAACACTAAGGAGTGCTGGTACAACTACCCATACCAGGTAAATGTCTTTTAATACTGCATGTTCACCAGTCTTAAGTAATCATGATACGGCAAGATGACTTCCATTACCAAAACTCCTTCTTCTTCTCTTTGTGTTTATGCAGCCACTGACTGTGGACATCCATTATTACTATATTCTGGAGCTGTCTTTCTACCTGTCCTTACTGTTTTCCCAATTCACAGACATCAGGAGGAAGGTAAGAATGACCACAAGTCACACCGAGACATACCTCATGCATGTCCAACAACATGGATCATTTAGTGTTTTTGTTAAAACATAAAAAAGGTCAAAAAGTGACTCTTTTAGTCACCTTTTTTGTGTTGAAGCCAGCACACAAGTACTTGTGTCACAGAAAAGACATCATTATCTTTGCCTGACCGTCCATCTCTTTTCTTACTGTCACGGTGACTCTTTAATGTTTAGTCTGTTTGCTTGTAAACATTAGCTTTTTTCGCCTCGGTGTATTCTCACTGATGTGTGAAATAACAAAAAGACTGCAGTGATAAAAAGGATAAAAAGGACGTTTTCAGACAGAAATAGGATTTTCCTGTCAAAGGTTTCTCAATCTTTGCCCAACTTTTGCTGTAGACTCACACGCTTTTGAGTAAAATGCTCAAAAAATGATTGTATTTTTGTAATCTGTTACATGGTGGTGTTGCACAATACTCCAGTATTCTAGGTTTGAGAAGAATAGACTGAAATGATTTGTCTCGTAATGATGCAATGATATATTTTAATTTTGTTATTCATGTAAATAATTATCAGTGCTGTAGTATTCAAGTCCCGTCTCGAGATGTCTTTTCTATCGTCTCTGACTTGTCTCGTCAAATATTCTAGTCCAGCAATATGTATATTTCTTTTCCTCCTTCCAAATAAAACCACTGATGAAGCGCGCTTGTTCAGAAATAAAGGTATCGGTTTAATTCAAAATCCGTCTAGAATGGGCATTGACATCGTCCGCCTGGTAACTGATAACCATGGTTACCAGGCGGCCAAGCAATGTCTCTTGCCTGGCTGCCAAAATTCACCTTATTGGCAAAAGCAAAAGCAGTATTTCTTCTGTCTCTGTCTTCACTCTCATTTGGACTCTTTTTGACTTGGACACAAATCTCTTGGGACTTGTTCGTGACAAGTCCTGGTCTTGGACTCGACAAAGGTGGTCTTGACTACAGCACTGATAATTATATCAGACAAGAATTCATACTGGTAGGAATGACAATAGCTAGTTTTATGACTCATCCAGTTAAATGTAACATTTACTTCCAACATGCTGCTGCAGCTGTCATTAACTTTACATTCATAATTACAAACCATAATATCAGTTTATACTGTATATAAATTATGCACATTGTACTCTAAATAAAGTTTTAAAAGTCCAACTTGGTCAGTGTTTGTAAGAACTGAGATTCATCAGTTTGTGCAAACATTATTTAAATGGGCAATGACCAGCTTCAACCCACTTTCATCCTCTTTTTTTTTTGTTTTGTTTGTTTGTTTGTTATGAAAATGGCGACACCTTTGGTTCATTAAGTATTGATATGCATGCCTTCCAGCCATGATCTTTTACTCCTGTCTCCAGTCCATCCCTGGCTCTTTCCTCTCCACAACACACTTCACTCACTGCACTCACAGCAGCCCCATTGATGCCATGCTGTGTATGCCTTCACTCTGTCATCTCTTTGTTGACTGTTGGCATGTTGTCTGTTTTTGTTTCTCCTTTCAGTTTTTTCATGCACAGTACTACACTGAGGAGGTCCTCTGCATCCCCTGCCAATTCCAGTATGTTCTCCCCGCACACTCTTGCCTTGCTTTCATTCTGTATCTTGCATCATTACTCTTCCTTCTCATCCTCCTTCTCATTCTGTCGCCATTTTGGACTGGTTCCGGTTGCTTTAAGCTGAGACATTTCAGTAGTTTAAGATTTGCTAGAGGAATACTTCCCCATGCCACCTGTCTGCATCCTTAGTCACGTGGAGCTCCAGTGAGGGCCAGACCTAATGGTTCATACTTAGGTGATCCTCCTTTCTGCTTGGTTTTGATTTCCACTCAAGAAACAGAGATTTTTGCTCACTTTCAAACAGTGGTGGAATGTACATTTACCCAGGTACTGTACTTGAGTATTTCCATTTCATGCGTCTTTATACTTTTATTCCACTGCAGTTTAAAGGGAAATATTGTACTTTTATTCCACTATTAGTTGCTTTAAAAAATTAAATTTACATGCAGTAGTATATGATGAGCTTGTAAAATTTTATTATAGATTAAACTACCCAATAACATAAAGAATCATTCAAAAGTAGCTCCACCTTGAACAAGTGCAACATTAAAATCATGCTTTCTCATTTATGCATCAGTGATTATGAGATAAGATAAGATATGATGTATAACAGTTGCAGGGGGATTGAGGACTCTTATTTTGGATTCTTAGTAACATTTCCTTGTAACAGAGTATTTTTACAATATGTTATTGTTAATTTTACTTGTTAAAAGGATTTGTGGGAGATAACTGTGTTAGGGAGGGTAGTAAATATATGGACCTGAGTTAAGAGGATGTGTTTTATGGCATGGAATGTCCTAATTAGGCCATGGAGAGACCTTGACTTGACATTAGTAAAATAAACAGGACAGACAGGGGTGTTCACTGTTTTACGATGTACTGAGATGAGAATATAAGGGAGAGCATTCTAGAAGTCGAGGGGGAACGTCTATGCTGTGGTCTTCCCTCCATGCTGCATGAGTAAAGGACTTTGATTCATCACACTGGGTTTGTAATTCTCCAGAGAACTAGCACCTCTCCAGATTATGGAAGAATTTCCCCAACAGCACAGCGTGTTCACGAATGCTCGGACAGCGAGGGCGTACTTGCTATGTTTGTTTGTGTAAGTGGCGATCAATCACTGTACAGTATTGTCATAACTTTGTATATCCTTTCAGTAGCTGTGGCAGTCACAGTGGCACATGACGAACACGGGTCACCAAAATAGAGATTTTATTTTGAAAGACGTTGATGCACCCAGTGATTACATGTGCAGCTACTAGCTTGGGCAAAGCACACTTCAAGGTCATGAAAACACAAACATGAAGTGCTTCTTGCAGCAGTTTTTAAAGTGGCTACTATTGTTGATGCACTACCGTGTGTTCAGTTTATATTAGTCATCAGTAGGGGCTTTGTCATTTTAGAAATACATTTTTTACAAATTGTTTTGCATTACAGCAAACACACAAAGCTATTGTATGTGCATACAGCAGTCATGTCACCTTCACTTTATCACATGTCTGTACTGTACCAGATTCTCTGGCTATGTGCAGTGACTCAAACAGCCGCGAGGCCCTTTTGAAAGTACTTTCTTTAGTTGTGTGATATATCCTTGGCAACTGTGTCCCCAGGATTTCCTGATCATGTTCCTGCACCATGTGGCAACAATCTCCCTCATCACCTTTTCCTACGTGAACAACATGGCACGGGTGGGAACTCTGGTCATGTGTCTCCACGACGCAGCCGACGTGCTGATAGAGGTGAGGATGTGTGAGAGAATGAACGGCTGTGTATAAACAGATGGGCAAATGGAGGCAAATATGGTTGGGTGTGTGGGTGGAGTGTGTGGCGTTTACATGCTCAGCTATTCATCTTTATCTAAATTTAACTACAGTCCGTATATCATGAACATTACGTCCTTATGTAGGTACAGTGAGTGTCAAACATACTCTTTAAAGTTTAGTTATACCCTCAATAAGGCTGGAAATTGCCTTTTTTATATTGTATTTATATTTTATATTTTAAGCAGTTGTTTTAATGTTCAGATGAGTGACTGATTTTTTTTTTTTCTACTAAGGCTGCCAAGATGGCCAACTATGCCAAATGTCAGATACTGTGCAACCTCCTGTTTGCAATGTTTGCAATTCTCTTCATAAGTTCCAGGCTGGGAGTTTACCCTGTCTGGTAAGTGATATTCTCTTTCCGGTGTACCATAGTTAGCATCCTTCTAATGGCTTACTTAACTGTAAGTAGTGTTAGCCTGTCATTTGCATGCAGTACAGTCCATACAGACAACCACAGACTCTAAAAGCCTGCTCAGCAGATGCCTGAGTTGCTCTGCACGTTTTGGTTTCTCATCACTAAAAATGCATGTCAGTGCCATGGAGATCTCAGAGCTTCTTTTTTTTTTTTTTTTACTACTTTCTCCACAACAGTTTGCAGTTCAGACACATCTCTGTGAATTTTGTTGCTAAGTAATAGTTACTATGGATACAGCAGCTTTGACCTCTAAAAGAAAGCCAAACAAAATCAACAAATGAAAAGCAGATCATTATGGGTATTGCTTTATCATTGAAAACAGTGAGTTTCACCTGATTGTTAAAATATATAATTTGTTCTCATGAGGATCTTTTATTGTTTTGTGTTGTTGCTTCTTTCATTTAAATTTGCATTTATTCAGCATTTCAAGTTCTAGCCAAGAGAGTACCAGAGAAAAGAGGCAGGTTTAAATATTTTAATTCATTTCTTGCGGCTTTGTTTTACCAGGACGTTTAATTAATCTGTCTAATTACAGTAGAGGGGTGAATGCCAATTATAACGGGCCTTTCGGATGACATTTGCAGATAAATTTAGTCCTTAAATTGTGCATAACATTCATCCTGCAACAGCAGCAGCAACAATGTTCACACACCTTTCACAACATGATTTAGTTTCCAAGTCAGGCAGCTGCAGTTGTCTTTTGTCTGTTTTCTTTTGAGACACCATTGATTCTTGATTAGCACTAAAATGCAATTTCAGGCATCTAGATTAAAGTTTGTTATCTTTAAGAATTAGAGCTATTCTGAAGAAAGCCTTTGTGGGGCTTTTACATTAATCTGTGCAGCATTTTAAGACAACACGTTGCAGCTCTCTGCCTTTGTTTCCACACTTTAATATGATGATTCTACACTACATTTTAGTCAGCCCCCACCACACCAGTAGTAAAGTTGTCATTACTGTAAAGCTGTTGCCATGGCTTCAGTATCTGGAGGATGATTCACAGACAGCCATTTGCAAGAATTGGCTCAGGGATAAATTTAACACAGATCCTTGAAATTTTGATTGCATGTCATGTGAAGCCAGGCGATAACACCTCTCTTTCTTGTCAGTATTAATGAGCCTGCATTGTGATTTATTGTCGTACATATGCTCTGTTGAACTATAAACAAAATGTTGTTTCAAACACATCTGTAAAAATCTGTCAAAACATCATTAAAAGCAAGGGATTAGATGTATAAATTATATCTTCACACAAAAACCACACATACGCCATTTGACACACATAAACTGGTATTTATATAGAATGTGTGGTGTGAATGTGTGCACCTCATGATACTTCAGACCAGGTGTACAGAGTTTTTTAGAGATAGCTGCTGGTGCAAGTATAAGTTGAGAGATGTAATATTTTTTCTTTAGGTCATTTGCCCCTTTCATTGATTGTGTTTTAATTATTGCAGAGAGCAAAGAGCTGGAGCACTGACTTTGTCTACCTGCTCCTCAGGACATACAATAATTCCCCCACTAAGAGAGAGTGCTTTCAAACCTGTTGTGTTGTTCTAATAAAAAATGTCAAGTTAATTATCTCCCTCTCCCTTTGTTGCTATGGAAGGATTTTAAATACCACCTTGTTTGAGAGTTGGGAGATTGTGGGGCCCTACCCATCCTGGTGGGTCTTCAACCTGCTTCTGATCCTGCTGCAGCTCCTTCACTCCTTCTGGTCCTACCTCATAGTGAAGACAGCATGCCGAGCAATCTCCAAAGGAAAGGTGAGTCACTACACTCAGCTCCACTTTCGAGTCCCTCTGTATGATTCTTACCATTATACCTGTTCTTGCATGATAGGGTGTTTTGCTGCTAGTGTATATATATATAAAACTGTTATAAAAGCCACTGTTGACTCTCTCTTTCTGTTCTCTATGCTAACCTGCGACCTTCAAGGTGGGAAAATGGAATCCGTTACATGTAAGTAGCCTTAAAGGAGAACATCTTAATCAAAATGGCTAATATTGCCATGACATCCTGTACAGACATTTATGGTCACCACTCGAGAAATCCTATGGGATCTCTTCACTTTCTATCTAGCACCACCATCAGGTCAAAGTTTCCACTTATACTGTGAAATATCTCAACATCTACTTTTTACAATTTTTCATTAATGGTTCACAAACAATGAATCCAAATAACTTTGATGATCCCCTGATGTTTTCTCTAGTGCCACCATCATATTGTTGCATCGACTGCCATTTAAATTCAGTAAAAACACTTGATCTCCCTTCAGGATCAATTATAATAACTTTGGTGTTCCTCTGACTTTTCTTCTAGTGCCATCATCAGGTCAAAATTTCAATTTGTTCAACACTTACAATACCTGTAAAACTAATGATATTCCCATTAGCCTCAGCTGTTCAGTTAGTATGGCTGTGGACCTTGTCTTGTCTCGTTTATATCTTCTTTATCATCACTACCATTTGTTGCAGCTTTTTTATTGGCATTCCTGTAATTATTTTGTCAATTTAGTTGCAAATCCTGAATACTCACTAATTATGCGTGGGTTATCTATACTTGGTATGTTCAATTATTTATTGTCTAGTCCTAATGAATGGATGGCCAACAATTTCAGTAATCGATTAATAATTTATGGGGATAAGGTGCCAAGCATTCACTGGTTCCAGCTTTTAAAATGTGAGGATTTGCTGCTGTTTTCTGTTTTATATAATTTATATAGAATATTTGTGGGTTTTAGACTGTTTGTAGGACAAAACAAGGTCAGGCTTTTCCATTATTTTCTGACACTTTACAAACTAAATAATTAAGCGATCAGTCGGAAAAATTATAGCGAGATTAATCAATAGTGATAATTTGCTGCAGCCCAAATAATGTAACATTCAGAGGTTTCCATATTTCGAGTTTGCAAATAGATTTTATGGCTTTTACAGCATGTTGTGTGATCTTGATTGGCAGAACACTTTCTGGTTTGACACGCAAAAGCACTTTTGTGGCAGTGCAGTGCATGGCTGCCACAGATAATGACACAGATACGAATTTTAATGAGAAAAATGTAATCTCCGACCCTCCCTCTCACTCCTGCAGGTATCTAAAGATGACCGTAGCGACATTGAGTCCAGCTCTGATGAGGACGACAGCCCCCCACCCAATCAGAAGCACCACAACAGCACCACCAACGGGACCAACAAAAATCACGGGACCAATGGCTACCTGACAGGGGCCCCATATCCCGATGAACACTGACTAAGCTGATATCACAACACTGGAGCCATGTGACAGACACCATCCATCAATCTGTGTGTGTGTGTGTGTGTGTGTGTGCGTGTGCGTGTGCGTGTGTATTTGAGTGTATGGTGGAGACATGAACAATGTTGCCTGTCTGGTACTGGAAGTTCTTGATAGATTTATGTGAATGCAGTTTTGTTATCAGTTTGAGTCTTTACTAATTTCCTCGCAGCAATTACTTCTTTTCATCTATATATTTGCATCAAACTGCACTCAGTGAATTATCAAAGCACTCCTATCGGTACAACCCACTCTCTGTTTAGCCAACGAATGAAAGTGTTCCACTTTATGATGTAAGCATGCTACTTTAACATACAGTAGTCTGGCATACTGGGGGTGTGATTTTTCTTATGTTTGTGTCTGTCTATGTTATTTATTTTTTATAAATATGTTTGCAGATTGTAGTCGGACATCTATTCTCCTTTGATGTCAGTGTTAAAGATTAAATGATCTTGAGCAACAGCAGTTTTTTTCACATCGCACATCATGACAACGAGCATTAGCAAAATGCTGAAGACCTGGGTTTACTTTCAATGCTACACCCCCAAAGATATGCCAAAATGTGTGAAGTTTACTCACATTTTGAAATACATTCTCCACTCAAACTGTATATGAGATGTCACTAACAGTATTATGTGTGTGCATCCGATATGGCTAGATGCTGTATTCCCTATTAAAGCATTTTGTTAAGTATTCTGGTACATTTCTGGTAAGCATTTCATCAAAGGCCATTTGTCCTCTTTCGAGGCAGACATGAGTTGTTTAAATTATTCAATAATAAAACATGAAGATTGCAAATATGCGTGGGTCTGTTCAATAAGTCCAATCAACAAAGAGAAACTATTTACCAAACTCTGATGGGGGAGTTCTGGTTTTATAAAGAAATTCATTTTGCCATAAATAATAACTTGAGACAGAATTTTATTCATTGATTATTGATGATTAAATGATTAAATGTTCTGTTATTATTCTGTGAATGTGCAACAATTCACACAAGGACAGCCGTAGGTGGGTGTCACAGGCATAAATAATAAAATCATGAGTTCCTTTTAGTTGCTTCAGTTCCAGGGTCCTGGTATTGTGCAAGCCGGCTCACTGTCGCAATGTCATAACAGGACATTTGAATACAACAGAAGCATTGTTATTGGCATAAGCAACAATAATACTTTTTTTATATATATATTAAAAACAAATCACATGACTTATTGTATGTGAGACAGGTTACTCAGAGTGACAAAGCCACAAAAGATCATCCCTGACCCTTCAGTTCCCTTCCACTTTGCACAACATTTTAGGGTCTTTCAGCTTGTTTTGATTTTCCAGCCCATGACTTGTTTTGGTTCACTCTGACTGATCTCTTGGTGTTGTTTTCTGCCAAAGTAAGCAGCCTTCTTTAGTAAAAATGTTCTAAAGAAACTGTATACACTTCCTGTTAAGCACCAGCAGCAGAGAGACACAGTTAACAACTTGCTTTTAGTGGAGCTTTTAGCAGATAAAGAACCAGATATTTCCCTGAGGAGAGACCAGAGCTAAAAGAGAGTAATTCTTGAACTGAATTTATTAGGTGGACAACAACATGCCTCCAAAGAAATGCTAATGTTGCTCTGTGTCAGCTGGGTGTGTACATAGTCAAATGTTTACAAAAATGTGGCCATATCAACTTTAAAGATTTATAGCTGCACTATCACCAAACGGACACAAGTAGCAACCCAAAAGTTGTTCTCGTTAATGGCTTACAACTGATAAAGTAACTTATTTGATAACCATTAATGAAAGCCAATAGATACAACGCATAAACCATTCAGGGTGACTCATTAGAAAGTGGTACCCTATTAGTGTTCTTGTCTTCAACATGAAATAATAGAGCAATATTTTTATTATACCGATGGGCTAAGTGGCAGATAAGAGCATGAAGGGGTCTTTGTTTTGTGCTTATATCTTTTTCTTTCTTTATATCTGCTGCAGACTGACTTGCTCTCCTGCTTGAGTTTATATGTGTAGTTTCTTCTGCCCCCCCCCCAACTGGAATTTTCCTTTGTATCCTGACACACTGACAAAAGCACAGGTGATTTCCGCATGAGTGACTTTGGGAGGAGGGTGGTCAAAGTTCCCCGGTCCAAAGTCAACAAACAGCCACGGTCTTAAGATGAAGGATCCTATCAGCACCTGCTCTGTGAGTATTTCTTTAAACAAAGTCAGTTCAACGTGTACATTCGAAATGAACTGGAATAGAGATTTGAATGTGTTTTATTGTTACAGACAGATCTCACAGCTATCACAACAACTAGCTTTGTATGAGTTGATTCAGGCTGTCATTGCTCCGTGGCAAAGATCTCATGGAGCATTCTTTGTCTTTCAGTACAACCAACTCTATCAAAATGTAAAACGATTTTCAAAAGCAGGGGAGTACTTCTGCAAGGAACTTATGACCGTTTTTCAGCAAAGGTACACAGTCATGGCCTTCAGAGTGAATTATGATGACTACAGGAGTTACTGTTTGACTCACCTGTCTCTTGCTGCAACCCGTTTACTGTTTTAGGGCTGAACTGGAGCTCACTTATGCTAAAGGACTACAAAAACTTGCTGGCAAACTCATCAGGGCCTCCAAAGGAATGTCAAACAAGTAAGAGACACACTTGTGGTTTATAATTGGCTCCAGTCTTTTGTCTGTTTTGTGTTCAAAGTGACCTTCCTGGGGACTAACTGCCAAGTGGAGAACAGATATAATGGTATCATGGGAAATAACATGCGCATAGCAAGTTAGACGTGATCAAAACATAGGCAGGTACCAGGCTAATTAGCCCACAGCTCTAACCTTTTCATGCTGGCTCCCCACTCAGTTCCACCTACAGCGCCTGGTGTCATGTGTCAGATGAGATGTACTCAAGAGCAGACGCCCACAGGTAGTTCTCAACCTGAGTTCATGTCATAACTGTGCTCGTCCACTAATTAAACAACTGTAAGGGAGATTTGGAGTGAAATACGGTGTGGTTATTCTCATTTCAGATCACTAGGAAATGCTTTTCATCAAGAAGCAATTCCGGAAATACGACAAGTCTTAGATGAGCACACTAAGAGGAAGAGGCCTGTATGAATCAGATTCTTTATCTATGTTCAGTATATCTGTCTGTTCTAGCTTCCAGTCACAATCTCTAACATTTTTTTGTCCTTTAATAGCTTGACAGCACTATTGAAAGAACTGGAAAACTTGTTACTGTTAACTGGAGTGAGCAACTCAAGGTAAAGAATCTTTTCCAAAAATAAAAAGAGAACATCAAACACAGATATGAATCAGCTATAACAGAGCTGCCTTAGAGACAATTATTATTATCATGCTGATCCACAAATCCTTAATCCCTAAAGCTTGACTCCCTGTTAGGCTGTCATAAACTTTACTTAAGTGCCTAACGCATTAAAATTCATACATAATGCATTAAGTTTATATAAGCTTTAATAAAGCATTTTGATGTGTTAGGCTCACAATACTTAAACTTAATACTTAAATTCAAGGATTATAATAGTTTGTAGTCAGTATATCCATTTTACATGACAGGTTATAAAGTCTTATAAACATCTTGGTACTGTGATGAATTATGACTTCCCATAACCACAATCTTTGCTCCATAATGTTGACTTTATAACCTTTCGTGTAAAACAGGTAGATAAGTGACTGTGATGAATTTCTTTATAAGTATTATAAAAAAAAACATTCCGCTGTTGCTGCTACAAAACATCATATATAAGGTTTATAGCAACTTCTGTACTGAATTATGAATGTGTTATTATAATGCATTATGTAACTGTTTGAGACGAGGGATTCATAAGAAGCTTATTCCCAACAACTCCCTTTGTATTTACAGGAAGTCTGTGCAATATTTTAAAGTAGATACAAGGAACGTTCATTTTGTGTTGATTCTGTTAGCCCCTATGGACGAAGGCGTTAGTGTTTCTACCACCTCGTTTCATCTGATTATGATGGGACTCCGAGCCTGTGACAGGCATTACAGCGCTGAGAATAACCATATAGAAATAGCAAATCTTCTCACTAATGGTTTGTTTATGTAGGTCACAAAGAGACATCAGTATTACATTCATGCTGTTTCATAACCAGTTAATCTAAAAAAATAAAAACATAAACATTCATAAGATAAATGATTCAGCTGTATGTAGCCTGTGTCATTACACCAAATCAAATGTAAAATCTCCCCGTATAAAGTTGCTTTAAAGATAGATATTTACCTATATGATTTTGCTGTATCAATAATATGTTTATGTGGATTCTCTTCTACAACAGATAAAGAAGAAACTGATTGGACTGACAAGAGAGCATGAGGCTTTGTTCAACTTTGTTGAGAGCAACAAACAGATTTCCACAGAGAAAGAAAAGCAGAAGGTACAGTACATGACTACCAAACTATTTTTCACCACTAAATATATGTTTTCATCCTCTGTATCTGGACAATAGCTGTAAAAGCTGCCAAAATGTTCACTAAAGATTTTGTTTTTCCCCTGTTCTTGACTCCAGATGCTGAACAGGCTGACTAAGTCAGCAGAGATGCAGGCGCGGGTGGATGAGGAGTACTTTAAAATCAACATAGAGGGTCATCAGATGAGACTGAAGTGGGAAAACACACTGAAAAACTGCTACCAGGTGCGGGAAAAAAATTCTTTCCTACTTCTAATGGCACTTCCTCTTATCCCTAGTGGCTTTTTGTGAGTGAACAGGTAGGTTTAGTGTCTTGCTCAAGGACACCTCATTTGTGGTTGAGAGTTGAACCAGTGAGTTTTTGGTCTCAGAAAATTCTCTGCAAGCACTAAGTCAGTCTACCACCCAAGTACTCTGTTTGGAGCACCAAATTACCACAGTCCATCCAGGGTATTCTGCAACTGTGTTCATGCTGCGTTCTCTGAAATAGAGACATTTTTATCAGCGTGCAGGAAGGAATGGCAGCACAAGGGGGAAATGAGGAAAGAGCCTCACTCAAGGACACGAGGCAGCTGGCACAAACCCATGATCTTTTGGTTACTGTGCAATCTTTCCAGTCACTGTGACCTTGTTTTCCTTAGCGCTTTTATGTTAATTTCACCCCAGGTTTAGATGACAATCATGGAGGTGATATGTTCAGGTGTTACACAGAGGTGGGACCAAGTCATTGATTTGCAGGTCTTTGCACTCAGTCCTAAACTTTGAGTTTCAAGCCCTTAACAATTTATAACACGCTTTTCACCAAATGCAATCCCATTTTAACAATACAATGACCGCCATTAAACTATGTTTGGTATAATTTTCTTCAACTTTAATGTAATTCTATTTCTTCATGTTTCTCTCCTGCAACTGGATTAGATGTTGTCGATTTGGTTCAAACAAAGAAGTGGATTTGGGTAATCACACCAACTTTAGTTGGTTCAGGAAGTAAACAGAAATGAATTTCTTCGTGGCACTTTTGAAACAACATACTTTATAACCTCTGAGCTTGCAGGAAAGTATCAAGTATTTTCAAGCCAAAAGGCTCAAGTTCAAGTGAAGTCAAAAGTAATTTGTGTTAAAGTCCAAGTTGAGTCTAAAAGTCATCAAATGTTTGACTCGAGTCAGATTCGAGTCCAATGCATGACAAGGACAGGAGTCTGGATAGGAATTGAATATGCTGTACAGAAAGCCTCACAGTGCTACTTTGTGCTTTTTCAGATCATACAGGAGCTGGAGAAACAGCGAATCGAAGTCCTGTGCAACATTTTGAATAGACACAACCTCCACTTGTCCAGCTTTGGGCAGACCCTCCAACACGTAAGACATCCTGACCTGCATGCTGCTCACAACTATGTAACAAATCTCTTGATGGATGTTTATAACTTACTTCTGCCACTTCCAGGGCCAGAGACAGATAGAGCAGGCAGTCCAAAGGGTGGACATGGATAAAGACATACAAACCCTGGTGGAGGAAAACAGCATCACAGATGAAGACAGCAAAGCTGAGTTTCTGATGGCTGATTATTTTGTAAGTCTGCAATTTATTTTCACTCAGCCATTCAAAGACATACCCAGTCATCTCTCCAGGGGGCAATGGGAGTGTGCAAGCTGCAGATACAAAGATGTATTTGTCAGTTTGTGACAGGGTCTGACATGAAGGCAGTTTTTTTTAAGTGTGCTCTATTTTATATTTAGTTTTAAAAAAAAAAAACATTTTGTTGTGGAAAGTTGCTTGTCTGAGAGACAAAAAGAAAGTTTAAATGATGTAGTTGTCTGTTTATACGCAGGTCTCCATTGAAATATGATAGTAATCTCAATGCGATTTTCCTGATTTAATAAAAAGGTTATATATTGTATATGAATGTGCAACGTGCAATAGTGAGAACAGCATGTTTGTATAATGTCCTGGAAAAACTCACTCTGAATAGGGAGCAAGAAAGACCTTGTAGCTTTGGTACATAAAGCATTAATGGTATATTTTAACCAAGACCATCACAGTTACTGATGTTATCCGTGTTCTGCATGCATCAGGAGGAAGACAGCAAATCACTGATGGGCAAAGACCGAAGAAAAGAGGCCATCCAACTCAAACTCCAGCGTCTGGAGGACAGCATTGTAAAAACGAAGAAAGACCATGAAGGCGAGTTCAGTACACTATTCATGAAATAATGCATTAAAGTTACACTGTATAATCTGTTGTAGGCGGATAATGCATCTTTCAGTATGATTCAGCTATTCATGATGGACAGTACTACTTAAGGTCATTCGTTTTGTTTATGTCACCTTCGACATTCTTGTTGCAGGAGTTGAAAAACTGATGAAAATGTACTCTGAAAATCCATCTTTTTCAAACCAAAAGAACCTTGAGGAAACCGAACAGCAGCTGGATGAGGTAAACAGCGCACTGTGTGTGTGTGTGTGTGTGTGTGTGTGTGTGTGTGTGTGTGTGTGTGCGTGTGTGTGTGTGTGTGTATATATATGTATATATAGAGGGGCTGGATGTTTACTTCAAACTGATCATAAATTTGATTTGCTAAGTGTTCACTTATGTCATCTTGTTGCCTGTAGACTACTCTAAAACTGGATCTCCTCGAGGCCACGCACTACAAACTCTCTGCATCGCTGTCTGAATTAGAAGGGAAACCAAAGTCCTTTCACCGATTTAAAGACAGCATTGTGAAATGGAAAGATAAGGTAAGTCTACGGGTATTGTCTTCGGGACCTGAGGTATGTTTTGGAGTAGTGGTAGCCGACTGAGTTTATAATAGTAATGTCGCTGGTGTGAATGCCCAAAACGAGTAGGAAATGCATTAAAAGTAGACCCATTGATGGTCAAAATGGGTTCTTATGTACAACAGTAACAGCCACACTTTACGGAGTTAGATTTAATTTGCTAATTTTGTCCTGGTTATGCCCCCACACACCCTTTTTCTCCCTCCTCTTTCTTTCCTGTTTTCTTACAGTGTAATGAAAAGGTTACTGGGTCTCCTAACCTCTTTTTATTTATTCATTAATTTATTTAATTTCTCTGATAACTTGGATTGTCTCAACATGTTAATGCACATCTTTGTGACTATACATACTTTTTTCTCTGTCTTTAAAAAAAAAAAGGGAAAAAAATGCACTAAAATTAAAAACACTAAATTAAAAAAGTAGAACCATTGTAACCAAAGTGGGATACTGAACTGGTTATATTGGACTAATGGTGTAAGAGGTAGACCGTTTTAAAACAGGACCATGTCAAAAAGTACCTGCTGATTATGAAACTACCTTTTATTTTAGATATTTATATGTTTCTGTTGTGTGGTTATGAATCGCAGTTATAGGATATTATGATTTTTTTTCTGCGTAAGGACTGTGAGCACAGCGTTGTTCAACTGACTCGTCCAGTCAAACTGAGGAGGACCCCATTCAGATCCCGACAGTCACTGAGAGCATCCATCATTTACAAGGGGCCTGCTCTGTTTGTGACAGAACAGTCTGCGGAGGCTTTACCAATCGACCAGGTCACTTCCACAGCTGCAGCACATGAAACTGTAGCTGCAGAGTGTGACAGCACAGTTAACGGAGCCCTGCCTCACACCGATGATGACAAAGAACAAGGTAATACATCAATACAAAAGATTTATTTCTATTCATCACATTTGGAAAGTCACTGTGAAATTAAAGCAATGGAAAATATCACCACTGAACAGGTCAAATAAAACCAGAGTTGAGCTGTATTGGAAAATGCAAGGCCCTGTACAGTTTCACACCTGAACAAGAGGATGAGTTGAATTTGAAAGAAGGTAAGTGACAAATAAAGTGCATATGATCTGAAAACAGGGGAGGTTTATCTTATCTAAAAATGACTGGATTGTTGTTTCACAGGAGATCTTTTAGACATCTACGAAAAGGAAGAGAATGGTTGGTGGTTTGGTGAACTTAATGGGAAGACAGGCCATTTCCCATCAACCTACGTTGAAGAGCTGCCTCTGTTAAGCAAAGTCAAGTCATCTGATGCCTGACTGACTCATAAACAATATATAAATCCAAATATAAATGTCTCCCGGAATGAAAGAGATTAATGTCTGCAGTTCCAAGAAAATAAAATAAAACACAAATCCTGTTTGTACAGACTAATGATGTTCAGTGCTTTAAAATGGTTAATAAAAACAAAAGCATTTAATGATACATGTTCCTCTGCTAACAGTTCAATACCTTTTTGTGATATTTTGTAATTCTGTTAGGATTTAAATACTATATGCGATTTTTTTTAAAAACCCAAATTATTTGTTTCATTATTTATGCCACATAGAGTACAGAATATAGGGAGTATTTAATAAATATGTATTTTGATAGATTAATGTGATGACATAAGTCCAGGAAATTGTATACTGTACAGGGTGTCTGCGGGTCTTAAAAAGTCTCAAATCCAATAATCTGAATTTTAGGCCTTAAAATGTCTTAAATATGAAACTGACAGGTCTAAATAAATTAATTTAACGTTAGTTGTATAAAGTTACATTTTTCATTCCCACTATTAAATGTGTTTTGAGAAAAATATGTAATGGTGGAACCAATGCAGAATTTCCTTCATACATTTGTACCATTATGGAGTTAATTTGCATTCATAGTGGTCTTAAAAAGTCCTAAATTTAACCTGTTGAAACCTGCAGAAACCCTGTGTATACCCAAACGGAGTAAGTACATGAGAAAATAAATGAAAACTGTATACATCTTCTCTTATTTACCTTTACTTTTGAAGAGCAACTTCTACAGTAAACTAGTGGATTGTTCAGGGTTTAGAGAGACAGTGAAGCCCCGCCACCACATTCACCAGAACACCTGTTCTCTCAAGGACAAACTCCAGGTTTTGAAACACGGCCAAATACACAGTTTCATTAAACTGTAGCAGGACCTTGGGCATACAATTAACAGCAGTGTTTATTTAGCTAAAAGTCCCAATTTTTGAATACGGCCTTTTACTAACCGGCCACAAACGTGTATTTTAAAATCATGACAAGGCAGCTGATGTTTACAAACCTGCACTGAAGATACAGACTGAAAGCTCCCTGCTGACATTAGTCCACATTACAGCAAGAACTTCTTCTTTTAATCTGCCGTTCCATCAAATCTTAGCGGCGTGCCTGAGAGATAAACTCCTTCCTGATGTTTGCAAGGAATGCTGGTAAGTTATTGGTCTCCTGAAGCCGGCTTTCCAAGACTGGCAAACACTCGAGCATGGGGTCACTCGACACAACTGTAGAAAAATTGAAGATTTACATTATAGAGGCCGTTTACAGTGGTTGTTGCAGGATAAGGCTGGTGATATTTCATATTTTCATTACTATAACTATAAAGCATATAAAAAGACCAAAACCAGCAGTGCATTATGCGGTCTCTATAATTTTTGACCTTCCTACCCTGTCCCACTAAAAACATGTTTGTCATAAATATAGTTTCATATTTAAATAAGGCTAAATACTTTGCCAAAACATCTGGGCACAGCAGTTTGAAGCAAATGTTCAAACAGAAGTAAATACTGCAACAACAATTGAATCTACAGCAGAGAAGACTAACCTATATGACAATGCAGGATCAGTTCATTGATTTTTGTCTTTTTATTTTATTATTTGTTACAGGAAGAAAAATATGCAATATTGTCAGCCTTGTCTTTTAAATGTATACACAGTATATTATTAGTCTTCTTATAACTTACTCTGGTATGATCCATCTTCTTTAATCCCCATTGTGACGACGTAGGCGCTGTCCTGATCCAAAGGGTTGATATTCCGGAAAACAAACTGCAACTTTTCACCTGTTTGAACAAACATATTCTGTAATTTCTGAACTAATATTTACTTCAACTTCAGAGGACAGTCAGGGCTTTACTTGAGACAAGCTACGATAACTGTTGTGCGTTTCACAAAAGACGCAGCTGTGTTTTTGATGTACGGTTTTCTCCCCCTTTTCCCCCCCCAATCTGGTATAGTCAACTCTCCTGCTCTTGCTACCACTACTGATCTGATGTGCAAAACCCTCTACGCCCCTCGGGAAAACAACTATTTCTCATTAAACTGGTATTTGTTTGTTGGTTTTGGGGTCCTTAGTGAGTGTACACCATGTGACTAGACAGCTAGTTATTTCTAAACCTGTGATTGTAGTGCGAGGGAGGAATTAAAAGCATCGAAAGAGGGCAACCCCATCAGGATACAAACATATTTCTCATTTAACCGAGAGGCCACAAGCTTCACACAAGTAGAACATCCTCTGAACAAATCCCCAAATACCCCATATTAATTGATATTAATGTATAAAAACAAAACAGTGATAGAAACAGGATTCAAGAAAGATACAGAATATGGAAATGTCCATGTTTGTGTTTGGCATACCGTTAGCCGATTGTGTTTTGCTGAGAATTGTTCGTATCTCCATCCCCAAATGATCCTGAAAGACAAGTCTGGCTTTCTGCAGATTCCTCAGTCTGTCTTTGTTTGCTTTATTTTGAGACTCGATTACTGAAAAGAAAAACAAGTACGGATGTCAATTACCAAAACAACCATATGCAAATTATGTTCTGTGTTCTACACCATTCATTTCATCTTCAAATATCAACTTACACTCTTTTCTCTTGACTTGTTCTTCTTTAAGTTTCTCTATCTTCTGGATAATGTCGTCTTTCTGCATCTCCTTCTGCTCAATCTCAGATATCATGTCAGTAATGGCATGCCGTTTCTCTTTCAATGATGCACTTTTCTGTTCCAAGTCTGAGGGACAAACATTGCATCAGTTCTGGTATACTTTCACACAGAAGAATATTATTTAGCACATGAAAACTATTCATTGGTGCAGGACCAGTAACAAGAACTTCAATTTTACAATCAGTTTTGTAAACACACAGCTACAACCGAGTGTGTGGCACACGTGTATATCATAGATGTGATATTTTGTGGCTTATTGCATAAACTCACCTCTTTTGAATGCCTGTATCGTCTCAAACAGCATCTCATCGTCCTTACATTTCTTTAAACATGTATCTGCCCCAAAAAGGAAAAAACAACATCAACTCTCTCATACTAAAATAGGAATGACACTGTTGGCCCTAACATATACTCAGTGTCATAAAATACTTCAAAACCAAAGCAACAGAACTCTATGACCACTTATTTTATTTTGTTATGTTAAATTAGAAACCAAGACACTACTCATATTGGGAATGTAAGAATGACATTTAAATATAATAGTTATTCTTAACTCAAAGAAATAGAACACCCTGTCCTCATTGGCACAGTGGTCTGTTACTTCATTACCTCTTTTTTTAAATAAAAGTACTGTGTTTTACAGTGATTAATAGGGTTGTCTGCATTCCCCTGTGTACTGTGAATACCAATTCAGTTGTAAAAACAAAAAACTCTGCACAGCCTCTCTTGTGGCTTAAAAACTACCTGCAATAGAGCCATGTGCATGTAAAAGCTTTTAACCTAACTATGCTCCACATGGGCTACAGCCATTCAAGACAGAGGTTTAGGCAGCTTTTTTTGCAATGTGGATGTTTAAATTAACTGAGATTGTTATAATTGTTTTTTTTGTATATGTGTATGGTAACAACTTTTGAGATGCCAATAAACAAGAAATAGTATCTCAAACATACCGAGTGCGGACTTCACAAACTGTCTGTGGGACTGGCATAACTCTGTAGTGGCATCAGTTATCTCCCCATATGCTTTGAGCTGTTTGTTGTGGATCTCCTCCATTGCACTGGTGAACCTGTCACTCACATTCGGGTCAGTAATGGATGTCATGATGTTCAGGTGTCAGACAATCTGCAATAAAACAACAGACAGGACAATGCCCAATGCTTATTGATTAGAGATTGTAGCTGTTAATATCATCGTTTGTTTAAAGTCAGGATGGAAAATTTCCTTCAGAATCATAATGACTTTTATTTTAAGAAACAAAAAGCAAAGGACCCAGCCAGAGTGTAATGCCCCGAAGATGAAGCAGCCCACTTACTGTAAAATACTACTGTTATGTTCAGACAAGGGCACCTATTGTGTCCCACCCACCGTCACACATATAAACCTACACGACTGTATGGTTGTCATTTATAATAATAATTTATAAGTGTATATATGAATGACCGAGAATTAATTAAAACAAAAAAGGTGTTCATTTAACTAGCTATAGTTACCTTACCTAATAACATAATCTACCTTTCTAACTTTTACACACACACACACACACACACACACAATGACGATATGTTGTGATACAAATGAAAGCTCCAGGGGAAAAGAATATAGTAAGATGACCTTTAGATGAGATTGTTTTGTTCGAGGTAAAGAAATCAAATAGTATTATGTGTGGCATTTTAACCGCAACTGAGATGTCGAGTCGACAGATCCATCTCCTTGACAACCGAGTTGACAGCTCAGACACAGTAGCCTAGTGATGAACTTTGACTTTTGACTGTTTTGTCAAAGTTTCTTAAAAACATCAGCGTCATCAACTTCCGTGACGAGCGTTAACGTCACCAGTGTGGTTGTCAGTACCAGAAAACAGCCGCGCGACAATGACTGAGGCAGGTTCGCGTTAATTATCGTCATTTTAAACCACTAACCGTATTTTGATTTAAAACTAGAACCATACCAACAGCCTCATTGTGTGACCTCATCACTGCGTACGTTAACGTTACTCCGTTCGAACTGACCAGTAACGTTAACGTGCTTCGTTCGAACTGACGAGTAACGTTAACGTGCTTCGTTCGAACTGACGAGTAACGTTAACGTGCTTCGTTCGAATGGAGTACGTTGACGTGTGGAACGGTGTGGAACATTCCCGAGTAACCGTTAATAGCCAAACGGTTCGAGCGGTTAGCATAATCGTATAAGCCCAGCAGGCAGCATTAGGTTAGTTAGCAGGTTAACGCTAACGGTAGCTAACCCAGAAGAACTACAACAATTAATAAACCAACCGAGTCGTTTATAAACTGATTAGCTCGTTTAAATGTAGATGAAACACTCACTTGTTTTAATGAACGGTCGTCGATGGTCTCTTTTGTGATTAAACGCAACGTCTTGCTCCTGAACCAGTCGTTATTTTCAAAAATCCGCGGTCTGCATACAGGAGGCGGGGACTGAACACCGGAAATTACGTTTTATTTGTTTTTCCTCCGCTCACAATTCAGATAATTACCGCTGTTTACATCTCAGGAGAGCTGTGTGTCCCGTAACTGAAAACGTGCCTACTATTTGATTGCGTTGTTTTTTTCAATAAACATTAAAATGCGGCCATGAGCGCCTTGAGCTTCCCAGTCTTTATTGCGGTTTTATACCACCTTGTGGTGAATCTGAGGAGGTTCAAGTGCGCCCAAACTACCTAAGTTAACATTAACATCAAATTTCTAAAAAAAAAAATGACTGCAAATTTTGTATATGCAAGTCCTCTTAAAAATAAGACTGTTAAAATGTAAAGAAAACATGTTGATGAAAGAGTCCCTGGATATAAACCCAACTGTGGATGCCAGATGGACTGTGTTTTTCAGATACAGTACATTTTGTTGCTACGTTCGCTGAGAATGAGAATATTAATGAGGCTGAAGGGATCCAAGGGGTTACTTGGGTCGCTCTCTCTTTTAGTGTGTACAATGGCTAATATGTAACAACTGTAAAAGCAATGGTGTGTAAAAACAAATGATGACTACACAGTCAGGGTGTTTGTCTTAAAATGCTGAGCCCTCATGACTTGGGAACACATTATTTTATTCTTTGTGGGTTCAATCTGAAGAGCTTGCAGTCGTTGCCATGGCTCTGTTGAATGATTTATGATGCCAGGTTGAGATATAAAGCTATCTTAGGTGCGGACCGGGGGGCTTCATGGTCCTTTGACTGGTGCTGAAGAAGGAGCTGTTGAGACTCTGGCGCACAGAAAGGAAACTTCAGATGGATTTAGTCTACAGCAGAGGTGTGCTGGTTATACAGCACCTCCAGAACAACTACAGGGAACACCACGACTTCCTCAACTTTATGTCAACTGTGGGAGACCCTCGTAATATTTTCTCCATTTATTTCCCCCTCTGGTTCCATCTCAGTCATAACGTGGGCAAAAAGATGATCTGGGTGGCTGTTTTTGGAGACTGGCTCAATCTCATTTTCAAATGGTAAACCAACTGTTAGATTAAAAGTGTCATCTTTCAGATCATTTTGTGTTTGTATAGACTTTAATCTTGTGTTTCAGGATTCTGTTTGGGCAGCGACCTTACTGGTGGGTGCAGGAAACTCCCTTCTACCACAACGACTCATTCCCACTTTTGGAGCAATTTCACAACACATGTGAAACGGGGCCGGGTCAGCTTGATACATTTTAGATTATTATTACAAATACCATTAAAAGTAACAATATCTAGCAATGTCAAACACTTTCTTTGATGTTTCTTCATGCAGGAAGTCCATCTGGTCACGCCATGGGCTCATCATGTGTGTGGTATGTGATGATCACCTCTGCTCTCAACTTCACCAGGACTTCCTCCTCCACTGTCACCTCTGTGCAGAGTTTCCAAAGGTGGGCAGTTATTTTGTACCATTATAGTTACATCGGTGGTTTCTTCATCAGTGGTCATGTCTAAATATATCTGTCCTTTTGCAGGTTTCGTCTTCTGAGGTCTTGCCTGTGGATGGCTTTTTGGGTCATTCAGATAAGCGTCTGCGTCTCCAGGGTTTTTATTGCGACACATTTCCCACATCAGGTTGTCCTCGGCCTTTTAGCTGGTGAGTTTCTTCCTTCCTGTCACAGATTTTCCTGAGCTTGTTCTATGTTTTTATACCTTAGTTGTTCATGTTGTAATGAATCCGTCTGTTTTTTTCCTACAATGTGTAGGTATGCTGGTTGCCGAGGCGTTTGATCACATTCCCTCAGTCTACAATGCAAGCTTGAAAGTGTACCTCCAGACCAACGTTTTTCTTTTCTCTTTTGCTATTTGCTTTTATCTGATCTTCAAATCAACAGATATTGATCCTCTGTGGTCAGTTGCTAAAGCCAAGAAGTGGTGCGCTAACCCAGATTGGATCCATCTCGACACCACACCTTTTGCCGGTCTGGTGAGAAACCTGGGAGCCTTGTTTGGTCTGGGCTTGGCGGTGAACTCTCGGATGTTCATTCAGAGCTGCAAGGGGAAGAACGGCTACAAAGCCAGATTCAAACTCATGTGCGTGGCAGCAACTCTCACATCTCTGCAACTGTATGACTTGGTTAAAATTCCCACTCACACTGAGGTTCTGTTTTATTTTTTATCATTCTGTAAGAGCGCTTCAGTTCCTCTCGGTGTCGTGGCTGTTATCCCATACTGTGTTCATCTGCTGATCGGACATGAGGACAGGAAGCTTGCTTAGATTGTGGAGGAAGTGTGAAGTTTTGTAACAATCTTATGTTAGACATTTAAGATATCAGATGGGTTATGTCCTGTCCCACCACCCATCAGACTGTCATTTACAGTTATTGCACATAAGCACTGAAACTGCAATATACAAAGTTACACTACAAATTGGTTAGAAGTAAATCTGTTTGTCTGACTTGAAGCCTATCTGAGTTTTTGTCCTTTCTTAGTTTTGTTTGTTTTCATTGTACAGTATAACCCACTGCATGAGTGTACATGTGAAGCATTAATGATGTGATATGAAAGATTGCTGTAAATAAATTGTTAATATCAATTTGGAACTCATAGTTTTCTTACTAAAAAGCTCATTTTGGACACTTTTGCCTAAAGTGTAGACCTAGATTTTCCCTACAAATACACACCGAGAGCAATGTACGGTTCACTGTCTCTCTCAAGGACAACACAGTCATACGCCACCTTTAAAATATCTTTAATCTCCATCATTCAGTCTTAACAATCAATACCTTACATCTACCATCTGCCCAGCACATAAGTGAGAAACACCAAATGAGGATATTTATATAACTGTATCTTATTAAAATATGTATTGCTGCTTAGTTAAAAAAATAAGTTCAACTTTTAGATCAGCATTCAGATCATTTTAATATGTATGTAAACAGGGTCAATCCCCATGACAACAGCTCACAAACATGTCTGACTTTGCTATAAACTCCCTTCTTTTTCCATGACCCACTAAATCAATCAGGGTTTCTCTCCTGCTGCAGCCTTGTACGAACTGTGAGTGGATCCACTTTACGTATAACTTACTCTATATGAACTACATAATCTATTATGGGTCACTTAGTTTCTTCAGGCACATTCAGATATTAATCAGCCAAAATGTAATGAGGTAGAACAGAGTCTGTGATGTAACTTGATTAGGCAGATTAGTTAAACTCCCCCAGCAGAACCCATTTCCACCTCTTGTCTGTGGTTGCTTAGCATCCAGTGGCACCTGAGGCCTGGCACTAAATGATGTAACTGTCCTAAGTGCGTAGGCTTCTTGCTAAGCCAAGCTTGAAGAAGCATCTGTGTGTCTGGGTACTTTATTAGGACTTCGTGCTGAAGGCGAAACGGCATGGCCGCTCAGCAGCCTGCCCTTTATTCACTCCAACGTAAGTTAAATAGTTAGAAAGCAGTTTTCAGGAAGAAATGAGGAAGAAAGGAAATGTTTAGAAGGAATGTTTTTAGGATTCATGAGATAAGTCATATCCAGGCATAAGAACCAAACAACCCTTAAATTCAACATCCTTTAATTTATTCAGCAATGATGAACATTTCTTTTCCAGTTAGAGAAAAACAAAGTTAAATTAGTTGTTGCTACTAATGAAAGTGAACACTATTGGGAATGGCAGACAAATGCAAAAGTAATACAAGACTCCCCGGTGGACTACAAAGTTGCCCTCTTGGATGGCCCTATAGTAGATAAAACATGATGAAATGTCCTCTCCAGTGGCCCAAGGTGCAAGAAAATGTCCTCCAGGGTGCACTTCCAGTGGATAAAAAGAGCGATGTTGGGCCGTTTAGGCTGCTCTCCATGCTAGAAAATGTGTTTTCCTCCACATGCCCCATAATTGTTAAACCGTTAATGGCTTTATTACAGAAGTATATTAGTTATACAGATAATAAAACAATTTTAATCTTGACCAGGTTTTGGAACTAAACACACTGGTGTCCCACCGCATTCAGTCCTACAATACACCAATAAACCCAAATTAAAACCTTTATCCACTCATTGATAAAAAACTACTCATAAACAAATAAATATAAAATAAATATTTGAATTAATAATAAGCCACACAATAATTAAAAATTACTTTTAAACCTGAAGATGAATAAAAAACGTCTCCGTTTGGTTTACGTACAATCTCTGAGGGCAAAAATGTCACTTTCTCAGTGTGATACCACCAAGATGACACATTCATTCAAATATACAATAACAAAAAATCATTGTCATCAAATGCGTCTGCAGGCACCTAGCTGATAGGAGCGCCTGTTTTGACCAGTTTATAATAGGCGCCTTTCTTGGCCATGAGGTCATCATGTGTGCCTTGTTCTATGACAGCTCCCTGAGACATCACCGCTATGATGTCAGCGGTCTGGATGGTAGACAGCCGGTGAGCGATGACAATGCAGGTTCGTCCTTTTCTGGCCTCATCCAGAGCAGACTGGACCGTCTGAAAACAGAGCTTTGTCTTAGGAACACATTCTTTAAGTAAGTTCTTCTGGCGTAAGTAGGTGGAGATATGTATCATGCGTATCAAGTGGCTTTATGTCTGTGCTGTTTGATGGTGTTGTAATAATGTATTACCTTTTCACTCTCTGTGTCCAGGGCAGAGGTAGCCTCATCCAGCAGCAGGATCTTGGGGTTTCTGACGATGGCCCGGGCAATGGCGATGCGTTGTTTTTGTCCTCTTGACAGCTGGGAGCCCTGGGCACCAACCTGAGTCTCATATTTCTTGAAATGTGCAAATGCATTCAGAGAAGTGGAGAAAGCAAAAGGTCACAAGGTCAACAATGCTGTAACGCTGTACCTCCACAACAAAACGCTTTTTATTATTAAAATATTGACTTCTTGGCTTTCCAGTGTGAAAACAGTGTTAAACATCTGATAAAGTCTCACTATTGCAAGTTTCAGACATTAAGCTGACAGTTTAGAACACAAGGTCTATTTACTAGCTGTTCTGGAGCTCTCTATCATATCACACGATGTTCCTCGACTGATGGAGTTTGACCAGTTGTCAATGATATTGTAAACGTTAACATTTCCATTTTTTAGACCATTTCAAGGACTTAAAATTGACTCAACTGTCCAACTGGACAAACTACATCCAGCGGAGGAAGATTATGACACAAGATGAAAACAATAGGCCTTGTGTTGAGATGGTTTGTAGAAGAAACTTTTGTTGAATAAAACAGGTGCCAAATTGAAGAATTAAGTTGATATTGAGCATTCATGCAGCATGTAGAGAGACACCAGATATCTGCACCTCTCTGCCCACAAACCTAAGGGCAGAGACTTTGTTTGTTTGTGTTGTTTGTTTGTTTAAGATTCCCGAAAGGCAAGTTCAGCAAACATACTCATCTGTTTGAGTTTGCCAAAAGGCAAGTAGAGCAAACAACTATGTTCTGGAGCAAATTGAGTTCCCACGTAAGTTAAGGTGAGACGTCTGCTAGGATGGACTCTTGTCACAATAACTTAAGTTCTTTCCCGTGGGTAGGTCCGGGCGTTTGATTTCAATTGTGTTCTTGTTAACAGCACAAGAATGGCTTACAGAGCCAGACTAAAAACCAGGATTTGCAACGGCAGTGCATGCAAAGTTGTTTCCACTCACATCTGGTAGCGTCATGACAAAATCGTGAAGGTAGGCTTTCTTCGAGGACTCAATAATCTCCTCCATGCTGACACTGCATGTGTTATTTCCATACTGAATATTCTCCGCTATGCTGCAGTCAAACAACACTGGCTCTTGGGACACTATGCCAATCTGAGATCTTAGGAAGGGCACATTGACTGATTGAGACGGGCGGCCATCAATCAACTGAAAATAAAAGATGATATAATTAAGACAGAGGTGATGGCTTTGGAATAGATTAAACTCAATTTGTGATTAGTAAAATTAATGTTTAAATCAGTCGACATACCACTTGCCCTTCATCGGGGTCATAGAATCTCTCCAGCAGCTGAACACTGGTGCTTTTCCCACAGCCGCTGCTCCCGACAAACGCCAAAGTTTGACCAGGTTTCACAGACACAACCAGGTCGTTCAACACCTGGATATCTGGCCGAGTTGGATAGGTGAACTTGCAGTTGAGGAACTGTATTTCACCTCTGAAGTTGTCCTAAAGGTGGATAACTAGGGTTAATCATTTGAAAGTAACCACATAGAATTACATTTATTTTATTATGTATGTTTCCATGTTATTAATTAATTTACCAACCCATTTCTCTCCATCTGTGTGGCTCATGCTGATTTTAGGAACTCGGTCCAATAGTTTAAAAAACTGAGCAGCAGCAGTTTTGGCTTTGGCGTAATCTGGAGTGAAAGAGGAAGCTCTGCCCAGTGCTGTCCCACTGATAACTACAGCTGAAATTACTCTGGAGAAACACCACATGAGCACTGGGTTGATGGTTGCACAAACACATAAAATATAGTTCAATAAAGATAGATCTTCCACTGAGAGACACCAACCTGAAGACCAACATGTATGATAACCCCTCGGAGCTAACCAGATGGCCTCCATATCTAAACGAAGCAGCATATGCCATGAAGATGACACACTGGGCAAAACCAAAACAGAGCCCATAGATCTTGGCTCTCTTCTTGCCAGATTTATATGGAAGCTCGAGTTTCTGCTCATACGATTCCACAAATGAGCTCTCTTTGGCCAAGCCTGCAATAGTCCTGATGTTGGCGAGAGCCTCACTGGACACCTGTGGGAGAAAGTTAAGAGATCTCGTCCTGTAGCCTTTGAGTTTTACAGAGAAATCTAGAGAGCCGGCATTCTGTTCAGCTTACCTGACCTGCTACCTCCATGGCTTTTTTATCTTCATTTTCAAAGCCTGTCAGCATTTTGGCTTGGAACACCCCAGACAGCCCGATGAGTGGCAGGAAGCACATGATTACCAAAGTTAACTTCCAACTGAAGTAGAAAGCAATGATGAAAGACGCTCCGATGTTGGTCAGCGAGCTAACGATCATCCCAATCTGAGATCCTGTAGCCTGCACAACCATACCAGCCACATGCAAAACCACAATGTAATTACAATATCAAAGCTTATTGTTTTATATATGGATATACTATAGATAAATGTTACTCACCCCCTTCACCATGGATGCATCAGTGGCCAGTCTGGTGGTCAGAGCTCCAGGGCTGTTTCTGGGGTCATCAAACCAGCCAATCTCCTGTCTCAACATGGCCTGAAAGCCCACTTTCCTTAGACGGCGGGTGAGAAGCTCTCCAGATTTAGCAAAAGCGAATCCCTAAAACATTCAATCAGAATCCTAGATTATTGTTCTGCCTTTCTCTATAAGCTGACAAAGAGATGTATACTCTATATACTCTAAATGTCTTAAGTGTGTCTCAAATTCTGATTCAAACCTGTAAAAACTGTGAAAAGAAACTAATCACAGCCACAATGCAAAACAGAACACATATCCCATTGATCTGCTCCCTCTGTTCATTCAAGTCCGGAATGGCAAAAGTCTGCAAATACAAAGATCACATAAGTCATTTGCACTTCGACAAACCACACCAGAACATAAATCTATCACAAGAAAGGGGAGCGTGTGAAATACGCAGCCCTCACCCCAAGAATTTGGCTGAACAGGACAGCATAGATGGGGTTGACAGAGCCATTGAGAGCTGCTCCCAGGGAGCCCACCAGCATGTAAGGCCATTCTGACTGGTTGTACTTGAGGATACGAGCTACTGGGGCAGGCGTTACATGCTCATCTGGATCATCCTCACATTTCTGTCAAAGAAAAAATGGAATGGAGTATTGGAGTTATTCATTTCTACAGGACAGTTTGTAATAAAGTATGAGAAAACATAAAAGATAACCTCAGTACATGTTCTGTGCTGATGATTAAGCCATCTGGTAGTGTGTCTGGAACAAAATTACTTGACAATTTGCTCTGAGAGCGCAGGCGAACAGAACTACAGGAGCAATATTGAGAACATCATATTATTTTATTGTGGTATGATGACATCTGTTATTAAATGTTTCTTTTCTGATATGATCTTATTGAGCTGTACCTTCTCCTGGATCCGGAGCTTCCACGGCTAAAACTCCTCGCTTTTAGAACAAAGTCTTCAAGAGCTTCACTGATTGTTTCTGGCAGAAAAAAACCCCCAAAACAAATCAATACAGCTTTAATACAAGTATTGAAGCTTCTGTTGCTCTTTAACAGATACAGGACCTTCATACACTCTATAGCATTGCCCACTGACTCCTGTGAGTGCTCTGAAGGGTGCAGTTTCAACCAATAGACCTTTGTCACAGCAGCCATTTTGACATTAAATAGTAGGGTAAACCCAGTGTAGTGTAGCAGAGCCTTTCCAGTGAGGAAAACAAAAAACATGCACTATAGCAGCCTCCTGACTCTGGTTGACCTGAAAAGAAAACAACCTCAATTATTATCATTCGTAACACCTTATGATCGCAGGAAAAGGCCTTCTTGATTTTAAGGGGTTTAAGCCTTCACCGTGATAAACAGCCTCGTCCTGCTTTACAAAAGTACGCAGTTAAAATAACCAAAGAGCTAATAGAGCAGTGAGGAGAAAACACTGAATTTAAAAATGAAAAAGAAGCCTTTCAAATATGTATGATTATTTAATTAAAACATAATACAGACTTGTATAAAACGTTCATCAAAAATGTATCTTTAATGTAATATTCAAAGGAAACAATAAAAACGGCTCAAAATTCATCCAAATTGCTTGTTTTACACAAACTTCCTACAGTTATTGTGTTCACTATTTGGGTTAATTATGGTTATTTGGGTTTTACAGTTTATCAGTTGTCCTGTACTGTTATTATTGTTTCACTTAGTCAGCAGCCATCAGTTTACTTAACGATAGAAAAGGGGTCCCTTAAGGAAAAAGGTTGGGAACCAGTTGGCATATATGAAGTTGTGACCTTGAAACTATTTTAGAGACCAAAAAATCCCAAATATATATATATTATATATAATGGCTGTAATCATGAATTGCAGTCATACATAAATCCTACCATTAGTTGTGTTGGATGGGCCTTCGTTCTGCAGGGTGACCAGGGTGAAGTAGACCCCTTGTCTTTCTATTAGCTCGCTGTGTGTTCCCTTCTCCACAGCCTGTCCGTGGTCAAAACCAATGATCACATCTGCATTTCTAATTGTGGAAAGACGGTGGGCTATAGAAATTGTTGTCCTGCCCATGCGCACCTGCACATATACCAGTTGTATGGGTATCATTCCACAAAACATGATGTGTTGCTCAATGTTAATGTTTAAAGTGCAGTGTATAGTCAGAGAGTGGCTCACCTTATCCAGTGCCTCCTGGACAACAGCCTCACTCTCATTGTCTAAGGCAGATGTGGCCATGTCCAGGAGCAGAATCCTGGGGTTTCGGATCAAAGCCCGAGCGATTGCAATCCTCTGCTTCTGTCCTCCACTCATCTGTCCTCCACCTTCCCCCACCATGGTATCAAATTTCTGGTTGATAAGTGGCAACATGCACATTTTAGGCTTAAATTACTAACACAGACAAACTGTTGTATGTCTTCTGTATTATCTTTAAATGTGTAAAAGTACCTGTGGCAGATCCATAATGAAATTATAGGCATTAGCCTCTTTTGCTGCCTGGATGATGTCTTCCATGGTTACTCCAGGTCGACCAAACCGGATGTTTTCTGCAATGGTTGTAGCAAACAGCACTGGCTCCTGCTCTACAATGCCAATGAGAGATCGGAGCCACTGGATGTTTAAAGTACGAATGTCATGGCCGTCCAAAGTCACCTGAAAATGAGAATTATAGATGTGTGACATTACAATGAAGCCTTCAGACTTTCCACTCATATCTTTTTGTGTCTGTGCAGTTGCCCAGATTATTACCATTCCTCCCTTTGGGTCATAAAACCTTTGGATGAGCTGGATTGTGGTGCTCTTCCCGGATCCGCTCGGACCCACGAACGCAGTGGTTTCTCCTGCTTTGATCTGCATGCTCAGATCATTTAAAATCTGAAAACAGTTGTAGTAGTGTTGAATACTGAGAAATTAGGAAATGAACACACAGAGAAATGCTATAGTAGAAGTAATGTACCTTGACTTCAGGCCGGGATGGATAAAAGAAAGTGACATTATGGAACTCAATGTCACCTTTAACTTTGTCTAATTTGCGACCTTTTTCTGAGAAACAATCGATTTCTGGTTCCTGTGAAAGTAACAGCACAGAACTTTATTTTAACTTTCTTTCTCTTAAAATGTACTGTTTGTCTGGATTGTATCTACGATAAAGTAGCATCCTGATGTTACCCGGTCGATTGTGTCAAAAATGATCTTGGCTGCAGCGCGACCAGAAGCAAAGGCCTCCAGGCAGGGCGAGGCTTGGCCCAGGTTCATGGCTGCCATGAGTACTCCAAAGAATACCTGAAAAAGAAACACATGGTGAAACAAAGGCCACTGTCTTTCAAATACTTATATTGAATAGAGTATCAGAAGTTAAATCCATTTAATGTTACGTACTTGAATAAGACTACCAGGAGACAGTTCCTTGGTGTCGATGACCAGTTTTGATCCATACCAAAAGGCCAAAGCGAAACAAAAGAAAATGATGCACCACAGGTATCCCTGAAAAACTCCAATGACCGTGCCCTTTTTCACACCAAAGTTCTGAGCTTCCACGAGGTTTCTGTCATATCTGTACACATTTATCTTTTTAATTTCATTTCAAATCATACAGTAAAGGCTCATCGTCATTTTGCAAAGCGATGAAGATCTGGCAAATTACCTTTCAGATTCTTTCTCCTCCCCACCAAACGCTGCTACCGTTCTGATGGATGACAGGACCTCGTCAGCCACTGCCCCTGCCTTTGCGTAGGCCTTTAGCTCCCGTCCTGTCAGCCTGCCCACAGCCTTCAGAAAGAAGAAAGAAAAGGACACAAAAACATTAATTAAAATTTGTGACATACGATAGCACATACAGTAGCATTGCACAACTGCCCCCTTACCATGGCCATAAGTCCAGCGGCTAGTCCAATCAGAGGGCTCACTGCTATGACCACTAAAGTCAGCTTCCATCCGCCAATGAATCCCACCATGAAGCCAAACACAAATGTAGAGAGCCTCTCAATGAAGAAAGACACCTGGTCGGCCATGGCATTGTTGATGTTGTTGATATCACTGTAAAAAGGCGCAAACACATTTCCTTGTAAAGCATTGTCCCGGCACTGATAACATCCTGATCTGCAGATAAACAGGCACCAACTCACTCTGATATCCTTGTGTTCAGCTCGCCAACAGAGTTGCAGTCAAACCATCCGATCTCCATTTGCATTATTCTTCTGAAATAAGTCTTTCTTATTTTCTGAATTTGTCTTGCGGCCGCTGACACCCAGAAGACAATCTAGCAATCAGAGTGGTAAACACACATTATTATTTATTATTTGAGTCGATATAATGTTCCACACTGTCATAAGGAGGGTTTTAAATTAAAAGTTGGATGTGGCCAGCATGTACTCACCTGAAAATAACTAACAATCAGAACTCCTAATCCAATTCCAACATAGTAATATGCAAACATGGTCATCTGAGCTTCAATATCCACCCTGCCAAGAGAATACAATGAGTACCAGCAGCTTTTCACTGGAACAACAAACAGCATTTAACTACTGACTTACCCACAGCGCACAGTGTTGTTTTCAGCTGTTTCATATATGGAGCCATTTATCCAGCAGATGGTGTTGTTGTTGCATTCCTTGTTCGGGTCTTTCAGTTCTTGGACTTCCCGCTCATAAGCCACAAACGTGTCTGTCATCATGCCGTACACAAGGAGCATGAGAGGTGAAGCTGCACCGTGTACGAGGGCACACAAACCCCCCACCACCATCATCACTGTGTCTTTCCATGTGGCGAATCGAAACTGCAAAGAGGAATTTTAAGACTCTTTTAATAAAGTAGTTTGCAGCCAATCTTTATTTTTTCTTGACTTTTATTGATCAAACTAAAGAAAAGTGCATTGATCTACAGAAAATGACTCAGATTAAAGTAGCCTACTATTACAATAATGTAAAAAAGCCCATAAAAAGTAAAAGCCCTACAATTAGAGTAGTACTCAGGTAAAAAGTACATGAGTATTGTAAGCAAAATTGACTGATATATTACAACATAATACATTATGAGATTGTTCATACTGATAAATTAGTGGGCATGTATTATTTTACTGTTGTAACAGTTTGAAGTGGAGGTAGTTTTAACTACTTTATATACAGGTAGGTAATCCACTGGTATTTGTTTTCATATTTTGGACTTGGAGTGGAGTAAAAAGTATATTTCTCTCTGAAGTTTCATCAAATAGAAATACATCAAACTTTAACTTGGGTCCAGTATTTGAGTAAATATATCTTCATCATCCTAAATAAACCCACCTGTTTAGAATACATCCCAGCATTTTAATGCACTTACTGTAAGTTACTTTGGACAAAAGCATTGGTCAAATTAATGCAAAGTAAAATCCTACTGAGTTATTTTCCATATGAGTAAAAACACAATATTTACCAGCTGAAAGTATCCAACACTCTGTGGTTTTTCTTTTTTTCTCTCATCTCTGTAACACAAATCAAAGTAAGACCCAGGAATATTAAGATACAATGTGGTCTGAAACACAGCATATTGTAGTAAATGTAAATATACCCACTTACCCATTCTCAATGTCTGATAAAGAAAAAGAAAAGACTGTTTAGAGTCACTTGTAATTATTATTTTATTTATTTACAAAACTTTACTATTATTGCATCAATTTTTTGTTTATTTGCAATGAAAATAGATCAATTACCTCTTTTATCAACTGCTGGTGTTGTTGGAAATTTGACCGATTTCTTCATGTTTGCTGCCCTGACTCAGGCAGGCGTGTCCTCGCCCGGTAACTCTGGAAGAAGAAATACATATTATAATTAAATATATTATAATAATTTAAATGTTACTCGTAAAACATTAAGTTAATATTTACTCAGACTGTGTTACTGTTTAATTTAATGACATCATCTGACGAGACAGGCATTTTGAAAACATGTGAGTCCATTTGAAGAGACATTTTTATTAACACAGTGTAGAAATTGATGTTGGAAGAAGAGTATTACTGTACCTGGACTTCTCACTGAATGTCTGGTTTCTTCAGAAACCCACCAGCACCTCTGAGCCTCATCGTAGTAAATTCTTATTATCTTATTTTCAGGTAACCTATGCCTGTCCTTTCCCATTATCTACACCCCAATTAGACTGATAAGGGCTGTGTCAGCTGTGTGACTGTTTCTAGAGTGGCTCTGAAAGGCTAAACTAACTTAATGTGCTTTAACTACTACTGTAGTTATCTTTAAAAACAAACCTGTGATTTATAAAATGTGAACTTTACTAACATTGCATGGTTAGAAAAAAGCATTCTTTGGTATAATAATGTGTTATTATATTCATATGTTATTATAAGTGATTGTAAAATGGGTTTAATGACCTTAAGGCCATTAGCTGCGGTCAGGTGCTGTCTCAATACATCCAATTAAAATTGTCTTGGATTGTGACATTTGGCCCCTATTTTTCATTAGAAGTCATTAGAATGGCTTCAGTGAAGCTTTAATTAATAAAGATTTAATGACTTAAATTCGTCTTAACAAGGTTAAATAAGAAAACTGATTTTAGGGAAAGGGAACACGTTATATTCATTTTTCATTTCAAATTTCATCCTTTGTTTCTATCACATAATTGTTTCAACATTGTGTGGAGTTTCCTTATTTCACAAGTATTGATACACAAAATATGAATATTTAAAATCTGCGGTTTACTAAAAGTGGAAATGGAGACACAATAATAGCAATAAAGCAGATGTTTGGGGGGTTAATGCCCGCTAGGACAAGTAGTAAAGAGGAGTTTGCTCCTTCTTTACAGCCGGTTATTATTCACAACACAGGTGATTGATAATACGACAGGAAGGAGGGGCAGACACACACCGTGATAACAAACTGACTCACAGAGCTCAGGGCTGAAACCTGCACTATCAACGAGTGGAGAACATCCAGAAAAGTATAATCTAGAATATATAATAAGAGTATATTTATACTTGGCATGCCTTTTGTGTATTCAGGAGTAGAATATTAAAGTTTTTGATTACTTTTGGCAGCCAAAATATTTTATATTTAATGGGTGCAGTGAAAGTAGTGAAAGTAGTCTATTTACACAGCCAAACCTAATCAATAATACATTAAAATGTTCAATATATTCATCTAAAAATAGCATTTTATTTGCCAGTTACCACTTGCTCTAATATACTGCCTGAGTATTTATATATATGTGTATATATATATATATATATATATATATATATATATATGTGTGTGTATTGAAATATATGTATATGTATCTATAATATATTTATCTAGAGGTCTATCTATCTATCTATCTATCTATCTATCTATCTATCTATCTATCTATCTATCTATCTATCTATCTATCTATCTATCTATCTAGCTATCTATAACTCTCTGCTCCACAGGGAACTGTTCTTTCCCCCTTTCTGTTCACCCTGTACACCTCAGACTTTCAGTTCCTCTCTGAGTCCTTCCACCTGCAGAAGTTTGCGGACGACTCTGCAATTGTTGGCTGTGTCAGTGAGGGGAAGGAGGAGGAATACAGGGGCGTTGTGGACTCCTTCATCGAGTGGTTTGCAACTAACCATCTGCATCTCAACCCCACCAAGACTAAGGAGCTGGTGGCGGATTTCCGCAGGAGGAAATCTGCCCCCACACCCATCTCCATCAACGGTGTGACTGTGGATGTTGTCCAGGATTACAAATACCTTGGAGTATACCTGGATAACAAACTGGACTGGGCCAAGAACACTGAGGCTGTTTACAAGAAGGGCCAGAGTCGACTCTATTTCCTGAGGAGGCTCCGGTCATTCAACTTATGTTACATCATGCTGAAGATGTTCTACCAGTCGGTGGTAGCCAGTGCCATCTTCTTTGCTGTTGTGTGCTGGGGCAGCAGGCTGAGGGCAGCAGACGCCAACAAGATCAGCAGGATCACCAGGAAGGCTGGCTCCGTCCTGGGGGTCCAATTGGACTCTTTGGTGGTGGTGTCTGAGAGGAGGATGCTGTGTAAACTGCACAGTATCCTGGACAACAACGCTCACCCTCTCCACCAGGTGCTAACCTCGAGCAGAAGCACCTTCAGCAACAGACTCATTCCCCCCCGGTGTAACACTGAACGCCAGAGGAAGTCTTTTCTTCCTGTGGCCATCAGACTGTTTAACTCATCTACCTCCGGTCGTGAAAGGGACAGTGGAGACACTGTGTCCTGAGCCAAATGTCACTTTGTCACTTTATAATTTTTACCCATCATATTACTTCATCACTTTATTTTGTGTTTACTATGCTGATACAATTTTGTCACTTTATCACAGTTTATCACTCCAAACAATTGCTCACTAGATTTAGTTGTACTTATTTTATTTCCATTTATGCGGCTAACTGTACAGTGCGTATTGTTGTATATTATATATACCTACGTTAACTGTCATTTCTGTGGCATTGTTGCATTTAGTTACTGTTGTATTTTATTTTAAGTTAGCTTTATCCTATTGTGCTTTGCACTTTGTTGCATTTTGTTACTTGTTTTATTTTTATGATAGCTTGATTCTTACTCTTGTGTTACTTCTCCACTTTTGTATCGCAAGTGTTGCACAGCAATTTCCCTCGGGATTAATAAAGCTTCTTGAATCTTCAATCTATCTATCTATCTATCTATCTATCTATCTATCTATCTATCTATCTATCTATCTATCTATCTATCTATCTATCTATCTATTTATTTATCTATAATCTATCAATCTATAATCTATCTATTTATAATCTATTTATCTATTTATTTATAATCTATCTATCTATTTATTTATCTATAATCTATCTATTTATAATATATCTATCTATTTATTTATCTATAATCTATCTATCTATCTATCTATCTATCTATCTATCTATCTATCTATCTATCTATCTATCTATAATCTATCTATAATCTATAATCTATCTATCGATCTATCTATTTATAATCAATAATCTATAATCTATCTATCTATCTATCTATCGATCAATAATCTATAATCTATCTATCGATCTATAATCTATCTATCTATCTATCTATCTATCTATCTATCTATCTATCTATCTATCTATCTATCTATCTATCTATCTATAATCTATCTATCGATCTATAATCTATCTATCGATCTATAATCTACCTGCAGTACCACGCAGTGTCCAGCAGATGACGCTGTTTCTGATTGTATCTGTCTTCTTCAGACCGGAAGTGTGAACCGGAAGTTGCGGTAAAATACAAATTCTACCAAATAAAGTTTAAAAAGAAGTTCAGAAAGGAAACAAACTTAGTGTCCCTCTCCTCCTTCTCCTCGGTGTCTGAAGTTCACCCTCCTCCCTGATCGATGGCTCTGACTGCGGAACACACGTAAGTAGTTTGTGTTTCCAGACGTATTGATCGATCAATCGATCGATCCAGACTGAATGAATCTCTTACATCCGACAATATTTGAGATATGTGAGATTGTAATCTGTATTGAGTATTAACACCTGTTGTGTGCTGGTTTCAGTCTGTGATCGCGGTCAGACACTAAATCAGCTCAACACAATAAATCTGTGAATGAATCATTAGTGCAACAGAACCGATCGATCAATGAAGAAATCTGATCAATGTGATTAAAGACGAACCAGCTGAGGGGTTAGGGTCAGTGGGCTTCTCCCTAAAGTGTCTTATATGAGTTATTGATTATCAGAACTGTTGTTTTAACCTTCAGAGTATTGACAAACACAGGAAGCGTTTATTATAACACCACCAGAGCCGGTCCTGATCTCCCTGGGGGCCCGAGGGCCCGAGGGCCCCTCCCACCGGAACCGGCAACTATGTCAACTATTTGCCACACCTGAACTACAACCTCTCCCACAAAGAATGAGGAATTAACTCCTCTATTTAAACAATAGGTGAAGTTTCTGTTGGATATTAAGTTGATTTCTTTACATTAATGTTGTTATTGACAACAACAACTGAGACTGTGTTCTGTTTATTGGTAATTAGTCCTCACAATATTATACAATTAGCTTTGATTTTACAATTTAAACTGGATTTTATGAACTATATAAAGTATAATTAAAACCATGACTCGACTGAATACCTATTCACTGAGAGATGTTGCGCTCTAATGTAAATTGTAGTATTTAATCAGTAACTAACCCACTCTCACTGTGAGACCTGAATGCCCCGCAGTGAATGCTGCGTTCAAGTGACGTTGGCATAATCAGAAAAACTCTCTCTGACTGGGAAAATTCAAGAATACCCCCTCATGTCGGAAAAAACCTCGTTAACTCGGTCATAATTTTAGTAGTTGCTGACTTGAATTGATATCCACAGTATTCTTCCACATGTTACACATAAACAATAGAAACACGAACTTAACAAGGCCGAAATAAAGACTAGCAAATGTGGGAACAGGGAATTTCCGTCACACCGTGAATGCAGCACAGCGCCTATTGTGTGGGACTTTACAAAGTTTCTGAAGAACACAGGTCGCTTGTTATTAGTAACAAACTAGTGCAGTGCCCGGAGGAAGTTTGTACTGCTGTAGAGAAGCGGGTTGTTCAGTAGCTTTTTTATGAATGGCCAAATGAGGTTGTGTTTGAAGGTGTAGCAGGTCACTCGGTCCGGGACAGACTCGGTCCGGACTCGTTCAGTGTCAGTAAAACACAACACTCAGTTTAGATGCACAGAACGGAATCGAACAGCCGACAAAACCCGCTGCAGGTGTAGATCAGCGTGTGGGGGTGGGCTCTGCAGTGATTGGCTCTGGTGCGCACATCTCTCTCTCTCTCTCTCTCTCTCTCTCTCTCTCTCTCTCTCTTCACTTTATGCACATTTTATTTATTGTTATTGAGGAATGCACTTTTTCAGATTGTGTTTACATAGAAATGTTTAAATCTAACTTGTGTCAGTGCATCAATTTTCCATATATATATATATATTTAGAACTTCTGGAATATACTTTCTCAGTTTGTAATCCCGCTGCTTGTATTTGCATCAGCTCAAGGGGCCTTTTTTGCCAATAGTTTTTCATTGGAAAAAAATTAATATTTGTATGTGTGTGTGTGTGTGTGTGTGTTATCGGTATCGGTTTAAAAAAAAAGTTATCATGCATCCCTATAAATAAATAAATAAATAAATAAATAAATAAATAAATAAATAATTAGCTGTATTACACTCTCACTTTTATCTGGCACAAAGTCACAGAGCAGCTCTGGAAGACACAGACAGACAGAGAGACAGAGGCTCAAATTTGGAGAAAACACAATTTTACCTAATCTCTATTTCCCCACAGTTGACACAAGGGTGAGGTCTGTCTGTCTGTCTGTCTGTCTGTCTGTCTGTGTGTGTGTGTGTGTGTGTGTGTGTGTGTGTGTGTGTGTGTGTGTGTGTGTGTGTGTGTGTGTGTGTGTGTGTGTGTGTGTGGAGGGCCAGCACTAAAAACCATTGATGTAGTTGTAAAATGTCATTAGATCAAAAACAATATTTCCAGGACTGTAAAGATGTCTGCTGAGATTATAAAAACAGTTATCTGTTAAGATAAGATAAGATAAGACTTTATTGATCCCACACTGAGGGAAGTGTTACAGCAGCTCCAGATGTGTAAGACAGCAGATTAGAAAATAAAATAAAATATGAGATTGAAAGTTTAATTCTCGACCTCGGACACAGTAGCTGCTCTGGAGCTTTTGATTCTGACACATAATCTTCATCAGCTGATTATAATCTTCAACAAAGCAAACTCTGCCTGCTGAAGAAGATTGTGTGTTAACAGTTGAAAGCTCCAGAACAACCACTAAAGGGATTGTTTGTCAACTAAATGGTAAAATGTTGCACAGTAATGTTCAAATAAATAATAATAATCAATAAAGTCGCTCTTCTTGTGCAGATTAAATCTAAATGTTCTGTCTTTGGCACATTTGCACAATTTTTCTTTTTTTTTTCTCTTAATCTTTTATCAAAGTTTTGTGTAATTTAAAAAAAAAAAAAATCTGCTGAAGCAACACTGTCATAATGTTTTGTATATTATTAATATTATAAATCTGTACAATGTTAATATATTAGTATGAGTATCAGTATGATGTATGATCTTCTTTGCCTTTAGAAAAATGTTCCTGTACGTCCTCGGTCCAGTGGCTCTCTGGTTTCTCTACCGCTGGTACAAGGAGAGCAAACGGGTTCCCAACAAGGGAGATAAATACGTCTACATCACCGGCTGTGACTCTGGCTTTGGTAATCTCCTGGCGAGGCACATGGACCAGCTGGGCTTCCGTGTGATCGCAGCTTGTTACACAGAGAAAGGTGAAGATGAGCTGAAGAAGAACTGCTCTGACAGACTGGTGACGGTTCACCTGGACGTCACCGACTCTGAAAGTGTCGGCAAAGCAGCGGTACTCATCAAGACTCTGGTTGGAGAGAAGGGTGAGAGGCTTGGCTTCATTTATAGGAGATCATATAACACTGAAACATAATGTGTTTTATATAAAACACTCTTACTTTTAAAGGAATAGTTTAAAATACATTTATTTACTTTCTTAGATTTAGAAGATTGATACCACTCTCTATTCCTTTTAACATGCCAGCACCCAGTTAGCTTAGCTTAGCACAAAGACTGGAAACAGGGGGAAACAGCTAGCCTGGCTCTGTCCTAATGCAACAAAATCTGTCTACCAGCACCTCTTAAACTCACTGATTAACGTGGTGAATCTTGTTTTGTTTAATCTATAAAAGAAACCATGTGTAAAAATGACATTATGTGTACAGGAATTCAGAAATAGGGTGAAATAGTTTTTTTTTTTTTATACAAACAAAGTTGTTTCAGTGTCCTACTGGATCCACATTCTTTACATATATTTCATAATTTTTGTGTATCAGAAATTGTCTCATCAAATTGAGTATATAACGTGATTTTGTTGGTTTGTTCTGTACATTCAGCATCTATTCGTCTGTCTGTGGCTCTTCCTGAGGGTTTCTTCCATTTTGTTCCCCATTTCAAAGGTTTTTCTAGTGGGAGTTTTTCCTCACTGCAGATTTTAAAGCCCTTTGAAGAGGCTGTATGTATAAAATTTGACTTGACTTAACAATATAATGTTAATTGGAGTTCTTTAGAGGTGCTGGAAGGCAGATTTTGTTACCTCCAGACAGAGGCAGGTTATCCGTTTCCCCTTGTTTCCAGTGTTTATGCTTTAAGCTAAAGAGTGACCTCTGCAAGAAAGAAAAAGAAACTGTATTATGATTTATATTGTGATCTATCTATATATATCTATAATATTCTCGTCTCCTTGTGTCCATTATCTGGTGTTGCTCCAGGCCTTTGGGCGGTTGTGAACAACGCCGGAGTCTCGGTGCCGTCCGGTCCCACTGACTGGCTCACTATAGAGGATTACAAGACCATGCTGTCCGTCAACCTGTGCGGCGTCATCGACGTGACATTGAGCGTCCTCCCTCTCATCAAGAAGTCCAGAGGCAGAGTGGTGAACGTCGCCAGCGTGTTTGGGCGAATCAGCCCGTTCGGGGGACCTTACTGCGTGTCCAAGTTCGGCGTGGAGTCCTTCAACGACAGCCTGCGGTGAGAGGAGATGTAATTTGTTCATGCTGTACAGACATTTTTGGTCTCACGAGTGTGGTCTTGACTTACAGCGAACCCCCCCCCCTTCCTCTTTGTGTTCCAGATTAAACATGGGTCCATTTGGAATAAAGGTGGCGTGCATTGAGCCGGGCTTCTTCAAGACCAATGTGACTGATACAGAGATTATGAAAAGTAGCCTGAAGAAGCTCTGGGACAGACTGCCTCAGGATGTGAAGGACGAGTATGGACACGGTTTCTTGGGGGCATGTGAGTTACTGCACCTTTTTTATTAATAAATGATAATACACTTTATTACTTTATATTTTATTCATAAGTCACACATCTGTGTTTTCAGTTAAAGCTTTGCTATGAATCTCTCCACTGTTCAGTATTTGGAGGTTGCAGTTCAGCCTGGAGGTTTATTTGTTTATCTAATCATTCATTTGTTTGCTATTAGAGGAAAAAATGCTTCACAGATTTATTATTTTATTTATTTATTTTAGCTTGAATTATTATTGTAAGTTCCCAAGTAGAATACAGAGGAGACAAATTGCTGCATTCAGATTCAAATTAATACCCAAAACCAACTGTGTCTCTTCCTAATAGACTTTATTTATGTAGCACTTTGAGAAACAAGGTTGCAAAGTGTGTGAAGTGATAAAACAGGAAAAAGAAATTAACCAAAAAACTGTTAAATAGAAAATAATCTCAGCAATTCACAATAGAATATATAGACTTTATCGAAGCTAAGAGAGTAAGAGAGAGAACAATTACTTAAAAGCACATTTGTAACAGGGGGTTTTAAAAGAGATGTAAAACAGGGAATTAAAGAGGCTGCTAAAAGTAATCAGTAAAATTTGAACTCAATTTGACGAAGCAGACAGGATATTGATTTATTTTGTCTGTGACTTTATTTTAATTTTATTTATATAATCTTTTTCATGCATGTACCTGTAGAGCTTCCTGACCAGCTGAGTGTTCAATTGTAATTCATTATTTGATTGTAACAACTAAAACTAAACTGCATTTTACCTATAATTGTTGCCAAACCACAAAACTCTTTCCAAGACGTTATTAGGAGCTAATTGGGCAGTAAAATCTTAATTATCCTGTTTTATAAACCACATCTGTGTTCCTCTTCTCTTTCAGCTCTGGACATGTTGGACGCGAGGTTCAAGCTGCTGACGGACGGGAACCTGATGAAGGTGGTCGGCTGTATGGAGCACGCCATCTCCGCCGTTCACCCTCGCACTCGCTACTCTCCAGGGTGGGATGCGAAGTTCTTGTGGTTGCCTCTGTCCTACATGCCCACCTGCATCATGGACAGAGTTCTCCGTAAAAGCAGCCCCAAAATACCTTCACTGAAGTTCAAATGAGTTACTGGAGGAAAGAATGATGGGTATAATTTGAAGATCAATTTTTGTGTCTTTTATTAGAAATACAATAAAATATTAAATACTGACCACAACATAACATTTTATGTATTGTAAACCATGTTGGCCTCTTCATTTTTAGTTTTTTCGAATGCCATATTGATTATAAGATCTAAGGTAGCGGCCTTTGCTTCTTAAGTCACATGATATTGATCTCAAACTTGTAAATACTTTGTTCTTCGTGGACTTTGGCTCCTCTGTTTCTGTTTAAACCAGAATATTTTAGAACCAGGCGGCCTTTCCTCTGAATAACTTTTTTGGGCTGTTGTGTTTTTCAGAGTGGATTTAAGGTAAAAGGTTGGGGGAATGTAGCTATCAAAACCAGGGGTCACGTCATCTGGTGTTGTCTGTTACACAATACCGTGTTAGTGAAACATTTAGCCTCCGCTGTTTTATTGACAGCACGATGGACCTTGACACTGCAGACACACTGAGGCATCAGACACTAACACGACTGCACCTGAAGCTTCCACTGTTGACTGAGAGGGAAATTGTAGACATGGTATGTTTGCATTATTAATATTTATATTAGTAATAGTAGTAGTAGTAGTAGTAGTAGTATCATTATTACACATTGCATCATTTTGATACGTGTTAATTGGCTTTGCTCATTAGGACAACATTAGCTTCATTGTTTTTGTTAATTTTATATAAAATTAAGGAACTAATTTAACTATTTAGTTTTTTTTTTTGCACAAACCAGTTCAATCTGATGCCACCGGGTGTGTGCATTAAGAGATCAGATCACTAAAAACACAACAAATTAAAACTCCACCCTCCCCCCTTTTGTGGTGTCTGCTGCTGAGACCCAGTACAATGGATATAACCAGGCAATGTCCAGTTTTTAAATGATCTGAGCACTACAAACATTCAGTTAATCTCTGAATGCATTAATATAGTACAATGGTGGAGGAAGTATTCAGCTCTTTCACTTAAGGGAAAGTACAAAAATATTGTTAGAAAATGTATGAGATGTATTAATTATGCAGGGGAATTGGCCATATGAACGTTATTACGTACAGTATTATCATACATTATATTCTCGGATTAATGTTACTGATTCATGTGTACATTTTACTGTTGGTTGAGGTGGATTTATTCTAACTACTGTTGTGTAGTTTATTAGATAACAAACATTTTCAGAGCTGATCAAATGTTTTGTCTGTCAAATTATAATGTGAAAAGTGACTTTCTACCACAGCTGTCATCCCTCAGCAATGTTGGGGTAGTAGTAAAAGTCTAAAGAACTATAAGATGTAATAAAGTACCTCAAACTGAAGCGCAGTGTTTGAATACATGTGATTAGTTAAAGATATAAAAACCTCAAGTGCATGAATGTCACATTTCTCTCATATAGGCACAACCAAGATTGTTTTATTTACACTCACTTCTTCTTTTTGTTACATAATTGGGTTATGATTTGTGTTAAAGGGGCTCTGTTATAGGAATATATGTACAAAAACAGATATACAAACCCTGCTTTAAGTTAAAGTACTGGAAGTATTAATGTTTAAAATGTAAGTGTGTTACTGCAATGGTCAGATTAACCCACTAGAGGGCCCTGGAGACAACAGGCCTCCTGGTTTAATGGACCAGTGTTTGGGATTTAGTGGCTTCTAACAGTGGAGTTTTTGAAACTCTCAAAAAAGTCTCCTTCTGGAATAACAAAAACTCAATTCTTCTTATTTTCAGGTGATTATACATTAATGACAACCTACGTTATATCCCATTTCTGGCAATAGATCCTCCTAAATGTTACACACTGCACCTTTTAGATGCATTTTGATCATGTGAAGGGGTGTTCAAGTTAAAATAGGACATTACGGTGCTTTTTAATGCTCTTTACATTTCAGCTTATGGTCTGTGTTAATGGTGCATATCCACAAGTTAACCAGCAGACACATAATGAGTATGGGGTCTTTAGGGGCTTCATTTCAGCCATAGTTACTTCTGCTAATTCCCAATAAGGATAAGGGTTCATGAGGATGGACTGGGCAGCACAAACATAAAGGTAAAGGGTGATTCAGTGTTAATCTTCCATACTTGGGTGAGTGTAATCCTAAAAAGTTTTTCCACTCAGGTATCAACGGACAATCTGACGTCATATTTATTAGAGGTGAGTTGATTTCTCTTTGTTTGCATAAATATTCTAACTGTCTTCATCGTTTTTATTTACCTTTAAAGAGAAAGTGTGAAATATTTAGAATATAAGAGCCATTAAAATGTTTCCTTTCAGGATTTACAGCAGTCTAACATGTGGACTGTGTGTTTCAGGCAATCCTGTCCCACCTGGCCTTAACCTGTGCTTTACTTCTGGCCGCTCTCGCTGCCATTCGCTGGCACATCAGGGATTCCTACAAAGTGGATGGCTTCAACCAGAAGCATGTGTTCATCACAGGCTGTGACAGCGGCTTTGGGAATCTGCTGGCCAGACAGCTTGATGGAAAAGGTTTCCACGTCATAGCTGCATGTCTGACAGAGAGAGGTGCAGCAGATTTGGCAGCAGTGGCCTCCCCCAGACTAAAGACCCTCCTGCTGAATGTTACAGACAGCTCGAGCATCAGGAGGGCGATGGAGTTTGTGAGCAAAGAGGTCGGAGAGCAGGGTGAGCCGGGCGGACGGCAGGGGGTACACACAGATAGGGTGCCAGTCAGAGTGAGGCACTGGAAGAGATAAAGGCAACCTGGACCATCCCATCATCAACTCATCATCCTCCTACTGATGTGTTTAACACACAGAGGAGGGTGAAAATACCTCATAGGCTGCATTTTTTAACACAGTAAAGCTTCGTCAAACATAAATCTGAGCTACAGGTTGATAAAAAAAAAAAGATCCAGATTATATTGTCAAAGTTTTAGAAGCTGTTCAGACTCTTATTTTATTGGATTGGATGTGTTGGGTTGAGTAGTGGACGTAGCAATATACTAATCTCCTGTGTTGAGACCAATTACTTCACACTGGAGGAAGTTGAACTGCAGCAAAGATAAAAGGGAGAAATCTAGTTTCGTAAACTAAAGCTATTAGAAAAAGTAGCTCAAGCTACTTCTATAAAATTGACAATGTACATGTGGTACAAAATAATAACAAAATATAATCACATCTCAGTTAAGTTCATTATTAAATTGAAATAAAATTATAAAATATCCCACTATATATGGGCTCAAAGATATAAACGTAGGTCAGGTCAAAGCTGTACGGGGTTCAAAGGGTGTTCAATTACAGTAGAGAAGTGATGGTAATAGTCGTTATTCCTTTCCTGTTAGAACCCAAAATTGTTTGTAGTTTCGGTAGTTAGCTACACAAAGAATGGCTAAAAATGAATTTAACTACTTGACTTACAAAATACAAATATAAACCCAGTTGAACTACCAGCAAGCTTCTACAAAATGTAGTTAAACTACTTGTTTAATCCCTAAGGTTCACTACTACTGCTAGATCTCCACAGTACTGTATGGTATTCTGTAGTACATGTTTGTTGTTTGTTTTTTTCATTTAAGATTACAATTAAAAATGTGTCATAGAAAAACTATATGAAAATTAGAGTTGATCATTTATTCTTTGATGATTAATTAATCATTTTATCAATCATCAAATAAAAATTCCAAATATTCTCTGGTTCAAGCCTCTCCAATGTGAAGTTTGGATGCTTTTCGCTCTCACATGATGACATTTTTCAAATGGAAATGATTGGCGGATTAATCAATAATTAAAATGATTATTAGTTGCAGGCCTAATGTAAATAAAAAAGACACAAAAACAAAAAAACTACATATGCAACTGAGTTTACAGCGGGAGTCAGGCTCCACTTAATGTGTTAAATAGTGTGCAAAGATAACAGAAATTAGAAATTAGTGCAATGTGATCAGTGGAATGTGTAGAAGTATATTTAGGCACAATGTTCATCTGTTAAAACTAAGTGAGTTAAGAAGTTTAAAGATTGTGGCTCTTTCCTCTGCAGGTCTGTGGGGTCTGGTGAACAATGCTGGCAGGTCCACACCCATCGGCCCCCCAGAATGGATGCAGTTGGAGGATTTCTCAAAGGTTTTGGATGTGAATCTGATAGGAGTCATTGATGTGACCCTTCAGTTTCTCCCACTGGTGAAAAAGGCTCAGGGCAGGGTGGTAAATGTGGCCAGTATTCTGGGCAGACTGTCTCTCACTGGTGGAGGATACTGCCTGTCCAAATTTGGAGTGGAAGCCTTCTCCGACTCCCTCAGGTAGTGGGAACACAACAGATCACACATGCTCTTTAAATTAGGACATAGGAGTTATTGAAAACAGTAGAACAGTAAAAAAAAAAAAAATTCACACAAGTACAGAGGTTAGCGCCAATGTTACTGCTGTAATCGTGCTTAAGTTTATGTTTTTTACTAAAAAGCCAATAACCAATAGATTAAAACTCACAGTTTAAAGTGCTGAGAAGTCAATGAACATTTCTTTGGTCTTAGACATGTGAAGTCAGTAATGGAAGTCCTTCCAAGATTTACTTTAGTAAAGGTACTGATACAACAATATAAAAATACTCACTGTTACAGGTAAGTCCAGCAGTCAAATTCCTGTTTATTAAAACTACAAAAATATCAAAAGTAAAAGTACTTGTTGTGCAGAAAGATTGATTATTATTATGTGTGACATTGTTAGATTGTTGGTACTGATACATTGTACTGTTGTATTGTTGTTGTAGCTGCTCCATCTAGTTTTAATTACTTTATAAGGTAGTTTAGGCCAGTGGTTCCCATTGTAAGGTTTGAGAGAAGGCAGGAGGGGGAAAATGTATTTCTATTTTTGAGTGTTTTTTTTATTTAATTAAACTATTTGAGAAGTTTAGAGGGAAAACTGTCAACAGCTCATCTGAAATATGTATCAAAAATGTTATCACTGGTTTAATCTTTTACAGATGTATAATTTATTTGTATTTCATAAGTTTATTATAAATGTAACATTTTAATTATTATAGTTATAACTAGTAACTATAGCTTTCTAAACATAGTGGGGTAAAAAGTAAACATTTTCTGTATGACATATAGTGAAGTAGAAGTATAAAATAGCATAAAATGGAAATACTGAAGTCAAATTTGTCAAAATTGTAATAGAATACATTTTTTTAGATACTTCCTATCACTGCATTCAGTTGCAAAAGGTTGACGATTGGAGTAATCTGCAAACCTTTTAGACATTAACATGACTTAAAACTACTTTGTAAGGGAAATCCAGACAGAAGAATGAAACATTTTCAATAAAAGGCTTTTTAGTTGCATTAAAGTAAACACAATGATCTCCTTCTGCTGCTTAGGAGGGACATGCAACAGTTTGGCGTCAAAGTGAGCATCATTGAGCCTGGTTTCTTTAAGACAGCTGTTACCCAGCAGGATCTTATTGAAGCTGACCTGCAGAGGCTATGGAGCCGCCTCCCTCAAGATGTCAAAGACTCCTATGGACCTAAATACTTCAAGGACTGTGAGTGGAAGTACAGTTAATAATTCATCTGTGGCATCAAGTTAATATTTTAAAATGACTCCTCTCCTTTGTTTGCCCCCCCCATCAGATGTGAAAGCTCAGGACTTCTCTTTGGGGATCTTGTGCAGTCCAGATATCTCTAAGGTGACCAGGTGTATGGAGCACGCGCTGACGGCTCGACACCCACGCACACGTTACAGTGCAGGCTGGGATGCCAAGCTGTTGTGGATTCCCCTGTCCTACCTCCCTTCATTTGTGTCAGACTTTGTTGTCAGCATGCTTCTTCCTTCATAAAGCAGCCAGCTAAAACCAACTGTGAACCACTGACTGAAATTTCTGTATGCTTGAATTAAATATATTGTGACAAAAGAGGTAAAATAAGTGTCAAGACTGTGTTACAAAATAGGAAATTTATTCATTCATGTCTCAGCAGCAGCGATTTAAACCATATGGGCATGTTTGTGGATGATCACAGATAAAAGTTTTATTTGTCCTCATTATGATACAAAATAAATCATTCCGTAAAAGTAAGAATTTATTCACTGTGTTTATAAAACGACTGTCTACAACTGCATCCTCAGCTCACGTGTTGCTCTCCAAGATCAACTGCAGAAATTCATTTTCCGTGTTAACAAACACGTTCAAGTATTGTTCCAAACTATTTTGGCCGTTGTTCCAATATCATTTACTTTTTTAAAAAAAAAATATCATTTTGATTCAAAGTCATAAAGTCAGGGAACATAAGGTAGAAATTAGTTTGATTAGGTACAATAAGTATGCTTCATGCACATTTTAAACATCTGTTTATACTGGAGTGTTATGTCTTTGAAAAATGAATGGCATAAGTTAAAATCCAATTATTCTTGCTTTTATTTAGTTCCCCGCCCTGAAATGAGGTATATAAACCTGAAAGATGAATAAATACATCTTCAGTTTCGTTCAGTGGCAAAAAAAAATATCATTCCTCAACACGTTTCTCTTATAGCCTTCGATCATATAAGTACTGTACATTCAGAGTGCAGCTCACTTTTCTTTTTTCACGTGTTATTGGGTTTATGTGAAATTATTCATAGGATCTATTTCAAAGATATTTTTTCTGACAAAATCTTCCTGTTCAAATTTACAAATATACAACTTATTTATTAACATTTCTATCAGCAGCTTCAGTGCAAAGATATACATATTGTACATCAGAATAAAGAAAACATGAACACAAGAATTGGCATAAGAAATGTCAGAAGGCATAGTCACAGAAGACCTTTTTCTTCATTCTATAGAAATGTATTTCTCTTTCCTAAAACAATTTGAGTTTTGTACACAGGCTGCATAAAAAAATAAATTCTGTGCAAAGTGTGTTTCTTTTTTTCGACTCCCGTCCGCGAGAGAGGGGTTATACGTCGCTGTCCTCTTTCACGAGGTTGGCTGTGTCTTTGAAAGTGTCCTCGGTTGGCGAAAAGGTGCTCGGACGATCCCTCTTCGGAGGTTTGGCGGGGGGCACAAACGGAGAGGGCTCAGGGGCAGAAGAAGAGTCCCCGCTGCTTCCAACAGGCTTTTCATCCTTCATCTGTGAAACACCGCGGAGGGTTAAACCATCGAAAGAACAACTGTACTTTCTGTTTTTGTAACTGGTGTCTTAGAAATGTTACCTCAGAATATGAAGGGTTTTCAAATGTGGTGCTTGGCTTTAATTTTCGCTTGAAGAGGCTCCACTTTGACTCCTGCAAACACAACACAAAAGAGACGTGGTATCACACTTAAGGGGTTCCCAGAAAAACTTGGAATATTTTAATTTCAGTATAATTTAGTAGACTAGAAGAATCACTACTCTGTTCATAGGTTTCACACTCTTCATTCATCTGACAGTCTACATCTTATCAAATATGGTCCACAGCCTGATGTGTATTACTGGTTTAGCTGACATAGCGTTGGACATACTGTATACAGCAAACACACCTGCACAGGTTTGGTGCTGACAGACGATGTGTTCACAACAGCCACGCTCTGATCTCCGCGATACGCCGGGTTCACAAAGTTGTTCTCCAGCTGTTCACCGCTCACATTAACAGTCACCTGTTGGAGAAGTGGGTTGTTCGGGTCAGTTTCATCAGCCTTGACAACTGAGTTGATTCACTGCCTGATTTAATTGAGATTATCTGCACAAAAAAATACTAATTCTTCTTTTATTCTACATGGACATTACGATGTTCTGACCACAAACGGTACGCCCAAAGGACCTACAGAAGCTGCCATGTGGAATAAAAGAAGAAAAAAATGTCTCTCCTGGTCAGCAAACACCAACACTTTATGTTAAATCCAAATAATGTCCCTATCACTGTAATACTGTTTAACTACTATATTGATTCTGAAACCAAACCCCTGGCAGCAGTCCATTTATTCACTATATTTCAAATAACATTCCTCTTTGAAGAGATTAAATACATACATGTGATTACAGAGAAAATAAATACATTGAAAATAAGGTCCATTTTGTTGTATATTGTCATTTATATGATGGTTTTATAAAGAGGTTATAATGTAAAACTACATAATATAACTATCAGCTGGAAGAAAACCACTGAACCCTGAACAATATGTGGTTTGTTTGTTTCTTTAGAACATGAACGTCACGTTACTCATGACACAAACAACAGTGTTATATTGGTATGACATAAAAATGAAATTCATTAACTGATTTATGTTTACCTGCGTGGCATGAATGACAGCAGGATCGCTGGATGCTCCAGGAGCAGTGGCGTATAACGGGTTCTCAAATGTGATTGGCTGCCTCCCACCTTCCATGGCAAAGTTATCATCCTGTGGGGACATTATATTGATGAGATTGCTTTTTACGTTCATTAAAAGACACATCATGAGTTGATTCTCAACCGCTGCTGACACGTCAATAAATACCACACAGAGCACTTTGCTGACAGTACACTTTCAATATTAGCTAATAAAGACTCACCATCTGCATGGCTGTGTCAATGAATGACACTCCGATGTGTGATGGTCCGAGATCAACATTATCACCCGAGCGAAACGTCACCCCATTCCCCGTGTCACCAGACTTCACCAGGCTGCTGAGGCTGAACGAAAAACAAAACACTCCTGTTTGAACTGTGGTCTGAATTCTGCGCGCAGCAACTTCGGTACAGTTTTCCTTCATAAGCAACATGCAGACGCAGAGAGCAAAGATACCTGGGTAATTTGGGCATGGAGGGGATGAAAGATCCTGTCCGTTTGTAGTTAAGGAAAACCCCAACAGCCAAAGCTCCAGTGATCAGGATGATAATGACGGCCAGGAGAACAGCCACAGCTAAAGACAAAGCAGACAATATTTAGTTGTATACATACTGGACACTTTCACAACACAACATTCCTACTGTGATAACATTTTGTTGACTAGTCCATTACTGCTCATGTCCTTTGGATGACCCGTTTAGTTTGCTGAACCATTAGAAAAGTTAAACAGTGATCAATTGAAGTATTACTTGGCTATTTATTAAGGAAATGTGTGATTTTGGCCCGTCAACATCTTCAGTAACTGCTGAGCCAAACTGTTTCCTCAGCTTGTTGGTTTGAGTAGCTTTTAGGTAGATAAGTGAGAAGGGTGACTTCATCAGATTTGGCCTTGATCTGCTCCAGTGAAGCAAACACATCATCACTGTTACTGTACGGTAACTCCCACATGTCAAGCAATGCATCTGAGTGAGAGTACCTCAGATATTGGTTGGTAGAATTTGTTAAGTCGGGATAAAGTGCCAGATACTGACTAATCAGTAAATTAAAAAAAATAAATAAAAGGTTAGATGATGGGTGAATTACAGTACCTGTTCCTGCTGGAGCGCCCCTTGACTTTCCCATCTCACAATAGCTGCCCACATAACCATATGGACATCTGTGGAAAGGTCATGTTAAACATCATTTACTTACAAGGAAAAACACCTTGATGTGTATTTAAAAAAGGTGGAATACCAGAATCATCAGGCATTACTGGATATGACTGGACAGATGGAGAACCAACCAATAACTGGTGTAAATGGCACCTATAACTAAACTCACTTGCACTTGGGCAGACCGCCTTCATCAGTGTAGCAGGTTCCACCATTCATGCATCTACATGCAAGGGGCATTGGAACAGGTGCCTCAATGGCTGCAGGAGCAAAAGCCAGGCATACACAGAATCAACAACAACAACAACAACAACAACAACAACAACAACAACAACAAAACAATATCACACCACAAAAACCGCACAGGAGCAGCCAGGCACATATGCAGGAGGGAATTTTAATGAATGCAAATTGAGATGCAACACAAGAGTGCAGGCAGCAGAGGCACTCTGGCTGCTGTTTACCTGCGTCACATTCATTGGAGTCAAACTCCACCGGAGTGGAGCCTTGTGGACAGGCACAGGTGTATCCACTAGGCCGGAGGAGACAGAGGTGGCTGCACACGTTCTTACAAGGGTTGGGTACTGAAGAGGAAGGGACCAGAGAGAATAACACTGTTAGATATTGTTTAATGGCAAGTTGATAAAGTTGATAATTATTACAGTTGATTTACTCAATTAAATTCAACAATTATTGGTACATTTCAAAATATAAATGCAGATTACTATGCTTTCTTATCTTCTGTACTTTTAGGGTTGAAGTATTAAGAGTATATTTACTACTACAGGTTATTAATGATAAAATAAATTAAAATTTTAAAAGGACTGGGACATGTGTAGATGGAAGGAAGGGACAGTCACATTTGACCTTTTTTGCCAAATCAGCTGCCTAAAGTTGTCAAATCCATTCCTAATTTTATTTTTATTATGTGACATACTGAGAACTGTTTCCTAACGTGTTTCACAAACGTTTGGGCAAGAAAAAGGTCACTACAATAATCCAACATCAGTTTATGTGATACCTTAAACATGACATACAATAGTAAAACATTTTCTCTCTAATTCGGAACAACTGAATGACGAGTTCTGACCTGACTGGTTGTGTCGGTGCTCCTGGTAAATGCGGACTTGAGTCAGCCAGGGGTTGATGGTCAGAACTTTGACTTTGTGTCCTTTCCCGAACTTGTTAGTCCTCCACACTTCACCTTTTTCCTTTGTGGTCCAGTATACGTGCCCCTCAAACACATCCAGACTGTACGGATGTCCAATGTCTGGAACAGAGAAAACACAATACTTTAAACGCACATTCTTTTCTTTATCGTGAATCACCTCCACTGATGGATAAAATACTTGATATATGATCAGTGCCACTCATAAAACTACATATTTGTTTCTATTTCTGCAGACCGGCTGCCCTACATCTCAGCGTTCTGACCTCCTGATATGACGATCTTCCTGTCTGTGCCATCAGGCTTCATGGACTCAATGATGTTTTCTTTGGAGTCACACCAGTAGATCCTGTTTCCATTCAGATAGTCCAGAGCCAGCCCAGTAGGCCAGCCCAGGTCCTCCTCATTCACCAGCACCTCTCTGTGCTGACCGTCCATCCATGCCGATTCTATTCTGGGTTTCCTGCCCCAGTCGGTCCAATACATCATCCTGTCAACACAGAAACAATCAACAATTCTTCATACAGTACAAAGCAATAAAGGAGGCAAATGACATATGTTTTTACAGTAAAGCCTCATACCCGAGAGACGGATTGACAACAATAGCAGCGGGCTGGTCCAGGTCTGTGTGGATCAACCACTTCCTGTACCGCCCATCTAGTTTGGCCACTTCAATTCGATTGGTGCCTGAATCTGTCCAGTAAATGTGCCTGTAAAAGGTGACGAATACATACTGAGCAACTGAATGCAAATACAGAGCAACCTCTGCAATGGTTAAGTCATAGTCTTGGTGAATTACCCGCCAACCCAGTCCAAAGCGATGCCGTCAGGTTTGGCGATGTATCTCAGGTTCAGATCCACCTCTTTCACTGGATTGTTGCCGTGATCGTTAAATGTGGTCATGTAGGCGCGTTTGATGGAGCCAAACTCAGATCCCTGACCCAGAACCGTCCAGTACACAATACCTACGGCACATCAGGGGATCAGTGTTGTCAAAACTTAAGAGATCTTGTTGGGTTTATATTCATTTACAGTAGTAAATCTTACTGAGTCCTTGTCCCTCTGGATCCCACAGGTAGTCCAAGGCTTGGATGTGCTCAGCGTTGTCCACATAGTCTGAATACTGCTCAGAGGACAGGTTGAAACGACGGATGCGAACGTTGTCTGGCAGCAGAAGCACCGGTGGGTTTCCTATACAGAAGCAATGCTATTAGCAACGTCAATGCACAGTTTGGCTTCACTCGCTAATAAAAGGGAACATTTGTAAAGAATTTTCTTCTCCGTGTGAAAGCCAAGCTCTTACCCTGGGCAGCACACTCCGTCCCATGTGGCTCACCGAAAGAGAGAAAACCTTCAGCGCAAAAACACTCGTAGCTGCCTTTTGTGTTCTTGCACTCCTGAGGACACGTTCCATACACCTCACACTCGTTCATATCTGTTTCCAAAATCACAAGAAAAAAAGAGAGTTGAGTTGAATGTAGAAAAATACTTCTGTGTCAGTATTTAAGTGGATGTGTCGGTTTACCTTCACAGGTGTGTCTTTCTGTGTCTCTGGGCTTGTAGCCGGGCCTGCACGAACAGAGTAAGCCCCCCTCCGTCAAGTCGGTACAGTTGTGTTCACAGATGTTGTCACTGCACGCGTGCCCACTGCCATGGTCTGACAGGAGCAAATACAAAAACACACTGAATATCAGACCAGACACTCATGGAGGTAACTATATGGTACTTAGAGTAAGTCCTCTTACAGTTTTATTCTTGTATTTATTCTTCCACACAATCAGGTGTAGGCAAGTGGAAGTCACAGTTGAACCAACTCAGCTAAATAAATGAACTAAATAAACTTCTTTCCAGGCATAAAAGAATACTGAACTCACATTCCTGCATTTTAATAGTATCTTGTCTCAAAAAAGCATGTACACATTTCCACCTACAACAGTATTGGAAACCAGTTATGATTTAATTTATTTCAAGTTTACTAGACCAGCTGACACGCTATGCAGTAACTACTATTTTTAATACATTTTACTTATGTACTCACGGCAGCCAAGCTCATCTGACTGGTCTCCACAGTCATCATAATCATCACAGGCGTACTGTAGAGGGATGCACTGTCCGTTACTGCATTTGTACTCATCATCTGTACAGGGTCCATGAGTGGGGCTTTGGCCTAGATGGGGAGAAACACATCAACTCAAAGACGCTGTAGATGCGTGTAGTTATGTTTAAAGACGAAAGGTAGAACGTGACATAAGAATGAACACGTTAATGTGACCATCAGCTACGAACTAATGTATCATACTCACAGTTTTCCTGTCTCTCATCAGAGCCATCACCGCAGTCATCCACAGAGTTACACAGCTCGTGGCTGTAGATGCAGCGGTTGTTGTCACAGCGGAAACGAAACGGAGTCTCACACTGGATTTCCACTATGGAAAGTGCAGAAAGTTCAGCAGATAAAAAAAAATCTATACATTCATTTTATAATTAGGGTTCATTTTTATGTTATTCTGGGCATGAATCTAATAAGCTTTGGTTTTGTGTGTGCCAGACTTACAGCAGAGGTGAAGCTCCTCGTCTGAATTATCTCCACAGTCATTGTCTCCGTCACATTTCCAATGAGGCTGGACGCAGACGTGGTTCTTGCACTCAAACAAGAAGGGGGGGCAGTAAGTACCGTTGGGAAAGCGGGTCGCTGAAAGTCAGAACCGTTCTGTCAAACTCAAGTTTGTAACCAAACTCTCAATCCCAATGAGGCAGAGACCAGAGGGCTATATTCACTTAAGTTAAAACTTTCTTTTTTGGGATGCAGAAAATAATAATTAACACCAAAGAATGCACAGGGGAAACTATTCAGTGCGGGACACTTACGACAAGACGTCTCATCTGTATAATCCAGACAGTCAGGGTTCCCATCGCATTTGAAGCGTTCAGCAATACAGTGTCCACTGCCGCACTGGAAGTAACCGGGGTGACAAGTCCGCAACTCTGCGACACAGACAAACCGGCACAAGATGAAGCATTAAAGTATACTCATTATTATTTGTTATTTCATTAGTAATTAATAATTGCCACCCAACCCTGTTTTCTGTTGTTTTCTGTTACCCGTTCTCACAAAAACAATGTTGTGTGTTTCTTATTTGTAATTGTCAACAAATGTCCCAAGCACCTCAATGAAAACCCCAAATCCCTAAATGTCTTTATTCCTACATGGGACATACTCTTTTATTTCATGTATCTCGAGTTACTTCTGGATATGCGATGGCAAGTGAGACTTGAACTTCTACAACAGCGATCCGTCCTGCATTCTTTGTAGCAGAGTGAATAAACTCTTTTTGAATAGATGACTATTGGTGGTCCTGTCTGTCTATGCTATGCTTCAAAATGTGAAGTTTTATTGCCTCTTTGTTTAGTGCAGCCCTCCGTTACTCACAAACAGCCAGCCAACAAAGAGCCTCCACTTACCACAGTCCCTTTCATCCGAGTTGTCCTCACAGTCGTTGTCATGGTCACAGACCCAACGGTCAGGAATGCAGCGAAGATTTTCACAGCGAAACTCGCTCTCCGTGCACGCGCGTGGAGCTGCGGGAAAACATGAAACAGAAATTAAAGGGTGTGGAATCAAGAAAATGTAGAATTTGTTTTGGTTTTTATTACATTTCCATTAACACAGACACATTAATCAGAGGTCTTTCAACAGCTCTGGTGGGCTCGGTCAACTTTGACACATTTCTCAAACCTGTCAAGGGTTTATAAATTCTGTCTATTATTATTGTTTTCCGCCATATTATGACATAAAACACCCGACACCCTCGCTAACAGAAGTATGTGCCGCCGTTACTCTGCAGTGAGCTCATGAGTTCACTGGAGACGAACTCTCCTGGCATCAGCAGCGCAGCAACAAGGGGAGAGGTACCACCACGATTTAACCCCAGTCACCGTTTCTCTGTTGAGAGGCTACATTATCACTATTAACTGGCATGTTCTCAGACATGTTTAAATTCTCCAGGGCAAAGGGTGACAGACTCCTTCACTCCCTCTTTCTGACACACTGAGGACAGCCTGTTTCTCTGGCAGCTGATAAGAGTACCTCTCTCAGCACTCCGCTGTCGGCAGAAGTGTTGAGCCTCTTACTAAACCTCCATGCTGTCTGATAAAATGATAGTGGGACTATTCTTTGCCATCAACACTCATTTTTCATTTGGACAATTCACAGGAGCTAAGATCCCACAGTAAACCTACTTAATAGACACTTAGATGATATCAAAACAATGTACCCAGCTTTTCACTGCTCACACTCTCGTCGGTGCTCAAACCGAACCCTCAACTGAATGACGTAACTTTATCAGTGACAGTGAACAGCACTCACTGCAGCTGCGCTCATCAGAGTTGTCCCCGCAGTCGTCGTCCCCATCACACCTCCATCTCAGTGGGATGCAGCGGTGGTTGTCACAGCGGAAGTCTCCGTTAGGATCACAGGTCAGTTCATCTGGGAAAGGAGTAGGTACATGAAACTGGTCATCATTAAACCATTACGCTCAACTAAATATCTTTTCTACTTTCTCTGCAATAATGCTCTTTTCTGTGATCATATTTTCAACATAAGCGCCTTAAGGTTCCGTGAACTTACCACGCGTGAAACTGATTGAATATTTCAATCAAATAGAGTAAATGTAGTTAAAGCATACAAAATAATTACCTAGTTTAAATCTGTTAGATGCACTCGTCCTTTGGGTAGCATGAATCTGTGCTATTTAGGCAAGTCAAACTTTATATACAGTACATTTCATACCCAGGAAAAAAGACAAGGTAGGTAGAAAAGGACAAATATTTAAACAACATTTAGATGTTCTGAAAACAAGAAGTGGAAGGAGGCTGGATCAAAAAACACTTAGGTTTTAGGTCCACCTAGCTGAAACTAATGCAATTGAACAAACCCGCTCTTGAGTAAATCCTAGCTCGAAGAAGATTATAATGTTTACTTAACTGTTTTATAGCAGTGTTAATTCAACCTTATAGTCATTTCAAAGCTGTAGTTGTTTCTGGTGTTATACTGACTGAACCAGGTTTGTATTTATTTAGTCTACCCTCATTGCTTAGAAATGCTGTGAACAAAATATTCACGTCAACAACAACACAAACTGCAGCCTCCAAAATCACCATGAAGTTGAATCAACACCTCTCTAAAACAGTTCATATTGCGCATTACAATCAGATCCACAGATTTAACAGCTCTCCTTCAGTGTCTTGACACCAACATGTTTGTAGAGTAAACTTTGAATGACACAGTGATGACTGGAAACTCTCACTGCTGAAAGTGTTTGCTACATGTAGCAGTCAAAGATGAGGAGAGATTACGCATCAGTTAATAATTCTGTTAATAAGAACAACAACAGAATGTATGACTGGACATTTTTATCTTTTAAGTAATGATGAAACTGTCAGTTTGAAATGAACGGCATCTTGTTTTTTTAATTAAATTGCAATAGTTATAGAGGGAGGGGAGCTGCATGCTTAGGACAGATGGGTGACCTCTATCCATGCCAGTATGTGTCTGTAGAGGATAAGGCAGCAGGAGATGAGAAGCACAGACGGGAGAGGAGTGGAGGAGAGCTAGTCTGAGCCGTCTCTACCACACAGTGCTGGGGGTCAAAGATAGCGCAGTGTTAGCTAGTCCTGCCCTCCTAGCCCTCCACCTGGCCCATCTGCTACATTCTTACGGGAAGATTAGCACGGATCTCCCGTCCTGCGCGGGCATGGCACTAATGGAGAGAGGGCCTCCGATAAGAGACGGGAGGGCCGCAGCGAGTGTGTTTGGATCGTAGCAAAGTACAAAGAGACTTGTGTGAACCCTGCCCCCACGCAAGGACAGAGCAACAACACACACACACACACACACACACACACACACACACACACACACACACACACACACACACACACACACACACACGTATGTAGACCCATACCACTGGACAGCTCATAAATCTGTGGTGCTCTCAGGGAGAGGTAAATGGCGGGGGAGGGTGAGTGGTGAGACCCTCTCCATCAGCACCTCCCACTACCTCACTGTGTAATGTTCCACAGGAGGCTGAGGTGTTGGCTAATTGCCCTTCACTCACTCCTTAAAAACACAATCTTGAGTCCATGCAGTAAACTTTTTAATCCTTTTGAGATCTCTGGAATCATCTTACTATCAAAAAATGAATGGGACGTTATCAGCCATATTCGATCCTAACAACAAACGGTGGTCGCAGACTCACCGCAGCCCTGCTCATCACTGTTGTCTCTGCAGTCGTTGTGGCCGTTGCAAACAGACCACAGTGGCACGCAGCGGTAGTTGGTCTGACAGTCAAACTCTGTGTGGTTGTCACATCGATATGCTGGTCCCACTGTGAAGAAAACACCACTGTTGTCAACTTTTAAACATCAAAATGACAAATGTATTAGTAGAAGTAGTCAGACTTTAAGGTCTTGATGTAATGTGTGCCTTCGTTCAGATCAAAGGTTTTGCTCTCCTCCTTGTCCCTTGTACATTTAAAGAAGGACCCATAAGCAGAGTAAAGAAAAAGGGGGAAAGAAACAATGTATTACTTACTGCACTCCTCTAATGGTTCATCAGAGTTGTCACCGCAGTCATCATCAACGTCACATTTCCAGCTCTGGGGGATGCAGCGTCCATTGCGGCACTTGAACTGACCTGGGCGGCAGGTCCTGGCGGAGCAGTGAGCAGGGTCCTCGTCAGACTGATCACCACAGTCATCTTCACCATCGCACTGCCATGACTCAGGGATACACCGCTTATTTGCACACTGCCACTGGTGGTTTTCACACTGGTGTGTAGCTAGAGGGAGGAAAAGTCAGTCAGTTGATTGGAACAAGATTTTAACATGAGAAACAAAGACATGTTAAAAAACTGCACAAACAAACTGAAGTAGAAGAACTAAAAGTCTTCAAATAAAAGAATACAACCCACCACATAGCACAGGGTCTTCATCTGAGCCATCATGACAGTCCTGGTTGCTGTTGCACAGGAAGTGCGGACTGGTGCAGTTTCCGTCATTGCACTGAAACTGGCCGAGCCTGCAGTAGCGAGCCGGGCAGGTGGAAGGTTCGTCTGAGCCGTCTCTGCAGTCCCTCTGACCGTCACACTTCCACCAGATAGGAATACATCTGTTGAAGCATGGGTAGGGCCAGAAATGATCAGCGTGTTTAGCCAGAGCTTTAGACTACGTGTTGACAAATGCAGAGCACAAAAAGTCAATAAATCCTTACTACACTAATTTCCCATTACTACATTTTACACACATATATAATTATATAAAAGAAGATCTGTATCCTCTACTGACCACATCGCTGCACTGTGTGTGCACATATTAAAGTACAAACAGCAGGGGGTGCTGTTTTTCCTTTGGAAAGAGAGCAACCAGAGATTTACTGTAAATGTCTGTGTTTTGAAATAAGAGATTAAGAATCAGACAATTGAACAGCCTAAGTTAATACTGCCTACAGAATAAAAACACACAAAGCAAACCCAAGGATGAAAGTAGCACAATGCTTTTTTTGATAGAGAGGTGATTATGAGAATCTGGTCTCACTTTTGGATTTAATACTAACTAAACACCTGGCATGAGATAACAACGACCAACCATCCTTACAGTGGTCTAATTTGTTTATGGTAGTCCCATTAATGTATCACAGTTTAACAATAATATAACTACTGATGTTTAAAATGCTGTACACCACATAAATGACCCCAAGGCATTCCACAAGAAGAAATCTTAACAAACCGTTCATTGTTAGCACATCTGTACTGGGTGCTGGTGCACATGGGAAGGCATCGGGTCACACCTCCTATTTGGACAGTCAGGAAATGGTCTGGGCACTCACAGGTGTGTTCCCGCCCCCCATGACGGATCAGGCACAGGTGAGAACAGCCTCCATTGTTCACCGCACAGGGATTGTTCGCTGTTAGAGGAAGAGCCACACGTCGGTCAAACAAAGGATAGGTATTGTTCAGCTTGTGGTCAGCACCTGTTTCCTAAATCAACTTAAACAAAACAAGATTCAGATATTTTAACTCACCAATAGGCTGTCGGTAAGGATGACACACATGGATGTCAAATGGTCTGTGAGTGGTGTTAAGCAGGACCTGCCGATCGGAGCCATCGTATTTGTTGCCTTTCTCCACAGAGCGCGTGTTCCAGTCAGTCCAGTACACAGTGTCTTCGAACACAGTCAAGGCAAACGGGTGAGGCAAATCTCCATCATACACCGAGTGTCTGTGTTGACCATCCAAGTCCGAGTATCTAACAAAGAGAAAAAGAAAGTTAGAGGTCTCACCGCATTTACTGTAACAAAGTGTGATCACTTTCCTGACAAATTATACTTACTCGATGTAACTGAGATGAGCATCAGACCAGTATAGTTTGTCATTAGTGTAGTCTATTGTGATCCCATTGGGCCACTCTATCTTTGTGGTGATGATTGCTACTTTGTTGGTTCCATCCATTCCAACACGACCTATAAAGGCCTTTTCTCCCCAGTCTGTCCAGTACACAAATCTAACAGGGAGGAAAGAAAATTACTTTAGATCACAACATCTACATATATCTGAAGAAAAGACAATCTATACTTAACAAATTTTCCCTCAGTATGAGGAGGAGCCAGATTGATACCGTGTTTTTTAGATACCAATACATACTGAGTAATATTTCAGTAGTTTTTGATAAGGGTCCCTCAAATTTGGTTGTTTAGGATTTGAGACAAAGTTATAAATAACAAATACAAAAGTAACTTTATTTCACAGGTCCATAATTGTTTAATAATTTCCTGGAAACAACTTTGTGTTTTGGTACCAACTGATACATTTCCAGACAATTAATTCCAATTAACCTCGAACGTAACCTGGAGAGTCTTTTAGTCAGTGCACAGCAGGTCAGCTGAATCTGCAAAATTTGTCTGCATGCATTCAACAGTTTCCGATAATAGATGACAAATGATGATGTTACGTTAATATATCCTTGGGTATAAACTGAGCTTGTGAAATTTAAACTGACGAAAAACAGCCTCAAAACTTCTTTCTATTCTGTTAATTTTCCTTATAATTAATACCATATTACATCCTTCTTTCAGGAAGGTTACTGGGAAATTACAGACCCATAGAATAAAGCAATACCAACAAAATTCAACTACACTAAAACTGAATTAATTAAGAAATATATGGATAATAATTCTGCCTATGAAACATTTTTTAGCCCAGCCGATATATCGATCAGACTCTACCGTAACAATTTCCTCCTTGCCACTGACTCACCCATATTTGGGATGTAACACAATGGCTCTGGGGTTTTCAAAGCAGTAGGTGTTATTGGCATCAACGCAGTGTTCAGCCAGTTTCTTCACAAATCGACCATCCAGTTCAGACACTTTGAGACAATCCAAGAAGCTGTCCACCCAGTAGAGTTTCCTGGCTATCCAGTCAACTGCAAGGCCCTCCCCATGCAGAACTCCATTGACCACCACCTCTCTGTTACTGCCATCGAAGGACATCCTCTCAATCAGTCTGCGGCTCACATCAATCCAATAAAGGCGCTTGTCGACACGATCAAAGTCCATGGCAACCACGCTTGTCAGACCCTGCAGGATCAGAGAGTAGGCCTGCCCGTCTGTTGACAGGTTCCTAAGGTAGTAACGGTTGCTGAAGATGAGGTAGGGGGAGATGTTGCTGTTTTGACGGCAGCTGCGGCCATCAGGCTCTCGGAGGAATCCCGGGGCACACTTACACATGTAGGAGCCGACGGTGTTCTCACAGACCTGGCTGCACACGCTCGGTGTCTCTGCACACTCGTTGATATCGTCACACGTTTTACTGTCAGACATGAGGCGGTAGCCAGGACGACAGGTGCAGATAAAGCTGGTGGGTGTGTCGGTGCAATTGTGATCACAGTGATGGATGGATGGGTCTGTGCATTCATTGACACCTACAGTCAAATGAGCAAAATATCAACATTATTAAAGTCATCAGCAAAGATTTTGTATCCTGTCAGATCTATTCATCGAAAAAGAAAACAAAGATTAATATTTTTGGTGGGGTTTTCAGCATTTACATTTGACAGTATTTATTTATTTTAGAAAGCACAAATATTCTATAATTTGGTTGTTGTCCAAATTGTAATCCAACCATTTCTGGATGACATTGAATTTGTGGTTGTATTTCTCTGTCTTTTCCCACACTGCACTTCTTTGACATCTCCCCTAGAGGGAGCATGCACCAGCTAGAGAAACCAAACAGCAGACAAAACACTGAAAGGTTAAGAGGATATTACTAACAGCACAACTATTCTGAAAATCTTACTCACCACATCCCTTCTCGTCGCTGTTGTCAGAGCAGTCATCGTTCCTGTCGCACACCTGGCTCAGGGGGATGCAGTGTCCATTGTCACATTTGAACTCCCCAGGGGGGCAGGTGGGTACTGGTGTGTGGCACATGTGCTCCAGCTCATCAGACTCGTCCCCACAGTCGTTGTCGCCATCGCAGACAAAGTCATGGGACACGCAGCGACCGTTTTGGCAGGTGAACTGGTGTTGCTGGCACGCCTGGTAGGTGCAGCCCTGCTCGTCACTGCTGTCCCCGCAGTCATTGCGTCGATCACACCTGATTTTAGAAGACAGGCCACGAAATATGAACTCTGAACAGACTGATTACAGATGTAGTTAATGATATTTTAGGAGGAGTTAATTGTTCTAACCTGTAGGAGCTGCGTATGCAGAGGCCATTGCTACAGGTGAACTCATTGATGCCACAGGATCTGCGTGTGCAGTTCTGATGTTCATCTAAAGCATCTGCACAGTCTGCATCTCCATCACACAACCAGTCACGTGGGATACACTTCCGCTGAGGTGGTTGGTTGTTCACACAGGTGAACTCTGCACTTGAACATGTGCGATTGGCTGGAAAAAACAACAAAATCAGGCAGGGGGATTTACAAGAAGTTAAATAACAATAGCGACAACTCAGTGTCAACCTGCATTTTTAGAAATACAAATATTCCAGACTGTATTTCAAAACACGCAGCCATGACTTTGAATTCTTTATCAATCTAAGTTGATTGATTCACATTGTTTGAAGTGAGTCTCCTACAGAGGCTCAGGCAGTGCTGAAATCTTTAGCTTCAGGCATCTTATTGTCGGAGCACACATTGGAGAGACATAAGTGTCTTGATCCACCCTGAGCCAGGAAGCGAGAGAAAGGAGACATGCACAAAGTAACGAGTGAGGCAGGAGAAATCAGGAATGTCAGCTCCTTGGAATGGAGACCTTCTGCAGGAGACTTAGATGCACTGACTGCCAGTGTCTCCCACACAACTCTCCCCAGTGGTGTGTATCCTAATCCATCAGCTTCCTGAATAACGAGAGGATGAGGGAAGCAGGAGGGTGCAAAGTGGAGAAGTGACAGGGAACAAGAGGATAGGCTACAAGGGGAGTCGGAAGTGGAAAGATGCAGAAAAGGATGAAGAGGATGAAAGAGAAATGAAAGGATGCATACCACAATTATGTCTCTGGTCTTCATCACTCATGTCGCCACAGTCATTGTCCCCATCACAGATCCAGGATGAGGCAATGCACCTGCCATCATCACAGCGAAACTGATCTGTGTTGCAGGTTCTGACCAGTGTGGCTGCAGAGACAAATCATGAAACATTAAAATGTAGATAGCACAGTTCTGGGATTTAATATCTTCTACCAAATCATTTAGATTCAATATAGACAATATTATGACTTTTTTGTGACTTATTTTAAACTTTTTGTGATTGCCAATTATCTCAGGTACTTCCCCCACTGCTTTTCAACTAATAAGGACGGCACAATACAACACTGGCAAAGCTTTCAAAATAGTCATGGCAACTCCACATTCCCATGCATGGTGAGCTATCTAAACAAAAGCCAAAGTGAGGCTCTGTAACCCCTGGTGGACAAAGGGAGGGGGAGGTGCTGTTTGTCAGAGGACACTGAGGGGCGTCACCACAGAGGAATGCAGCGCACAATAGGAGGCCTGACTGACCACATCGTCAACAAAGAGATACACCACTGACTCGCACTCTCCGCTACATCACTCACAGCTCTCTCTCACACCAGCACACAGATGCAGATTGGCGGACAGACACAAACACACAATAACCGAGCAGCTGATAATGGGGCGGGGACAGACACACAAAGCCAACGGGACCGCTTTGGGGGTTGAGAGAGTTGTGCGACACTCACTGCAGGAGAGGGGTTCATCAGAGCCGTCAGAGCAGTCAGCCCCTCCATCGCAGTGCCAGTGGGCGGGGATGCAGCGACCGCTAGAGCAACGGAACTCACTCTGGGAACATGTGGATGTCGCTACGTAGAAGATGAAGAAAAGAAAGGCATGAAATCACTTGGAGGACTTGTTGGTGTGGGAATCTTAACATGCAGATGAGGGGGGGTGGGATAGAGAATCTGTTTCTGACTCTATTATATCTTCTCTCTCCTTACTTTAGGAGTAAAATCCTGTTTCACCCAGATTGTGTGGATTAAATCCACACACAGGAAACAAGCAGTGTTTGAAATTATACAATTGCGAGAAGAAGAAAAAAAAGTTTATGATGTTTAGTGAGGAATCTTCTTCTGGTTGTTGTGAGGGGCTCTATCATCTATGCTATTCCCTGGAACTGATAGGGCCATGTCCAAAATCACTCCTTTTGCTACCTATAGCGTGATGTTTACTTTTAGCTATTTTATATGAGTTTCTGAAAACTTTGTGTGAAATATGTATGTACTGTCAGAGTAATTTTGGACACGGTTGTCAGAAGACAACAGGCTTTTTTCACAGTCAACACTTTGACTTGTCATAGCAGGAAAAGTGTTACTTATAATATTTATGATAGTTACATCCCATTAAAGTGTCCCAGTAAGCCAAGCCAGTGAACTAGCACTAATAACACCAGAACCCTAGAACTGGCACACCTAAATAGAATCCAGTCATAATTAATGTTATTAATTATAACTGTGCCTTTTCTGCAAGAACATGCCAAAAATATCTGCTGTGAAAAAAGCCTTTTCGAGCTACAACTGCATGAGATAAGTTGTACAATTCATATAGTGACAAATAAATATTAGGAACATAAAATTGATTTAATCCTGAAACTGCTGCTGAACTCACCACAGTGTGTAGGGCTCTCGTCGCTCATATCCCCACAGTCGTTGTCTCCATCACACAGGTATGAACGTGGGATGCAGATGTTGGTAGACTGACATTTCGTGTGCTCTGGCTGGCAGGTTCTCTCCGCTGAGATAGTCATAAATAGGAACATATTTACAGAACAGTATTTAAGTCATAACCCTTTTTATGTACCTCAGTTTGATTTCTGAGGATACTCACGGCAGTTCTGTTCATCAGATGTGCCGTTGTCATAGCAATTATTGATGCCATTGCAAACATAGTCCTTTGCGATGCAGCGCCCATTGTTGCAGGTGAACTCTGTGTTGGGGTCACATGGTCTGAACAGACAGCCCACCTCGTCACTATTGTCTCCACAGTCGTCATAGTGGTCACAGCGGTAGTGGTAGGGCACACAACGGCCGTTGCCACAAGTAAACACTGTGGGCTCACAGGTGTGGAAGGCTGCCAATCACAATCAAGAACAGGTCAGAGCGCTGGCCAATAGAGAGAGACAGGTCAGGAGAAACGGGCATGACAGACACGTGCAGTGAAAGCTCATTTTACCTGACAAGGCAATAAAGGATGACAGCAACTGTGGGACTGCATGCAAAGATATAAGCACATTGATTCATTTGTTAGTGTTGATTTGTTTTAATATTGTTAGTGGAAATTCAATCATGAAGTGCAAGCATACACACCGACAGAGTTGAAGTGAACTTTAGGTCCTAAGAAAGGAAACGTGTTAAAGCAAAAATATAGAATTTGTTAGTATTAGTGAAAGTGAAGAGAAGAGAGTTCTGATTCACTCATGCAGGAGTACTAACGGCTCTAATAGGATTGCGATGACTAATAATCAACAGTGAGATTTTCAACAAAACACACAATGAGGAAGAAATGCAACACAAAACAAGCTCTTTTAAGATCACCCTACCACAGACTCTCTCCAGCTCATCGCTGCCATCTCCACAGTCGTTGTCATTGTCACATTTCCACTGGGCGCGAATACAGCGGCCGTTCATACAGGTGAACTGTCCCGGCTGGCAGCGAGTCCCATTATCAGGGATACAGTGCTTGTTGTCAGCCAGGTACCAGCGGCCCTCTGATGGACACTGACACTCAGCTCCATTGGGTCCTAACAAGATAAAAATGCTTATTACAGTCTCTACAGTTACTTGGGGGTTTTCGACTGAAAAACAAAGCGACAGAATGTAACTGCTTGTACCTGGTGTACAAATGTGGCTGCAGCCTCCATTAAACTGCTGGCAGGGACTATCACACTGCTGCTGCTTACTGCTGGCCAGAACATGGATGTCCATTGGACGAGATGGAAGGTTTTGAATCATGACCCTCTGGTCAGAACCGTCATGCTTGTTGGCCCGATAGATGCTGCGTGTGTTCCAGTCAGTCCAATAGATGAACTGGCCAAACATGTTCATAGCAAAGGGGTAGATGGCTGTGCTGACGATGACCTCCCGATTGGACCCCGTGAGAGAAGATCGCTCAATCTTCTGTCTAATGGCAGAGCAAAGTATTAGTAATAGCAGTAGATAGACGATATTGAGAATATATTTATCTAACAGTGGAATTTTTCAGATCTTACAAACTGGCGTCTGCCCAATAGAGTCTCTCTTCTTCGTAGTCCAGGGTCAGTCCATTGGGCCACACAAGACTGCTGTTCACAATCTCGGTTCTGAAGTTTCCACCTAAGGTAGCACGTTCAATCTTTGCATGGGTTCCCCAGTCTGTCCAATACATGTATCTGTGGAGCAAGGACAGATTCATTTTTAAATCTCAGTTTAATCCAATGAACAAAAAGAGTGTGTGTTGTGTTAGTCTTACCCCCTGCAGGGATCCAACATGATAGCTCTAGGCCTGGACACATGGGCAATAATAGTCCTTTGAGCGCCGTCCACAGACATGGAGCTGATGCTCTGGTTGACATAGTCACTGTAGTAAATTCTTCTGTTTATCCAGTCATAAGCAATGCCATCAGGAGCCCCTAGATCTGTCCATAGACAGGGTCCAACACAACATCAGCAATATCACTGGCATCAATTTCAACATCCAAGAAAACCTCCAAGATGAACAGATGAAGTTAAGTGCAAAACTTACCTGAAGCCACAGCTACAGGAGCTGACGTAGGGGAGGACAGGCTGATGTAGCTGATCTTGCTTGCTCCTGTACCTGAGCTCTGTGTAAAGTAGATCCTTCTGTCTGTGAGGTCAAAATCCAGCGCCACTGAGGTACGCGGCACATTGACCACAGGGAAGGGCAACGCATGGTCCTCTGGGTCGAGGCGCAGGCTGCGCACGGTGCTCTCAGTCGTGTAGATGAGATAATCATCCCTTGACACCACACAGCTCTCGTTATCGGCTGCAAGATTCCCAAAAGCACAGCTGCATTTTTTGTCACCTGTGCCAGACCCTGGGAGGGCGAAGCAGAAGTGGCCACAACCTCCATTAGCCTCCATGCAGGGGTTGTAGTTAAGCTCCCGGGCAGTGGTAGGTTGGGTACGCTGGTCAAAGATGGTAACGTCCCTCAGCATGTTGATATTGTCTCTAATGACAGCGGGCTGCTCCGTGCTGCCAGGCTGTTTGCTTGCTTGGAACACCTTCTTGAGGTTTCTGTCCACCCAAATGATGCTATTCTCAAACACTGTGATTCCATAAGGAGTCGGGTAGCGGCTGCCGTACCTGACTATCTCTGTCTCCCCTCCTTGAGGGCTGACTCGGGCGATCATATCCAGGGAGTCATCAACCCAGTAGACGTAGCCAGTTTGCCAGTCCAAAGCGAGACCTCGTGGAGTAATAATCCCTGATGACACTAAAACTGTGCGGTTGGTTCCGTCCAAGAGTGCTCGCTCAATTTTGGGGTTCTGGCCATAATCAGCCCAGAACAAGTATCTGTTTCTGGGGTCCACCACGATGTCGCGTGGCATGTCCACCTGGGTCTTCAGCAGCACCCTGCGGAAGGTGGTGTTAAGGCGAAGCACCTCCACGTATGTCTCAGTTAGGAAGGCGTTGGTGAAATACAGGTTCCCTGAGGAAAGAATCCAGTTAGCTCGTTGTTTAAAGTGGCATCATATATTTGTGATGACAGCATGAGTTCATTAATCACAAACTGCTAACTGTAATAGGTCACAATTAAAGTAGACTATTAAGATGGTGTTATCAGTACCATGTACTTCAGTTATAGTGACGCAATTATAAATGAGTAAGAAGCAAACAGATTCCCCCACCTGCAGCTGTCACTATTTTCCTAAACTAGCTAATTCTCATGTCACCTGTGTGGGACTGATCTCCCCGCTCTGTGAGACTGGCACTGTCAAAAAGCTTCTTAACTTTGACTCTACCAGGCAGTCTGCTGTCTGAGGCCTGAGTCATGCAGCAGGTTTAAATTAGTCAGGCTCTCTGATTAAGAGGTTGTTTCAGACATAATAGGTAGAGGTAAGGTGAAAGATATTGAATATAAGCACACAATCAGAATACTAAAAATACAGAAATAGTACCAATGTGTTAGAATTAGCAAAAAAGTACATGGAAATGAATTACTCATGTTAATATTAATACTATAGGCTATAAACACTTTCAGCATTTTCAACGTGTTAAGTAGCTTTAAATAAGAATGGGAAATAAATGTATTACTGAGCTTTAAGCTCTTATGCGCAATTAACAAATTAACATAAAGGCCATTTTAACAGAAGTTTAAGAAATACAGTGTAATTCTCTATAATATATTCAACAATATTTATAAGGGTTAAATACTTTGATGGTAGTGAACTTAATCTACATCAATTTCAGGACCAAGACCTACATAACTAGTGACAGAGATTACCAGCTTCAATCAGTGTTGTAGAAGAACTTCACATAGGTAAAAATATATGACTTATGTTAAAATTAGAAATGCAATCAGGAGTGCACTGAGTGGATGTATAACACAGACCTTAGAATAACAGTTTATTTCACTGTTGTGACTTAATTGCACACTTCTTACAGTATATGGTTAAATAAAATAAATACTTAGATGGCACAACAGCATACCTGCAGCCCAGTCCACAGCAATGCCTCGTATCCCGTTGCGTCCGATTCCAGATGTTACTACACTACGTAATCCTGAGCCATCTGGCTTGATCCGTCTGACCCCATTCTGTGTCGCCACAGTGCTGCTGAAGTCACACCAGTAGATGAAACCAGAGACCATGTGTACATCAATGTGTAAGGCATTACGACCTGCAGGAGGATAACCCGGTCATAAGAAGCCAAACACAAACACACCACCATTTGATATTCAGTCAGTTATTCAGTGTATTATTCCTAAACTATTTTTTATTGTTGAATTTACTCAAAAATCTAAGAAACTTTTTCATATAAAATATATACAGTAAAACATACAGGTAATTTATGAGAATCACTGACCTCTTCCAGCCACAGGCACCATGGCCTCAGAGTGGTCTGCCCCTTCCAGGCTGAAGCCTTTGATAGCTGACAGAGTAGAGATGACTACATAGGACTGGTAGGGAGCGCAGGTCCTGTTGTCAGCATTGAGTTTGAAACCTGTGGCACATGCACAGGTAAACAGACCCTGTGGCCGAGGCAGGCAGAGCTGCTCACACGCTCCAATATTGTTGGTACAGCCATTGGATGTACCTGCAGAGGCTGGGTTTGTAGAGAGAATACAGTATGACAAGCATGGAAAGAAAGCAACAACAAGCCAAAAACAGACAACAGCAAATGAGGAAGATGATGTCTCCTTGTATTACTCACTCTCTCTATAATGCACTTTCAGAACTCTGAGTCCAGAAACGTTGTCTCGCAGCACAACCTTGTTGGCACCCGTGGACTTGTCCACACGCTCTATGACCTCAAAGTCGCGGTCAGTGAAGTAGAGGTAGTTTTCATAGACAGCCACACCCCAGGGGTGAGACAGGCCTGTCACTATGGTGATGCGGTTACTCCCATCTGGATCACCTCGCTCAATCTGTGGAGATTCACGTGTCAGACAGGCACTCAAATATGGTGTATACATTTTATTTTACAATTACTTTTTTAATAATTAATTAACATTAGGTTGCATTTCATATTATGTTTGTCAGAACAAATGGTGATCCTTGAGAGCGGAGGGAGGTGAAGACCCACCATGCCAGTGCTTGTAACAGCCCAGTACAGCTTGTTCTCTCGTATATCCACAGTGAGAAACTCAATGTGATCTAGGTTGTTGGTGAACAAGGTGACAGGGTTTAAGCCATCCATGTCTGCAGATGCCACCTTGGCAGGGATGCCGCTTTCTGTTCCCTGGTCTGTCCAGTATAGTTTTCTTAGGAGACATTCAAGAATGGAGGTTAGTGTTTATATCTCATATATATACAATTTATCAAGTCATCATCTCTATGCTTATTACTTTTTAATAGCCTCATATTTTACAGTCAAACAACTGAGATACAAATTGTCGCTTTCCGTTTATCTTTAATCTCCAAAATATGAACTTTTCCGGAACAGCCTTTCATTTAAATACATTAAAATACACTTCCTAGGTTCATTCAATGGGTTTTCAAAGGTTTTCATTGAGTTAGAGAATGTTCTCAACCCACAGAAGACCAGGTCAAACCTAAGTTAAAGTATGGAAAAGCCCAAAATCAGAGTTACAGTGTTTTCATATTAAAGTGAGAAGGGAGGGCTTATAAATGTCTTTATTGTTTCTTGAGTGTACTCTATTGTACATTGCTGGGGTTTGAGTGTGCAGTGTGGTATTCAGTAACACTAGTTGAGTTCTCTCTAGAGGCAGAGCAGATGGTGATGAGGAGGCTGTTAGAGCTCAGTAGTTGTGGGGATGAGTGGCTGTGCCAGGACTGTGTTAAATGGGGCTTACCCACGTGCTGGGTCCACTGCGATGCCAACAGGACTACCTGCGCCAGTTGGAGAGCCGTTATTTGTGATTAGAGTTTTCCTGTACTGTACCTCCCCTCTCAACTTCAAAACCTGGCCAAGGACAAACACAGGCACAATTATTGAACTGTGTAGCTGTGTTGTGACATACTTTTTCAGATTTATTTTCTTCTTATTATTTATTTCCTATTAGAAGTGCAATCACAAAAGCCAAATGTTATTTGCCTCACCTCAATAGACTGTGTAGCTGGATTGGTGTAGTACAGGTTCTCTGTTATCCAGTCCAAAGCCAGGCCAACAGGGGAGCCAAGGATGGCTGCTGGGGCAAACTCTGTCCTGTTAGTACCATCTGACTTTACCCTGTGGATCTCACCCTGTTGGACAAAGCAAGACAGATTCATCTCAACTACTGCTGAATGTAGATATGCAGAGAGAATCTTGTGTTACGTTTTTCCGGCATGATTTAAATGTGTTTTGTTTTTTACTGTTACAGTTACAGTACATGTACAGTATATCTCTTGCATACCTGGTAGCACTGCGTCTATACACACACAAGTTCCCTGTTTAATGTACCAGATTAAGAAATACAAAACTAAAAGTAGTGTCTTTGTTTGACTTACCGGGTGCTCTACCCAGTAGATGGTCTGTTCGTTGTCATCAAAGTCAACATCATAGCCATTCTGAAGCCCAGCAACAGGGACCATAGCATCATTACTCTTGTCTTCTGGGTTCAAGGAAATGCCATAGATGATGCTGTCTCTCACAACCACCAGAAAAGGATCTTCAACTAAAAAAACAAAACAAAAAACAATACAAAAGCAGTCAATACATTTCTTATTTATGAACAAAACACTCAGGGCTGGGAATTACTTAAAATGTTAACAGTTACAGTTACTAATTCTGAAACAGAGATAGGAAAGCATGTTTCCTGGATGTGGCTTTAGCTCGTGGTAATCCAAAACTTAATGTTACTTTCAGTGTATGATACCAGTTGCAACATAGAGATCCTGAGCTAACAGGTCTTTATCTATAAAGAGGATTGACCGGTGAAAGTTGTTTCCACAATCTGATTTGCTTTGTCATCAGAGATTAGAATCGATGAATGGTTGTGGGGCATTTTCATTCTTGGATAATCATTGGCCTCAGGGGGAGACTGTGTTCTGCTTGGCTTGAATGGGCTGAAACCTGAGATGAGTTAAGCTGTTGACCTAGGGGGGACTCTTTGGACTTCGAATTAAAGGTCCCTTGTCTTCTTAAGACCTTGAAAGACATGCTTATATGATTCTTAATATTTATGACTGGAACAGCAGTTTACAAGAGAATCTAAATGGAAGACTGTTGACAAGTACCTGGATCGATCTATGATACGAGTTTAGTGTTTTTAAAGATTTCTTCTCTTACCAACACTGAGATGGCTGCAAAAGCTGCAAAGCATGCAAAAACCATCATTTCCACAATAACAGGTTTGCTCTTTGCTTTAAAATAAGACGTTATGAGTGCATCAACTTATCAACTGCATCTGACCTGACTTCCTTTTTCATCAAACTGAGTGATGAGTGTTTTTCCTCCAGTTGGCAGGATACATACCTCTGGTGCAGGTGATTTGGTCTGCTGCCAGTGTCCAGCCTGAGGGGCAGGCACACGAGTAGTACCTCGGTCCCACAGCAGAAAGCAGGCAGATATGAGAACAGGGATTCCTCAAGCAGTGATTTTCACCTAAAAATTGACAAACACATGTACACCCACTAAGAGTAAACAGAACAATCCTCAGCGACTCTTAAATTAATATACGAAAACAATGGACTGCATACTGTTCATCATATCATTATCAATACATAACAACTAGCAGACCAATTCAGATTAATGTAGATTATCTTTGCCATACCTGCTGGCTGCCTCGCTGGGTGTACTGCCACAAGACCCATGGGCTGTGGGAGGTTGAACAGCATCACTGTCTGGTTCTCCCCATGCCACTTATGGGCTCGCATCACACGGTTGATGTATCTGTCGGTCCAATACACAAAATCCTCAAAAATGGTAATTGCGTGGGGATGTTGCAGTACCTTTTCATAGAGAGTAGCAAAAGAAAAAAAAAAGTGTGTCTTACACATACTATTCAAAAGGAAATTGAATGTGCTCTGTTCACTTTTAGATTAGTAACATAAATAACAGATAATTCTTCTCATACACTCACCAGGTCACTAGCCACAACTTGTTTCCTGTTGTTGCCGTTATAATCGCAGTAGTCAATGAAATCCAAGTAGGCATCAGCAAAGTACAACAAATTGTTTGGGTAGTCTATGGTTAGACCATTGGGCCAGTACAGCTTGTTGCTTATGATAACAGTCCTCAGTTTCCCATCCATGCTGGCCTTCTCAATGCGGGGGTTCCTGCCCCAGTCCGTCCAGAACATCAGGTGGGCACTGCAAAACAAATGCTCTTCCTTTAACACCAACTGCTATGATCATGAAAAGCAGACACCATAATTACGTTCCAAGACAAAGACAGATTTGAAACAAACTTGTTTCTATATATTTCACTGACCTGTCCCTAGGGTCCAGCACCAGGCCTCGGGGGTTGGTAACATTTTCACTGACTAATACGGTGCGGTGCGTGCCATCCAGTTTAGACACTTCAATGGTCTCCAAGACAAAGTCAGTCCAGTAAAGGTTCCTTCCCACCCAGTCCACAGAAAGGCTCTCTGTTACGGTCACTCCACTGTCAAATATCTGTTCGAAAGAAACTCAGTTAAATATGTTCACATGTGAAATGTAAAGCTTGGAATAAACACAAAAGGTTTTAGTGCAATATGTCTGTAGTGACAAAAAGGAACAAACCCACTCACCACAGTTCTGTCACTGCCATTTTTGTTAGCACTCCAGATTCTGTCCTGGCTTGTGTCGGACCAATACACACGGTCGGTGACAGAGTCAAAATCTAGGGCCACGATGTTACGTCCATCTCGAACCAGTGAGCGCACCACATTGGGCTGAGAGGTTATGTCATCTTGCACAATCTGATTTCGACTGGCAACTAGCAAGAACGCCTGACGAGAATCTGTAAAGAGACATCAAATCTCTGTTACCTATTATTCATGTCCATTCTCATGCTAATAAGAGCACTTATCAGCTTTTGCATGTCGACTAAAACTCTCCAACAGGACTGTTAAATAGATCCTACTCAAATGGCAATCTTTGGGGAATGCACTTTTGTCCAAATAATGACCTATTGTATTGCAGGGCCTTTCAACGGGGTTATCTGTGTGGAAGAGGAGCTCATGTCAGGCACACTCCCCATAAACAGCCCTTTGTTGGTGATTATGTCCTAATTACACCAGTGATGGCCAGTGAGTGACACATATGTTATTTGTCTTATCTATAGAAATCAGAGCAGCAAGGAGAGACAAGGGAGAAGAAAGACGGTCTGTCAGTCTCGCAGTCTAGGGGCCAAACTTCCCCTTTAATCATAGCTCATTCCTGTCCAAGAGCCAGCACAGTGGAGAAAATTTAGATGTGTGATGTATAAAGACAAATCATCTTGACAACCAAACTACTGTAGGACTGATAATTGGCCAATTTCCTATTTTACTGTATTATGAAACTATAGGTTGTTATTTACAACTACCAGTGGAGCAATATGTCCCATGCACAGAAGATTTAAGTCAAACTCCTCCTCACCTGAGGCCTTGCAGGTACGCTGGTCTACTTCGAGAGTGTAACCATCCTGGCAGTGGCAGCGGAAAGAGCCTCTCTCATTAAAGCAGTGCTGGCTACATAGGCCAGGGGGATTACACTCGTCTACATCCTCACAGGTTTTGGAGTCATTGCTCAGCTGATAACCCAGAGGGCATGTGCACTGGGCCCCAAACGGCCCTTGGATACAACCGTGGGTGCATCCAGCATTGTTGTCAGAACAGCTCTCCTGATCTGAGTTGAAAGCAGAGAAAACACAATTTAGAACCAAAAACGGAAATGAAAGTAAATGATAACTCACACAAATACAAAATCTACCAATTTATACAATTAACATACATCCTCTAATGATAATTAATGAACAACAAAGCACTAACTATTTTGTATCAATACTCGTGGCAAGTTATTATTACATTTACCACACACGCTCTACTACCAACACAATTTCTCTTTGATCATGTTTTGAAACAAATCTATAAATATCAAAATTAATAAAGTTAATAAAGATCCTGTGTTTGTTGAAAATGAATCAAAACTACTTGCAGCATTTCTACCAATGATTGAGAGTTTGTTCCTACCTGGCAAAGGCTCATCTGAAAGCAGTGAGAAAGGCAAGAAAGGAAAATCACAGATAATTCCCAGGTTAATACAGGTCAAATCAAACACATGCATGATTTAAACACAAGAATCCAAAGACAAACAGATAACATTCAACACAAAATTTATGTGAAATGAAGCCCCTCCTGTTCACAGAATACAGGCACCAGAAGAATGTCAAATAAAATACAATCAAGTCAGAGTTTGATCCTGTTTGTCATGTGATATTAAAGTTTAATTGAATTTGGGGATGCCAAACTTAGAAATGTAATAAAACAATCAAGTCTTTCCGATAGACATAGAACATGTTCCAGGCTGACTAAGAAAGCAGAGATCAGACTTACTGCAGAGAGGAGACTCGTCAGCACCATTGGGGCAGTCAGGGGTGTTGTCACACACCGTGGTGAGGTTAATGCACACACTGTGGCCAGGACACTGCCACTGCCAGCTTGGACATCGGAAAGGCGGCGTGGGGCAGTCTCTTTCATCACTCATGTCCCTGCAGTCGTTGTCCCCATCGCAAATCCAGCTGCGTAACACACAGTTTCCATTGTCACAGTGGAAGAGTGAGGAGGGGCAGGTGCGAGGCGGGCAGGCATGGTGCTCGTCGCTGCCATCCTCACAGTCTGGATGACCATCACACTCCCAGGTAGACGGGACACAGCTCCCGTCTGACTGACACTGGAACTCAGTCTCATGGTGGCACATTCCTGGGGGCCTAGTAGCTGAGACGCATTAGAAAACACCACAAGCAACATGTTAGCACAGTCCAAAATGAGAGAAAATCTAAATATGTTAGCAACCTTGTACATAATTATACAAGACATGAGTAATATAACCAGTATGTAAATACTTACGACAGTCTTGCTCATCAGAGCGATCACTGCAATCAAAGACTCCATCACATCGGTAGTAGGAGTTGATACACTGGTGACCTCTGGAGCACTTGAACTCATTCACAGTGCAGTTGTATACTGAAAAAATCCAGTTGAGTATGTTAAACCTGATATTCAATATCTGTGCAGTTGTATGCATGCTGAGCTCAACTGTTGTGCAACACAGGTCATGAGATCAATAAACTAAGAGGCTTAGCAAATGCTTAATTTTACAGAGCATTCAATTGACCTCCACAACTTTTAAAACATGTTCAGCTGGTACAAACAGGACATTGCTGAATGCATGAATGAAGACATGAATGACTGGACAAAGGAATTAATTATTTGTTGGGAAAGGGGGCAATAAAGCTCAAGTTCACAGTATCTCAAAGTGTCTGGGCTGAGGCATAGGAAAAGCTGATGCAAATAAATCTTATTTAGCAAATAATTCTATTAATGTTTTCATTACAATATAAATACAGTCTGGGTGAAATTAAATAGATTTCAGCAAACACAGCTTTGTGTAAAAATACTTGATGTGTTATAAGTAAGCACCAGATGAGGCCTGCTACTATATGTATGTCCACGGAGAACCAGAAAGGTACTCACTGCATCCCTGCTCGTCTGCCCCATCCACACAGTCCCTGTCCCCATCACAGACATAGTTGGGGTCTATGCAGCGGTGGTCTGGACACTGAAACTGTCCTGGATGACATGTGCTTCCCAGATCTGTCAACACAGATTGTAAGATAACAATAGTACAATAGAGTCTATGAGCTTATCTCCTTGTCTTTCTTGGCCAAAACATACAATACTGTACAAGTTTAGAAAAATATAATTCAAAGGGACAAAAATATGCTTCTATAAATAGCTGATTAATAGCAGCTGATTAATGGTCCTATTGGATCCACAGTTGATTCAGTGTAGTTTAAAGCCAAAGCGTTTTTAGTAATGGGACATTCAACATCATGATCATAGATAAACTAAAGAGACATCTAAAAAATGAATCCTTAGCTATGTCCAGTAGTGTATTGGCCAGATTTAATTTAAATGTTTTTATAATTTGGACTATATACATAGGTTTATTTATCACTTCATCAAAAACTGTGCAACAAATGTACTTCAAGGCATATTAAACTCACTCTTTAGAAATTAAATGTTTAGTTTACCAAACTTTTTTCAGTATTTTCTTTTATAACTGTGTTCTTTCTTTTGCCTTTGCTTCCTGAAATAAAGTCCTGCTACTGCATTGAATTTGAGCTACTTGCCCTGTTTCTGCCTATTACGTATTTAGAATTAACAAAACATGTCTCATAGCAAATCCTATTAATTAAATTAAAATAAAAGTTGATAGCCTCTATGGGGATACTCACGGCAGTCAGCTTCATCTGAAGCATCCCCACAGTCATTATCAGTGTCACAGCGCCAGGTATTTGGGATGCAGCGGTGGTTGGAACAGGTAAACTGATTGGCAGGGCACGTTCCAGGTACCCGTGTAGGGCAGTTGTACTCATCGCTATTATCAAAACAGTCATTGTGTCCATCACAGCGCCATCCTGCAGGCACACAGTGCCTATTTGCACAGGTGAATGCAGAGGGGGAGCAAGTGGTGTCTGAAAAAAGAGTTGACGATCTTGATTAAATATTATAATATTAAACTAAATTTGAAAAAACCTAGGGGAATGAAACTAGTTTTACTCTGGTCAGGTTGGGCCAGTATAATAAACAGCATTTACAAAAAAAAAGCATTACTGTTAATTCCACAGTTGACTTCGTCACTGTTGTCATGGCAGTCGTCAACACCATCACATCTGTAGCTGTTTGGGACACATTTGCCGTTGCCACAGGAGAAGGAGTTGGCTCCGCACTGCAGTGTGGGGGGCTCACTGGAAGGGTCTTCGACACATGTCTGCTGGTTGGGCATCAGCTTCATGCCATACGGACAGCCACACACCCTCTGTGAATCAGGGGCTGGAAAGCAGAAGTGGCTGCAGTCTCCATTTGGATTTGTCTGCCTGTTGCAGAGGTTGGAACCTGAGAAGGAGAGCGAGAGTGTAATTACCAGGAAAATGACTGACAAGTGCGAGCCTCAGCTACGCATGAATAGTGGAGTGAGAAGAGCAGTGAATAAAGTTACTGACCAATCTGAGAGTTGGAGTTGAAAGACTTGACATGCATGATGTGGCTGATTCCTCTTCTGATAATCATCATTTCCCCACCATCGGTCTTGCGCACACGTACAATGCCACCCAGGCGCCAGTCAGTAAAATATGCATAGCCTTCAAGGGACAGGAGCAACAGAGCATAACATCAGTTACTTAATCTCTCATCGCCTCCTGGTAACAGTAATTGCTCTTTTGACATGATAATCATAAAAGCAAGAATGACAAACCACATTTCGAGTCAATGACAGTGAAATTCCTTCTCTCATTATAGTTTAAAATACATGATTCTGTACTGGAGCTATTACCTTCAAAAATGGTGAGACCAAATGGATGGGAGATCTGGGTTATGCGGTCCAAAGAAATTCTGTTCTGTCCATCAAAATTGCTGTGTTCAATTTTGTCAAAAAAGGCATCGACCCAATACAGACGCATTGAGCTGGGTGGAGAACAAAGCAGAGAGAAAGAGTTCACATCACAAATGCTGTCAGAAGAATGATCAGAAAAAATACAGCTATAGACCCCACAATTTAAGGGTAAAACAAGGAAAGATTACATAAATCTTAAGTGTAGCAAAGACGGTGAAATGGTGTATTGTGGGACTGTTCTTTTAGCCAGTGGCTATAGGATGTTTGACTCACCTCCAGTCGATAGCTAAGCCATTTGGCCAACCAAGAGTAGTGTTTACAATAGACAGGGCATGTGACCCGTCAGCCCAAGCCCTCATAATCTTCGCTGGCCGGTACCAGTCAGTCCAGAAAATATACCTGTGGAAGTAAAATAAACAACAAGCATAAATGTCATCTTTCATTAAAAAATATACTTTAAAAACTGTGAAACATCGACTGTACCTGGGTGACAAAAACCCTTTTTATTTAGATTTTATTTTGGATACTTTCACATTATAGAGCTTTTCCGTTTAAGCCAACTTCTTAGTGTTCGCTACAATACTACCCTTCAGGCTGAACTAATCTCAGCTGTTGGACACAGAGGCCTTATGACTTTGAGGCAATTGGGAATAACAGCTTTCTCTAAATAAGGATTTCTTTATTCAGGTGGGAGGCTTAATTTGAGGACATTTTTGAATAGGTGAGCACATCTTAAGGTGTTTTACCAGACATGCGTGGTTGGTTTTGCAGAAACTTCCCTATCCCTAAAAGCATGCAGAGGTTCAAATCCCACGGTTATCAATGATTTACCCAATGAGAGGATGCACCACGATGGCCCTCGGGTTATTGAGGTTACGTATGATGGCTCTCCTGGACTTATCAGCGAGCTTCATGACAGATATGCTCCTGTATCGCGGGTCAGTCCAGTAGAGGTTTTTTGAAATCCAGTCGTAAGCCAGGTCCTCCACTCCATCCACTCTATTGGCTGCCAGTACCTCCCTGCCTGTGCAGATCAAAGCAGTCAGACCACCGTTTAACACAGAGATGAAAGAGGAACACATTTAAATAAATAGGCTGTCAGCTTGCATTTTCCCTGTGTGGACCGGACAGAAAAAACTAGAGCAGCTCCAAAAACAACATCACTGATCAGAGCAGTGGTGTTTCTTTTTTGTGTGGTGTGACTGCTCGTGGATTATCACATTAGTGACTACTTTCCACAGCTTAGGTGATAGTTTTGAAACTAACTAGCAAAACTTCTGAGTAAAACATTCTTGATTATTCTGTCCTACTCATTTTCAGGTCATTAGTTTGAGATGTAAGTTGATTATATGATCCATTTTCCACTGTCCATATACTCCTGTCCTCTCCCTCCCCCATAGTACCAGTCGGCCCCATCAAGCACTCCCTTAACTCCCTGTATAAGCCTGGCTGAATCACATGGTAGAGCTCTCTGCTAGGAAAGAAATTATCCAAGGATGTAAGCACAGAGAAAACACTGAAAACATATTAGCTGCTAATAGTTAGTCATACTCCACACTGTGCCTTTCTTTGTATTATTATTGTTATGCTGTGAATGTGTACAGTAATTAGGATATGCTAAACAATTCAGCCCAGAACGACCAACAAGTTCATGCTCACCAGTCCCATCCACTTTTTGTTTATAAATGATATCCTTGGCTGTGTCTGAGAAGAAGATAGCATCGTCTTCAGCACTAAAATCCACTCCAACAAAGTAGGAAGGTGATCCAGTGACGGGCAGGATGATGTCTTCCTGGGAAGAGAGGTTAAAGGGGATCCCTCTCACGGCTAGCTGGCTGGAGAACAGCAGAAACTGCCTCACAGCTGAAGATGGGGAAATCAGAAGATGATATGAAACAAGATAGCCTTTAATGCCAAAGATCTTAATCCTCACAAAAACATCATAACACAAAGAAAGGGTTAAACAAGCTCTGGGTTGCTGGACAGGTGAGTTTCAGGTGAACATTTACATCTTTAGGGTATTAAGTATAATTTTACATTTTAAACCAGGAAACATATTGAGATCTGTCTGAGAAACAAATCACTACAATTATAAACGGAAGTTCTCTTACCAAAACATCGCTTGCCATCGGCATGTAGGTCGTACCCCATGCGACATTTGCAACGGTAACCCAGTCCTCCATTGTCACTCCTATGACTCAGAACACAGATCTGCTCACAACCACCTTTGTCTGTACTGCAAGGGTTTGGCACTGGAGGCAAAAACAAAACAAATTCCAGTGACTGGCTATACTTGGTGGTATACTTCCTTTACAAACACTGTTACATGTCAGGAAATCTCGGTAAATTCCCATTACACTGGAGAACGAACAGTGAGAACTGTGAGCTGCATCAGGACCACTCTGACTGTAAGAAATGTGGCTCATTGAAAAGCTTACCCTGTGGCTGTTTCAGCTGATGTATCACTGCCACTCCGTGTGGAGTCTGAGATGTACCGTAAACAACTTGAGGACTTCCGTCAGTGAACTTGTTGGCTTTCATTACAGCCATCTTGGTCCAGTCCGTGAAATAGACATTGTGCTCAAACAGACTGATGCCAAATGGGTGTGGGATCACAGCACCTCCATGGACCACGGTTTTTCTATCACAAAAAACATTTTTTTTATTAGAATATAAATACTCTACTCACATAGTTCTTGGAAATAGTTTTTTATGTTTTTGTTTGTAAATTCAATTAAAATACTATTTTTAAAGGAATAACACATGACATATTCACCTGTGAAGGCCATCATATGTCGCAGTTTCAATGTAGTCATAGCGACTGTCAACCCAGTAGATGCGCTGGGCCTCAAGGTCCAGTGTGATACCAGCTGGCCAGCCCAGTTTACTCCCAATAATCCCGTAACGGTTGGTGCCATCCATGAAGGCCCGCTCCAGGCCTGGTTGTCCATTCATGGCCTCCCAATCTGAGAAGAACATGTACCTGTGAAAGGAAGTTAAATGTTTAATCTGCCAGTTTCCTCTGATGGGGATCATTACATGAGGATTGCTTTGTACAGCTGGGACCACTGGAATAACATTATATGTATTCACTTAATAAAAACTATAGGAGACTTCCTTATCATTAATTAAGTCTGGCATCCACAGCATTAGGTCGCAAAGTGGGTGGCTGTGCATCTCACCAAAGAGCTGTACATTAATTTACGATAAGCAATTTATCTGTAGCCACCTGGCTCTCCTCCCCCCTAGAACTATACTATTGGATTACAATGAGGGTCATCACTTACATTGCTCCTCACTAATCCACCCAGGGCAATCTGTTAATCTCACACACACCCCCCATTATTCCATGCCAATGGAGCACGACAGATACTGTATGTGTGGTTTGGGAATGGGTGGATAGATGAATGAATGGAAACTGGGAGATGTGCTTACCCGACAGTGGGGTCCACCGCTACTCCTCTTGGGTTTCCAAGGTTTTCAGTGATGAGTGTGACCCGGTTACTTCCATCAAAGTCCACCATGTCAATCCTGTTGACGCTGGCCTCCACCACATACAGTTTATTGTTCACCCAATCCACTGCCAGGTTCTCAGGGTAGTCAACTGATACATTTAAAACCACCTGCATGTTGGAACCGTCCATATCCACAGAAAACACCTGTACACAAAAGACGCCATTGTTGATAGGAAATTACCCCGTAGGTGGTCACTGACTCCAGGAATAAAGGAAAGATGTTAAAGGATAAGTTCACATTTTTTCAAGTGTATCTTAATACAATACTCAGATGCCCTATAGGTACATTAAAAGTATTATTGGTTAATGAAATTGTTCCCCCTGTCCATCCTGGGCACAAACACGAATCAATGTATGAGGGGATTTTTTACATCAATTTCCGTGTAAAAGATAGGAGACAAAATCCCCAGTCTTCGTTCGGGATAAAAATGACTTCTAAAATGTAGCTTTAGAAGGCTTTAGGCTGAGTCTGAGTTAGATAAATCAAGTCGGCATCTTTCAAAATGCAGTTCTCTTTTGTACAAAATTACCACCTTATGCTTCAATAGACAGAAGGTAATGCAGCAAGCATATTTTGCACCTCATTGACTTGATTTGTTTAACTCAGATGGCTTATAATAGCTTTGGTTGAACATAGACGTTGGATTTTGTCCTCCACCATCTGCCAGTATGAACAGGAAACAATTACAGCAAAATGAAACTATTTCTCTGTACATATGGGCATGCGAGTACTGTTTTAGGTTACACTTGATACAATGTAAACCTATCCTTAAAGACAGAGGATGATTTAAGAGTAGTCTATGGAAGTCAATAGCTTTCACAGGCATGAATGTAACAGTAACACAGGTAGAGGTACAAAAAGGCAGAGAGAGATTATTTGTTTTATTGTCTGATGATTCTGTCTTGTTTCTGAGAAGCTTATAAAGTGTTTTTCTGAACCTGCCACTCCACCGATACTATGATGGCCCTTGTTTCTCAGACTAGAAGTCTTGGCACCATGCAGCTGGTTAGGGGGGTACTGTTCTTAGCAGCTCTGCTTCTTTTGAAACAAGATCCGAACGTCTAAAAAGCAGGATTTTCAACTGACCTGTTTAAAGAGAAACTGAAGATGTAGAAATAGCCTGGTAGTTTAACCTTTCTGGTTGCATTCACATGCCCTGTTTGCGCTTTCCCTCCTTCTAATCTGACATGCTGCCATGGAGGTGGCTGATATACACAGATGCCCAGTCACAGATACGTCCTAGCCTTTCAGCCCAGTGGCTGCAGTTCAAACCATTGAGGAGCCAAAGCATAGGCCGAACAAAGACGTTTTAGCTAGCCAAAGAATGCATATAGATGGACGGTGCCACTGAAAACAAATACAGCATGATTACTTCCAACATGATCGAGTTACAAAAATTGCACCCTGGTATGTGAACATCATACCTGCCTATCAGACAGGCTTCAAGATTAGGCCATTTGGATTCCATTCCACGTCTACTTCCCTTCATTATGACCCAGCCGCAAAGGAGCCAACAGCTATCCCATTATTATAGTATCAACATAGCTGATATTTTAAAGGATAACTGAAAGAATTCCATCCTGGCCAGCTCCAGTCTAACTCAAGTATTTCCTCAAACAAGAAACTGGTCCACCCCCTGTAAACTCTTACCCAGGCATAACAAAGTACGGAGAAACACACAGTAGTAAATACATACAGATGAACATTTTGCTATGGAAATTGGATTTAAAAAATACCTTATTCTGAATGGTATCAGTCCAGAAGATCCTATGGAGATTATAATGGAAGTCCACTCCCACTGCAACGCCTCTGTTCTGTGAATTAACCAAAGTGCGCAGGTTGTTGCCATGGATGTCCCCTATTAGCAGGTCTCTGCCATTAGAAAATATCAAGGAAGGTACTCCAGCTGCAAAGGAAATAAAATAAAGTTACAAACAGCATGAAGACGTTATTTGAAAATGTCAGGTTAGAACCAGAGCCTGATTTGTAGTAAAACAGAAATCAATTTTGTAGTGTGCATACTCAACTTAAAATATCAACGGAAATTTACAGAATGTAGCACATTAATTCAGATCCCTGACTCAGACTAATGAAGGTAGAGTATGTTCTAGCCACTATCATTACACACTCTTTTCACTAAAGCTAAAGGCAGAGAGGTCAGCCTCTCAGTCAACACTCTTTCTATGTTCCACAAAGGCAAGAGACTAACTAAAACAACATTCAGCACGCAACAATGCACCATAAAGAAGTACAGACGCTCAGTAAAGCAGCTATGGTGGTTGGCAAACAGGAAAGGGGGTGTTGCTAATAAACCTAATTCGGATGGATCATTTATACATTCAGAATGGGAGCATACTGTATGTAAGATATGACACTCACTTGAGACGTCAGCTCTGCAGTATCTGTGCTGCTCCAGGATGTAGCCCTCTCGACAGCTGCAGCGATGGGAGCCTACACGTTCCTCACACAGCTGGTCACACACGCCCCACATTGAACAGTCGTCAAAGTCTTCAGCATGAAATGAAAATCACAGCAGACTAGGATTAAACACAGATTTGTTTTGTCTGACTGAAATTACACATTAACCTGTGATCAGGTGTGAATCAACAAAATGGTCCTTTTAAATATCTGAATCCCAAGAAAAACTGCAGATTTTGTGTGCATTTGTTTGCAAACCTGAGGTGAGTTGTTTGGGCTCAGGCCAGAATAAGATTGAGTGCCAGTGTTTGTGTGCACAAAGTTTAGGTCTTATCTGGGCAAAGTTTTTTCTGTGTACTTCTGGTATCCTGTGATTGAGTATCTCTGTTGTTAACAGAATGATGTCACACTCTTACAGTAAAAACTGGAACCAAAAAAAAGGTATGAAGAGAGAAAAGGTTTTCCAGTACTAGCTACTCCTTATCTCATTTATTGAACCAAAGTAGACGCCTTCCATTACATGGAAAAGCATTGAGCATCCCAACTTATCCTTCCTGTTGTCTTATATGAAGAAAAAATCTCAAGGATAATGTAAGGTCAATGAAGGATACATACCTATACATGAGCGACTATTGTTGCTGCTGACAATGTATCCGGAAGGACAAGAACAGGTCCCTCCATCGGGGGAAGCATGACAACGATGCTCACAGCTCAGAGAGGCACATCTCCAGATACCTGACCAACGCAGAAACCAGATTAGACAGTGATTATATTTATACAATAGCATAGTTTCTGTGATATTCGATGTCCTATTGTGCACTTGACACAAGTTGTGATGGTACTAACTGCAGTTGCGCCCAGCAGTGGTGTTAGTTTCATCCTCTCCCTCGGGACAGTGAGCTGTCCCATCACACAGCTGATCCATGGGGATACACAGGCCAGTGGACGGACAGGGCCATTCTCCTGGGTAACACTCCCGCTGTACATTATCTGCAGGCAAAACAAATTCAATATCTTTGTCTGTGCAGGCTTACACATCAGAAAATCAGAAAACAGGACAGCAGAGCATTTCACATGTGTTAGACTTTAGGAATTCGAAAATATTCACAGTGCATTAAGGGCAGGGAGTCTTAACTCCACAGGAATGTGGTGCTGATCTTAAAAAAATTGTGACTGGGACTTTCTTGTCAGGGAAAATACTGTCACTTTAAATCGATGCAGGGGAGTGGAGCTCTGAGGGGGTCACATGGGGGCTCAGAGGGCTTCTGCAGCCCATCCTCTAAAAACACACACTCTTCACAGCCGTGTGGAGGAATTCTAAAGCCCTTTGGGGGGCTGCGCAATCTTGTGCCACAAAGAGGCATTTGAATAACACACTTAAAGGAGCACAGGCATAGCGTCTTGCTAGCCCAAACCAACCATGGAGACAGGGGATGAATCAGGTTCAGACAGAGAGCCTGAGTTGTTACGCATTGTAGTGTTTCTTAACCGGCCAAATGTAAAAAGTTTCTTGTCCAACAGCAAAAATTTGCTAGATTTATGAGAACTTGTTTCCAAATATTGTATCCATACCACAGCCTTTTTCGTCTCCATTGTCCTCACAGTCATCCTCTCCATCACAAACCCAGATTCGGTGGATGCAGCGTCCACTGGGGCAGGTGAAGTAGTTCCCTCTGCATGTAGGATATGCTGCAGGTGAAGTGGAACATATTAATACACAGAAAAGATCAGAGACACATACATTTCTCTGGGTGAGGATAAGAGTCATAAAACAGACAGTGGGGTTTGATTACAAGGGAAGAGGGTAGAAAGACAGAGGCCACATACTGCAGTTTAGCTCATCACTTCGGTCTCCACAGTCATCGTCATGGTCACAGACGTAGCGCTGAGGAACACACAACCCATTATGACATGGGAACAGGCCCGCATTGCAGTGCTGTGCTAAAGAAAACACAACAAAAAAAAGACAAAAAAATATGTATTTGGTGATGATGTCATGTTATGGATGGTATTTCAACAAAGACTTCCACTTGAACAGTTTGTCACCAAAATTAATTACTTACTGCAATTTGCCTCATCGGAGCCATCACGACAGTCAAGTATGTGGTCACATCGCTGGGTCCGGTTGTAGCAGGCCCCATTAGCACACCTCAGCTCTGTACACTCGGGGTAATCTGGAAAGATTAAATCATTATCAGCACAACGCAATGCCTTCAAATCAGCCTGACAACTGTGCTCTTTTCGGCTTTTAAAGTGTGCAAAGCTCAGTGAATGGGAAGAATGAGAGACTAAAATTTAACGCCTCCACCATAACAACAGCAGTCGCCACAGCGGTCTTTATGCAATTGTGAGATTACCACAGTGTGTAGTGCTGTGAGTCTACCATGTCGGCACAATAATGGCATAGCAGCTGAACTTCAGCTTGACTAATCCACCAAGGAATCTGCAATCAACCTCTGACAACAAGAAGCATATTGTGGCCCATTCTGTCAGTCAGCGAGCCTCTTAATCTTAACAAATTGATTAAAATGCCACAGGAGCCTGAGATAATAAAAAAAAAAGGGAAACCACCCTGGAGAAGACTTACGGCAATCTCTCTCATCAGACCCATCTGAGCAGTCCGCCAGACGGTCACATCGGTATTCTCCTGGGATGCATGCCCCGTTACTACAGCTGAACTGCCCACTGGTGCACGTCCTTCCAGCTGGGGGCAAATAGATAGGACAGGAGAGTGACTAAGTGGCATATATAAAGGTCGGGATCTACTTGTACTTTAGATAAAGGTGCTGAACTTCCTCAGTCACACAGGTGGCTATGGTGGGTACATATTTTAAGATCTTACTGTTCAAACCTAAACACTTTCATCAAAACATCAGGAATATTCTATTTAATGTAACGTTGCAGCCATAAAAATGAATTTCAATGAAATCAATGAATCCTGGATTTTAATATTCCAATACCTGAATACATGTGTGATAAGAAATATTAGAAATCTGAAATACAACTTATAAGCTCCTCTGAAGAATTGTTAATAATGCCAAATTTACTTACGGCAGTGTTGCCTCTCATCTGAGCCATCTTCACAGTCCTCCTCATCGTCACACACCCACACATCAGGGATACACTCGCCGTCACTCAAACACTGGAAATGACTGTCATCACATGTTACCTGAGCTGTGGGAAAACACACAGACCATTTCATTATTTACAGCAGTTCTGTAATCTAGTAGGAAAAAGTTACGATGTACATTTGCTCAAGTACAGTACTTCAGTGCAACTTTGAGGTACTTGTACTTGAGTGGTTTTATTTTATGCCACTATATACTTCTGCTCCACTTAATTGTAAATATTGTACTTTATTCTAAACTAGATTTTACAGCACTAAAGTTACTAGTTACTTTGCAGATACAGAGTATATATACAAAACATATAATCAATGTATGTGTGATACATTCACTGTTATAGATTAAACTAAATAGGAGCATGTCTACTTTTGATGCTTTAAGGATATTTTGCTGATAATACTTTTTTTAAGGAGGAATTAACTTGAAGTAAAGGATCTGTGTATTTCTTCCGCTACTAAATGTCCAAACCTTCTCAGACGTGATACAGTGTGATATAATGAGTAACTCACGGCAGTCGTGTTCATCAGAGTCATCCACACAGTCTGATGTGCCGTCACAGTGCCAGTCACCTGGTATACATCGGCCTGTCCCACAGCGGAACTGCCCCAACTCACATCCTGCACACAATCAAATGGTACATAATTCAGAGCTGGATTTCCAGAACTCCACTGTTACTGTTTCTCATCATTGTTTTAAAACTAAAAGCTATAAAAAATATAGTACCAAAATTGATAAACTCTTAAATGAAAACATTGCATATGGGGGGTAGGGATGCCTTCCACTGATGAAGCATATTGTTAACAGCATTGACAAGCCCTGGAGACAAGCGTGCCAGCCATCCCCCCGACAGTTACACAACCTTCACCGCACTCATCCCGAGCCCCCTTTTGATGTTCACGCTGAGTGGCATCTGTAGAGATAAGGTACCACCACTCTACCTTCCCAGACGTTTTCCAGGGGAGATTGATTCAGGCAGCATAGTTCAGTGGCAGAGCACTCCATCAGACCCGTCCAAATAGGAATGTGTGATTCTGATTGTCTCTCTGACAGCCTGATTTATGGTGTATGCTGTTCTTGTCCGGTCTGAAATGTAATTGGAATAAATAGTGGTACCGGGTGGTACCGCAACCATTTCAACCCAAATTCTTTGTGAGACGAGCTGTGAGGTGGTGATTGGTGGTGCATGCTTGGGGTTGGTTGTCTATCTCTGTCCTGCCTTATCCAGCATTTTGGAAACATTTTTCCTTCTTGATCAAATAGTTTACACTTTATATCGTATTGGAATTGCTTACTTAGAAACCCATAGCTATAGCTCTGCAATTCTACTCTAATGGCTTGAAGATAATAGTTACAAGGAAGAAAAAAAAGCCAACATGTGAGTTTACCTGAGCAGAAAATAGGAAGTCTTGAAGGTAAACTACTAAAAAATTAATTACCTTCAAACGAACTTATTGGCTTGATAAATGCAGCCTGAATGAGACTTTGATTGTGTTTAGAGTCAGAGGTTTATCACCTCCTTTATGTAATGTTCTCTTTTAAAGATGGATCTCTTCCACAACAGTGGTGGGGTCACTGCCTGTGCTACTGCACTAAAATCCTTGCATACGCTCCGATCAAGAATTCTTGTCTAAGATTTATTAGCCAGCAAATCACCAAACTGCTTTATGACCAACCCAGCAAAACAAGCTGCATATTTAACTCCTTCAGCACCTATGCAGGAGGCAATCCTGTTTTTCCTGCTCAGTTTACTAATGATAAAATTGCTCCCAATCTGCTCAAAGGGAGCCTTTGTTGCAAGGCAGTGATCCCACAGGTTTAAGCATCATCTATAGTATGGCAGCAGGGGCAAGTGTTGCATACAGTACACGAACGGCTACGAGATGTGCTCTGTTTAACAAAAAATACTTTTCCTTGACAGGGAAGCGAACACTCAATACATACATACGGATAATATTGCATGTTCAGACATCACCACTGTCTGTACAGGTCCACAAAGTTTAAAAAACAGAGACAAGATTGTCTTAATTGACATCAAATCAAATCAAAATGTGCTTTGGGAGGGATGAAGATGTTTATAGCTGCCATACATTCAGACCTTGGTTGACAACTTAAAACAACGTATGCCAAGGAGAAACCAATCTGCTGGAGGCTTTCAAATGCAGCCAGTGTTTCCTGACAGTATTACTTCTGGGAAAGGTGACAGATACACTGAAGCTGAACTTTTCAACAGCACTATCTTGTGTGAGGGATCTTCTTACATTCTGAAAAGAACGTCTTCTTTGTATCTGATCCTTAATCCACAAATTTCTATGTCCTGACAAAGTCACAATTTCACTATGTTAGTCAATATTAGGGAAGGTAAAGGCCAGGGTGAGTAGTGCAAATCTGCTATTAAGAATGCTTAATCTGGGTCTGATGAGCCACGTTTTTTTTATTAGTTTTTTGGTTAAGTGTAAGTGATTTAATGTTTTCCTTTCCCTTCTTTCTAGCCTTGTCTTTTCTAATTAGCAACTTAAATCCACAGCAGGAGAGAGCACCGCACCATCCATGCAAGAAGATAAGGACGCCCTACTATTGCCCAACAAAGAAGAGAAGTAGAGGAATTTTCATTAGAATGAAGCCCCCCAAAACGCCTTAAACCCCACTGTGAAATTACAATGGCACAAAAGAGGTGCCAGCAGGGATGCGAACTCATAACTGGAAGTGTCACCCTAAAAAAGGCACACAGCAGAAATCAGAGTACAGTAAGGCTACTTCCTGCGATAAGGTAAGCTCCCCTCTCGCGGCCACCCATTAAGAAAACAACCTGTCCACTACACGCCTAAACATCTCTTCCTTGTCACATGGCGCGCCTGAAAGATGTCTTCAAGCTTTCATCAATACCGTCTTGTTTTGGCCCAGCCCTCTGCACACACTGAATGTGTGTGGAGAAAAGTGGAGAAAACGGCTGCTGGCAGCATGAAACGCTGGACCTGTCCATGCTGTCAGAGCGAAGTGCTGCTGCCTATTTCATATGGAAATCAATGCAGCAGAATGCAGTCAATTGCCAAACAAGTGACTTTGGCTCTTACTGCTACACACAAAACAGTGAAAAACCAAGGGGCTTTGGCAGTGCCATGGGAGCAAAAGGGAGGGATAAATGGAGTGAGGAATAAAGCCTCAGTCTGGTTAGAATTGAGGAATACTCAACATGATTTCTGGTACGTGTCTTAACAAAAACATGAGTGAAAAGAAACATAAATTAAGTTGTCACAATTCAATGAGCCACTGGATAACTTATTTTTCCTCTTTACGTTGAGTATCGGTGCACCAACTGTTTACTGGAGGCTAAACTCCATCCTCTGTAACCTAGACTGAGAGAGCTGCAGGAAAAGAAAGGATTTTCTCTCCATTTGTGCCAACTGTGTTCCTGTTTCTAACGCAGTGTAACTGTTGCACAAGGATTTAGGCTCCTACACCGGAAAGAAGCCGGCATGTGTGAGGTTTAACATGCACGTGCTGGCCAAGTCTGTGTGTCTTGAAAAGTCTGAATATAACAATAGACATTTTAACGAAGTCATTGACTATAATTACATTAACGTGTTTTCATTAGTCTGTTTCATAGTGCTAAAAATCTGATTTGTAACACCATTAAAGTTCTTACTGCGCACTAAATGGGTTATTATGGTGAATGATTAATGGAGAAAACAACTCAATTTACTAAAAAAAACATGTGTGGAACAGCAAAAATAGCAGAGGACAGTTAACAAACCAGCACCATGAAATCCCCTCACTGTCACATTAGCTATTAATGCCAGCGTAAGCACTCTGCAGCAGTATCAAGCCCAAGGGCTGGATAATGTGTTACAGAAGGTCATGGAAGAAACAATTATCTAAACTAAAGGATTTTTGCAGAGGATCAGGCAGAGATTAGAGAAAGTACCCTGTGGCCTCATAGTAAAACTACATAAATACACCATTGCTAATTTGTCTGAGTATATGATTAAGTGACACATCTTTCAGTCCGATTCACACACCACCAGATTCAGGAAGCACTTCGTTCTCTAACATGGCATGGTAATTCACAATTGAGGTTAAAAATAAATGACCCCATGAATGTTATTGAAGCAGTCTAGTCCACTGTCTGTTAATCACAACAAATTCAAGACAATGATTAACGCGGACATGCTGACAAAGTCTTCTGAGAGCAGGCGGTTTTAGTCAAGTCATCATTTTATACACCTCAGTTAGCATCAGCAAAGTACTGTGACGGCTGTAATTCAGAGGAAATGCCAAGTGAATTTTCTAAATGCTCCAGTCTCAGTGGCAACACTGTTATAACTCCACCTTTTCTGTTTTTGTGTGTCTGTTAGCCAGTGAGGAAATATGTCTACAATATATTATAACAAATAAATAAGAAAGCTGTAGCCATGACACAAACTTTTAGTACATTTTCCTTAACTCCAAACTGCCCCTTAGGAAGAAATGGTTCCATTCTGCAGCAGCTGCAGTGTAATTAGTTGCTTGATTCACACTAAGGAGCTTATATACTAAGGGTTGAGCAAAAAGAAAGCAGATTACAGTTTGAGAAGCAGGATCTAGCTGGGCTACAAACACAGGCGACAAACACAAGACTGTCATGTACAAAGAGCAGCGTCTGAGCATTTCTGGGGGTCCGTCTCTGCCTCACATTAAGGGAAACACAGTTCTTCCCTCCAGCCCCCGAATCAAGTTTGAATCAGTAGAGGAGGGGGGGGCGGAGGGGGGTTTGCGGCGTTAAAATCTGCTCCACTGAATGAGATTTGTACCAGTAGCTCTCAGTCCTCGCAGATTGCCTGTAAGTCACATGCTCTTTTCTGTTACCTAGCAACAGTAAAGCTCAGGCAAAAGTTCCTCAAGAGAACTTCCAATCTGTCTGAGGAAGGCTTTGTGCTCAACCTTTAAAGTAATACTATGTGGCAAAACATTTAGCCCCAGAGCCACATTTACTTTACCTAGTAGCCACATCTAAATTACCGGAGGAGGTGAAAACAGTGGGGTTTTTCCTTTATTGAATCATCAAGAAGAAAAGGTATTTCCATGTGTTTCAAGCTGATTTATCCTCTTCGATGGCTCATCACAACCTGAACTGTTTAATACAGAATCATTTTAGTTCAGCAGCAATTCAATCCAGTTCCCCTTAGTGTGTGCCGCACAGGGGGAAGCTGTTTTGTTTTGATGAGCAACAAGTGCACAGGGTGAATCACTAGTAGCACAACAACTCTGCAGGTCCCTCAATGAATCATTCAGCTGACAGCCTCAATGTGAGAAAAGGCACAAAACAAAATAAAAATAAATAAATAAATAAAAAGGTCACACTACTTACCTTCAGATTGGCACCATCTAACACAGCATATGAAGACGAGGAGGAGTTTAAGTAGCAGTGCTCTCCACATTCTGGCTGGTCCGTCCAGCTCCGCTGTGCAGATGGAGGAGCTGTAGGGACTGGGGCTGGGATGCTGTTGCTTTCTTCTGTCTGTCTTTCTTGGCCCGCTAGTTGATGAAAAGGGGCGTGCACAAAGGACAGCCGCTCCCCCAAAGCCAGCCTCGGCCCTCCGGATAAATCCCTCTGGCCCTGGAATCTGCATAATGCCATGCAGGTCCGACTTGTCCCGAGTGCCAGTGATTTTTCACTCACAGCGGGCTATCATCTCTGTTTATTTGCCCCTCACTAGGGGGAATAGAGGTGGAGGGGGTAGTGACTGCGTGTGCTTGGGAGGAAAATAATGATAATAAAATAATAAATGTAATAAAAAAAACTACGAAAAGCCTTACGTCTGGGTGTCCTGGAGGCCCAGACGAGTCACGTAATCCCAATGTCGCCGGTTCGAGTGCGACCATGCATCTCTCTCTCACACACACACACACACACACACACACACACACACACACACACACACACACACTTCTTCACACTAGGTTGATATGTAGCTACAAGAAAGTGTGTTTTTATATCTTACACCAATGCTAAAGAGGTGAAAATGAATTAAGTTGCCATAGATTCCTTATTTATTATGAAATGGATGCATTTTATGTCCTGTAGGAACATTAATATTTCCCTACACTAGTGATTTATGAATAAAAAAACAATGAAATCGATGATACCGCCAGACAAAAACTGCCACATAAACGCCACCTAAGTTAAGTGAAACAAGATTTCACTCCACATAAGTTAAACTACTGCTTCTTCGACCATAATATTTTTTCTGGAGGTGGTCCATACCTTCTGATCGGCGCTGGCGGCCGATCAGAAGCCCGACACCTCCACCGTGCGGTCGAGCCGGAGCACAGACAGACAGACAGACAGACAGACACCTTGTCGTTAAATCCGAGGAGAGGACAGTTCAAACATGGTTGCCATTAGCGACCGAGCAACTTGGAGATGCTTACGACGAAAAGTGGAACCGAGCCTTGAGGAGGAGGAGGAGGGTGAAAATAATAACTTAAGTGTTTTTTTTTTCCCACGTAGAAACAGGAGAGGACGCTGGTTTATTCTGTCTTTAGTTTGTATTCGTCATGGCAACTCCACAGAGAAATGAAGAAAAGTGCCGGATGGCGGAGGGCAACACGATGGAGGTATGCCGAAGTTATCGGTGACACCGTTGATGAGTCCGCACCCAACTGTCACAGTTGAACCGTTAGCTGACGTTAGGGTTGCTAACTGACCTGCTAGTTAACGTCTACCATTCACAGTATGGTGTCTACTGAATACACGGCAAATGTAACAATTAATTATCTTAAATACGCAATTGTAACATTATACATGAGGTATGAGTGGTATTAAAATTAGTTTAAAAGTCTGTAAATATATATATATATATTTTTTAAAGCTAAGTAGAGCTAGGTTTAGCAAACGGTAAACTAACCGTTGAGTCTCTGTCATCCATCATTGTTCTCTGGTGTGTGATAATGTTACTTTATATTAAAAGTTTCAATACAATAAGACTTTATATACAGCTTTTAATTACAGTCGTGACTGATGAGGAATTGTGTGTATATTTTTAATGTTCTGTTGAAATAGTCAGCTAAAGTTAATCTAATCTACAACAACAGTACATTTATGGGCAAATATTATACTTTCTATTCCACCATATTTGAAATACTACATTGGAAATATTTGATATATTATGAATATATAAAGTAAGATAATGTGTTGTTTAAAATAAAACTACCAAATATAAAAAGGGAAAAGTAGTCCAAATGTATGTAATATAATAATAAAATTGACCTTACTGTAGATATATCGGTGTTGGTAATTGGACAATAGGTCTTTCGGTTCCTGGCCCTCGTCCATACACAGAGTAACTTTACTAAAAAGCTGCCAAAAACTTCAAAACACTGTCATGTTTTAACACAGATGTCTTTCCCCCTTATTCCTAGCATGTGGACAGTATTCAGAAGTCATTGGAGAAACTTCGGATCCTTTCTACAGAGGATACAAAAGAGATGCTGAGGTCCAGAATAGATGAACAGTCAAGTCTGATCTGCATACTGAAACAGAGAGCAGATGAGCTGCTTCTTCGGTGTCAAGCCCTGCAAAAAATCAACACGGAGCTGGAGGGCCAAGTAACAGACTACAAGAAAGAAGTGGACAGCAAAAGAAAGACAATAGATCTATTAGAGAGGAGATTCATGGATTTAGCTGCCAACAATAAAGCGATTATTGCTTTCATGGAGGAGTACAAAAATCAGAATGCCCATTTAAAGCTGGAGAACAAACAGCTGCAGTCAGAAAATGATACACTTTTCTCCAAAAAGTTACAAGATAAAGAAGTGTTTGTTCAAAAATTGATGCAAGAAATCCAACAGCTGACAGAGAAAAACACAAATAAGGAAAATGAATATCGGTAAGAAGATGAGTCTTTCAGTTATTAATAGTGCTCAAAGATCAATCTATTGATCTATCGACAGCAAGTTTGATCGTTTCATCTTATCCAGTAAAACTGCTAAACATTCACTGTTTTTCTCTGTTATTCTAAAGGTTTAGTCCCTTTATTGAAAAACGTCTCCACAGATCAAATAATAAAATACTCATCTGTCCTAGCTGTTAATTATTTACATTTCACAGTAATATTGATGATTTTGATGCTGTATTTTACATCTGTGTTATAGGGAGAAATTAGCTGGATGCCAATCAAAACTCCTTGAACAAGCCACTCAGCATCAAGTCAAGGAAGCGTCACTAATCCAACAATTACATGAAACTCAACAACAGCAAAGAGACGCTGTGAAGATGTGCAAAGGTGTGTAGTGAATGTTTTCATGATTCTCCTGAGTCTAACAAAATACAAGCACTTGTAAACTTTAGGCCTTCTTTCCACAATCAGACCTTAAGCTGCAGCTAGAAAAGGCTGAAGAAGAGCACGCCTTGGACAAAATCAACATGACAGAAAGCATAACAAGCCTCACCAAAGAGAAGGACAGATTATTGCATCTGTCTATGGACAGAGGGAAAGCAATACAGGTGATTGAAGAGAGGATTTTGTTCTCCTGACTTAAATCACAGATCTGCACAGATGAACCAATTCACTTCATAACCACACAAATTGGTTAATTACAGGAGAAACAAGAAGAAATCCAGCAGCTGGAGACAAAATGTAAAGAAGAGAAAAAAGCCCGGGCCGAAGCAGAGGACAGGTAAATTGTGCATCAGCAACATAATACTGCTGTGTATAACAATTGTTGTCCACCTCTATATCTGTCCCTGCCCTTCCTTTTAGGTTTGAGCGGGAAGCTGAAGCCGTCAATGCCGAAGAAAAAGTGAAATCTCTCCAGTCTGCTCTCGATGAATCCATGACAAAATACGTGAAGTTCAAAAAGGTTTGTTGAAATCTGCAATATTGAATAGTTAAGTCACTGACAGAGGCCAACATAGGGCTGAGAGCCTCAACATCTTTTCTTCTGTCATTATTTTACAGGATTTTGAAGCCTTCAAAGAACACAGCACCAACCTCCTCGTACAAGAAAAGGAGTTAAATAAGAAACTGCGCCACATGATCGGCTAAACCTTCACACTGTGCGTTTTCATTAAAACAAATAATTTTCACCAAGAACGTTTGCTCACTGATAATTTATATATCACAACATCTTTATTTATTTCGTCACCTTGCATGAGAAATAGAACAACAACACAACATACTTAGCATGACATGTTAGAAGTTCTTCAAATAGAAATTATACTGTACAAATGTGTATCTCATAAAACCTTACAGACAAATCACTTAAGAATGCTCCTCTGCCAGTTTCTCGGCCTTCTGGACTACTTCTTCGATGGGACCCACCATGTAGAAAGCTTGCTCTGGCAGGGGATCGTATTCACCTTGAAGAGAGAAAAGAATAACCATCAAATGTCCATTAAGGTCATCCCATTTAGAAATTCAACAACGTTGGTGCAGCACTCTACCTCCGAGAATGCTCTTGAAGCCTTTGATCGTTTCCTTAAGAGGCACCAACTTCCCCATGTGGCCAGTGAAGACTTCTGCTACCTGGAAAGGCTGCGACAAGAAACGCTGGATCTTACGAGCGCGAGCTACAGTCAGCTTATCTTCCTCAGACAATTCATCCATACCCAGGATGGCAATGATGTCCTGCAATGATTTATAGTCCTGGGGGGGAAAAAAAGACGACAAGGTTTCAGTTTAGCTTTTGGATTGCGGATATGGTTAACAAGATTCAACATCATCCAACATAAGGCTTGCCTGAAGAATCTTCTGCACGCCACGAGCAACGTCGTAGTGTTCAGCCCCGACAATGTTGGGGTCCATGATACGGGAGGTGGAATCTAGGGGGTCCACAGCAGGATAGATACCGAGCTCGGCAATAGCACGGGACAGCACAGTTGTGGCGTCCAAGTGAGCAAAAGTTGTGGCAGGAGCAGGGTCAGTTAAGTCATCAGCTGGCACATAGATAGCCTGTAACAAAAAGGAGCAATTTTCATATGAAGACTTATTTAAAAAAAAAAAAAAAAAAGAGTGTGTGCTGACGTTATTAGCATCTTGGATGGTCTCACTTGTACTGAGGTGATGGAGCCCTTCTTGGTGGTGGTAATTCTCTCCTGCATGGTCCCCATATCGGTGGCCAAGGTGGGCTGGTAACCCACAGCAGAGGGGATACGACCCAGCAGGGCAGACACCTGAAGAACAATTATACAATATTCAGTACATAAAAAGGTTATTTTGTTGATTAAACCTGCAAATAACAAAAAAATGTATCATATATTAGACATTGCATACCTCTGATCCGGCCTGGGTGAACCTAAAGATGTTGTCAATAAAGAGAAGCACATCCTGTCCCTCCTGATCACGGAAGTATTCTGCAACAGTCAAACCGGTAAGAGCAACTCTGGCACGGGCACCTGGGGGCTCGTTCATTTGACCGTACACCAGCGCTACCTGAGAACACGAAGACAAGAATTACCTGGGGAGTTTAGCCAGAGTTTACACCGAATATTTTTACATGAAGCCATCAAAACTGCATCTGACATACTCTGCTAAAGCATCCAACACAGAAGAGCTAAACAGAGTTTTAACAAAAACACACTGCTCATTGAGGGTGTCACCTTTGAGGTGGTGTCCTTCAGGTTAATGACACCAGACTCAATCATCTCGTGGTACAAGTCATTTCCCTCACGGGTTCGCTCTCCCACTCCAGCAAACACAGAGTAACCACCATGAGCCTTGGCCACGTTGTTGATCAGCTCCATAATCAGCACAGTCTTGCCAACACCGGCACCGCCAAACAGACCTGAAGGAATACAATATGCACAATAATCAGTTATGTTGACTTGTATGTATGAAAATGTGGAAAATAATACGGGGTGTCAGATAATCTACCAACCAATCTTTCCGCCCTTCGCGTAGGGGGCCAGCAGATCTACCACTTTGATGCCAGTGACCAGGATCTCCTGCTCCACACTCATGTCTGTGAACTCAGGGGCTTCAGCGTGAATAGGAGCAGTTCTGCAAGATAGGAGTCATTTTTAAATACGACGTTTAAAGAATAAGGTCAGTGATATTTCTGTTTATTATTGTAAATAAATCCAATTTTAAAAAAAGACCCAAACCTGCAAATTAAATAATTATCTACTAATTCACTCTTTTTTCATTTTTGAGTGACATTTACTAAAAACCACTGTCACCTCTACATGTTATAGGAAATGTACTGATACAATTTCACAAACACACTTTAGCTTTCATAAAACATAAATCCAATTAATCGTTTTGCAGAAAGAATTCAAAATAAATTATTATTATTGGCCAATAATTGATCTGTGCTGATATAGAATAACAGCATCATGATCAACACTTACTGTTTTGTGGTAATTGGACCCCTCTCATCAATGGGTTCTCCAATGACATTCATGATCCTGCCCAAGGTTTCAGGGCCCACAGGGATCCTGATGGGGGCTCCAGTGTCCAGAACCTTCTGACCGCGGACCAGCCCCTCTGTGCCATCCATGGCGATCGTCCTGACTGTGCTTTCACCTGAAGAAACACATGAGGAGAGACGGTAAAGACACTGTTTACTTTTCATGGCAGACATCCACACAGTGACCCGTCGAGCAATATTCCAACCCCAGTATCAACCCAGCACGCTCACCCAGATGCTGGGCCACCTCGAGCACCAGCCTGCTCTCACGGCCGGCCACCTCCAGTGCATTGAGAATAGGGGGTAGGCCTTCATCAAACTGGACATCCACCACAGCACCAATCACAGCCACTATGCGACCATTGGCCATTGCTGCCTGAGCAGCCGGGGCTGCGTAACCCCTGCCTGAAAGGACAATGGCAGGAAAAGGACAAGGACATTAATGGAAACATATTTAAAGTGACTTTATATGTGACAGCTGACCGATCAAAACATCTTACAGAGAATAAACAAGGATTAGTGCATGCATGTGATATAAGAAAATCGATAAAAACAAATAACATAATATATTTATTTCCACATGTTGGTGCTTCAGGAAGCATTTTCCCATATTTTGATGAAACTTTAAGGGCTGAAAACTTGAGTGTCTCCAGTGGCGTTGACTTGTACTCAGGTACATGGAAAGGTCATTGAATGGAGACAGTGAACCAGGACTCAACTTAAGCTACAACGTCTCAATGAAGCAACAAAAAGACTAAATAACTGCATTTATGTTATTATAGCTGCTTTAATTAAATAAAATAAAAACCCACTGACTGCAAATGAATGGAGACACTGTATAGTAAATATGAGGCCTGACCCCCCTGAGCATGCTACATTGACGTTAAAGACCAACCCAAAGGACATATAATGCTGACAAGTCGGCCCATGGTTTTAAATGTATTCACTCACTCGAATAAAGAGTCGCATGTCTCCCATTGACTGTCTTCAGAGAGTTGATCCCAGGCTTTAAAGCCTGCAGAGCCCCGCTGCAGCACCGTCCCACAGCACCCAACATGGTTAAGATGGCTGAAGGTGAAGCGCTCACTCAGCTATGGGTGATCCTGAACCCAACGGCTTGTCTGAGCATGCGCGGTCTGTCGTTTTTTTATACCCTCTTTAACCGAAAGAGGGCAGCACAAAACTATACACCTTTTCACAAACACAGACTAACAGCATAAATAAAGTTCAATAAAAAAGACATATACTAATATGTACTGTTATATATGTATATAAACAAACATTTGTAGACAGTAGATAATAGTGCAGAGTGCAAAGGATGCTGACATAAATATTTTACATGCAGGTAGCTTTATGTACATGGGGTAGGTGGATATGACAGTCTACTGTAGATACAGTACATACAGTATGCACAGCATAGGTAGATGTATTAGAATAGTATGTATGTTTTAAAGAGAAACAATGGGAAAATAAGTAATAAAGGGTTTCCAGGTTCAGTGGCTATTTAGAGTCCTAAGGTTATTGTAGAGGGCAGTTAACTGTTGGTCAGAGTGGTGGCCTATGGGTAGAAACTGTTCCTGTGTCTCTTTGTTTGGGTGTACAGTGCTCTGTAGCGCCTACCAGAGGGGAGAAGTTGGAACAGGTAAGAGATAAATATGTGCAAACATCATGGCTTAAACAAAACACAAAGATCAGGTGCATAAAAAATACACTCAGGAAAGACAAACCAAAACAAACACGAGTAAATCGTTATCTTATCTAATCTATCATACAAAAAAGTTTAACTAAATGTTTTACTTTTCAAGGCTTTGAGGGTTTTGACATAAGAAAGAAACTCATTATGAAATTAACATTAAACCTTGGCTTTGCTTTTATATACTTAGATTTGTGTATATAAAAATTCCCAAGAATAAGAATTGTTAACCTGAAATGAATCATTGCTATTGTCCATAAACAATGTCCTTGAGAGAGAAGATATCAAGTTACAAACCATATTGGTTTTTATGGTGTACGTACAGCCCAGAAGCAAATGCCTATTATTTTGTATTGTTAAGATATAAAATGGTACAAGATTATGAAAAATAATTAATAACAATAAGGGATCCTACACATTTAAATCGCATTTTACCACACAAAAAACTGGCGGGCCAAATTGTACCTTGTGATGGGCCAACTTTGGGCAGCACTGGTTTAGGCATTTTGCAGCTGTTCATTTATAACTGTTGCACAGGACCATAGTGTGCAGATCTTGTATTTTATAACCACTTCCTCCTTTTGCAAGTCTCCAACATAGTTTGCAAAGGGCTAGAATCTTAAATTTAATATTAGTGGTACCAGTGCCGGGACGCTCTCAATACCAGCGGATCAAAAGGCAGCAGATACACAAGTCACATGTAACACAGGAATATTTCCAAACTAAATGCCTCTAAGTGTCACAGGTCAGGTTTTTGCTTGCTAATGATAGCACTTTAGAGCCCCTTTGACAACAAGTTACTACTGGTTGACGACAGGTAACTACTGGTTACTACTTCTGCTAATAATATAAAATATAGTATAACAAATAATAACAAATATTAATTTTATTTTGTCTGTGATGAATGCAATTAAAAGAAAATCTGTCATTGCAATATTTTTTTTAATCTTTCTACCTTCCCTCATTGGATAAAGAAATAACTTAATTCAATCAACAACAATAATTATTTTAGATTTTACATTCCTTAACCCTAAACTACTCTGATCCTTGTTTACATTTTACAGCATCATTTATTTGATATATGTAAGTGAACCCAACAATTAAAAACACCACAATTTATAGCTCATGTGGGAAAATCCCCTGCCAAAGATGCACTTTATCTTTCTTTTTTTTTTTTTTTGGTCATTCAGTCAGAGTCAGAGTATATCATTTTGATCCAGTTGGTCTCCCTGCAAGTTCTTTTCACACCTCATTGTATATGACCTGTACTGGTGTCACAGGTATAGTGCCTTCAGTGCAGTGATATTTTATCACAGGTTTAAAATGTTTCATTAGCAACCTGTAATCACCAGCAGTCACAAACATAACGGGGGAACATACACATAAAACATTCAGTCAGTGATGGACGCACATATACCGGGACTTCATCACAATTTCTCACAACTGTTGCTGCAGCATATAGGAACACTATAAATGGTTGTCATTCATCAGAGAGAGTAAAGTGACGGGTGGATTTTGCCAAGCCATCATTCAATTCAACATTCCTTTGTGTCAGAAAGTCTCCTCTAATTACTTCTTGCCTGGAGCTTTGCAACACAAAGCCTCCTCACCTTAAGCACAGCATGCAGAAACCTCCGTGATTCCTCAGCCAGTCTGCACAGGACTAGCCCCATCTTCAAATCACAACAGGAGTATGCATGCTAAAAGGTCACCTCTGGCTACTAGTCAGTGGTCAGATGGCCATCTTTAAGGGTCTGGAAGGTGAAGTACCACCTACAGTCTTCAGTTATTTATTTTCTGAAAGATCTATTGCATGTCACTTGCTAGTTGCAACTCCATTTCTCATAAAGGTATAATTAAAGGAAACAAATCACAGCACCCAAAAAGAGATAAATCTAATGCAAACAGCACACATACTCATTGTTTGAGGTTACTGAGAGTACTGCCCTCTTTGCTTGTGCTAACTTATCTCTTTAGATCTGTTTCTAATCTAAAAAGAGATAAATATGCATTGCTCATGCAACCCTCTGGATGGTATTTCAGAGATGTTTTGCCCAGTTGAGTTGTGTAGTTGAGGTTTCTGTTGAGAATACTGTGATCATCCGCTGTTTCTTAAGTAAAACAGAACAAATCAAATTCCCCTTTTCTAGCACTGCTTGGTCATTACAAAATTAAGTTAGAAATCTCTGACCTTTTAACCCTTTTTCCTCAGGCAGGGCTGTTGTGGTCATTCCACAGTCCAGGGTGGAGACCAAAGGTGACCAGGCCTTTGCCATTAAGTCCCCCAACCCCCTTACCTGTGGAATTTATTCTGGCATCAATGCCAAATTTTAAATTTTATTCTGGTGTGTATTTTATATTCAACATTTTTCTGCAAGCTTATCTGACTTAGTTAACAGATATTCTTAAATGGAGATTTGCAAAGATACATCTGACTCTAAAATTCAGAACTTTTGCACTCTTTCCTGCTCACTATGGACATAAGAAAGTGCTTTAAACCAATATTATCTAAGACGCACCTTAAAACGTATACATCATAACAGACATTTTATCCTCTTAAAGCAAATACTGTAAAATAATCGTCAGTATTAAGCTGTTAATCGAACTATTTAACTGTATCATGAGTTTAAAAAAAGTTGAAATATGCCTCCTTATGTATCTGTCAGCTGTGCAACTTTTCAATAAAAGTATGACAAATACACTAACGTGCAATTACAGTACATGCTAATTATAATTCTGTGGTGTTTAAACATGACTTACCCCCTAGTAAACATATACATCGACATTTTATTGTACTTGTAGTGATTAAAATGCAAATTTCAGCACACACATTGCTTTTACTGTTGCAAACATATCCCACAGCCGTCCCCTGCCCTGAGGGCAGAATGGGAGTCTTGGCAAGGCTCCATGGGATCTGGTCTGTTTCTGCCTCCTTATAAAAGAGGAGTGAGTGTCTCAGGGTCTCTCACTCTCTGCTCCACAGAATGACTGAACGACTGACACTGCTGCTACTGCTGCTGCACAATCAATGAGCTAACTGTACCTCGCTGTGCACACCGGTCTTCTGCTGTTCCTGTTGTCTACATTTTGGGCTGCACTCAAAATACGCCACTGAAGAATAGAAATTGCAAACTTTCAAAAGGAGGTTGGACTGTGAGTTGATGTGAGGATGATTGCTCAGTTATTTTAATATATTTACTATATAATATTCAGCAGTTTAGTTTGGCTTTTTACATCTGACTGTTTTCTGACATGTTCTTGAGCCTAGCAAATAAAATGGATGGATGCACAAGCTGCTCTGCTCTGATTTGATGGAGAAACTACTTTTGTGGACAGTAACACTGATTGAAATTTGAATTGTTGTTGCTTTTTTTCTCCATAGTTGGGACAAGGATGCTCCCCTCCTTTATGTCAGTGCTGCTGGTCACAGCACTGACCGGTGTCTGGGCCCAAGACTTTTATGAGGAGAGGAAAACTAGCAAGAAATTCAAGAACAAACCTCAGGCTGCAAACATTCATGATGGACAAGGTAAGAAAATGAATGAAAAATACAATGAATGAAAACTTTCTTATTCTGATACCAAAAACTGTCTTTTTGTTTCAGGAAATTCACCATCATGTTGCCATGATATTATATTTAGACTGAAAGGGTTTTGTGTTTGTATGATTTCCCATACTTTGCTTAATCAATATATTACAGCACCAAAAAAACTATATGCCTGCACTTCATGTCTTATTCTGACTGGTGGCCTACTAAACTACAGTTTTTCTGCTCTGTGTGAAAACTATATAGATTTGTAAGAAACAAGTCAGTTGCTTAGAGAAAGTAATGTAATGTAATGTAATATAAAACAATGTGAGTTAGAGAGTCCTTCATCCTGTTCTGTCTGTACACAGCCATCCTAGATGAGGACTGTGGCCTGGAGCTCTCCTTTCTATTGGACAGCTCTGAGAGTGCCAAAGACAATCACGAGCAGGAAAAGCAGTTTGCCATGAACATGGTGGAAAGACTCCAAGGGCTTCGGCTGCAGACCGGCCGCACCTTGAGCTTGAGGGTGGCCCTACTTCAGTACAGCAGTCATGTTATCACAGAGCAAACCTTCAGAGACTGGAGGGGCACAGAGAACTTCAAGGCCCGCATAACTCCCATCGTCTACATCGGGCACGGCACCTACACCACCTACGCCATCACCAACATGACCAAGATCTACCTGGAGGAGTCCAGCCCAGGCAGCATCAAAGTAGCCGTGCTGCTCACAGATGGTATTTCTCACCCGAGGAACCCTGACATTTTCTCTGCTGTTGCTGACGCCAAGAACCAGGGCATCAAATTCTTCACTCTGGGCATCACCCGTGAAGCCAACGAGCCAGCCAACGTAGCCCAACTCCGCCTGCTCGCCAGTGCCCCGGCCTCCCACTTCCTCCATAATTTACAGGACGAAGACATTGTTGAAAAAATCATCACTAAGATTGTGAGTATAATACCTTGTCTTTCAGCAGACAACACTGGGAACAAAAGTGATGTATTTGCTTTGAATAAGCATCTATTCAGAGTAGACACATGGACAGGCCTGTTCAGGTATTTGTATGGAGATGGAATGATGACAATGCTCTGGAGAAACAAATGAAAGAATGTCTTTCGCTGCTTTTTACCCAGCTTTAGAAAAATACTGTTTGACATCTGCACGAGTTTAGTTTGTCTTGCAACCTCACATTACATTCCTTTATGTAGAAACAACTTGTGTAACACATCACTTGTGTTTATACATGAATTTATGACAGTGTGACTCCTCAATCATCATATAACTCATCAGTCACAAAATTAATGTTTGTGTGAAGTAGTTTTATATTGTGCTACATTAAATGAACATAAGAAATCTGCATCACAAATCTCACAGTGACTGCAATATTATTGCACTGACTGACATTTATCAACTTTTCTTATCTTTGCAGACTAGCTTGGCTGATGAAGGAGTAAGTATCATTACAATTAGACTCATGTATAGAATCTTTTGACGTTTAATAATGTGTACTTTGGTGAAGGTGCCCACTTTGACAGTATAGAATTACATTCATGACAGCTTATCTAACATGTCTCTTTTTTTTTTAAAGTGCCCTCTGGCTCAGAAATGTGCTTGTGAGAAAGGAGAGAGGGGCCCAAGCGGGCCTGCGGTGAGTATTTAGCCTCAATCTCTTCCACATATCCCCACAACCAAAGAGTTTCCTTTTGAAGTGTCACAAGTTGTTTTGGATTCCTGAAATCTTGTGCAGAAAAATTTAACATGATATCTTCGGAATGGTAATTGTTCCGTTTTGAACATTCGGGATAATTACTTTTCCCCTCAGTGTAGCTTGCAGGCATTTGCACAAGCAGAGTAAGTGATAGGTGGTCCCACATTCTAAAAGCAAATCTATGGAAACAGCTGAAAGGAGAGGAGCGATTCCCAGAGAAATATGTTTGTTGTGACTCTGTGTTCCCAGGTTCACCCAGTTATTGTGCATTTCTCATTTAACATTAGATGTCCCCCATGGAAACCAGAGGCACCACATTTAGACCTCCACTCCCTATAAAAGTGGACCTTTGGCCACCATAAATCAGTTACTTAGGGATAGAGAGACCAGAAGAAGATGACCCAACCCTCTCTAGGCACCCCACTCAACACACTTCCACTCAAGCCCCATCTGCTCGTCAAATAATAGTCCCCTCCATGTAATGTCAAGCTTTCCAGCAACCTGGCAGATTATCATGTTGCTGACAGACAGCTGTGTTGTCATTAACCAGGTGCTTTCTCCTCAGAGATTCTTCAAATTCTTACACTCAGACTAGGAGGCTCTCATAATTGCTCTCATTAGTTTAATGGTCACAAACTAGTGATTTCTGGTGGAAAGCAACTGACACACGCAGTCCAGGTGCAGCTCAAGACAATGACCCCTGGCCCTGTGGACAAGACACCTCATGCCCACCTATGGCTTCAATTATCATACAGTCCTCACATCTATAAGCACATATGTAACATGCATTCAGACATCAGCCCAGTTACCTTTCTCTGATTTTGTTTTCCATGCACACCAAGAAGAGAGCAAAATGTCAATGGAATAAATTAATTAAACCTCAACCATCACTTTGTTTCATTCTCCAGGGGAAAAAGGGTCGCTCCGGAGACGATGGAGCCCCGGGGCTTAAAGGGTTAAAGGTGCGTGCTTTTTGATGGCCATATGTACTATGGATTTCTTAGCTGCCGGGCTCTGTCAGGAGTTATATAATACTTCCTCATTGCTCCACACATAAATTACATTTTGGGAAAAACTTCCTGAACTGGGTCATCCAATATCTGTAAATCGTGACATGTCATGTGCCAGATATGTGGCCATCTGTTAGAAATTATTAGGATCATTTATGAATAATCAGAAACCGTCAATTTATTCATCACCAATTCATTCTTTATGTCTTTATCATTTAGTTTTAGGGTTTAGGACTCAAACGGCTTATTCACATTAATTTTAAAATGTATTAAGGTTTCAGTCCATTAACTGTTGTTACAGTAGGTAAAACCTTGGCTGAATGCAGGATGTTTCATTTCTTTATCTCTTTTTTTATTTGTTTTTCTTCTAAATCTGTTTATACGAGCAATTTCAGAATGTTTACTCTGTATTTAGGTATTTACTTTACAGTAGCTTGGATAAACTCTTATTCATTGATATAATGAGATAGTGAACTTTCTGTCATATCAGGGTGAAGCAGGACTGAGTGGTCTTCCCGGGCGAGAGGGTGCTGAGGTAAATGCCACAATTCATGACCAACATAAATAAAATATTCATTACAGCCTCTGTAATTTATTCACACAGAACATCTCATTTATTTTATTTGCAGGGGAAACCAGGTTACAAAGGAGAGAAGGTATGTGATTTAGATGAATGACAATGATAACATTTTATTTTGTTGGAATCGAGCCTGTGCAATACTTTAATTCCTACACAGGGTGAGAGGGGTGAGTGCGGGACTCCAGGAATCAAAGGAGACAGGGTATGACAGCACTGTTGACACTACACATACTGCAATATTATGTTTTCAGTTTAATAATTCCTACTTACTGTACATACTGTGTTTGATCTCATGCTCTTCCTTAAATAATACGCTTCAGGGTCCTGAGGGGTCAGTTGGAACAAGAGGAATTAGAGGCCTGCAGGTCAGTAATATTTTAATAATAAAATATGCAATTGTTGCAAATGTTTATGGAGCTTGTCTTCACTTTATTGTGGTCAAGTATACATATAACTTATTGGTAGTATGACATTCTAGCTTTGCATATGCATATTAACTGCCAGGGATACTGTGTGTGAGCTCTTAAACTAGATGAAATCTCCTTTATATTGAAGAAAATAGCTGCAGAAATCACCACAAAATGTCCCATGTCTTACTGGATGGTTCTTTATTAATGGCTGTATGTCGTTTCTGTCCAGGGGTTACCAGGACCACATGGAGACGTCGGACCAGAGGGTCCTCAGGGAAAGCAGGTCAGCCCCTTTCGAACAACTTTTACTTACCTCACCGTGCACATCTGTTGTGACCTTTACTTTTCCTTTTATGATTAGTTTAAACAATAGGTTGGAGCTTTACCACCCTGGTCTTTACCATGCAGCACAGAGGCCCGTTTGTCTGGTAATAGATCCCCGTGTGAACATTTGGCAATAAGCCAGTGTCTTCCACCATCATTACTGTTATTCACCACCACCAAATCTTACTACAGGTTTTCCTAATGGGTTGTATCCTGTTACTAACTACAGCCTAGGAAGTGCCTACAGCATCGTCAGCTTCTCCAACAAGGCCTCCAGTTAATAACATACATGGAAAGTCAGTGTATGCTCAGTGTCTCGCCATGTGAGGACATGTAGGAAGCATTTGATTCTTGGTGGTCCCTTGGTAGTGTGAGTTGTGTCCGAAAGAGACTCATGTAAGACAAGCCTTTTCACATATTCATTTTATTTATATATATTTCTAGAAAAAAAAAAACATATTGTGAAACTCTAAATGTTTACATAATATCTTTTCATGTAAGGCTTAGCATTTATGTTTTTTATTTTAGATAAAAGTTACCTAAAGGCAAGCAGATATTGTAATTAATCCTAAAATTGATGCTGTGAAGAGCTTCCAGGAGTTCTTTGTTATTTTTAAAACACTGTTGTTTGGGGTTTCTTGAAATTTGAGACAGTACTGGAGCTCAAGTTAAGCTCTTATATGTCCTGACCTGCAGGAAGAGATCAAATATCTATACCCACCACCTCATTTAGTACGCAGGATTTACAGCATTATTTTCAGCATTATTTTCAGCCTTAAAGGAGCATCATATCTGCACAGGAGAGGATAAATAAGACAGAAAAGTGATTTTAAAGGATGTTGTGTGCTAACTGTTATCATGTTTGTGATTACAGGGTGAGCGTGGCCCACCTGGCCCTCCAGGAATTCAGGGGGAAATTGGTATTGGATATCCTGGATCAAAGGTAAATGATGCTATGGACGATCCTCTGAATATGTTCTTGTACTTTGTGATTGTTTGCTATTTGCATTTCTTTGGGTTTCACTAATTCAATTAAGTTTCTATGTAAATCTGCAGGGTGACATGGGATTCCAGGGGCGATCTGGTCCTCCTGGTCCTCCTGGAGTGGGTGAACCCGGCCTTCCTGTAAGTTTAGAAGTAACAGTCTGTGCTATTGCAAACAGATTAATGTTTATCTGTCTGTGGTGTCCATTTTTGTTACAGTGACAAATGTGATCTGTAGAGAAAACCCATACAGGTACTTTGACCTGAGCACTGTTTGGGTGACATATTATACTCTCTGACTTTGTTTATAGGGACCTCAAGGACCACAAGGTGTTCCAGGGGATAAAGGACCCCACGGCGAGGGGTTTCCCGGACCAAAGGTATTATCTATCTCTTTAAAACAAAAGTAACCAACTTGAGGTGAAAACTAGAATGTACCACAATGCTTTGGCAATGTTTTCTATAGGGTAGACCAGTAAGAGACAGACGATATTCTTAAAACATTGTTACAGATGAATTAAATAACAATAAGTCATTTGTTGATCATCAAGTAATGCCTTAATGCTTCGAAAATACTGATAGAAGTTCAAATGTTGCAGAGAACTGTCTTGCTTTACTCATATACTGTTAATGATTTGTTATGACATTTGTCAGATAAGACCTTTTTTCACAGCAGCCATTCTGACATGAAATAGGGTAAACACAGGCATTACCAATGATACTAATGAAGGTCCCGTTCAATTGAGTGTAGCAGAGCCTTTCCAGTGAGCGAACCTTCACAATAGCGGCACCCTGACTCTGTTTGATCTGAATGGAGTAGAACACATGTGTTTACCCTACTACTTCATGTGGAAGTGGCTGCTGTGAAAAGGTCTTATACAGGGTTTTGCAGTCTCAGTGGTTCATATGTAGGAACACATTTACATTTGAAGAGAGACTGTCAACAGTGGTCTTCAGAAACATTAGCCAGGTTGCACATTTCAATCAAACACAGAAGACAGATATTTATTAAAATATATATTAGATAAAAGACCCCACTAGCTCCTGCATCGATTAGTCTCTTCAGAAAAACACTTAACCTTCAGTGCAGCTGCTCATGTGTAAGTATGTGGAACTGAACACATCTAATACACAAGGTTGTTCGAAAAGTAAGTAAAAGCCTAAATTAAACCTACTACAAGGAGTTTGTAACTGGTTATGGCAGTCTGAATGTAATTCTGATGTGACTATATGTCCTACATAAACAAGATACATAAACAAGACCATCAGCCAGAAGATTGGCTATTTCTATATGTTGTTATTCTGCCTTCCACTGGGTCAAATTCAATCAGATTCCCACTGACATCAAATGAAACAAGGTAATGTAAACACTACCGCACACACAGGGTCCACCAGAATCAACACAAAAGGAAAGTTACCTGAAGCTTTACCAGAAAATTTAATTAAAGACGTCAGTAAATATGTGAAGGACCAGAACTTGCTGCACTCTGAAGCCACATTTCCATAAAACAGTTTTTTGTATAGTACCCTTGAAACCCCACTTACTCTTAACTTCACCATTGGGGTTTACGAAAGTATATCTTCTTCTTCTTCTTCTTCTTCTTCTTCTTCTTCTTCTTCTTCTTCTTCTTCCTCTACAAGTACTTAAACCCTAGATGTAACCCCTTAACCCTAGATAATGCGACAAAGGTCCCCAGTTGGATATGAAACAATCCTTTAATTTTATCCTTTACTTGAAGCTCTGCTGTATTGAGTCATGTCAAAGCTTCATTCTGCTTTGCCTGTGTTTGTATCTGTGTTGCTCCCACGCTGGATGTGATATCTGATATAAATATACAATTTACGGGCTTCAGATATTCTTTAACTTTTTCGATTCAGCATGTTTAAAAGCAATTATAGATTATTGGTACATTAGCCATTACCAGTAAATAACAGCTTCAAAACCTTCTTGCATAAACAATTAGCTGCTAGATTCTAGTAGTAAAACAAAAGTTGCTGTTAAATACTGCGTGTGGCTATAAATTGGCATATAACTCTCAAATCTAAAAATACAATAAAGAAAAACACATCGTAGTGATCTTCTTACAGATGAGCGTGAACTACGTGTCTACGTGTATGTACAGTATCTGGGCCATTCTGCAGTTCATTGCCTGCATCTGTCAAAAGCAGATCTCACTCAGTTCCAACTCTCTGACTCACGACTCAGGTGTTCACTGTAGCATTACTACTTACTCTGTTGTTGATGTGTAAAGCCTGTACAAACAGTATTTCTTTCCCCTCCCGTGCTGCAACATGCTGCATTATGGGACATATACAGTTTTTTCAATAGATTCTGCAAATACCCCTTTCAAGAATATATAGCTGGGATTGCTAGGCATATGCATGGAGATTATTATTTAAAGCACGTCTTATTTTGCAACAGCACGTAAAAAAAAAACTGCAATGAAGTGAGATTATCATATAATACCCAAGTAAGAGTAAAAAGAAAAGACAGAACTTGTAGGTAAAAATGACAAAGGAAGGAGCATATTTATGTGGTTTTGAGGTTTCTCTGTGAAGAAATATACGTACACTTTTATTTGTTAGAAAGCTCTTGGAAACTGAAGACAGGAAATGTCCTCAAGCTACTACACATCTGTTTGATCTACACCAGACTTCCTAGCTATTATAGATTTTACTCCTCTGCTGACTTCTACCGCTTGTAAAAAGGGATCAGAGTGCTTCTGTCAGAGGTGAATAAACCCACTCCACACACATAAACACACACACGTAGAGTTAGTATGATCAGGTCTGCATTTCATTACACTTGGATGTTGCTCATGCAGTTCCCATCAACCGGTCGTGGAAAAGGTTAAAGAATCATGCAGTCGAGAAATGCCATGAAGAAGTTTCCATTCCTTGTGGGTTGGATTTTTTTAATGTAATCAATCACAAGAGGGTAACAGGAACAAACATGCTCTTCTTCCATACTTTCTTCACTGAGAACAATGCAGAGCTTGGCTGTGACCCAATGCCAAGTAGCTGTGATGTAACTGACAGCAATAACCTGATTTTGTTCCACAGGGGGATCGGGGGCTTCCTGGACTGAGGGGGCCGAGGGGACAACAGGGTGCAGGAATCAAAGGAGAAAGGGTGGGTTGTAAATGTATCATTTAATAAAGACAAACACTCTACACAACGTCTACACAAAGGCTCTAATGAAATCCATAAGGCAGCCTAAATGTCCTCTAGGCTTCAAGAGGGCCTCTTAAAACACTAGACTGAATAAGGTGAGAGGAAAGTGAAGTCTGGTTACTGAAGAAAAGATAGGACTGCATTGTGTACTATAAAAGACTGTAATATAGAACCAATATAATTGGTAAAACGTGTCATTGATGCATTTATTTCAATAAAAGGTGCCTTTATATTCAGTGTTATTCACAAAAACACATTATGTTTATCTTTGAGGTCTAACAAAGTGCATTTCCTTCCTCATGAAACATGTTTAAAGTATGGGTCAAACTAAAACATCAAAGTACACATAAAAGTCTAATAATTTTACTTAATATGTTTTTTGTCCTTTTAGGTAGTTCTTATCACACCGATGTTTTTTCAAGTGTCCATTTTTTTTGATGAGTTTGATTTTAATTAGTAATTTGATGCTATAAAAGAGGGTTTCGAGTCATGATTGACAGCTGATCCATGCTCATGTTTGAATGGGCTTTGTGTATGAGCAGGACCTCGATCATTACTGTGCACACTGGCTCTTAATTATCAGAGTCACCAGTGGCAGATGGCAGCAGCTGTATTTGGGATATTTTGGCTTAATTTTTGCAGTGGAAGTGGAGACGCGTCGTCCATCTTTATATACAGTCTTTATATACAGATGAACAAAACAGAGACCCACGCATAAAAAACCTGCTCCACAGCTACTAGAGGACTGAGAACTGATACTTATATATTAAACTGGTGTTTTCCTTTCAGGGTCAATTGGGGCTTCCAGGTCTTCCAGGGCCAACTGGACTAACAGGAGTGGGCATACAGGGAGAGAAGGTTTGCAAAATGTCTTATATAAAAAATAAATATGTGTTTTCACTTTACACCTATATATATACATAGAGTAGTAACACACTCTGCACTGAAAGCCCGCTAATCTTTATTCCTGCTCAGGGAGTCGAGGGTCCAAGGGGTCCACCAGGAGGAAGAGGAATTCCAGGAGAGGGTTTACCTGGACCTAAGGTTTGTTAATTAAATGAAATGTAAGATTGCTTGTGTTTGTGTGGCCATAGAGCTGGTACAATGGTTGCCATAAACATTACCACCTCACACAGACAAAGGTTTGCATTTGATTCCAGGTAAATCTAGTTACAACTGAACACTGTCCTCTCACTTCACTGTGCAGCAGGATGAATCAAAAAGTGTTTGTTACAAGCATGAAAAACTCAAATTACACAGCTACTGTAAATCAACTGTATATAGGGTGTTAGTGTTTAGGCTGGTTTCTACAGTTGTAATATTGCTGATATCGTTTTTTTTTTTTTTATTTAATATAATATGGATAAAACATTTTTATTGTAAACAAGTTTCAAATTGCAGCCAACAGGACAAACAACATGTCAAGCAAGTCCAGACTTTGCAGGTTTGTTACATTTTTTATAATTACGTGTTATGTCTCTTTGTTATTTTCTAGGGAGACCAGGGTTTACCAGGAGAGCAGGGAACTACAGGAGAGAGAGGCATTGGTGAGCCTGGTCCAAAGGTAATACATTGCATGTCTGAACCACACAAATTAATTTGGTCATGGTCTATAGTAGCCTATGGGGAGTGCCAATGTGCTGAATCCATCAAAAATCAAATAATGCTATTCTGTTGTTACAGGGAGAGCCTGGAGCGTCTGGTCTGGGTGGACTGCCTGGTCTTCCAGGAGAGGATGGAGCTCCAGGGCAGAAGGTAAAGTACATTTTGTCAGCTCTGGGAAAAACTTCCACTTCAAATCCCGATTTCCAAATTTTTTTTGTAGTATCTGAACTCTACTGTCATTTCCTTTATCTACTGGCTTACAATAAATAAACATAATTTAAATTTTTTCTATGTCTCATCTGCCTTTCCTCTCTTAGGGGGAGGCTGGTTTACCTGGTTTAAGAGGCCCTGAAGGAGCACAAGGAATTGGCATTCAGGGGGAGAAGGTATGCTTTAGATTATAAATCCTTGTGTAGTTCAGAATTTATATGACAACAAATGTTAATCAGATGATGCAGGAATTGTTTGGTCTCTATAGGAGTACAGTCTGGACCTGCTCTATTTGGAAGTGTCCTGAGATAATCTCTTGGCACTGTACAAATCAAATTGAATGTGTGCTGTCATTCCTCCCAGGGTGACCAGGGTCTGAGGGGCATCCGTGGGTTACATGGGCCTCCTGGGATCTCAGGACCCTCTGGACCAAAGGTAAGAACTAATCAAACAAGTATTTAATTGTGGTGCGTTCTTGATGAAGTAGTATAAGCAGCGTCTTTATTCTATGATAAATACCTTGCTGTCGAAGATTTATGCCACATTAACCCAACCTTTGAATAGAACAACAGAACATGTCCTCTGCATGTTGTTGGCAACGTAAGTATTGTCGGAATAATGACAAGCATGAATTAGATCTTACGTCTCATGCCAACTCTCACCTTTCAGGGTGAACGTGGGATACCAGGCCATCTGGGCATGCCAGGGCAGCCAGGACGGTCTATATCAGGTCCAAAGGTAAATAAATAAAAGTGTATTATCAAACTGTCTCTTAACATAGATTTTTGGCACTGAGATAGACAACCTTGGTGCCAAGTCAGAAGAACTGCCAGATAGAGTTTAATGAGGAAACACATCTAAAAAATAGTTCAGACTATTCAACTTGCTGTGTTTGTTTCCAGGGTGATTTAGGTCCCGCTGGTCCCCCTGGTCCTGTTGGGGAGACAGGCCATGGATTACCTGGTCCAAAGGTGAACACTTAAGAACACTGTATGTTTTTATTGATAAAATTGTTATAATCTACATAATGTTGTTGGTTTTCATCACTAAATTTTATTTAACCAGGGTGAACGTGGTCATCCGGGTTTACCGGGTCCAGGTGGTCCAAAAGGAGAAGGCCTCCCCGGCCCTCTGGTTCGTATCAAGAATATTTTGCACATACTCAAATTCTGTAACCAGTAAATCCTGTGCATGTTAGCATTGTCTGAACTTTTTATGTACTTACTTTAGGGTCCTCCAGGCATGCCAGGCTTACCGGGCGAGCCGGGCGTAGAAGGAATAGGAATTCCTGGTCCCAAGGTTTGTGCCTACATGTTTTTTAAGTTTTTTATGTTTTGTGTGTTTATGTATTGAGATGCTCATAATGAATTTATTAATTGGATGTCTGTTTCAGGGTGACATTGGCTTTAGAGGATTGCCAGGTTTGCCCGGCCCATCTGGAGAGGGTTTACAAGGACCACCTGTAAGGAAGATTATCTAATAAACAGCTTGATCTAATTACGATTAATATTCAAATCCGAATCATAGCTAATATATTAAACATAAATTAAACATACAAAGTTGTACTATGATACTATTTTTCATAAACCAGTGGTCTGATGACTTTAAACATTTGTTTTAAGGGTAATGTTGGGAGGCAAGGACCTCCTGGTCCAACTGGTCCCCCAGGAGAAGGTATTCAAGGGCCAAAGGTAATTGTCACTACTGTTTTATGTAAACGCTGTCCTTAAAGCACTTATCAAGTTCTTTATAATCAGGATTAATTCAGATTTGTACTTTCTTGTCCACAGCATGTAGGAGTGAAGCAATATCATACGCTTAAGTGGTGCAGACTTGTTACACAATAGAGCTGCCTGACAAAACAACCTGCAGATCACAATAATTTATGATGCAGTGTGCAGCGCTCCTGTATGATTCAGTAAAATTTGAATTAATTTCAGGGTGAGCCAGGATCTCAAGGTATGATTGGACCAAGAGGGCCTCAAGGAGATGGATTTCCAGGAGCTAAGGTGATGGAATTGCACATATCTTCTTAACCATTTCATTGATATCTGATTAACTGGTCTCTGACTGTTGAATTACTCTTCCCTTGTTGCAGGGCGATCGTGGATTACAGGGCGAGAGGGGACTGAAAGGTATAAAAGGAGACATGGGAGATACTGGAGTCCCTGGTGAAGCAGTAAGCAAAGCAGCTCTTATTCCTCACTTCCTTAGATAAACAATCAAACAGCCAATATTTGAAGATACTGCTGGCTTGTAGCTGTAGAGAGCAAGAGGTTTCGTCACTCACCAAAAAAACACATTAAGAGCTCTCAGCTATTTTTTACTTGACAGTAAACTACCAGGAAAAAATTAGATTAATTGTATAAGTGAATAAAATTACTATGTGGAGTGTGTGTATTTGCAGTATATGAGAACAATCTACATCACAATCCTAGTAGATAGAGATACAAGTATTTAACATGTTACAGAAACAGTGATTTTGTTTTAAACTTCTCCCAAATCCCAGGGGAGGCCAGGAGTGAAAGGAGAAGCAGGCCTTACAGTAAGTTCATGAATTTAACTAATGTTTGAAGATTCAATAAATGATAGTCATTTTGTACTAATATGAATGTTCCCATATTTTTCAGAGGGAAGACATTATTAAGCTGATCAAAGAAATCTGTGGTAAGACAACTAGCCAAGTCTAGTTTACTGGTGTAATGTTTGGCTTTTTGGTGATGGGCAGGTGTATGATGGGGTTTAGTCTGCTGTGTCTGGGAACAAGGCTATATGAATTAAAAATGAACGTAGTCTCCATGACGTCACCCTTTTGTTTCTGAGGAGCTGTTGTGAAGATCAGTGTGTTCGGCTCTGGCCGTTGCCATCTTCAAAGTCCTGACTCTGCCAGCTCCCAGCAAATCCAAAAATGGGCAAAAACATGGAGTGTGAGAGTTCACTCCTGGTAAAGTTCAATAAATGAACATTTAAAAAATTTTGCCAGAGACACCAAAATCATTTTTTGTCCTGTAAACATGTTTATTTCTGCTGTAAAGTAGAGCATTTTAATATGAGACCTTATGAAGACCAACTCACTTCTGTACCCAGCCTCAAGAGGCCATTCAAAGATCATTTTATTGCTTCCGTGTTGGCTTCACTTGCCAGTCACAGCGATTGCTGCTTTGTTGCCATTAAATCAAAACAATGACCTTAAAGATGCTAAAAGATTCTTTAGAGCTGATGTGATTCGCAGAGTCGGGTTCATCCCTGTGAGCCTTTTCATACTACACATTGTTTATTGCTCCATCATTACAATAAAAATATTGATTAGTGCAGCTTTAAAGCTATAGGACAATAGTAAAGTAGTTACAATATTTACTTGTTTTCAGGATGTGGCATCAAGTGCAAAGAAAGGCCAATGGAACTTGTGTTCGTCATCGACAGCTCAGAGAGTGTTGGCCCCGAGAACTTTGAAATCATCAAGGACTTTGTCACCAGGTTGGTGGAACGGACCACAGTGGGACGCAACGCCACCAGAATCGGACTGGTCCTCTACAGTCTGGATGTCCAATTGGAGTTCAACTTGGCTCGCTACGTGAACAAACAGGACGTTAAGCAGGCAATCAGAAAGATGCCTTACATGGGCGAGGGCACCTATACCGGCACTGCCATCAGAAAGGCGACTCAGGAGGCTTTCTTCAGCGCTCGGCCTGGAGTCAGAAAAGTAGCCATCGTCATCACTGATGGTCAGACTGACAAACGAGAGCCTGTCAAACTTGACATAGCTGTGAGGGAAGCTCACGCTGCAAACATTGAGATGTACGCCCTGGGGATCGTCAATTCCTCTGATCCTACGCAGGCTGAGTTCCTGCAAGAACTCAACCTCATTGCCTCAGACCCTGACACTGAACACATGTACCTCATTGACGACTTCAATACTCTCACAGGTGAAAATCCTTGTCAGATGTTGTTAATATATAGCTATTGTATTTGCTAAGAGGTTGTAAAGTGCCGAAAGTTAACTGATTTCTGAATTTTGTTTTTCCAGCGCTAGAGTCTAAACTCGTCAGCCAGTTCTGTGAAGATGAAAATGGCGCCCTCATTTACAATCACGTAACAAATGGACACTGGAACGGTAACAATGGGCATGGTAGTAATGGAAACAATGGACATGGAGAGAATACCAATGGATACAATGGCTATGGCAATAATGGTCATGCTTATGGTAACAATGGACATGGGAACAACGGCAATGGTTACAATTACCAAGAGGAGATCCAAAATCCAAGACGCACAAATACCAGAGGCCGTGGAGACACTTTCACACTGCCCATCAGTGCTAATCCTCTCCCTGTCCAGGTCTTTACTTAAAAATCTGAAAGAACAATATAGGGTGCTGCAGGAATGAGTCCTAAAACCTGGAACTGAGTTAGTGTTTTAGCACTTAAGATTCCCTCTCCTTGAAGATAGTGGGGTTTTTTTTAATGGGCTTTTGGTTAGATGCCTGAAATAAGGCTTCAAAAATCATAAAAGTGGCGTTCATATGTGAAGATTATCTTATAGTATCTTATCTATTTAACAAAATTTGTAGGGATCAAAAACCCTTTATTTGCAACAGAGCTTATTTAGCAGTAATCCAAAATACAAGGGGAAAATCCCATTATAAACAATATAAAGTATAAATACCTCATCCCTGCAGCACTTTACTATTATAATTTTCTTTGCTGATGATACAAAACTCTTCTTTCAATTAAATATTATATTTTAATATTTTGTCTTCTAGGTGGTGGAGGATGATGAAGGTGAAGATTTAGACTTAAGAGCCCAGGTGCGGGGCAGTAGTACTGTAGCTGTAGTCAACAAAACAGCATCTTCATCGCCTGTGAGAGAAAGCTCAGCGTTCAATGAGGCAGTCCTATCATCATCATCTTCATCCTCTTCTACATCTTCATCCTCATCTGCAGCACTGGGCTCAGTTTCATCTTTAAACAATAATCAGGTGCAGCCCGTGGTGAGGCCAGTCGTGCCAGCAGGTGAGTACTTCAGAGACGTGGGTAGAACAGAGACATCATTAATGTTATTAATAACACCTGTGCTTTTCCTGCTATGACAAGTCCAAATATCTGCTGTGAAAAAGGCATCAAATACATAAATATTCTTTGGAAAACATGCGTCTCACACACCATTTCTTCTCCAGAGGCCACTCCTCTTGAGCCACGCTGTAACCTCAGCTTGGACCAAGGCAACTGCAGAAACTATAGCATCAGCTGGTACTATGACAAGCAGGCCAATGCCTGTGCACAGTTTTGGTACGGCGGCTGCGCTGGAAATGACAACCGTTTCGAAACAGAGGCTGAATGCAAGAAGACTTGTGTTCTATTCAGAACAGGTAACTTTTATAGATCCGTAACAGGAAATGTGCACAGTCTTGTTTTATTTTTATTTTCTGAATATTATACTGTTTTGTCTCCAGCAGGATAAAAGGAGAAGATGCCATAAGAAAAAGGACTTTACTACTCTACAATCTGCTGATTTGTTATTTTAATGTGATGCATTCTGTCTGATGTGTTCAGAAAATATCTTTTCTAACACTCTTGTCCTCAAACATAAATGCATTTTCTGATCAAATAGCAAAGCAGTGCTAGAAAAGTCATCCTGAAAACTGCTGATATGTTCCTGTTTCAACCCAATTAATGACTTTAAAAAAATGACGTTATTACCTCAAATAAATTGTATTGTGCTTGATACACCAGAAGAAATCAGGGTCTGACTGTCCTGGATTTACAATGACAACTACAGAAATCTTATTACAGTTTAAATCTAATCTGTAGATTGTTCTTATACCTCTATGAGCCACATGCTTTATATTCACTGAATACATTTCTAGCAAGACAGCGACAATACAGTGTGTGATTACCTTGTTGATAAGATTTGCTAAAATATGCTGGGTACTTTTTATGTTCATTCTGTTTGTAATTACAATGTGTCCATTCGGTTATAACTGGCAGCTGTAATAAAGAGCCATTTCTGTCTTTCTACTGCTTTCAGAGGTTTACTGCGATGTCTTGTTGTGATGAAGATTGAGGCTTTTCCATCTTTTAAAGTCCTGTCTATTTAGGCAGTGTGTGTATATCTGAATAGACGTTTTGTATGTTTTTTAATAATAAAATATAAAATAATGATGGTTGCCTGTTTTTACTGCAGTGGCCCACGTTCAATTCCAACCTGCGGGCCTTTGCTGCATGTGTTCCTGTCTATCTATCAAAAGAAGGGCATAAAAAAGCCCCAAAAATATCTTTAAAATAATTATTTTCACTGCCAAGAACACTGGACTTGGACACTAAAATTAGCTTTTTGTTAAAACTCATGCAATGTTATTGAAAATTCAACACAAATAAAAAAAAACTAACTTTGTCTGTACATGTGTTAACATCTTAATTGCTAGGCCTTTCTAGCACACCTGCCTTTAATAACGCACTAATTAGGAGTCCCATTTGGGGTTTAATAGTTTGCATAAACTTTGGAGCATTCCTCCCTGCAGTCATAATGGGGGAAAGTCCTTTTATTTACAGTTTTATAGCTGGTTCTTGAAGGACAGCTGTCTCACAAAGCAACCAGAAACCTATTGACACTGTACTAACATGTACCCCAATGCTTACGTAGACTTGTAGACCATTTTAAACCTATTAAAGGTCACGAACATGTCTCTACTTCGCAGTTTTTGTCAGACGTTTTGAAACAGATCCACAACGTTGCCCTCTCGGCTTGCCGTCCGTTGCCATAGTGATTATGACGCTACAGCGGCTCTGTCAGATTAGCCCGTTTTAAGCTAGCTGCGGGGGTAGCTTTGTAAACCTTACTGAAACTAACCCGAGGGAGTGGTAACCAGCGGTCATGGCGTCTGTTTTAGATGCTCTCTGGGAAGACAGGGACGTTAGATTCGACATAACAGCACAGTAAGTTAACGCTGCCGCGCAGAAATCGCTTTTGTTGGGGGGTTATTTCCCCGTCGTACGAGCTAGTTAGCTCAACTACGCTAATTGGCTAACCAAAACCAATTGTGTTAATGCAAGGCTCCAAGGATTGAGTTTAGCTTCATGTTCTCCCGTGGAAACACGTTTTACTGTAGCTTTATGTCGTATATGTAGATTATCTCAATGCTCGCATGCTACTGTAACCAGCTGTGATACACTTAGCTGACTTATGTTAAACCTGTCCACTGTCTGTCCATCTATCCTGTATCATCACTGATCAATCTGTCTATCTATCCTGTATCATCCCTGATCAATCTGCACTATCCTGTATCATCCCTGATCAATCTGTCCATCTATCCTGTATCATCACTGATCAATCTGTCTATCTATCCTGTATCATCACCGATCAATCTGTCTATCTATCCTGTATCATCCCTGATCAATCTGTCCATCTATCCTGTATCATCACTGATCAATCTGTCTATCTATCCTGTATCATCACTGATCAATCTGTCTATCTATCCTGTATCATCCCTGATCAATCTGTCCATCTATCCTGTATCATCACTCAACACCGCATCAATCTGTCCATCTATCCTGTATCATCCCCGATCAATCTGTCCATCTATCCTGTATCATCACTGATCAATCTGTCCATCTATCCTGTATCATCACCCAATCTGTCCAACTATCCTGTATCATCACTGATCAATCTGTCCATCTATCCTGTATCATCACTGATCAATCTGTCTATCTATCCTGTATCATCACTGATCAATCTGTCCATCTATCCTGTATCATCACTGATCAATCTGTCCATCTATCCTGTATCATCACTGATCAATCTGTCCATCTATCGTGTACACAGGCAGATGAAAACACGTCCAGGAGAAGTACTAATAGACTGTCTGGACTCCATAGAAGACACAAAAGGCAACAATGGAGATCGAGGTAGTAAAGTTAGATATCTCGGAGGTTAAAACTCTGTTGGTCACCTGATAACAGATAATGTCTACTTTTATTTTAACTAGTTTACTTTATTTGTAGGACGGCTGTTGGTAACAAACCTGAGAATCATTTGGCATTCTTTGGCCCTACCCAGAGTCAATTTATGTGAGTACACCTGTATGATTATTAAGTGTGTCTCCATCAGCTGAATGTGTCTGCCCTCTCTTGGAAATGCATGGCATTAAACTAATGGTGTTATATGGACACCTTCAAAGGTTTCAAACAGTTTTTATTGTGTGTTTAATGACTTCCATGGCACCCTCCATTTAATTTTACTTTTTGCTTAAACCGAAACTGTATCTAAAGATTTTGTGAGTGACCATTGCCACCAATTTCTGAACAATCCAACAGAAAATAGGCTTTTGGTAAGATGAAGCTTGTGTCTTCATTTTGTATGCTGCATGTTCAATCATGTATGTATATATTATATATGTTTGTACAAGTAATATTGAGAGTTTTAAGATATTAATTAAAAAAGTCTACTGAGGAACTAAATAAGAAAGTAACCATTTATCTGATCTGAGTGTGTTGTCACATGTGAACAAAGTGTGGAGTCAGGATTTTGCACTTGACTGCCTAAATAGAAATCTGTTATTTATTTCAGCTGTGGGTTACAACTCCATCATTAACATCACAACAAGGACAGCGAACTCAGTAAGTAAATTATGGTTGTCCAGAGTATTTGTCCATAACCTTTTTATATCTCCTCACACACATCATATATACTGTTAATATTATACTCACTTCTTAAATGAACAAATATTTGATTGTCTCAAAGTTTGTGTTAAATGTCTTTTTGTTGCCAAGTCAATCATTTTAAAGTGGGAAACAGATAACCATGCTAATTCATTAATTGAATGCTTTTCTCCAGAAATTGCGAGGCCAAACTGAAGCACTCTACATCCTGACAAAGTCCAACAACACAAGATTTGAGTTCATTTTCACAAATGTGGTTCCAGGAAGTCCACGGCTCTTTACTTCTGTCATTGCCGTCCACAGGTAAAACAATACAAAGGGAAAGTTCAATTGTCTGATCACATTCTCCATAAATGTAAAATGTACATGTTATAATGTTATGTTTTTGTTACAGGGCCTATGAGACATCTAAAATGTACAGGGACCTGAAATTGCGAGCTGCTCTCATTCAAAATAAGCAGCTCAGACTCTTGCCCCGGGAGCAAGTGTATGATAAAATTAATGGAGTTTGGAATTTATCCAGTGACCAGGTACTGGTGCTTGACAGCTGTCTGATTTTCTTCAATTTAGCATTTTTCAATTTACGTAAAGGTCCAGTGTGTAACATTTAGGGGGATCTATTGGCAGAAAAGCAATATAATATTCATAGGTTTGTTTTAATTAGGGCGCCATAGTTTGTCCTACATGCTTTTTCAGCTGTTTGTTATCTGAAACTTCACCACAAGATGCCAATAAATCCTACACACTGGTCCCAACAGGAGGCATTAAAAAGTTACATTTCATATCCCACATGTGTTAAGGTGTGTACTACTGTCTACAACAGACGGTACAGTTATATGAAAATGTTAGTTATCAATGCAACGTGGGGTTTTAATCCATTTATTACATAGTTACTTGAATCTCAGTTATTTCTGAAGAGTTCACATCTAATACAAATTAGATTACTGGAGATAATTAGATTACAATGAGTCTGCAAGTTCCTTTTCCTTGACTGAGGTTGGTTTTCTTTCTTTTAGGGTAACCTGGGAACCTTCTTTATCACAAATGTTCGGATTGTGTGGCACGCCAATATGAATGAGAGCTTCAATGTCAGCATTCCTTACCTTCAGATCGTAAGTACAATCCACTCAATAACATCCAGTCCTCTCTTTCCTACGTGCCACAACAAATCAATGGGCAGGATGAGCAAATATATTTGTCTTTTTATTGGTTCTAACAAACAAGACTCTTTATGTTGCTAATTCATGGCTCAATGCCATAAGAAACATACACACCATCTATTATGTGCTCAGGAGCACATACACCATTCAACATTCAAGGTCTATGTAGATTAAAGAATACGCTTTATGTAGAGTACACACCATAAAGTACAATAAAGGAGATACTATTAGAGTACTGTACAGTTACACAGCTCGAGACATGAGGCACCTTTGTGATACTCTATCAATATTATAACAGAAGAGATCATTTCAGTTCAGCCATAGACAGACACCACTGTACTCTTGCACATAGGCAGCTGCTAATGATATTGTTTCTGTTGAAAAATCATTTATTATAATTATTTCTATTTATAATTTATAATTTTATTTTCCCCCTTTTTTCCTTAAAGTGGTCTATCAGAATAAGAGACTCAAAGTTCGGCTTGGCTTTGGTGATCGAGAGCTCACGCCAGGTAACCTGTTTTTCTCTGATAACAATATAATGACTTGATACTAATAAATACTGCTTGTTGTTGCTTGTAAATACACAAGTATACTTTGTCCTTTTGTTTTTAGAGTGGTGGCTATGTGCTCGGGTTTAAGATTGATCCTGTGGATAAGCTTCAGGACGCACTGAAGGAAATCAACTCGTTGCATAAGGTGTACTCTGCCAACCCCATCTTTGGAGTGGACTATGAGATGGAAGAAAAGGTATTGAGCATGAACTCCTCAATAGTATAATATTAAAACGTGAGAAAGTGTTGAAACTGGAAACAAACCAACTTTAAAATACTTTACTGTCATTCTAACAGCAGATTTTTTAAAACCTACATTCCCATAAATGTTTTGAATTCTCCATTGTTGTTAGCTCTTTAATCAGTTCAGCTGATGAAAGTTGTTGTCATAGCACTGTTTGTCCTAACAATCCTTTCAGCCCCAGCCGTTGGAAGAACTCACAGTGGAACAGCCTGCTGATGACGTGGAAATCGAACCTGATGAGCAGACCGATGCATTCACTGTGAGTGTGCCCGTTGGCCACCCATACACCCGCCGCTCCTCTGGGAGTCAGTGGTTTAGTTTTCAGACTCTTAGAATAGCTGTCAGCTCATGAGCCTCAGCATGATGAACAAACATAACTTTATGTTGCCTAGTGCTCTTGTTTGTAGGGAGAGGTGCTCATCAGACAACAATAATCTATTATTACAGACACGGTTGTTTTGATTAAACATATGAATTGTGTGTGTTGCTTGTCCACAGGCTTACTTTGCTGATGGAAACAAGGTAAAGTCTCACAATCAATGTTATTACCTGATATATGAATATATAGTATGTTGGGTTGTGAAACATTTGGGCTCTTTTCATTTGTTTCTTCTTGTTCCAAAGCAACAAGACCGTGAGCCAGTTTTCTCTGAGGAGCTGGGCCTCGCCATTGAAAAGCTGAAGGATGGCTTCACACTTCAAGGACTGTGGGAAGTTATGGGCTGAAATAACATGAAACATGAATAACATGTATGTACTCTATGTAGATATTGTGATTATGAAGGTAACAGTTTATTTATTTATAGGTCAGGTTACAAATTGTCCAGTTTATTCATACTTTGTATATGACATTTATTGTGGGATATTTGTCTAAAACATTTTCTTGTAGTGAATTGAATTTGAAATATAATGCAGTTTGTATTGTTTAAAGTTAATAAATGTATTTAAATACATATTGGAGAGTACATTTTATTGGTACAGTAGGTTTGTACTGTGTCATATATACAATGTATGTGGAAAGGACACAATGATCTCAGGCTAAATACATATCTGCACAATGCACTGAAGTATTTTAAAAGTCTAAAAAGAGGATAAACTGTCACCTCCTGTCGCAGCAGCTGTTGACCGACCCTGTCTACTTGTTAGATAACTCCTCTGTGCACGTCTCACACACAAATACTGACTCACACTGTAGTGGTCATTACTATCAGTGAATCGTGACTCACTCCACATGTAGATGTCCCTGGAATACACACGATTGTAGTAAATGCCAACCAAATCTGTGAAAAATCCTGTTTTCTTTTTTCTCACCCTATTCGATTGACAGATTCAATAAAGTATAGAGTAAATAAAATGAAAATATCATAGGTTATTTTTGTGTGGCCATACACCAATGTTGTTACTAATCACTAGGGTGACAAGGCTCCACAGTTGCCACAGTTTACTCTCTGACAGCTGTGTGAGCTTTCCGATTTGGCCAACCCAAATTCTTCATGGATGGGCTGTTTGGCTATATTTAGAGGGGCACTGTTATATTGAAGTGGCTTTCGACCTGGCTGCCTATAGTTCTTCGTCTTCACCAGCTAGGACAGTTGTGTCTCTGTTGTGAACTTCCCCACTTCCATCCACTTCCTGTCCTACAAGAATGGATCCCCAAGGCCTGAGGGAAGACCTCCGTCTGTTTCAAACCACTTTGCTGCAGGATGGACTCAAAGAGCTTCTGAATGAGAACAAGTTGATCGACTGTGTCCTGAAAGTTGGAGACAGAAGCATCCCTTGCCATCGGCTCATTCTGGCAGCCTGCACTCCTTATTTCCGGGAGCTGTTCTTCTCAGCGGACGGGAAGGAAGCAGATAAAAAGGAGGTTCTTCTGGAGAACCTGGACCCCGGTGTTATGGAGTCGATTGTAAATTACATGTACTCAGCAGAGATTGACATCAACGACGACAACGTGCAGGATATTTTGGCCGTTGCCAATCGCTTCCAGATCCCCTCGGTGTTCACGGTTTGTGTGAATTATCTCCAGAAGAAGCTGTCAAAGAAAAACTGCCTTGCCATCTACAGGCTGGGACTGATGCTGAACTGTGCCAGACTGGCAATTGCAGCTCGAGATTACATTGCAGATCGGTTTGAGACCATAGCCATGGATGAGGATTTCTTAGAGCTCGCTCCACCTGAACTCTATGCCATTATTGGAGCGGATGCACTGAATGTAGAAAAAGAGGAGCTAGTGTTTGAGACCCTCATGAGGTGGATCAGGAAAGACAAAGAGAAACGTATGACGTCCTTAGAAGAGGCCTTTGACTGCGTTCGTTTCCGTTTACTCCCAGAGAAGTACTTCAAGGAAAAGGTGGAGAAGGAGGACCTCATTAAGACTAATCCTGAGCTCCTCAAAAAAATCAAAGTCATAAAGGAAGCCTTTGGAGGGAAGCTTCCCGAGAGGAAAAAGGGGCAAGATGACGAGGAAGGAGAAGAGGGAAAATTGCCTGATTATCTGAACGATAACCGCAGATATGGCATGTATGCCAAAGACGTGGTTGTGATGATCAATGACACTGCTGCCGTGGCCTATGACGCCCAGGAGAACGAATGCCTTCTTGCTGCAATGGCAGAGCCGGTCCCCCGAAACCACGTCAGTCTGAGGACAAAGAAGAACAATCTGTATGTGTTGGGGGGGCTGTTTGTAGATGAAGAGGACAAAGAAAACCCACTGCAGTGTTACCTCTACCAGGTATAAACATTTCCTTTTACATTGTAGATGTACTGAACACATCAAAAGTCATTTGGGGTTTAAAATATCTTAAAATGTGTCTTTCAGTTGGACAGTCTCAGTGCTGAATGGATCGCTCTGCCACCCATGCCCTCCCCCAGGTGTTTGTTTGCAATGGGGGAATTTGAAAATCTCATCTTTGCTGTAGCAGGAAAAGATTTACAGTCCGATGAGTCTCATGACACTGTATTGTGCTATGACACAGAGTAAGTTCAGCACAACGACCGCTGGGATATTTTCATTGTCTTACGTTACGATATGTATTGTTGAGCGCTTTACTTTATCTTCACTTTGTAGAAAAATGAAGTGGAGCGAAACAAAAAAGTTGCCCTTGAAAATCCACGGCCACTCTGTGGTGTCCGAGAACGGGCTGGTGTACTGTATCGGAGGCAAAACAGATGACAAGTAAGACTGCAGTGCCAAGACTCTTTTATATATAGATAAGATTTTCACATGACATTAAACCTTGCTGGGAATCATTTTTGTCTCCCTGGTAAAGTAAAGCGACCAATAAGATGTTTGCATACAACCACAAGAGGTCAGAGTGGAAGGAGGTGGCTTCCATGAAGACACCCAGATCCATGTTTGGTGCAGTTCTCCACAATGGGAAGATTGTTGTAGCTGGGGGAGTCAATGAAGAGGGCCTCACAGCTGCATGTGAAGCCTATGACTTCGGAACCAACAAGTAAGTTTATTATTACAATTTGTACAAGCTCCTCAAAGTGGTGTGTATAGCTGGTTATTGTTTATCATTTGATACCAATATTTATTTCCAATTTAACATCTCTTTGAGGAAAGCATGTATCATTCAGATTGCAAATTATTATGCCGTTTTTATTTTTAAATATAACTTAACCATGTTCAAATAAGGTTCAGTCAAATGTTCAATAAATGTTGTAGCTTTTTTCTGTATTTAAGTGCTTTAAATCAGGGTTTCTAAACCTTTTTGGGGGGGTTCTTGCCCCCTCGTCACAGAGTTTTTCATCCTCAGATTGCTTCAATTAAAAAGTTTTTTTGTATTAAACAAGAGGAGGCATCCAGAAAAAGAAATGAGATACACAGCATATAGATACACAGTTTTCTATCTTATTCCTTTTATTGTCTTTTAAGGCCCCCTCCCCCAGGTTAGGAACCACTGCTTTAAATCCATGTGGAAAATAAACAGTCAAAAAAATCTCTGTAAGAGTTCGTTAAGTAAAAAAACTTGTAGGATTTGGAAATATCAGTTTTAATACAGCTGAGTGCATCTTGTTGCAGGTGGTCACCCTTCACAGAGTTTCCCCAGGAGAGGAGTTCAGTCAACCTGGTCAGCTGTGGAGGGGTGCTGTACGCCATAGGAGGCTTTGCCGTGGTGGAGAATGAGAACAAAGAGTGCGCCCCAAGCGAAATCACTGACATTTGGCAGTACGTGTCCATTTTGTTGCACTATATTGTAAAATTCACATGGTACCGAACAATGTCATCTCGTTCACCTTATTTTAATACCTATACCTCTGCTCGTACAGTACATTATAGTAACATGTTTTTCACTGTCCTACCAGGTATGAAGATGACAAGAAACAGTGGACTGGCATGATTAAAGAGATGCGTTATGCAGCTGGAGCCTCCTGTGTGGCCATGCGTCTGAATGCAGCCAGAATGCCCAAACTGTAACAACAGAGACATACAGAGGACTTTACTGCTTTAGGCAAACATATTATGTACATGCTCTTATTGAGTGGCTCCTTTTTAACATATCAGACACCTTAATTGGCTTATTTCTCATAAATCACCAGCATCTAAACAGTCGGACTAGACATTGTCAGCCACCCCTCTTCCACACATGAAATACTAGTATTTGTGAGTATTATGTCCCTCTTCCAGACTTTGTAACCCTTCAGTATTAACATATTATCTCCCACAGACTCATTGTTCATATTATTCAAGAGCAGAACTATTGTGCCCATGTGCATGTTCATGACAACTGTATGAGACAACTAGTCAGAACAGACTGGATTAAACTAACATAAGGCTTCTGTTGTAATGATAAGTGTTCATTTCTTTTTTTTTTTATGAATAAGAGCCTACATATGTTACACAATGTAAGCCACACTGCGGTAGAGGTCCAAAACACAGGATGAAATTTAGTCTTGGGTAAATATCTGCTCATGTTCACGTTCTAAAGCTCTATAATCGCTGTTTGTGTGAATAGACCTTTTTCACAGCAGTCATGCTGACATAAAAGAGGGTAACCACAGGTTTACCAATGATACCAATTAAAGTTCAGTTCCATTCAGATCAAACAGAATCAGGGTGCCGCCATTGCGCATCTTGGCTCACTGGAAAGGACGTTGAGGATAAACCTTGGCTCCTTCAGAGGCTCACCATATTGGCTTACTTCCTGATCATAGCAGCATGTAAAACGCACAAAAGCCTAAATTCCCTAAAACGTGCAAATTAATTCAGTTTGTTGAGCAGCACTGATAACCCCCCATTTCTGCCAACAATGATAAGAAATAATTTTATTTAAAATACTCATGTGAATACCAAAAACACATAATACACAATCTCCCTTAACATGATTCATGTCAACGTGATGCTCAGTCACTAGAAAGAGGAGCACTTGATGTATACATTCTTAGAACTTGCAACTGTTCAGTCATTCAACCCTGAACATCAAAACTAAATTGAATGAATGTAACATTACTTTCAGTCTTCAAAGTATCGCCTTCAAGCAGAAGAATAGAATAGTTTCTTCTTAAGATATTTCTTCCAGGCGTCATTTGTTGAGAGCTCCATCGAGTTCCATTCAAAGTGTGGGATCTGTAAAAAAAAAAAAAAAAAAATATATATATATATATATATATATATATATATATATATATATATATTTATTCTGCTGTCTGATTGTCTTTTGCAATATCACTGACAGTGAATATGATTCAGTGAAAGATGCACAGTAACACATGCACTCTTTAAATGATGTATTCTCACATGAACCACGTGATATCCCAGAATTTCAAGGTGCCTTTTCTTCACAGCAGTTTTACCCAGGAAATGGGAAGCATTTTTGGTGAAGGCCCATGGACCAAGAAAGTTCACAGCAACTCTAGGTGAGAAGTAAAAACAGAATGTCAAACATTTCTGGGTCATCTAATTACTCATCTTTAGTACTCTGGCTGTTTTCTGCTCCGTACCGCTGAGCTCCAGGCGGCAGCTTATCCTCCATGTTCACAGGTGATGCTTTCCCCCACTGAACTTTGTCTCCTTGCAGTGTCCTAAGCTTGCTGTAGGACAGCGGCTGCATGTTTGTGTCCAGTATGCATTCAAAGTCTGAAAACACAAAACATGGTCACATTAAACCTTACATCCTACAAATATTCAATTCCCAATCATTTCTGATTAATTCAAGCTTGCGTTTTCCCTTTTTTAGGCGAGAGTTCACCTTTGTTCAACTTTAACCAAGTGGATGTGCAAACTGTAGCATAGCTCTCCAACACCATTTATAGTTTGTTACTGCTCTGATCAATATTTATTCAGTTCGAGCATCAGAAACGTGATATTACTTTGTGTCCTGTTTTGTGGCTGAGTAGGTGGACATTTTTTATTGAACAGAAGTGTAATGTGACCGTACCTTTAGGGTCTAGTGTGTAGGATTTAGCAGCATCTAGTGGTGAAGTTTCAGACTGCAGCTAACTGAACACTGCTCCTGGCTGTATTTGACAACCTGGGAATGAGAACGGGCGGGTGTAGGAGAACCTACGGGGGCCACGAAACTCGAGGAAAAATGCAAAACGCCCCAATCTAGAGCCAGTGTTTGGTTTGTCCGTTCTGGGCTACTATAGAAACATGGTATTTCATGGAAGGCGGCCCGCGGCGTCTGTAGATATAAATGGCCCATTCTAGGGTAACAAAAACACAATTCCTATATTCTGGTGATTATACACTAATAAAAGTATACTAATATTATATTCCATTTCTTTTATTTCTTTTAATTTAATTCATTTTTTAATATTGTATAACAATAAAAATGCACAAACAAAAAGGAAAGGGAAGCAGGAAGAAGAATGAATGAGTGAATGGTTGGGGTGATTCAAGATCTGAGTGAGAGAAGTGGTTTAGAGAGGAATCAACTCTGGATGATATAATCTATTTCTGTCAATAGATTCTCCTAAATGTTACACACTGGACCTTTAAAGCTTATAAAGCAAAAAATATATACATGTAAATTTACTTGACTGTCATATGAGATTCTTTTTTTACTTAGAATAGAATAAAACGAGACAAAATATCATCAAATCAGTGTTTTATACGGAGATGATATAATATTACTCACCTATGGTATAATAATACGGAGTGACAACTGCTGCTTGAATGTAGTCATTGCCACCGAGAACTTCAGCCAGGAGTCTGTGGATTTGCTGTCGCACAGGACTGAGGAAGATATTGTCTGAAAAACATTTTGAAAGGCAATTAATAGTACAGATTTATTTAAATCCCACAATAAGAACCCACCTAAACCAGAAATAAATTTCTGCGCATCTTTTTACCTTTCTTTAGCATTTCCTGGCAGAAGTCGCTATGAAACCAGGGCACCTGGAAATCAGGACACTGGATACACACGTTGCGATTGAGGTCCCTGAGCCGCGTTCTGGCCCGTATGCTGAGGATATCATTTAGGGCTGTAAGAAGTTAGCGAGAACATTAGTCCTATTGAACAAGTGTGAACTGCTTACAGGAGTATACTAAAGATGTGTACTTTGCTACCGATGCACATTAACAGCAAAGTGGTAACATACTTTCTAGTTGGGCATCCAGCTTTGACAGGAAGTCTACACTGAAGACTTTTCTGACTAGTTGCTCAGGGAAATAGTCAGCCTCAGCGAGTAAGTTTACAATGTAAACTAGCAGGTGTGGGTCGAAGAAACCTACAAACACAGAGAAAATGTGTTAGTGTAAGGTTAAAATAAGATAAAACGTGTAATCGGATTCACTTACTGATGTTGCGAATGATGAGCTGGATATAAATATCAAACATCTCGTCTACTTGTACAGAATGATAATTCATGTAGGAGAAGGGTAGCATGATGTTACATATTCCTGAGGGGTGAATCTTAAAAACACAGGAAAAGCACAGTTAATCTATGTTTAATTATTACAGACTTAACATGCTGCGATGTCTCTCAGACCTTGTCAACGTCTTTAATGGCCACACTGGCGATACGTTCCATCAGCAGAGGGCAGATATGGTTTATCCTGGTTAAGAACAAGCCCAATTCAGGCAAATTGGTCCAGTTTATTTGGTCAATCATCTTGTGCAGTAGGTCTACCATCTCTTCGACAAGCGTTTCCCCAAACCAATGTCCCAAAGTGAGCTTGACTTCGTCCAACAACAAGTCCAGTCGGTCAATCGCTTGCAGCTTTTTCAGCCCGCAGTGGGTTATGTTCTGAAGCAGACTGACGCAGCTGCTGCAAGCACTGATGCCGTGTGACTCATCTTTACGCACCCACTTGCCGATGGCAAAAGCGACGGTGTTGAGATTGGTGAAACTGCACTGGCTCACCACGGCTTCCACTCGTTTGATCACATCCTCTTCAAGACGTGAGGAGGGCATCAGGGACAGAGCACGAATTATCGCGATCACTTCATAGGGGAGAACAGTCCTGCCCAAAAGGCTGAAACATAAAGTGTTTTCAGTCAATGTTTTATTTAAGTGTGAAGCAAAATTGACTCCTTAGCTTAAATTAACACTTACTTTATTTTCACTTGTCTTAATTTTCTGAAGAATTCGGGGTTCTTGTAATGCAAATGATAAAGGGATTGGGTGAGTCGGGCCACCTCAATTGGCCTGCAGATTAAAAGGTTGGGTTCGATTGCTGACACAAGTCTGGAAAATAATTACATATTACAAAATATTTAAATACATATTTTAATATATGTGTGGACATTTGTCTTTTTACATAAAAAAACATAAAATACACAACATTCAAAATTATTTATTAACAAGATAAAACCTCTGTGGGAGTTTTTTTTTTTTTTTTTTACGATTAAAAAATAAGCTTGCCAGAGCTTTCTGACAGGCAAACTATGTAACGGAGATGTTTCCAAGGTCAAGAACGAATTTTAGAGCATGACCAATACAGGTTTTCCCCTATGGCAGAAATATGAACTCACCTTTGGATTAAGGCATGATTCTTGCACCGAATCGAGTCTAGAGTTTCAATCATAGCCACAGTCTGCTGTACACTGAGGTCATCCAGCCACAGGAAGGCAAGGTTCTCCAACCTAAGAGGGATGAAACCAGATAGGAGATCTGTGAGACTCAAGAATCATTGTAAAGGGTTTAGATTTCCACTCATGGATCAGTCCACTGATAATGACACAAACCTTTCTATCATCTCCTCGTTGGCTATCGGAGCCAGAGAGACAAACAGTTTGGTGAAGGAGACAGGATCGTTGCATGAATCAATCAGTTCAACTAGTCTTTTTTTAATAGCCAGCTTGAAGTCAAAGGTGCTTATCTGCAAGAACAGATACATCCCCGCGATGATGCTAATATCATCTACGCCCATAGTGTGAATGTTATGCAAGATTATCTTGTTGCACTTCTCCAGGAGAGGCCGGTGAACCTTCCTGATGCTTCGCAGGAATTGCACCACTCTCCGCGAGTCGTTGAAAGAGGAGGCACTGTCTAGAAACTGATCCGCCTTGATAATGAGGGCATCCTGAAGCCGCGGCGACGCAAGTTGTGCCACGCTAATCATCAGTGTAGTTAGGACCCTGGGAAAACATGACCACATGGTAAATAAACAGTATGAGGCACTTGTATTTGTATTTTTATTTGTGTATGTGTCTCACAACCAACCTGGTGTCATCAATAGACGACAACCTCTGACTCAGAATACTGACAATTTGGCCCATAAGAGGGCTTTGTTGATGGTGCAGATCAGTTAGACAGATGGCAAACTTGGACAGACATGGCATTGAGAATCTGCAAAAAAAAAAAATCCAAATTTGTGTAACATCTCATTAGTGCTGAAACAACAAGAAACTTAATCCATAAACTGATCAACAAGAAATTTATTTTGACACCAATTTATCTTACTTATCCCTCAAGAAAAAGAACACAAAACATTTGCTGGTTTCATCGTCTCTAATGTGGAGATGTGAGAGCTTTTCTCTGTTTATACAATATTTTTGGGTTTAGGAGAAGGCAGTTTAAGGGTGTCCCCTTTGGGCTTTGTAGACAATAATGATGAAAATGATAATTAATTGCAACCCTAGATCTCATTAACTATAAACAAACATATGTAAAAGCAATCATACCCGTCTAATCTGCGCCACCCTTCTGAAATCAGCTGCTGAATAAGAGAATTATGTGGCTCCAATTTCAACCTGAAGGATGGACAACAACACAGTATGTTATAATACCACCTTATAATAATTCAGATACATTACGCTTGACTGCTTGCATCTGTATCTTAATGTACCTGATCAAACTGTAAAGCATGTCGACCAACATAACATCATCTATCATGGTAACTCTGTTCTCCGCCAAAACGCGGAGAGTCAAGAACTCTGGGTGCCCACTGATGTACTTGAGGTTCCGCTGATAATGTAGCCTGTCTCTCTGAAAGTCCCAGAGCATCCCTATAGCCAAGCACACATGGTCCCTGGTGAGCTTGGTCCTATTCTTGCCCACCAGTTCCAGCAGCTGCTTTTCAGCGGAGCAGACCTGCAGTTGCTCCAGAACCTTGTCCCGGTTCGCTGTCCCCACGTGAAGGCACCTGCGAAGAAAGGAACTCACGCCCCGAAGCCGAAACATCCCCACAGACCTCAGCTCAAATTGAATGTGCACTGGGGGTCTTCATTACTCCAACACAGGGGTCCACCTCAATGTCAAAGCCACAGGCAGCAGAAAGTACAGTCTGCAGGTCGTTAGGTGCTACTTTAGGGACCTGTGTCAAAAAAAACACACAGACAGACAGACAGACAGACATTAGTTTAACCTGTTTCACAATATGTTAAATCATGTTTTGTTACAACCTTAATTGTATGCACAAAATATATATTTTTTTAAATCCACAGTGAAGTGAAGTTACCCCTTAGTGTGATATGCTGGCTTCAGGTTCAGACGGGTAATCTCATTTATGAATGCAGAGATTTCCTGACTTTCCCTTCGGTGATTCCTTTAATCCTGAAGGTGCTACCAGCAGATAAACTCAGTCTGCTAACGCTGTAATCACGTGTACGGACAAACAATCACCTAAAACGACTTACCACCCCAGATTTACCCTGCTGGTTGGATTCATAGCTAGATGTCTACCGATTATAGAGATTAAAACATTAAATATGTACCACGAATTAAACAGTGTCTTTAAATTCAAAGTCAAAATTACGCAGCATGTGCGCTACAGCGTTTCACTTCCGTAGCCAGTGACATAATGTAGGTTGTACCGTGAACCCCTGGGTGCTGACTGTCAGGCTGCAGCTGCTGCATGCTGGAGGAAGGTCGTTCATACGCGACCAATTGTTCCTCTGAGGGATTAATTCAGATGTTTTTCTACCTCACACACACACACACACACACACACACACACACACACACACACAAGTTATATCTTTCTATATCACTCATAGAAACCATAAATCAACTGTACAGCCCCGTTTCCCGCTTAACACGGCTCTAAGTTTGCTTTAGACTATACTGCAACCGTTACATACATGAATAATTAACCCATCCTGTTTCCCCACTTGGTTGTAACGAGAAAATAATAATAATAAAGATAAACCCTTACAGTGAGTCGGTAAATGGACACAGCTCGAGGGACCGCTGCACCTGCCAGATGAGACTCGGGTCTCCCTCGCTCACGCTGTGATCGCGCCCCGCTGCGTTGACTGACGCACAGTCCTCCAAATACGTTGACGTCTCTTCCGCGCCATCTTTAGAAAAACAGTCAGCGCAGCGCTGAATGAAACTTAATGTCCGTCGTTTAGTGAGAGCTGCTCGCTGTATGGAGTGATTCCCGCGGGTTTCCAGGTGATGTGTGGTTTCTTAATAACGACGTCTCGGTGATATAGATATAGATAACGTTATATTTGTGTGTATGAAGCGTGCGGTTAGCGTTAAACAGAAGAAGCCCTCCTCTACATGTTGAGGCTAGTTGGACGTGCTAATGCTAACAGCAGGCCTCGTTCAACCCAGCGGTCGTCGCGGTGTTCACTGAGTGTGTAACGTTTATGTTGTTTATCTGATGTCTTGTTAAGTGATTCACAGTCGGGATATTTTAAAGATTCATTATTATTATTGTTGTTGTTATTATCCGTAGCATTTAAATGAATCGTTCAACCGGTCAGACTCGGTATGTCTGCAGCAAATCCCGCCTGTTAATTGACATCCTAGTTATATATTGGTAAATTACCAACAGCAAAAGTTGTAATTGATCATTTGGGTTGTCTGTGTTTCTCCCCTCCAGGTGTTTGATCAATAGAGGTGATCATGGGGATCAAGGTTCAGCGCACTCGGTGTTTCCTTGACATCGGAATAAATAATGTGCTCGGTAAGAGAGAGAGAGAGAGAGAGACCTCCACTTTCTGACTACTCACTCATTCATTCATTCATTCATTCATTCATTCATTCACTGAGCTGTCAGATTATTAGGTGATTTATTGTAAAAAGTAATGTATTCAGTATGATAGTCCTTTTATTAAATATCCCTTTTTATTGGTGTGATGCTGTTCAGTTTTTGTTGAAACTGAGAAGGTCCTTTTGGAGGATGTTGGGTTTCTTTTTTATTTTATAGTACTAAAATGAATCTACTGTCATTGACAGGGCTGCACGATTAATCAAAATATTAACAAATATGAAATATGCAAGTCTTGCCGACAGAACAGCGTTATAATGAAATACTGCAGTTCTGTAGAGATGTGTTGTTGTCCAGATTTAAGATGACGTGTTTGTTTGGTAAGGACCTCCTTAAACAAATCCAGTTTTAATTGGTTTTTTTAAGTAAAAATTTGAATTTTGGTACATAAATAATCGTGCCGACGAATCGTGGGTTGTATCACAGTCGCAGTATGTAAAAATAATTGCAGTATGATGTGTTACCATAATGTGCAGCCCCAATATTAAACTAAAAAGTGACCATACAGTTAATTCAGCACCTCTCTTAAAGGGTTCCAGTAGGATATCTTGCAAGGGTGTTATGTTAGACAGCATTACATTTAGCTAGATGCAACTAACAAACTGACAGCTGACGGTAATTTCTCATCACGCTAAACCAAACTAAAGGAAGTAACAACGCTCTTTCCTCACAGTCGGCAGGGTTGTGGTGGAATTGTTTTCAGACATCTGTCCCAAAACCTGTGAAAACTTCAGATGCCTCTGCACAGGTGAATAATGCATTTTCTCCTCAAGAATATGCCAGAAACTGTTTCACATCATGGCAGTGTAATATTGATGAGTACTGTGTTTTCATTCAGGTGAAAAGGGCATTGGCAAAGGAACCCAGAAACCACTGCACTACAAAGGATGTCTGTTCCATCGAATTGTAAAAGACTTCATGATTCAAGGAGGAGACTTCAGTGAAGGTGAGTTAATGGTTAAAAAGGCTGTGATTGGTGTACATAGCTCAGTCAAGTATAACATTAACTAGATCCAATGTATTTTAATAACCAGCAAGTCTTAAAACACCATAAATCTCCTTCCTGTAGCAGCCTGCTTGCTTATGTTTTTATTTGCTCTCTGGTATCGTAGGCAACGGAAGAGGAGGCGAATCCATCTATGGAGGCTTTTTTGAAGGTAAAGAGGCCACTGTCAGAGCTGTCAGTTGTTATCCAAAACCGACGTTGGCTTCAAGATGGCAGTACAATCTTATCCTTTTCCCCCAGATGAAAGCTTTGCTGTTAAACACAACAAGGAGTACCTGCTGTCTATGGCCAATAGGGGCAAAGATACAAATGGATCACAGTTTTTTATGTAAGCAGAATGTCTTTTTCCACATATTATATGTTTGATGCATTATTCGATCATTCTGTAACTGTACAAATAATTATATGCCTTTTTTCTTGAATGGCCTGTTGCGACACTTCAGAACAACAAAACCCTCGCCACATCTGGATGGGTAAGTGCTGCTCGACGCCATCTCAAATTCTGATCCATTGCCTAGTGCACCGTGTACAAGTGTGTTTAGTTTGACCAACATAGCTACTGTGTTTTCCCAGTGTCCATGTGGTATTTGGTCATGTGATCTCTGGCCAAGAGGTTGTCCAAACCATGGAGAACCAGAAAGCAGATCCTAATAGCAGACCATATGCCGAGGTGAAAGTTTTGAACTGTGGAGAGCTCGTCCCTAAATCTAAAGGTTTGTTTTGAAGCATTTTCAGTACTTTCAAAATAAGTTTCACACTTAAAACTGTCATTTTTTTTTGATTTTATAAAGCAGTGCTTCTAATAGACTCTTAAATGTTTGCAGCAAAGAAAGATGCAAAAAAGAAAGAGCGAGCCTCTTCCAGTTCCAGCAGTAGCTCCAGCGACTCTGAGAGCTCATCACAATCCTCCTCTGATTCTGAAGAGTCCGAGAAAGAATCTAAGAAAAAGAAAAAGAAGGCAAAAAAGCTAAAAAAGAAACAGAAGAAGAAGGACAAGAAAAGGTACAGAATTTATCTTCATATTTTTACTGTCTACAGTGTAAACAGTCCATAGTGTCTTTATCCTGAGCCTGTAATGCCTTTGTAGTTCAGAGGTTGAAAGTGCTGAAGAGAAGGAACAAGAAGAGTTGGTTACATCTACTGTACGTCCAGAAGAAATTCCACCTATCCCAGAGAATCGATTCCTCATGAGGAGGAGCCCCCAGGCGGTCCAGAAGTCAAAAGAGGAGCCTGAAAAGGATCAACGAAATAAAGAGGAAAGGCCGAGAGAAAGGTTAGTCTGCTCGACAAACAGCCGCTTTGACAAACATCCAAACGTAATAACATTGTCAGTTAATTTTCCTGCCTTTTTTTTTTCTATCCTTAGTACTGTCACAACATATAATTCTCAGTCAGCCTATCACAGAAGACTGGTGATGACACGATCTGGGAGGAAGATAAAAGGCAGGGGTCCAAGGGTAGGTGCACTGCAACTGCGATTGTGTCCACTTTTTATAATGTGGCTCATGAGAGAGGGATGTGTTGAGTTGCTTTTATAATGCAGTGAAACATCATTGCAGATTTGTCAGATTTCTATCTTGACCAGCGTTGGTTCCAGTCAGTAAGTGGTTTGTCATTTCTCCCATCCAGCGGTATCGAACTCCGTCACGCTCTCGTTCGAGGTCCAGAGACCGCTTCCGACGCAGTGAAACCCCTCCACACTGGCGTCAGGAGATGCACCGTCAGAGGATGAGGGCGGTAACTGGAGAGCGCTGGATTAAGGGTGACAGGTAAGATAACCTCACTTTGACTTTTTAAAGAGAAAGTAAACGCAGTGTTCCCAGTCAGCCTGGCTAGAAGTAGTTCTTATGGTGGTCCGACCATGTGTCATTAAACTGTGAACATGTTATGCAAGCAGATTTTCTTAACTTTTGGAGTGACCTGTCTAACAAAGAAATGGCTCAAATTGGCTCACCACGTTATTGAACAATGTCATAATGTTTCCTGATGTCAGTTGTCACGTTCTGTAGGTGACGTTTATTCCTTTACACCTTCTTTTTTTTTTTACAGAGGTGACATGAATGAGGCCAAGGAAGAGGCTGCTAAAACTCCAAGAAGAGAGAGACGGACCTCCACCACAAAGCATGAACACGCGTCTGAGGGTAAAAAAGACAAGAAAACTCGGTCACATAGATCCAAAAGCAAAGAAGAGGACACTGTTGAGAAGGATGAGAAGCAAAGCAAACACAAGGCAAAGAAAAGGGATAAATCTCAAAGCCGCAGTAAAAGCAGGGAAAAGAGTAGGCGGTCAAAAAGCAGAGAGAAGGCTCAGAAGCACAAAAGTGACGACAGAAAAGGTCGCTCAAGGAGCAAAGACCGAAACGCTAGTAAGAAAGAAAAGGAGTCAGAATCTAGTAACAGTAAAGATAGAAATAAGGGCCACGAGTCTGATAAAAAGCATAAAGAGGACACCAAAGGAAGAAATGGTGAGAGGACTAGGACAAAGTCACGAAGCAAGGAAAGAACGACAACAAAAGATGGGCACAGATCTAGTAGCAGGAACAGGGACAGGAGTAGACCTGAAGGGTCAAAAGACAAAGAAGACAAACGAGAAAAAGACAGAGAGCGGGGCAGAGAACGGAGCAGGAGTCAGGAAAGACGACACAACAGTGACAGGGAGAGTAAGAAGCGAGGAACATCCAGGGATAAGGAACATCGAACCAGAAGTCCAGACAGGAACAAGCCTAGAGACTCGCACAGAAGCAGGCGCTCCAGAAGCAAGAGTAACAAGAGAGACCATAGCAAAGATCGGTCATCTCATAGAAAGGACAAAGACAGAGAAGCTACCAACCAAAGGAGAAGACGTAGCAGCAGCTCTGAGAGTGATAGAGACGGGAAAAGGAAGAGTCAAAAGAGCCCAGACTCCAAACGGAGCAGAGCAAAAAGTACTTCCAAATCCAAAGACCGAAGAAGTCCGGCTAAAGCGAGACCAGATAGTACGAAGGCCAGAGACAGAAACAACAGCAGGAGGAATAAATCGAGCTCTAGCTCAAGCTCCGACAGCGACTGAGCCCGTGATGATATCGTAAAGGAATAGATTTGGGGGGGGGGAGTTTTGAAGTCCCTATTTTTTACCGCCAACACATGTAGTATGCAACACCAGCTTTCCATCTAGAGTGGGACTTGTTCACATTCCTCATTCAGTGCAAAAGAAAAAAAAAAAACACTCCAAGGTTCAGCCCAAACTAACATGATACAAAAGTCTGTCAAACCAAATTTCCAAAGCTGTTAAGAACCGATTAATTACATAAGAATCCATGCTTGAAGATAGAAGCTGTTGTAAAGGCAGACTGCGGCGTCCTTTTGAGCTTTTGGCACTGAATAGGTGTAGATTTGTCCCCCATTAAGTGCATTACACTGTCGATGGGTAGCTGAAGCTGCATGGCCAGTTTAGAGAAAATGGATTTGTGACTGAAAAAAAGCAACTCACCTGCAGTGTGTACTGCATTAGCAGCGAGTATAAACGTACCAGGTTTTCTTTTTAATGACCAGAGGAAGTCCGTTTTTCTTTTTTTAAATTGTGGATTCTTTGGTAAATTATATTTTGGCTTTACAATAGCTACAATTTATAACAAGCAGATTTAAAGTTTCACTGTAACAGAGATCCTTTTTAATGTCTTTGTTGCCCCCTTTAATGTGATTTAACAGTCGTTGAAGGGGATAAGGACTGTCTGATGTTTACCTGTCCATTTTATTTTTTTACTGCATCAATCAATTTGAAAGAGAACATCACTTCTTGCATGCTTATCCCTGTCATTGTTAGATGAAATATGTACATTTGTACATCCACGACCTTGTACTGTAATCTTATTTGTTAACCAGTTCTGAGAAAACCTCTGGGTTGTTTTTTTTGTTTTGTTTTTGAATGGGAAAAAAAAAGTTAATGTCTTTCTGTAAGAACAACATAAAATCAATTTGTATAAATTGTGATTTGTGCAAGTTGGTTTTAAAAAGTCGACTGCAGTGAAGAATGAATTAAAAAGGCTCAACTTTAATTTTAATAAATTGTTTAATATTCTGTAAACGCTGTCACAAAACACAATCTATCTGTTGGAGGCCCAAACATTATTAGCATCCAAAGTTACAGTAATCAACAGTGATAACAGGAAGCACTGTACTGTTGTTATCCAGTGTCGGGTTCAATCCACTGCCGTGGTGATTAATGGCTTGGTTCAGCGTCAACTACAGTCCACATTTTAGCCCCGACGAGTCTCGGGGTAATTGATATACAACATTCACAGAACAATTTGTTGTGTCAGTAATTTCAGAGTTGCCGCTCTGTGTAATGCTCTCACTGTGACATTCTCACTGTGGGCTTTTTGGGGGATGTTGACCAGAAGTTACTTTCTTTACAGAATATATGAAACTTTACAGAAGTAGCAACATCCCTGCTAACGATTGTGTCTAAAATCACTCCCTGTTTACTATATAGTGCACTCTAAGAGTGAAAATCATACATTATATCATACATATATACTATACTAATCTACATTTACACAATGGGATTAAACAAAAAACAGTATCCATGACTTGACATGGAGACGACAGGTCGCTGGCTGCACATGAGTGTTGCAGTTGCACATAAAGACACCCCACAGACACTTTTATCCCACAAAGCAATGTGTTGTATTATCAGAACATAAAAGCTGTGCAGCACTTCACCTGTAAGTGATGACAAAATAATTCTTAGTGTCCAAAATCCCATTTTACTGTTCACTAAAGAGCAAACTATTGAGTGTCTATTTTATACCGAGTAGTGAGTGAGGGAGTGATTTCAGACATATTTTAAGGATGTTACTGAAACATTCTGCGTGTTCAAAGATGGTCAGTTTCTGGGGAACAGCTAAATTTGCCAGCTGGGAGTGACCTGTCACCCTATCACCACGTAAATCCAAGTCTCCTCTTTGCTTCTTCAATATCTTCAGCCTCATTGAGCTTTTTAATGTTCTGGGTGGTGCCAGAGACATATTTGGGCATCTGAGCGCCAGTGCGGTCCTGAACAAGGTAGCTAGCCCTGACTCCATTGAACACGGGACCGAACCCTCCGCCGACCCCTTCCCTCGCTGCTTTACAAAGTGGAAACACATTTCGCTGAGCCTCCGCCGCTGCTTTTATGACGTGCTGTGAATACTGCTGAAATTCATTTTCCTCCTCGGCAATGAGTTCTGAGTTTTTCTCTTCAAACTCGAGATCGTCTCTCCTCAGCTGCTGGTGCTTGGTGCTTTTCTCAGCCTGAAAGATAAACGACAAGCATGTTTTTTTTGTTTTGTTTTCAGGGCCATGGCTAATGTTAATTTTTGCAACGATGTGCCGTGGAGACAGCTTTACCATTTGTGTGGCATTGAAGTCTTGTAGTTTCCGTTCATCTTCTTTCATCTTCCGAGTCTTCAGTTGTTGTTTCTCAGTAAATATTCTGTCAGCCTCTTTCTTGGCCAGAAGTGTCTCTCGGGCGTTCTGTTTTGCCATTTTGTCCCTCTGCTCCTTTTCTTGTCTCTGATGAAACATAGTTTGTGTTACAGGTGTGATGACAGTTTAAACTACAGCCAGATCAACTTAACATTATTTGAACCCACAGGTGACGACCCTAAATAAAAGACCAATAAGACCAGTACAACTACTTATACGATTACTTAATACCATTACAGGTTTAACGAAGACTTTTCTCATAGTAGTGTTGTGATTGAGTACATGAGCACAGTATTGGACCCGATCCTGTTATTGGTGCATCCCTGAATACATACTGAATTACAGGCCATCAAACTCGCATTACCATGAATTCTCTGTGTGCATTGATCGACTTGAGCATCGCTGCCCTCTTCTTCCCCTCCTGCCACCGATGCTGTGCCTCTTTGGCGTCCTGCTCGGCGACAGCCTTTGCAATCCTCTGCTCCTCGCTGACGGTTTGCTCCTGCTGTGTGACTGTCAGTTTGTTCGTGATCTTCTCTCTGCACATCTGGGCCTCTCTGAAGAATGAAACAAGTGTGATTGTGACAGCCGGTGGAGTCACTGTTACTGACACTGGGTGTTTTTATTTATTTTTTGCTGGCTCTTACCTGAACAGTTCTTTCTCTCTGTCTTTCCGTAACTTCATCATTTTTTGCTTTGCGGAGAGAAAAAGTTTCCTTTGCTCCTCTTCGGCCTCCTGTCTCTGTGCATCCACTGCCCTTATGAGGTCCCTATTGGTGAGATGCTCCTGTAGATACAGAGTGTACAGTAGTAAATGTGTGTGTTATAAAATAAGCATACAAATGCTAGATGACCCTGTGCTGCTAAGATCCTACCAGGTGAGCTTGCATTAGGTCTCTCTTCTGCTTAGCTTGTCTCTCTTCCTCCATTCTCTGCTCCCACTGATAGAGTTCTTTAAGATGTTGGGTTTCCTCTCCGTCCTTCTTGTTCTCTATCACCTGTCGCTCTCTTGCCGTCTCATGTTCCTTTATCCTAAAGGAAAGGAATCATAATCCTCAAGTAAGTTTTACCATACAATAGAGACAGAGAGAGCACTGTGATATCTTTAATCCTGTGCAGACCTGGTGCATCTACAGCATGTTCAAAGACTGGTTCTCGGGCCTGATGTGGGACTTACTGGTTTTTCAGGTCCTCCACAACCACTCGTCTTTGGAGCTTTTTCTGAAGCGCTTTCTCCTGCTCCTGTTTCAGGGCCTCATCCTCTCTGGTCTTCACCATGTCCAAGAAGTCTTTGTCCACATCTTTGGAGGCACTCTTGATTCGTTGCTTCAGCTCAATCTGAGCCTCTCTCTCCTTCAGCACCTCCGTCAGCAAGAGCGCACGCTGTGGAGGAAGTCACAATCACTCAATCCCAAAACTCCAACGTATGGTTAAAACATGTAGAAGTGATAATAATTCTCAAGTGATACAAACATGTAATCCTTTGACACGGTCAGTCTGATAATACAGCTGAGTCTTGGCCTTCTCAATGGCCTCTTTACGCTTCTGCTCCTGATATTCGGCCTCTTCTTTATCAGTTAATTTCTTCTTCTCCTCCTCAATCTCCTCTCGAATCTTCTTTGCCTCCAGCTTTTTTTGCCTTTGACCCTTTGATAAATGTAAAACATACAGCGTGTTATCTTTTGCTTTAATGCAGTCTATTGCCTTACAAGCACTTTTAAATTTAATAAAGCAAATGTTAAACGAACAGGCAACTTACAGCGATGGTATTGGACCACAGTTTCACAACCTCTTCTGATTTCAAGTGCAGGGCCTCTCTCTGTTTCGCTGCCTCTCTCATACTTTGTTTGTCTTTATTAACCCGGTTCAGTTCATCTTGGATCCTCAGCCATTCAGCCTTGGTTAGGACAGTGACCTGTCGGAGGTCCGGCGGCTGCATCATCCTGCTGGGTTCCTCAGCTGAAGACACTATTTTTAAAAAAAAAGTTGTATATACCCTAAGAGGGCTTCCTGTAAGTCGAATGCTATGTCTATGACTTTATTTAAAATAGTCAAATACAATAATAATTACACATGGATTTGGATGCAGATGTGATAAGTTGTATTATTTATGGTGATGGATATAGTGGATTGTCTTTTGACATTACAAATTAGCTTAGAGAGTAATATGGACGGTATACCCTATGATAATCATTGATAATCAGATTTGACTACATGGCACTGCCACCAAAATTATGAGTTGTATTTCTATTTTATTATTATTTATTATGTATTTACAGTTATTGTTTGTGTATAATGTTTTTTCCTTAATGTATACTGTGTGTAAAACTGCACATAAATGTTCCGAATTGAATTTAAATGTGTCTATTTATAGGCAAAAACTAGTAGATAACTTGCAGCATTCAAACAGCAAGTACAGAAACTATGAGTGAACTTTTAAACTTAATGTTTAATAAAGTGAGGTAAAACAATCCTGGAAATTCTAGTTTAATGGGGTGATGTTGCACTAAAATCCTAACTTAGATAAGGCCAAAGACAACATATTCTGTAGAGTCACATCTCGCTTAATAAAAAATCACACAGGAAGTTATTTTCTTTTGAAAGTGGCTGAGTTTGCTCATGAGCATGTCATTGAATGGAAGTACATTAATCAAACAGCCACATTGTTCTGAATAATGCTTCATGTTACTGGATCTCACAGCCGCTCTTACAATTAAAGACTTATTGACTACACATACACACACATATACATATACATACACATATATCAGACTACATAATGTTTATTAGCCCTAACAGCTTCCGTAAGGTTAACTTTACCCCTCTTACCTCTCTTACTGGAGCCTCTCCGTCGGCCGTACTGAACCACCGATGTCATTCGATATAACGTTATATATTGTGTTATTGAAGAAACAAACGCTACCAAACATTGAAACTTTCCCCTGTTAACTCGGGTTAAATCTCTCCAGGTTTACACACACACAACCGAGTCAGGGTCCGCATTTGTTGCCTTGTATCCAGGCAACACTTGAACCAATCAGAAGCCGTTCCGCTGGTCGACGACAGGTGGCGCTGTTTGTAAAGCCTCATTTATAAAGTCTGCTTTTATATGAAATGTGAGCTCTAATCTACATAGCACCCTCATCGAAAATGTGGGCATCTTTGCTCTTTTTCTTCGGATAATGCAACATTCCCTCCAGAAAAATACTAATTTAAAACTTTTTTACAAGTATTTTTTTGTTCCTACAAAAAAATTAAGTAAATTAGGCGGTGATGCCTTTAAATTTGTAATTAAACTCACCTGTGTTCAGCTGCAGGTGTCTGTAATTCAAAGCATGAACTAAAGGATCCCACTGCTGAGAGAGAGAGAGACGCCTTCAAAAGCCAAAATCCCTCTGAGACTAAGTCAGACATTTTTCTTGGTAAAGTAGACGACATCCTCTCTGTGTTCGTTTACAGAAACCATCTTGATGACTTTAAAGGAGAAAAAAAAAAAAAACAGGATCCTGGCAGTCAAATGTGGATGTTTTATGGTTGCTTTGCTCCTTCTCCATTGAATCTGGAACTCAGGAGGCATTTTTGGAGCCTAACATTGAACCCGCAGTCAGATTAAAGATAAAACAACAGATAAATACACTGAATATGTAACTGGAATCACAAAAAGTCTCTTCTAACTGCCTGTCAACTTACATTTCTAGTGTTATTATAGTTGATTTGTGTCAAAATTAACTTTTATTAGTTATGTTTTGTGCTTTTTCTTGCTGTATATTCCTACAATACGTTAAAGCCGCACTGTATTACAGCTGAGAGGAACATGGAATTAAAAGGTCCTCTAACTGGATAACATAGATTCATAAAACCAAAACGTGCTTTCTCTGCATGTAAACTAAGTTACATGACAAAATAAATTCTGGTTTATAGCAAAACAGCAGAACTGCTTCAGGTTCATACTCAACTCCAGACACTGATTGTCCTTCCTGCTCTGAGCCTGTTCAGGGTGGAGTAATGGAAACATCACAGCGGACACAGATACTTTAAGGACACTCGTGTAAATTCTGCATACAAACAAATGCCAACCAGTCTTCAATGTGGTGTTTAAAGCAGCTATAACAGTTGGATTATGACAGACGTGACTTACTGAGCTGACACTAAGATCAGGGGGCTGTCATGTGCAGCTTAATGAATCAGGTGATGAACTGTGTCTGTTAAATTAAGACTTGGACTTGCCTGACCTGATCTACTGTTAAATGAAGGGAGATGGACAAGTGATATTCCTTCACCTATATTTCATTACAACAGCTTCGTATGAACTGACTGTGTGTGTTTGTGGTGGTTACATCTCTATGGTATCACCATAGCAACCTCATAAAGGAGCCACCTAAATGACTCTGTCGTAGCTATAAAGCAGGATTTTACTGTTCTAGTTGATTGAGGTGGAGCTATTTTTTGTTTTTTCTGCAACTAATGATTATTTTTAGTCTCATAATGATGGATTAATCCTCTGATTATTTTCTCTATTGATGGATTGATTGTTTGGTTTGTAAAAATTCTTCAAATAGTGATTAATATCAACACAATTACCCAGAGCCCAAAGTGACATCACAGTACCTGGAACGATTAAATGTTTTACATGAAAAATGATTTAATCAAAATAGTTGGCAATTTATTTTCAGTCAATCAGCTAATTGAGTAATGGACTAATCTTTTCAGCTGTACTTGTATTAATTGTTGGGTAGTTTAATTTATTACTCTTCATGTGAACAAAATCTTAATTTTTTAAAGTAACTAGTAGCCTAACTAAAGCTGTCAGATAGTTGTAGTGAAGGACAATACAAAATTATCTTTAGAAAGTGGCATGAAAAAGTGAAGTAGGATGCTGGGAGTCAGTCAGAGTTGTTGGTGGTGCTGGGAGAAAGTCTGTCTATACAATGACATCATAGTAAATGCATGCAATTCTTAGTTTTCCCATTAGTATGATAATTTAAAGCATATTTAACAACATTTTACACACATTTTATAACTTTTTATCAGATAAAACAATAAAAAAACAAGACAAAATATCTTTCCTTCCATACCTACCAGTGTTTACATGTAAATCTGTATTTAAAAAAAGGAGATAGTGATTATAAGTTTAAACAGTTTCAGATCTAATGTCATTATATGCAGCCCCCCTCCAGATCCCCCAGTGCATAAACGTGTTAATGCATCAGTACAATTCATGCTTAATAAGTCCTTTTCATTTTTATATATACATGAAGTAAAGTTCTGCTGATAACACTAACAACCAAATGAAACTGGGCCCCAGCAGTGGCTCTGAACTGGTTTCCAGTACAGATGGGGCCTCCTTTAGGTTACGTCAGAACAGGAGATGCAGGAGGGGCGGGTTTACTGTCAAAAAGGGGGCTGTCTTAAATCCCAGATAACCATTCAAAACCAACAGAGGGAAAAAAAAAAACTTCCCGTGTCCATCACTTTCACGAAGGCACCATCCACTGAACGCCAGTTGCCCACCGAGCAGCAGCCAGAGAGACAGAGAGCCCCTCCAAGATGGCCCCGATCTCCATCAAGAGTGTGTTAATCAGTGAGAGTGTGGACCCTCGCTGCAGGGCGATTCTGGAGGAAAATGGCATCCGAGTCACGGAGAAGCAGAATATGAAAAAGGATGAATTAATCGCGGAGATTAAGGTAAAGTTGTTGGCACTCTGGATTACATAATTGCTCTCACATGCGCCGGATGTCGGTTTTTTTTTCTTTCCTGCGCAACGTGCGCCTGTTTTTACAAAAAAAGTTAAACTCGCATCATTTTTATTTCTTTTTAAAGCTCGTGTGATTTTCCGCTTCACTTGTCCGGAGTAAATCTGTGCATTATAAAAGAGACACAACCCGTGTGTATTTAGGTTTAATGTGAGCTGAGTGTGCACACTGCACAAGAGTAGGACACGTATCTGCAGGTTTTAAGGTGTGAGGAGGGATTGTTTTACGGTAGCACCGCCCATCGGGAGCCGGGGAGGCTGATGCAACTCATCCCTCACTTTGCCGGTTCCCCTCATCACTTTCTCTGAGCGCCACATGCTGCACACTTTACCAGGCTCTACCAGGCTTTATCAGCTTAATGCACAAACAAATATTTAACTTTTTGTTCGGATAAGTTTGGTCAGATTGGAAACGACGCAGTGATTCTTTGTGTTTGTGTAGGAGAGTCAGTGCTGGATTAAACCACTGTTAACCCCTGAAGCTAAAGTCAGCTGTGGGCCTCTAACTCATTAAATCTCAGAAAGCACCAAAGTAACTGAGTACATTTACTCAAGTACTGTGCTTAAACTACACTTTTTAAGATTCTTTTACATTTTTATTTTTGTAAACTTTCTGTCACTTTATACATAAGTGAAGCCAGGAGGAGGTTCACACACTTTATTACCACCTCACACAGCAACGTATTTTGAGTATTTTTGTCTTGTGCTGATCCATTTACTCTACAACCACAGGTCCACTGGGGACGGTATTTAGCTGCGCACCCATCTTGTTGTACTGCCCCTCCCCAGCTCACTCTGCTGTACTCTGAGAGGAGATCAAACACATGCTGTAGCTGAGTTTTGTTCCATGTAGAAATTAACTCTCTCATTGTGTGCACATCCACAAAACTATCAGGGGCTTATTTTAAATGCACATTCTGGCAATAAGCATACAAACATAATCTGACTGCTGTACAGAGCCGTGCAGAACCAGATACACGTTTCTGTGATGTGAAATGATCCATTAGGATAAAAACTTTCACTAGCTACCCTGCAGGTGAGTTATATAAAGTAATTGAAATTACCCCCACTGTTACCAGCTGCAGCATTAAAGTGATAAACACATTAATGCATCAATAATTATAATCCAGTACTGTAATGTTTATATTCTTTTGAAATGGGCCATTCTGCATAATGAGTACTTTTGGTACTGTAACTGTATTTTGATCCTAATACTTTTGTACTTTTACTTCAGTACAATTTGAATGAACTGTTGTATGACTACCTTTACTTAAGTAAACAATCACTGCCTGCCCTCGTGTTTGCTGTGTGTCAGTTACATTGCTTGTACTACACCTGTAGTTAATTTGCTCTGGACCAAGAATAAAAGGATACAGAACCTTTTTTTTAAATTCCGGTCCAGTTTGTGCCTCTGAAGGTTTGAGGCCAGCGAGCAAATTTACCACTTTGTGTGGTTGATAATGTAACCTTGAGTAGATTAACCACAGATATACAACACCATAAGATCTAACGTTTCCTCTTCTCCCCGTCCTAGGACTACGATGGCCTCGTGGTCAGATCTGCAACGAAGGTAACAGCCGACATTATCAATGCCGCTGATAATCTCAAAATCATTGGGAGAGCCGGGACCGGTGTGGACAATGTGGATGTTGATGCTGCCACCAAAAAGGGTATTATCGTCATGAAGTAAGTCTCCGGTCTGCGCACACGTTTTGGGTTCAGTATAACGTATTGTCCATTAACTGTAGACTGTTTTCTCCAGCACGCCGAGCGGAAACACAATCAGTGCCGCTGAGCTGACGTGTGCCCTGCTGATGAGCCTCTCAAGGCAAGATGATTCATGTTTTTAATGCACAATTGTCAACATGCTCAGCAGTCTTTTTAATTGCATTGAAGTAGTGTAAAAGTGCCAATTATTACACCATTGTCTTCTTCAGAAATGTGCCTCAGGCTGCAATGTCGATGAAGCAGGGCAACTGGGATCGCAAGAAGGTGACCAGAGGACTTTAGTTTGTGCCTGTGTGCTTGTTTGAACAGTCGGCACACAAAGCGATTTACTGTCGCATGGCCGGCTCCGTTGTTCAACCGGTCATCGCTGATCAGATGTGACACTTCGATTGGTGCAGTTTGGGATTTCGTAGACTGGGGGGTCATTGTTTTGTTTTTGGATTTCATAGACCGGGGTCATTGTTTTGTTTTGGATTTCATGGACGGGGGTCATTGTTTTGTTTGTAATTTTTACAGTTCATGGGTGCCGAGCTGTTTGGCAAGGTACTTGGAATAGTTGGACTCGGCAGAATAGGGAAGGAAGTGGCCTCAAGAATGCAGTCATTTGGCATGAGGGTAAGTAATGAGATTCTGCACAACCAGACTGTGTGCTCACATTTCTCAGTGGTTAATTGCACTATAATATTTACCTAAAAAAAAAATGGAAAGATGAGTTTCTTTTTGTCTCTTCTTAGACTATCGGCTACGATCCAATCACTCCTCCAGAGGTGTCGGCCAGCTGGGGGGTGGAGCAGATGTCTCTGGAGCAGCTTTGGCCCCAGTGTGACTACATTACTGTCCACACTCCCCTAATGCCTTCTACTGTTGGTGAGTTTGACTGGGAGGATAAATTGTACTTCTAAATTGTGGAGTTTCTTTTTCAATCATTTTTTTTTAAATTTCCCCACCAAGGTCTGCTTAATGACGAAACGTTTGCTAAATGCAAGAAAGGAGTGAAGGTTGTGAACTGTGCACGAGGGGGTATCATCGACGAGGCTGCTCTCGTCAGAGCTTTGGAGTCCGGACAGTGCGGAGGCGCAGGGCTGGATGTCTTTGTTGAGGCAAGACTATTGGAGCATGTCCTCTCACAAATAATCTAAAGTTGCTGTCTTTTATTGGTCACAAGTTACTGTATGTAACTATATGTATTTGTTTTTACAACTCAAATTTGCTGCAGGAGCCTCCCAAGGAGCGTTCATTGATCAACCACCCCAATGTCATCAGCTGTCCTCATCTGGGAGCCAGTACGAAGGAGGCTCAGGCTCGTTGTGGGGAGGACATTGCTCTGCAGATTGTGGACATGGTGCAGGGCAAGAAGCTGGTTGGAGCAGTAAGTTCTACTCAGTGTTTTTAGACCCTTTTTTTTCCCCTCAAAGAAATTACTTCTCAGTCCTTTGTTATTACAAAACCTGTATCTCAAAGGATAAACCACAAAACATTATACAACTATTTTCCACTTGCTGAGTAGTTCTACTTAAGACAAGGAAAATGATCATGTATTGTAAATCCAAGGGTTTAAGGTAACAGAACTTTAAGATTAATGACACATTTTGAGCCAAAGCTTCAGTTAACTTTAATGACAATGTTTATTTCTTTTGGTACAACATAAGGTGAGCTCAGTTCTGCATCAGCATCAGCAACATACTACATGAGGACTGTGTAAGCATTATGTCTTGCCAGTCCACATGCTTACAAAGCAAAAAATTAAAAAAAATATCAATGTCATCTTTTTGATAGTGTTTATTTTGTTTTTTTATCTATAAATTAACTTTTGATTTGAAGTTAAAAAAGGATTGTTAGAATTAATTTCTAGCCATAAGGTACTATAGTTAGCAGTCAGGAGAGATTAAGCTGAGCTAAATGGAGAAACAAACAAGTTTACAGAAATACAAATACTACTTCATAGGCATTTAAATTGCAAGACTATTTACCTGCCACCTGGCTGGTGACATGAATTTATGTTTCCACCAAATTAAACCTGCATTTAGCGCTTGCTGGGTGTTCATTTTGGACCCTGGTAAAATCCTATATTCAAGGTGTTTCATCATCTACTGGACCATGTGTCACTCTGTATGTCCTAATGCCATGTTTTCATTACAGCCAAATAACTACCACAGGTCATTAAATGATTTTGATCAGCTGCTCTCCTCTTTAAGGTGCGTTAATGGGTAAAAACATCAGCTATGAAGTTGGAAAAAACAATCTAATCACAAGTTCCATCAGTATCTTTCTATGACGAGCTCACTGAATAAGTATCTCTTCCATTCAGTGCCTGCATAGCTTTAAGAAGTAAAGCCAATATATGAGCCAATACCAACTTATTGCATGTGTTTGGATTACTGTATATGCCAGCTGAAAAGTGATAACAAATGGCTGCACAGGAATGACAAAAAACATTTCTTCAGGAATCTTTCATCCATGTTGGCTAAAGTTTGATTGAAAGTTAGTTCTTGATCTTGCAAACAGTTGGAAAAACTTTCTTGGTCACATCACACCATCTTTCAAGATTGTGTAGACTGTGTTTGTTGATTACTAAATTGACCTTAAGACCCATGTACAGTATCCAGTGCACTTGGTTGCCACTCTAATTTAAATCTGTGATCTGAAAGTTGTCAAAAGGCACCTTTTTTAATGAGGAATGTATAAAGAGGATGTTTACAAGAAGTACTTATAAATTATAAACCTCGTAGCATTTTAAGTGGACAATGAAAATGGTCTGAGGTGAGAGAGAGTGCCCTTCATGGCTGTAATGTGGGTCTCGTCTCTTAGCCTTCCATTAAAATGAAATCGACGTATCACTATTGAGTCGGCCAGAGATGGTGAGATGTGGAGCATCTGTTTTAAAAATGTATGATCTCATTCACTTCACAGAAGCACTTTCGATTCCACGTCTTCTCCTTTTTTTTTCCCTTTCTAGGTAAACGCACAGGTTTTGGCCAGCACGTTCTCCCAGGAGTCTCACCAACTGATCAAACTCGGAGAAGCTGTCGGAGCTGTACTGCAGTCATGCACTACTTCTAAGAAACCTTTCAGCCGTGTCGAAATCACGACTCAAGGTAACACTACTGGTCTAACCAGTTGTGTAACCAGGGACCCGAAGGGGTGGGGGATTCATATCCTAGGAAGATAATATTTGTAATGGTGTGTTTTTACTCCCTCTGGTGGTATGATTGTGAAACAGGCCAAACTATTATAGTAAATTATGAAGATATACTTGTGCTGTTTTTCTGAAATCAACAATTTTTGCTCTGAAATGTTTTTTACTTGCTTGTAGTGGAAGTAAACACTACGTAATGCTTTCTTCATCCCAGGGGATTGCATGAAGTCTTCCACTGGTTACATGACCTCATCGGTTCTGGTCGGACTGCTAAATCATGAGTCTGGCTTTTGCCCGAATCTCATCAATGTACTGAGCCTAGCCAAGGAGTCTGGAATCAAGGTATGACATCCACTCATTCTGGCAAATGCAACATGACAATAACAAGTGTGTTTGCAGAAGATCATCTTTTTATTAATGTGAATTGACTGCTCAGGTGAACCAGACCCACTGTGTGTCTGACGGGAATGCCGGTGACGTGTGCAAGGTGGAGCTCACGGCCAACAGCTGCAGCTACAAAGCCAGTGGTTCAGTTCAAGGTGGCGTGCCAGTCCTGCTGCAGCTGGGTGACAGTGTGTTCAGACAGCCGGTCTCTCTCGCTGGAAATCTGCTGTTCTTCAAGGCTTCTGCGAGTCCTCAGCTCCTATCCTCAGTGGCTGGTGAGACACTTTAAAATAATGCAGTTACCCACTAAAGTTTAGGGGCAAATTAACAATATAATGTTGGTTTTAGTTTTTTAAGGTCATAACTGATGGCTACAGTCTTTGTATTAACGCACACTGGATGGATCAGACATGCAAACACATTTGTTGACATGTCAACTGATATAATGTTTCAGCTATTTAAAGTATGAAACACACGCATTGTAACAGAGATTCAGCTCCTCCTTCAAACCTCAAAATGTTCCACAGAAAAACCAACAGAAATCCATCATACAGTGTCAATAGACCTGCTTTAAAACGAGATGCTATTTATGAAGGTGCACCATTACATTCAATTAAAGTGTGAAATATGAAGCAATGAAGTTTTCATAATTCTGTTAAACATACAGCTATGCCCAGGCTGCATGGACCTCACAAAGTCACATAAGCATTTTAAATAATTTTTACCATCAGACTTTCAGACCTTTTTTTTAATGTCTAGAACAAAAATCATAAATCCCCGACAAATCATGTTCTGTATAATACAGGAGAAATCAGGGTAAATATTAGTTAAATAATCCATTTTGCCTCCTTTTGAGACAAAGTTGGCAAACTTTAATGCATCAAAATTCAACCGTTCTTATTTCTGATCCCCTGTACACCAGAATATTTGTTGAGCCATTTCATGGAATATTGACACTGTAGTAAGAATATATATTCTCAGCCGTCGGAGTCCAAATGATGGGTAAACTGAGCAAAGTAACCAGCCATAAAACTGCATCAGACACCGTCTTGTGCAAAAACACACCAACCTCCATGATTTTCTTTATTTTTCACTTTGTCTCCAAGTTTTCTTTTGGCGGCTTAATGCCGGGAAATTGTCGCCACGTTTCTAATAACATGAAATGTGGCTTACAGAAAAAACAGACTGACATTGTGTGGAAAGCACTGACTGGTAATAAGCTGCTTTGATTTGATTTGCTTACGTCATGATAGAGTGAAGATCACATTAGTCTCAGTCGGTACACATTAAAAAGCAATGTAAATCTGGCCTTTTGCAGTGATTTATTATTTATTATGTGCAGTGAGAAATTACCTGCTGACCATCTGGCCAGTGACCCCACTTCATGTTTCTGCCAAACCCAAAAGTTACCCACAGTTGGTGCTTGGTGGGTTTTAATTTTGGACCCTGTTAACTGTGCAACTAAAGTGTTTGGTTTCTAGAGTGAGATGTAATATGAAATATAATTATCTTGAATTTAATATGAATACATGTCCCTAATTTTGGATTTGACAAGATAAACAAAGTCTACTTTTATTGAAGTAAATGGTACAACACACATTATTCCAGTAGTTATACAGCCTATCAGCCTCTTCAGAGATTGAATATAGCTTCAGTGGAACAGGAAGATCCAGAGTATTGTATGTGATGTTTTCAGACGGTGTGGACAAAATGTATCTCACTTTAAAGAAATTGAAGGGGGAGATTTAGGTGATCATGTGGTTTAATGGTTATTTTGCAGTGACTGTTGGCATCATTTTGTCAAAATAAAGCACAAACTGCTGTTTGGCCACTGTTGCTTTGTGACTTTCTGTTTGGATGAAAGGTGGTTTTGAGTTATAACTTTCTCTGTCTCTGTCTCTCTGTCTCTCTCTCTCTCCAATTGTTCTCTGTGTAGGACTGCTGGCCGCAGAGGGAGTGGAGATTGAGTCCTTCAGCGCTCCCGCAGACCGCGCTGGGGATCTGTGGTATTGCGTGGGGGTGTCCTCTCTCCTGCGAGACCTCAGTGCCTTGAAGCCTTCAGTTAAGGAGGCAGCACAGCTCTCCATCTAAACAACAGCAGCCTTTATCTAAAAAAAAATAATAATAAAAATCTAAACATTCTCAAAGAGTGACTTGCCCTAATTGATCTGTCTAGTTTACAACTAACAACTTGTTTAGAAGTTGAACACTTGCAGTTTAAAACTTGCATTTTGATAACATTCCAGTGTTTAGATGCTTTACATGCACTTTGTTGAAGTTAAGCTTAATGAAACGTTTCAGTGTCTTGTGCTGTTCAGTTTGTTGTTTGACCTTTTTAAAGCAGATATGTAAAATAAAGTACACGTTTACAACAATTGTGAAGTGTGTTTTTATTCAGTGAACAAGTTGCCACTCTATCAATCTAATCCTATACTTGGTAGTACTCATTTTTAAAGTTTACAATGTCCAGTATTCGTGTGGGATGACATATATTTCAACTCTATTTTTATTATTTAGATGATAGTTTACAGTATTTGATCACATTACATTGTACAGGGGCTCATATATCCAAATGACAGCTGGTTACTGTGCAGATTTTTCATGTGAAACAAGCTCATAAAACATGATCCATGTCCAGTAAAACTACCCGACAGTATGAAGCAATAAGACCTTTTATTTATTTTATTTGACAGAGATGGTGCATATTAATAACATTTTAGAAAATATGCTAGAAGTTACCCAGAAAGGCCCATTTTTATCCATAGCCCCCGAAAGCACAGAGGTCAAGAATAAGAGCACTGAAAATAAAATCAATGAAAGCAGTGAAAGAAAATATGCAAATATAAACAGAGCTTGCATTACATGGAGAAGAGAGACACCTTTTATGACACAGAATCAATATCATGACTGCACAATGTTAGACCTGGTGAAGGTTGGATACAATGCTTAATGCACCATCTATAGGTATACTAATGTGCCCCTCTGACACGACCACTCTTCACTAAGCCCCACATTCCACTGTGTGACTTTAAATAATTAAATAAAGGATTTAACTGATCATAACTCTCCTGTGCGCAAAACCAGTCCACGCACTCATATCTCCGAGATCATGTGCAGGCATGAATATTAAGCACTGTGCTGTTAATCCTGGTCCGGATTAGGGTTAAAACCTTGGCCACACTGGAACTGGATTCAGAATGCCATGGCAACGACAAGAATGGGGGGGAGGCATGAATGGTGAAGAGTGCAATGGTTTCTTGTTTGTGCTGCACTGAAAAGGCGATGCTCATTTGTATGAGATTTGTATTCAGTTAGTGATGGTGTCTCCGCCTGTTGGCTCCACTAATGCGCCGTACGTGAGCGCATCACGGGACTGTGCGGATGGAGGTTATATTTAGGCTCTGGGAGAGAAACTAGCGGGTTGACTCCTCTTGAATGGTTGCTTGGGTTTTTTTTTTGTGTGTGTGTGTCAAGGACCTGCTGGTGGAGTGTGTGCTGCAGGAGAGGAGGAGGAGGAGGAGGGGGATGGCCGCTGCTGCGCACAAATACCAAAATAGGATAGGGCTGCCTGCGACCGTCCTGCATGAGCTAAATTGAGGTTCATGTGTTTTTGGAGAGGAGCGTTCACAGATAGGACGCTGCGGAGTGTCTGTTGATCCAGCACGGGGGGGCTTCATGGAAATAGGATGAGAGGTAAGCCTACTGTGCTCTGTTTGTGAATTAAATGGCAAATAAGAGGGGGGGGGTATTTGTATCCTAAAACATCAATTAATTAGAAATGTGACACCACTATTCTGCTCTGTGGTTCTCCTGTGCAGCAGGTTGTGTGATTGCACACACATTTTCATACATCACCCACAGATAGGCCTACCATGTCACATAAGCAGGCTGAGATCTACACGTACGACTTCTGTGATGGTGACCACGCAGCGGAGCTCCTGGACGCACTCAGGCGCTTCTACATCAGTGGCCTGTTTACCGACGTGACTCTACAATGCGGCGAGTCCGGACAGGTGTTTCATTGCCACAGGGCGCTGCTGTCGGCCCGCAGCTCCTATTTTAAAGTCATGTTCACAGCTGATATGAGGGAGAGGTCAAACAGCGTCATCAAGCTGAGCGGGGTGGACTGCGCGGTTCTGGGTGCCCTGCTGGACTATGTGTACTCGGCTCAGGTGCGCATCACCGAGAGCAACGTGCAGAGCCTGCTGGAGGCCGCGGACCTCCTGCAGTTCGTGTCCGTGAAGCAGGCGTGCGAGGAGTTCCTCATGCGCCTCCTGGATGTGGACAACTGCCTGGGGATGCACGCTTTTGCTCAGCTGCACCTGTGCCCGGGCCTGGAGAGGGAGGCCCGCAGGGTGATGCTGAGCAGGTTCACGGAGATCGTCCAGCAGGAGGAGTTCCTGGAGCTGGATCACGAGAGGGTGAGGTCCGTGTTGGCCGCCCAGAGCCTCACTGTGCAGAGGGATGAAGTGTTGATAGATGCCGTGGCCAAATGGGTGACAAATGACTCGGATGGGCGTGTTCACCACGCTGCAGACTTGCTGCGCTGCATCCATCTGGACCTGGATGAGGTTTACTTCAAGGCCACTTTAGAGGTGCACAGACGGTGCTTGTTGAACAGTGAAGGGAAATTTAAATCCATGATCATTCAGGCTTTAAGGTCCAATGGCAAGGAGATGTGTGCAAGCAGAAAAGTGTCCTCCAGCATGTATGTCATTGGTGGATATTACTGGCACCCTCTGTGTGAAGTTCACATATGGGATCCTATGAGCAACACCTGGGTGCAAGGAAAAGACATGCCTGATCCTGCAAGGGAGAGCTACAGCGTCAGTCTACTTGGAGCAAATATCTATGTGACTGGTGGTTATAGGACAAACACTGTTGAGGCTCTGGACACGGTTTCAGTGTATAACTGTGACTATGATGAATGGACCCAGGGCTGCCCCATGATCACAGCCAGATACTACCATTGCTCCGTGGCTCTGCATGGCTGTATTTATGCCATCGGAGGCTACAGAGGAGGAGCTCCGGAGCAAGAGACAGAGTTTTATGACCCTTTGAAAAAGAAATGGTTCCCTGTGGCCAAAATGATCCAAGGTATGCAAATAAAATGAAGTGGTGTATATTATGCGCTAATGAACTGAGGAGGGAGAAGAAACAATCTCACTACAGGGTCCGTTTAGTAGCTCTTCTGGAGCTTTTTGTCATATCACGTGATCTTCATCAGCAGATGTTGAGCACTTTAAGGACTTCTTGACCATGTTGGCTTAAAAGTTCATCCGTAACCTTCTGTCTGCTCATGAAGGTCATGTGATTTGACTCAAAAGCTCCTGCTCAGCTTCCAAATGGAACTTTTTTTGAGTAGATTGTTTTGCTTTTTCCAAGGTCAAGCATGAACTTTGATCTTTAATAGATTAATGCTTCTCTGTTTGTATCGAGTGCTGATTACTGATTGAAAGTCAGAGTGTATTCGTGTACCTGGTTGTGTCGACGCAGGTTTATTGGAAACACCACACTAAACAAAAATAAGATTAAAGGTTCACTTTCTGACCTCTGAAGCAGCCGTTTGACAAAAAGTCTCAACACAAGGTCCATTTACTCTCCTGTCTGAGCTTTCAGCCTCATGAGTGGATGGAATTTGCTCAGTTGTCATGGAGATGATCCAGTTGTTATGACAACTGAATCCTAGGAAGAAACTGAGTTTAAAAACATGCATATTATCATAGTTTTGACAACTTAAAAGCCCACATCAGTAGTTTTATATTAACACTGGATCACGTGACTACTTGTATATGTATCTACAGAGCTTTTTAGCGTCTTTCAGCTCATTGTTTTTGTTTTTGTTTTGACTCATTCTTACCACCATCATCAACCCTGATTCCAGACACAGGTAGCGGACCGACTGTGTGCTACCTGCTCACCTCCAAAAGGCAAACAGGATGGATGGTTAATTAGCTAGCTAGTGAACATAGTGGAGTATTTAGCAGCCAGGAATGGTTCTCAGGAGTTTGTGGAGAGAAAAACAGAGCTGAAAGAAGAGTGAATATTCCAGATACATTTACCAAATGACTCCAAATTAATCATAAAGTTGTTCTGGATCATCTGAATGTGTTAATAAACAACTGTTTGCCATATCGACTATAAAAAGTACGTCAGTTTGATGTTTAAAGCTTGTTGAGCCGCCCCCAAATGGTCAAAGAAAATCAATTAATGCAGGTTTAAGTAATTAACATTTCTAGATGTGAGTGATCAGATGACACCTATAACCTCTGTTTCCTTCGAAGGTGTAGGAAATGCCACTTCCTGTGTAATGGGAGATAAAATCTATGTGAGCGGAGGTCACTATGGGTACAGAGGAAACTGCACCTACGACAAAATCCAAGTCTACAGGCCAGATGTCAACGAGTGGAGTATCGTTACGATAACTCCTCATCCAGGTATGAGAAGAAGGAGAGGGGATGGAAATATAAACATCCTAAAAATGCTGTATTCTGATTTGAAATTGTCTGTTTTCAGAGTACGGGCTGTGTTCTGTGTCTCTGGACAACATGCTGTATTTGGTGGGCGGACAGACGACCATCGCAGACTGCTATAACATGGAGAGAGACGAATGGAGGCCAATATCGGTGATGAAGGAGAGGAGGATGGAGTGCGGGGCCGTGGTAATCAATGGTTGTATTTATGTAACGGGGGGATACTCCTACTCCAAAGGGACCTATCTGCAGAGCATTGAGAAATACGACCCTCAGCTGGACTCTTGGGAGATCGTGGCGACTCTTCCCAGCCCGGCCAGATCACACGGATGTGTTTGTGTTTTCAGTGTTTAGTGTCAAACCCTCATCACGTTGTCTCTTTATGTGCCAAATGGATCACATGGTGACTGTATTCTGTCCATGTTTGCAGACGTCAGGTATAACTGCCTTTAGACAGCTATGTGTATGCCAAACTGTGAATATAATGAAGAACAAGCTTTTCACATTAAACTCAGGGGCTTCAACATTTTTAGTTTACTTTAATTTTTTTTTTTTTAAAGAAAAGAGTGAAAAGAGAGAGAAAATGTACCATATTTTAGTATTATTCAAATCCACTTTACACACACAGACTCCACCTCAGACTGCTGATGCACAATAGTACTCCAAATAAAGAATTGTACCACCGGGCTGCTACTTGATTAAATAAATCACTACCTTTATGATTTCTGCCTGAATTAATGAGTGAGCTCCATGTATATTTGATTTGTGTGAGCCTTTTTGATGTTACATATTCAGGGTATAAGCTGTCTGCTGCTGCGTAAAGAATCTGGGATTTAGAGTTAATTGATGTTGGTTTTAGTGAAAAGGTGAGGGAAATGTATTTGTGTCGCAACATCTAACAAGGCCATTAAAAGAGCTTTACATTAAACATCTTGAAAAGGTGTAAATGTATAATTTTAAAAGAATAAAAACAGATTATATTAATTAGCTTTTAAAAAAAAATATTTTACCACATTTAAATTTGGGATCTCCACAAAACAAATTCAGAAAAAAGACAACACTGCAGGGGAGAACAAAGTAAAAGAGTTACCTCAAGTTTAATCATTAATGTTGAATTTATTTTGAACAGATGAAACTGCTGACACATATAAATGAAAGCCTTGAATGAAGTATGTGACCGCAGTAACCTTTCTTTTTAACAGAAAAACAATTCCACCTAAACCAGTGAGAAGAAACACACACACACAAATATATAAATAAATAAAAGGATAAAACAAATACAGTCAAAATACCATAAAAAGAACCTCAATAAATAAATATTTTTAATTAAAAACAACATAAATGTATGGTATTAAATCATAAGACTATTATGACCTTGCAGTCTGACTGCTGTCCTGCAGCTACAGCGACACCCAGTGGCTGAAACCTCCATCTCACACACACACACACACACACACACACACACACACACATCCTCGTGTCAAGGATCCACAGTGGCGTTGGCGCTGATTCCTCTTTTTGGTCCTCGCTGTGCACCGTAGCACGCAGTTCCACAACGTGTGAGCAGAAAAGTGAAGACTTTTGGTTTTGAACAGCTAAAACTGCAGCTAGCACCGACTCAGCGGATCGTAAGTTAACTATTCCAGGTGGCGTTAAAGAGGCTTTTTAATGTGTTGTTTATAGTTTAGCTGTGAAATATTGTGTCGCTTCACTTTGAGGACACTTTCCTCGTGTAGCCTGTTTGAACAGCATGCTTTCTACCAGGAGAGTTAACGCACAGTGTAAACGACTGATTCAACATTACCTACCTAAGTAGTCCTTATAGCTAACTCAATATCATAGTGGATAAAAGCAGTCCTGCCGACGTGCTCGGACTTTTAGTGTGTGGACACACAGCTGGGAGCTAAGCTATGATAGCAGTTAGCTATCGAGCTAGCAGCAGCAGCATGACATCAGAGAAATGATGCTAATTATGGGCTAATTTTAAAACATTATTTTTTACTTTTAGATTTATTTTACTGGGTTAAGTTGTTGGAAGATATGTAACCAGCTGTTTGGTGTTATTTTGGGTTTATTTTCTTGCTGTTAAAGATTTTAAATTGTCTCATTATAGAATAATACAGTTGACCCCAGACAAGAGCTCCTGTTGCTGCTTATAGGAAAGAAGGGTTCAGGGCTTTCTAGATTACTCTACAAGATGGTTTCAATCAATAAAATGTCCAGAAATCTTATAACTGGGAAAAAGAAAACCTTGTGGTGTCTGTCCCTGCAGATATTTAGTAAATATCAGAGCCCCAAGGTGTCTTTCTCAGATGTCTGATCAACAAACCAAACCCACAAAACATTCAGTGTGCAGTGATTTGAAGTCCACACATATGAGAAGCTGGAAGTGGAGAATATTTTGCAATATGTAACTTAATTAGCAGATTATTTTTGCTTTCTGTAGATACTGGTATTCAAATTGTTTAATATGCTAATTCTTTTTATGTGTAAATTTACATAAATGTGTACTGTCCATCAAAGAGCTGTTAAGGTAATGTCTTAATTAAATATCACTTTTTTTTCCAACAGTACAGGTTACTGTTTGCTACTCAGACTCAGAAGTCATGGCAGAAAATAAAGAAGAGATGTCTTCAACTGAGATGAAAGTTGCACGACAAATAGAGGTAATTATTAGATTTAAAAATGAACTTTTTTATTTTGTGACGGTCTGTTAAATTCAGCTCTTACAATATCTCTCATTCCCACCTCTAGTACTACTTTGGGGATCACAATCTTCCAAGAGACAAGTTTCTCAAAGAACAACTGCAGCTCGATGATGGCTGGGTGACTCTGGAGACGATGCTTAAATTCAACAGGTTTGTTTTTCTCCTCTTCATCTCTGCAGTGAAACAGTTACTACATACTTTATCTTAATTTCACGTAATTCATTCACTAATTCTTCTCCTTTGCGTGAGCTCAGTACAGTTTAGAGTTAAGTTAAATCGGCTAAGAAGGTCGCTGTATTAAAACCAGAAAGTGTGTTTAAATGATGGTCATTATTTTGTTGCTTACATCCTATACAACACAAAACCAAGTAATGTTAGGGCTCTCCCAGAACACTCCTTACCATCGCAGGAAATAATTACTTCTTGTGGCAATCAGACTGGTCTACCTCGTGCAGAGATATGGACAGCAGAGGGTACAGGGTGCTGAGGCGGCTCCAATCTCCATTTCAGCTCTTTGTTTAATCTCGCTTGTTCTCTGTGGATTACTGTCCCTCCTTGAACTACAATTATTACAACTCTCTTATTTACAGGACGCTATGGGACATGATGTACAGTGAAGGGACATTACGTGCAATATAATTCTGAATTAACCATATTTTTTGGCATTGTGTATATTTTGGATTTGCACCTTATTGATATTTTATGATAAAAACAAAGCATTATCTTTATATTATCTTGTCTTTCTTTGCCTGAACTGCCTGCTCACTGAAGACTTCTGAAATCTGAGCACAGACATCCAGTTATTCACCCCGCTAACACAGGAAATTCAGCTACAGCTAATTAATAAATTAAAGCTGACTGATATGAAATGTTCTGACAATCTCTGCTTCAGTGCCCATCTAGTCCCATGTTTTACCGTCCTCTAGGGGGTTGTAGCCGTCTTTTGCACGTTCAGACATACATGTGCAAGAGGAAGTCCATGAAATAACAGGGCCTGGCTCTATTTGTACCTGTAGGTAATGTCAGTGTTTACCTGCAATAACACTTCTGTTAATGCATTGTTTGGGTGGCTCTCTGCCATTCGCACCACACCCTTAACCCAAAGGGAGTGTGTGAGAGGAACAGTGTTTTTCTTTATTATTATTATTATTGTGGATCACAACAGTGGTTGTCACTGACGACAACGTGTTTAAAAACCTCCCACCAACCCACTCCTGTGCTTTGCTTTCAACAGCTGATGAGGGAATATTTGTTTTGCCTGATTGGGGTCTCTCAACAGCACCACATGACTGAATCAGACACCGAAGCTTCAATAACAAGAGAGCAAAAAAAAGCAATTTTCATCAAGAAATGGAGATTGTTTGAATTTGCTAATGGGAGGAGTGGAGAACTTGAGGTTGTGTGACTGAGCAAGAAGAGAAATACAGTGATGACTAATCAGTTTGTGGACCCATTGTATGACTCACGACAAGCAGGACAAGATTAGCGCATGCCCTCACCCTGTCCCTGAAGTGCACTTGTTACCAGCCAGACTACATTTAGCCACAGCCTGCACATACAAAAACAGGCACACCTCATGAACAGAGGAACATTTTGCTGAATTGAAGAGATCCTCCTATTGACGACATGGCAAAATCCAACGGGTTAAAGTCTGTATATTTGGAATTATACACAGACAGAAGTCAGTTTGAGTCAGCTGTTTCGCTTTCTAATCAAGCCTAATTGCCTGAGAGAGGAGTGCAGCACTAATTCAGTTGCTAGTGATTTATTTTATTTCCCGTTGAGCCCCACAGATAGAGAAAATCCCAACATCTGTACTGTCTGAGACAAATCAAAGACGCTTATTAAAGGTCCAGTGTGTAACATTTAGGAGGCTTCATTGGCAGAAATTGATTTATAATATGCATGGGTATGTGTTCAGTCCTATGTATCTATATCTATAGATAGATAGATAATCAACTGAATCTACAATTACTCTGCTAGATGCCACTAAAACCTACACTAGACCTTTTAAAAGTAAGACATGCAATAGTGTGTAGTGTCTCCAATTTTGCTGAAACATCTGTCTTCTCTTCCCAGACTGAAGTCTTTAACTACGGATAGCAGCGTCATTGTTGCAGCTCTCCAGAAATCAAAGACTGGCCTCTTGGAAATCAGCGAAGACAAGACTAAAGTCAGGAGGTCTCCAAACAAACCTTTACCCGAACTGAATGATGAATACAAAGACACTCTCAAGCACAAATCTGTGTACATTGTAAGTTTTTAAATTACTCGCACACTAATTCAGAATTCTTATTTGAAATAAAACGTGTATCCTCCCTGTATGCTGGTTTATGTTTAATCAAACTGTTTTCGAGGTGTTGATTCAATTGTATGATCATTTTGGATATGAATAGGGTGGATAACGTAATAGAAACACCTGTCAGTGTAATGCAGTGCAACTCAACGGCACTACATCCTCCAAAAGCAACAATATTATATAAATTATAACCTTCAGGAAGGGAGGATACCTCAGGATTGTTGTATTAGACTGCTTTAGTTTACATTGAAAAGTGTTACAAGATGTAAAACTATAGATGAGGTGTATTTGTGCTCAACTTTTTTTTTATAAATGCATTGCCAAAAATTTCCTGGGTATACTGTCGTTGTTTCCCCGCATTATAACACTGTCTTTTCTCATCTAGAAAGGTTTTCCTCTCGAAACTACCCTGGATGAGATTCAGGAGTGGCTGAATGGGAAAGGCCCCATAGAAAACATTCAGATGAGGAGAAACCTGCAAAGGCAGTTCAAGGTATATTAAATATATTGCGTAACGATTCCAATTCTGTTTTTTTCAAGTGAATTTGGGGAGATTTATTTTTAATTCAATTAATTTTATTCCCAGGGATCAGTGTTTATCTGTTTTGACTCAGAAGAATCGTCTAAGAAGTTCCTAGAGCGTTCAGACACAAAATCATTCAAAGACAACGAGATGCTCGTGTTATCGAGGTAAGTTTTACTAATCCTTGGCTCAAGATTTCTCTACAGCGAATTGTGTTTTCAGAAATTCTGCAAAAGGGGAACAAATGAGTTGCATACAACTGTAGCTCTTTACATGAAACATCAAGTCCGTAGAGTCTGTCACGTCGTTACAGTGCATGTTCTGACAGGATTACAGGGCTTTTATTGTAGCATATGCTTCATTTAGTTATAGTTTAGTGATTTTAACATCTAGAATAATTCATCCATGGGCCAGATAAACTCTTGAGTATCACCGTATGTAATGATCACGTCATTGCTGTTCTGTTTCCAGAGAAGACTACCATGCCAAGAAAGCAGAAGAGAGAAAACATTACAAAGCAGAGACAAAAGCAAAAGCTAAACAGTGAGTACACAAAAAATACCTACCTGTCCTAAAAACATACTCTACATATTGTTCCACAATTACTGACCCTCCTCCAAAATTATTATTCAGGGACAAGGAACAGCAGCAGAAACATGCAGAAGATAAAGAAATGGTAAGATCCCCCCCGAAGTGTGTACAGGTTTCTCACTACGATGGACTCTGGTCACAGTGATGATGGTTTGTTGTTTCTGTTTCAGGGTCTACTTTTGGACGAACAGACAGGCTGCTTATTGAAGTTTTCAGGAGAGCTTGAAGATGTTTCAAGAGAAGACTTTCATGAATTGTTCTCTGGCCACGGAAAGATAAAGTGGGTTGATTTCACAAGAGGGGCCAAAGAGGTAAGTTAACTCTCCACCATTAAAGTCACACTCAGGGTAAAGAGATGCAACGTAGTTAAAAATGTGTTTTTTTGCTTTCAACAAGGGAACACTCCTGTTCGACGGGAACGCAAAGGAAGCGTTCGATAAGGCCAAAGAGGCAAGCGGAGCGGAATTGAAAATCAAGGACAACAGTGTTACGTGGCAGGTGCTTGAGGGAGATGAGGAGAAAGAGATGCTGAAGAAGATAATTGAAGCTCAGCAAGAATCCTACAACAGGACCAAAAGCAGAGGTAACAATTATTTTTCAAACTAGCAGCTGATGGAGAATGATTTGTAGCTCATCAGTGATTAGTGTATTGTATTTATGATTTGGTACTGATGTATTTTGTGTGTCCTTTAAGGTGGCAGAGGAAGGGGAGGCGGCAGAGGAAGAGGAGGCCGAAGGGGAAGAGGTGGCAGAGATCAAGGCAGAAATCAATACAGGGGCAAAAAGACGAAATTTGACAGTGACGATGATGACGGTGGTAAGTTCCACATCTTTCAGCAGGGGTCCCACTTCCACGTTGGTCCCCATTTTAAAAACAACCGTTGACAACATTGTTGATCATATCTGCTTTGTTTCCTCTAGAACCCGCAGCCACAAAGAGAGAACTAGAAGACGCTGACGGTCCTGCAGCAAAGGTTGCCAAAACTGAAAATGGATCTTAGTCAAAAGGTCGCACCCAGAAATACAATTTTTTTTTTTTGAAAACATTTATTATAAACAGTGAAAACGCAGAGGCAATTAAATCCATTCCAGTGAAAGCATCAGGTGTTGGAGAATCGTAGGAAGTCCACCTGGATGTCCACCTAGAGAACAATTGGCAAAAGCTTGGCGTCAGTTTTTCAGCCTTTTAAGTCCCTGTATATTGTGCCTCTCACATTATTTGTCTACCTTTTGTTTATCTTCTTAAGATGTCTTTTGATTTTATCATATTCAACATAAATGTGCTCTTTGAAAGTAATTTAATTTCATCAATTTCAATTAGTTGGTTTTGTAAGACCTGTGACATCTAGAGTCTGTGTGCCATTGTGTTTTTTTTTCCCTTGTAGATTTCCTACATTGAGTGAGATCATCTGCTTTGCTATTTTTTTAAGTTTGCATATGTGAATAGCAAATAAAACATTTATAAAAATGAATCAAGATCAGTTTGAATGGGTTTTGTTTTCCTGAAACTGTAGTGTGATGCATTTGTACAAGCTTACCGATTTCTTTTTGTGGAACTTGTAGGATGCCGGCAAATCATATCTTAGTTCTGTAAAGAGGGCACATAGTCAGTGTTTGAATGTGTTAACTGTAGAGAAGATGTACTGTATTATTCTTACCTGCTATTACTTCCATCTTCACTCCCCAGTCATTTGCCTTCTTTTGTATATGCTGTAATCAAAGGAGGGATGAACGTCAAGCATTTCAGTCTCCTTGCCAGAAATGAGACTTAACATTTGACTTAAGTAGTTTTTTTTCCAGGTATCTACTTTCTACATTTTGAAAACAGGCTCATAACTTTAGTGGAATTTTTTATATATATCTATATTTATTAATATTAGTTTTGCATCATTGCATGCCTTCTGAGCATCGGTGCAGATCACACAGGACAGACCAACAAGCCAAAAACAACAAAGATGAACAAATAAGACCAAACACAAGAAAGGGAGACTTGACCCTGTTTGAAGTAGAAATGTCCTTCAGAAATATGAAGAGTGCTTTTTACTTTTATACTAGGAGTACATTTTAGAGTCTGTACTTTTTCCCTTTTACTTGAGTAAAGAAGTTGAATCAGTACTTATACCTGAGTCTGTTTTTACACAAATGTCTGTACTTGAGTAGAGAACGTTTGTACTTTCCCACCTCTGGTTTTCAGCTTTACACAAAAAATGTTCAAATGTAATTTAATGGTCAGCAATCAGAGACCTGAAAGACTTCCTTACGAAGACTTGTAATGTGACAAAGAATTGCCTCAAAAGCTCTAAGACCACTGTGCTGTAAATGTGCCTGTATGGATACCGAGCTTACCTCTCGTGTTGATGTTTTATGAAGTGAATACACTGCTGTCTTTGCCATTGTTAAAGCGGCCCGTAGGAACTTCATGTCCATGCCTTCAATAAAGAATACAAACAAATGTCAAACTGCATGAAACTCGACTGGGCTAACACTAAATAAAAGGGTAAAAGGAGCGGTAAACATTTCACAAGGAGAATTACTCAGCCTGTGAAAACTGTTGTTAAATGTCTTGTGGCTTTAGAGACAGCTGTCTAATGCCATGTTCAGGTCATGTAGGGGTTACCATGGTTACCAGTTTCTGACTTATATAGTCATTGCAAAATGCAATGTGATTATGTTTGATTTTTCTGAAAGCTTTGGTTCATCCGACTTTGTGCCTGATAATACAGAAAAGATTGTATGTCCCAGTTAACACAAATATAATGAATATTGTGCCACATCATCATTAAAAACAACTCTGATCCACTAAGTAAGACGACAGGATGTGGTTACTGGAAAGAGATATTATGTGGTAATGGTTTTTTTTTTTTGTCACATTCAGCAATCCTCTAATTATCTAAACAGAATAATATTCACAGCATCAAGTCTGAGGAAATTGCATTAAAATCTGGAGTTTTGGGACCATTATAGGATATTTAATATACTATTCTTTTGAACAAATCTGGCTTAAAGTTCGCCACTAAATCAATTTAATATCCCAGATTTATGCACACAACGCGAGCTGAAGGGGCCACTGTCCCATTGTCTTTGGCAATGCAGTGAGAAAAAGTCTTTTTGTGAAAAGGTTAAAAAAAAAAAAAAGCGGTAGAAAAGATCTCAAAAGACTGGAGACCTGAGTTTTTTTATTTTAGCCAAACATGACAAAAGTGAAGAAATAATGACCGACATGCTCCACACTAAAAAGATCGATCGAAACCTTCACAAAGACTGACATATATTCTAAAAGGGAAACAAGATATGTTTACTGTTCAATGTACGGATCTATTAGATGATGAAGAGGAGGAATGAGTACTCCACGATGAAACCTTGCAATAATCTGAGCTCAGTTTAGTAAAGATAATAAAATACTTTAAATTCCAAACCTGCTCTTATGTTTATGTACATACAAAAGATTGTTTCACCTCTGAGAAGTTGTTCTTTGTGACTTTATTTTAAAGGCATTTCTTTGATGTACACATAACATATTCTATATTAAACATATGGGCTATATGTTGGAGTAGCCCTTTAAACTCACCTTGGTTGTGTTTTGTCCCAAACGGTGGATTCATTATGACTGTGTCAAACTTTTTGGCATAAGCGTCCGGCTGCAGAGAGCACAGGTCACACTGCAGCAGATCCACGGTACCGATCTCAAACTCCTCTGCGTTTCTTCTGAATATGTCCAGCGCGTCGTTGTCAATGTCGAAGCCGACGCACAGACTGAGGAAGAGGAGGAAGAGGAAGAGAGAAGGGAGGTGGGATGAGGAATGATTAGAAAGTACAGCTGTTATCCCAAATGTGTTGAGACGCCTCTCACCCTGCATCAAGCATCGCAGCCCCAACGCTGAGGACTCCGCAGCCACATCCCAGATCCGCCACTAGTTTACCCTCAATGTCATCAAACGTGCTCTGGATCGTGTAAAGCATGCATGCTGTGGAGAGTAAAGAAGACATTTCATTTCATTTTGCAGATTTAAAATGAAGAAAGCTCTCCAGTGAGGACCCGTTGTCAGCTCACCAGCGATATGAGGACTGGTTGGATATTGTTCCAGGAGGATTTTGGGCTCTTCAAATGTGTCCACCTGCTGTAAGTTACTCTCTAACTCTTTTAGTTTCATCGTTAGCGGCTGTGACCCCTGTGAGCTATTTCAAACGATTATTATTGAGCTGTGATTGTGTATGTTCAGCATGGTTGTGGACGACTTCCGCATGAGCGTGGGCATCGATCAAAACAATCCGACTTTGACCCCGGAACTTGTGATAGTAGTTCCCCCCACCTGCATTAGTTTAGCTTTTTACATAAAAAATAATTTACTGTATGTAAAGTTTCTTACAGGTGTCTTAGAATAGGAGTTAGTTCGTTACAATAGAAATGATACCATTACTGCAAGAAAATAATAATAAATAAAATTAAAAAAAAACGTAAAAATTAATAAATAATATATACAGCTATGATGAAATAAACAAATGACAACGTGACTGCAAGAAAACAATAATAATACATACATTTTTTTTAATAAATAACATACAAATTGGATTAAATATAAAATAATTAAAATGTGAAATAAAAGTAATGTACAAAAACGAGGGGAATTATTTAATTGGGTAATTAATATAAGTATATAACTTATTATATAAGTTATATATCAGTCTTATGATGGAGGGATGTTTAAAGCAGTTACCTAGAAACAAGAAAACAAAACAGCATTAATTACTGCGCATGCACCGAGCTGGTTAAAACCCGCAGGAAGCCGCAGACTCGACGAGAGCAAATACATTTAACTAATTTAACAGTTAATTAGATTTAAAAATAAATAAAAATAGTAAACACTTTCCTCCAACTAGATTCACGTTTACTTACTTTACTACGCGGATCGTAAATTACATATTTGGAAATCCGTCCGCGAACAACGACATAACCCCAGATATCGCGAGAAACCGCGAGAACATGGAAACAAGACAACAAAAATAAATTTGTGGACAACAAGCCAGAGTGCATGATGGCGGCGTCGCTGCTGCTGCGCCGGGACAAGAAAGCCACTGCCGCCCACTTGAAGGCAGACTTAAATCGGACTGACAACAGCTCCGGGGTCCGACAACTTCAGGAGCTTCTCGACGCTGTGCTAAATCCCGAAAAACCAGCGGCGGACACGGACGCTCTCGACTGGTGTAAATGTCTGCTCGCAGGAGGAGACGGTTTCGAGGAGTTCTGCAAAACGGTCCGGTCCTATGACAACGCGACTCTCTGCGGCTTGGTTTGGACCGCTAATTTCGTGGCGTACCGCTGCCGGACCTGTGGCATCTCTCCGTGCATGTCGCTGTGTGCTGAGTGCTTCAATAACGGAGACCACACGGGCCATGATTTCAACATGTTCCGGAGCCAGGCTGGCGGGGCCTGTGACTGTGGAGACGGTAATGTCATGCGAGAGAGTGGGTAAGTCCGAGCTAGCTGCTCTGTTAGCTATCGGCTGCTGTGTGACAGGTGTTGGTGGGATAAGTTGATTTAATTAAATGTCCCGATCGGTTTGGTTTGTGTCAGCTGGCTTTTTGATATTACGGTGCTCCTGTCTTTTATTGGTAGGAAACCTTCGACTAAGCAGCTCTGCTCAGAGGCTTTAGTCAGCCTTGCTAACCATAACAATAATTCTCCCACCATAAGCTGTAGTTTCTATTTATCTGTATGTGACTGCTTAGATATGGTCTGGGATTAATTATCGTGATACAAACCTGTCTTTTACTACTGAATTATAGTGGAGGGGTTGCTGTAATTTAACTATTTAATGTTAAATTAAATTAGTGTTTCTGTCCTGTACCTGACTGTATCTCCTTCCTTTATGCTTTTCCTCTTAGAAACCTATTGTAAATAATATTATTAATTATAGTTTAGATAAACAATATTGTATGACTGAGTCTAAATAATGCACAGTTATTGTCACAGGTTTTGTGTTGTTAATTTGAGTTTATTAATTAATTTGTGATATTACATTTTGAGAGGACTTTGCTGCTGACTGATGAGTCTCATTCAGATACAGTCTTGAGGAATATGAGCAAGAGATATATAACATTAGTAGATTGTGTGTTACTGTGGGTTAAACTATATGTATGGGCAAAAATAAAAATAACTCCCTGATGCTCACCTAATCCCAACATCCTAAACTTCAACCCCACCCAACATTCAAACCTTACATATATAAAAGCAAACAAAAATGTAACTAAATAATGTTACACCCGACAGGACCATTTTGAAGCATCTGCTTCTGAATTGCACTTAGTGTCGTGGTTTCACCTGTTAGAGTGAAGCTGAGTTGATACATTATTGGATTAATGAAAGAGAGACAGACAGCGATGGCTGCTTTGATCTGTGTGAGAGATCTGCAAGGTCAACATTTATTTGTTTTGTTTTTCTCTGACAGGTTTTGCAGACCACATCGGTTGAGAACGGGGGAGAATGTCCCTTCAATACCCCGAGACCTTCTCTTGATGTCTGAGATGGTTCTTCCTCGCTTCATCCTGTGTATCATACAGTATCTGAGAGATGGATACATTGAGCCAGGTGACGCTAGAGCTCCAACGATTAATTGATTTGTTGGCAACTATTAAATTAAGTGGTTAATAAAAATTTGCTAATTTTAGCCTCTGAAATGTAAATATTTTCTGATTTCTTTAGTCTTCTGTGACAGAAAACTTCATGCACCAAACAACTAATTGACTAATCGAGGAAATGATCGACTGATTAAGAAATAATGAAAATAACCATTAGTTACAGCTCGAGGTGACATCAGATAATAAACTTGACTTTAAATTATTCTGCATCCATACTGTCATTTACGTTAATTTTTACATTTTATATATGATGTGGATCTCCTGTTGCAAATCATATGCAAAACAGGACCTGCTGTGCAAGCCGGATACCAGTGTTATACAACTGTTTACATCCAAAATGACGTTGACAATGTACTAAGTCTGAAGGCTTATATCTCTTATCTTGCTTTGCCAGACACCTCAACTGAGAGAGATCTACAGAAAGTCCTGCAGCAGCTGGAGCCTCAGATCTCTTTCCTAGAGGAGCTCACGAAGATGGGAGGAGCAATGCGGACTGTACTGACAAAGATCTTGACCAATCAGCAGACATTCAAGGAGTTGAGCATGGGTAAATATCTACACCAGAGTTTGTGTTAGACCAACATAGGTTTATAGAGATTGAGCATTGTCATAGCACAGAAGTGTAGTGGTGTCTTTCTTGGTTTTGGGCACTTTTTTAAACGAAGTATTATTGTGTTGTTGTTTCCTTACTGTAGTCGGTTGCCAATACATTAATACCCCTAGGTTACTCATTAGGAAAAGCCAGAGTCTATTTAAGCATGTATAAACATTTTCTTTTTTTTTTTTACATCAAAATAATTGTTGTTCTAATTTCCGTTCTGCTTCACTGCTGCAGGCCAAGAGGAGAACTTGTATGCTAAAAAGAACTATGACAAGTATCTGTCAGCCTTGAAGAATTCAGGTCTGGTGTCTGTGGAGGAGAAAGGCCAAGGTGCTACAGCTGATGTCACTGTTGGTGCTGAAGGAGGTGCAGGAGCAATGGTCCTATTGGGTAAGATAACCATTACATATTATATGAAGCAAATTTTCATTTAACCGTCTATCAGCTGTTATGCAAAATGCTATTAAATCAAAAAGCAGTCAGATGATTGGTAGTAAAGTGTGCACGTATGCACATTATTCTGTGCCACCACAGTCCCATGAACCTGCAGTAACTACTTTCTCTAACACTTTCTACACACGTTATTCTTGAACTGCTTGTATCATATCTGTTCCAGATAATGTTCATGCATGATATCAGTTGGTTAAGGTCAACAAATAAAGTTTATCACCAAACAGCACAGACCATAGCATAGGGCTGCACTATTAAATTAAATATAGTTGAAATCACAGTATGGCTCAGCGCAATATCCAAATCATGCATTTTTTTTGATAAAAGGTATAAAGTTTGTGTTTGTTATACAAATCTTGTTCTCCAAATGTAAGAAAACGTTTGGTACAAATCCCTACAGATGTCACGACGTCATGAAATTTGTATTTTTTTTTCCAGTGAAACTGAAAATGCAAAAACACTAATTTCCACTAATTGTGACTCATATCGATATTGTAATATCTCTCCAGATGAATGCAATTTTTTAACCATATTTTGCAGCCCAACTACTTAACACTTCTTTCCAGAGAAATCCAACTTTGCACACATGATTTTGAAAGAACTAGAAAGTGTGTCACATCTTAATGTAACCCATATTTTATACTACTGTTTGAACAAATTGGTAGTTTTGCAGACTGTGATATGTCTGCATGTGTTTGTGCTGTGCCTTAAGAAGCTTCTAAAGGCTACTTCGCTAAATGGTTTTCTGGTTTTCTTTAGGAACCACTGCACCAGGGAGCCCAGATGAGTCTAATAAAGAGGTTTGTGCCAGCATCACACACATAATAGCAACATTTAACCATTTTCAATTTAACTTTAGTTTAGGGTCCAGAAGATTAGTCTGTAATTTTTTATTAATAGAAACTTTTGTTTTTTAAATGTAAAAAAAATCACCAGTGTTCAGAGCCTACATAGATATCTTAAATTAAGTATTTGTTTGGGATTTTTACTTGATATTTAGATTAGATGATTAAGATGTTACCAAAATGGATGTTAATGAATTTTTTGCCAATAAACATTTGAGGTTAGTCTATTTGATCTACAGTTAATTCAATATTTTGTACACTTGTTGGTTGAAATTGTTGTTGTTTTTTTCCTCTCAGGAGGACCAAGATGCAGGGCAGTCTGTTGGCCAGAGGAAGAGGGTTAAGCTGAGCAGCAGTACCAAAGGTAAATGTAAAGAAAATGTAATGAACCAGTATATATTACGTGAACCGTCCATCTTATTATGTGTCTTTTCTGCCCTCAGACCCGTGTATTATTGAATCTCTGAAGCATAAATGCTTCCTGGAGGAGTTGCTGTTTTGGACAATAAAATATGAGTTTCCTCAGAAGATGGTCACATTCTTACTCAACATGTTGCCAGATCAGGATTACAAGGTATTTTCTCTTCCATGGTAACATTTATTAGCAATGTCTGCTTTCACTTTTAGCTGTATGTCTGTTCTATAATTTCTTCATGGTTTAGACTCTTGGGTACTGAAGTGATGCTTTTAATATGTATTTGGTTTTGAAAGCAAATGGAATTCTCCTTTAAAGCCACAACATTGCAACAGTAAGCCTTAATTGTGGTATTGTTTTTTTTAACTCTTCCTGTCTGGCAGATCACCTTTACAAAAACATTTGTTCAGCATTATGCATTCATCATGAAAACACTGATGAAAAGCCACGAGTCGGACACAATGTCCAACCGCATTGTACATATTAGTGTGCAGCTGTTCAGCAACGAGGAGCTGGCTCGACATGTGACAGAGGAGTGTCAGCTGCTGGACATCATGGTCACAGTCCTCCTCTACATGATGGAGAGTTGCCTTATTAAAAGTGAGCTTCAGGGTAAGTTCTCCAAATGTGTCAGATTTTTACTTATTTTCATTTAACTCACCTCATCACCCTGCAAATTGTTTGTGTAAAGAACGAAGCAGGTGATTTTCAGCCTGAGATTTTCTGACTGGGTTTGTCAGAAGCGATTGTTGATCTTGCATCTGATCATTAACTTCTTTGGCAGTATGCATGGTGAGACTGAAACGCAGGTTCAAAGATTTCATGTCACAACTCAATATGTCAAAATGTATGCACCCACTAACAAAACCCAGTGTCATGGATTGACATCATACCAAGAGGTCATAGGCTCATCATTAGCTGAGTATTTATAAAGTCTGCACTTTGTCAATTTTAGATATGCAAAAAATGGGTACAGCAAGTCTGTGAAATGTGTTAAGAAGAAAAAACTGGACTGCTTTCAAAAGAGTGAAATGCAGCTGTTAATTTTGCTTTGTATTTTTAATCATTCTCAGTGCTGAAACAAAAACATGCACAGATGTTTCGTCCCTCTGGCCTTTCTCTTTGTGCAGGCCCTAAATGAAATAAGCCTGATTTAAAAAAAAATTAGAATTATTACTCCGTATTGACAGCCAGGTTTTGAGTTGTGTAACTTGTGAGTGTGTTCTCCTCCTCCACATATTCGCCTGTTTCTTTTGATGTGTTAAACATTTTTAAATAACAAAATATAAAATGAGCCAAAATGCAATTGACTTAATGTCTGTGTGTTTCCTTGTCTCTTGTTTTTTTTTTCCCCTTTAGATGAAGAGAACAGTCGCCATGTTGTGGTGAACTGCAGCGAGGCTCTGTTGAAGAACAACACCTACTGGCCATTAGTTAGTGACTTCATTAACATCCTCTCACACCAAAGTGTAGCGAAAAAGTTCCTAGAGGACCATTCATTGTTGATGCTGTGGATGAGCTTTGTATCGTTTTTCCAAGGTAAGTGAAAAGCCCTTCCACAATAAAAAGTTTGAATGCAGAACTAAATATCCATTGAAGGACAAATGCTGCATATATCTACCATCGATAATTCAGATTAGATGTTTTAGAGTTGAGACAGATAATCACGAAATAGAAGTTTGCTCTTTGATCCCAAAGCCTCCTCAGGTTGTGCCTATTACTTATGCTGCTGTTATTTGTTTGTCCTTGATTAATATTTGCTTTTGTACCCCTGACTATTCATTTCTGGCACTGCAGTGGTTTGATAAGGCCACTACACTATTGAATATATCTGTAATTTGTGATACAAACTTCATGAGGTCAAACACAACACTTTTAAAGTTTTTATTACTGCAGATTTCCAGTTAGACTTTATTTATCAACAGTATGCTCAGTAAGAAGTGCTTCTGATAATAATGTCATAGAAAAAGTGAGTTGTGGGGTGCATAACTCTTTGTAGTTATAATTGTGGTTTGTGCTGCACATTTGCCACGTGTACTCTTAACACGACCCTAAAAATAACACTCACCCCTGCACAGTGGGCTTGAGTATCCTCTTGCTGACGTTATGTGCAAGTGTCACTATTACATTGTATGTATGTCTGCTGCACTGCTCTTGCTTTAATCTCTGGTGTCTGATACTGATTTATTTGGCTCTCATAAGACCTATTCGGTTCAGAAGAATAGATATGTATTTGCTAATATGCTATGTATGCATACTGTAATTAATATGAGAAGAAATATATTTAGTTCTGCATTCAACTTCAGTACACAAGGTCTAGTCTTTGTGATTTATTTTAATCTATTGCTCATGTAAGCATTAAGAAGCCATGTGACATGTGGTCTAACCTCTGAACCATTTCCTGCTGTTATAGGTATGAACCTGAATAAGCGGGAGTTGAATGAACACGTGGAATTTGAGTCTCAGACATACTATGCAGCATTTGCAGCAGAGCTTGAGGCCTGTGCACAACCAATGTGGGGTCTCTTAACACACTGCAAAGTCAAAGTAGGTCCTATCTTTACACTCTTATCACCTGTATGTATTCCTAGTGATCTTAGTGAACAATTATTGGAACATGTATCTCTTAATTTGTCTGTAAACAGGAGACACAGGAGTACACTAAAACTGTGGTGCGTTACTGCTTGGAGACTCTGCAGATCTGGTTTGATGCCATTGGTTTCATTGACGAGGTAAATTAAAAAGCCAAAGCCCTTTATTTTAAAGCAAGCTTTCTCCTCTACCTGTTTCTAATGGCTTTTATATCTCTTATAGCCTGCTCCCAATCAAGTGACATTTCACCTGCCACTGCACCGCTACTATGCCATGTTCCTCAGTAAGGTATGTCAGAGGATCTTATCTCTTAAGACATGACTCTTTAGTAATTTGTGTGCATTTTAAATCTAATGGTTTGGTTGAAAATTCTCAGGCTGTAAAGTGCCAAGGCCTGGATCTGGACAGCCTCCTGCCTGACCAAGAGATGCTGATGAAGATCATGGTGCATCCGCTCCAAATCCAGGTAAAACACTAGAGGCCCACAAACAGATTTGTGGTTTGTATTCTTGTACTGTATATGTGGATCTCCTCCAGGTCTGTAGCCACGTTTTGACTAACACTTTTCTATGTGCGGCTGTAGGCGTGCCTGTCAGAGATCCACAGCAACATGTGGGTCAGGAATGGTCTCCAGATCAAGGGACAGGCCATGACCTACGTGCAGTCACACTTCTGCAACTCCATGATTGATCCAGACATTTATCTCCTCCAGGTTCGTATTGCCGTATCACGGATACTGTCAGTATCACTCAGAAGTTTATGTTAGTATTTATTTTGAATTCGTCTTTCAGGTCTGTGCATCAAGACTAGACCCGGACTACTTTATCTCAAGTGTTTTTGAGAGGTAAGCGCTGACTCTTATAATGGTTCTGGATTTTTAATTCAACACAGATCAGTATCATTGTATAGACTGTCTTCTCACACGCAGGTTCAAAGTGGTTGACTTGTTGACGATGGCCTCTCAGCATCAGAATGCTGTGTTAGACTCTGAGCAGGAAAGGCCGATGCTGGAAGGAGCATTGACCTTCCTGGTCATATTGACGAGCCTTCGCATTCATCTGGGTAAGTGGTAAAATAGAAGATGCATGCAGTCTACAGAGAGTACGAAATTAACCACAAATAATTTTGTACGTTTCTGACCAGCAATTCTAAGTGTCAACTGCAGTGAATCATAATTAGCAGCAAACTAAATAAATCATATTAAATCAAATACCTATATATCAATAAAATACCAAATTTGTATGTGAATGTTTAGTGAAACATAAGGTAGGGGTATCCCAAAATGCTAGTCAAAGTGTATTGTAGCCATATATTGTATAATGTTTTCTACAATAAATTGTATGTCTGAAGTGGCTCTGATTTTGCCCACCTACATTAGGTTAATTCTCCAGTCGGTGTCCTTGACTGAGGCACTGGCTCAGATCTGGTTGGTCCCTGGGTGCCCACTGCTCCCAGTACTAAGGATGGGTCAAATGCAGAGAATGAATTTGCCTACGGGGATAAAGGATAACTTAACTTAATGATGGTGCAGTGTTGTTGTTCTGCCCTTTAAGAAAACCCTTCTTCAGGCATCTTACACAAATAGAGGCTAGGTGTCACTGGTCACTGTCTTGACATATGCCAAATGTTGCTTGATAAGTAGAGGATGACACACTGCCAGAAATGTTGAAGGACTGGTATAGATAGTGCTCAACAGACTTTGTGATATGCCTGAATGATTTAAATCAATGTTGCAGTTTAAAAGAGTGAAACATTTGTTTGACGTAATGATGATGATTGATGAAAGCCCAAGTGGCTTAAAAGAAGCCGTTAAGTGACATTCTTCAGCTACATAACAACTATGAAATGCTGCTGTTGGTCGACAATGGAATTTTGTACGTACTGGAGATAAACAGACGCTGGCTGAATCTGGTCCAAAAATTCCTGCCATGACAGAGCTACACAAAAACACTCAAAGGAAAGCTGTGATGCAGCGTACCCCACCGTTTCATAGTAGTGTTAGTTAAAATGCTTGTAAAATGACTCTGACCCATCCTTCTGTTATAAATCCTCCTACCAAACCCAGGAAAACTGCATTATTTTAAACAAACCATGGCCACAGGCAGACTCTTGCTTAAACTGACTCAACATGATATTTACCCCACAGCCTCCACTCGGAGTTCTGCTAATTGGTTTTTAATGTTGGGTAGTAATCTTTGTCAGCTTGTCTTTACGTTCTGCTTCTCACTCTCACCAACAGGGATGACGGATGACGAGATTCTTCGAGCTGAGATGGTCTCGCAGTTGTGTATGAATGACCGTACACACAGTGCGCTGTTAGACCTTGTATCCTTCAGTACTTAACAAATATGTTAAAGAGTGACTTCATTACATTACATCCATTACAATCTTTTTTCCTTAAGAGTGTTTCCTTAGATTCCCGAGAATCCCAACCCAAAGAGTGGCATTGTACCAGGGAGTTGTAGTTTTGAGGAGATGCTCTCTGCTGTAGCTGACTTCAAAGCACCGGTGTTTGAGCCTGGAGGCTCCATGCAGCAGGGGATGTACACACCTAAAGGTAGGATGTTTGGGGTGAAGTTGAGGGCATGATTTACAAACGGACCATTGTAAGAAGTAACCTGTTAACCTTTTTGAAAAGTGCAGTGGGGGATGTCATTGGTGAAAACAATGTGGCTGTATTTAGGAACAAGGCACTCAGACAATAACATTTCTGATCTGAGATGCTGAATGCCTTCTGGTTGGTTGTGGTATCTGCACAAAGGGGTTTGTATCTGGGGGACAGACAAGCTCTTATCAAGAGCCAGACATGTCTGTCTTGTGCCCTCCACTGGCCAACAGTAGTGCTAGCAGTAACGAGGACTGCGACAGTCTGCAGGGAATTGGGTGTTTGGGACAAAATGTAAAAAACTGCAACAACAAACAAATGGTACAGTGTGCCTGTAATGCATTAAACACTGGGCTGTGTTTTCATATTTAATTGAAAATACATAGTATTTGCTTTTTTATTACCTACAACTCAAATAATTCATGAATCCATCAAAAGTCACTTTTTCTTTTTGTCCCTAGAAGCAGTTTAATACGTGTGTGTACCAAATTACATTACTTCTCTAGTAAGGATTCCAGTAAGGAGATCTTATATACACAATATTTTTTAACCTAATCTTAATTCTGGAGTAGCCTTTGATACATTGCTTATATTAGCTTTATTGTATTGATATAGTATGGCATATAATAGAAGCAAACTTATGCTCAATGCCTACTTGTGTGATATAAATATCTTACCCAACTCCCAGAGAAGAAAATAATGTATTATATTTTAGAACACACACTTTAAATTCTGACTTGTGGATAGAAATTTGTAAAATAACTATGAATATGAGGCCTTGATATGCTGAAAGTCTCGATCTGTGTCATCAGTCCTCAGCAGACCACTTGGGGGCAGCCTTACATCACTTACAAAGAGAAGGTGAAATAGAAAGAAAGTGAATCAATGTCACTTTGTACCAGAGGTTACAAAGCCTTTCTCTCCCTTTTCTCATCTAGCGGAGGTGTGGGAGAAGGAGTTTGACCCCATCATGGTTGTTCTCAGAACTGTCTATCGACGTGACGTCCAGTCAGCAATGGACAGATACTCGGCATTGTAAGTTAACACTGTCAACGTAATTTCCCCAAGTAAATGTTATTTTTTTAATATCATTTTAAAATTTAACAAACTGGGATTTTAATTAAAATATTTCTATCATTGTGTCACATAGTGTCCTTGTATTTTGCTTGACAGTACTCTGTTCTCTTGCTGGGAGTATTCATGATTGAACTGACCTGCTCTGTTCTTAGGGTCGCCTCTCTCACTTGCACATGTAGGGACATGATAAGAAAGGTCAGGTCTACCAGGTGCTCAAGTTGGTTCCAATTAGATAGCTGTCCAGAAAAATCAATATTACAGTCTAAATTGTAATAGAATTGAGGAAATATTTCTTGTTTGATTGTGGTACGGACGTCTCCCGAGACGAATGTGTCAGTGGAGGTGAAGGAGATACCGTGGGGGTTAATTTTATTGAAGGTTGCTGGAACGTGTAAAGATGCTAATTATAATGAAAGGTTCCCTCACTGAGTGCCCCTGTGTTTGAAATGGTGGTTGGGAAGATAACCTTCTTCTAATGGGATTTTAGCCTGGCCTTTTTTGGTATAGCTGTAATTGAAAATATGGATAGATTACTGATGTAGTTAATTGTACTTCTTTCACATACACCATGTGCTTTTCTGGGCCAGTTTTGGTGATACAGGCGAGATTAAACTGAGACATATTTCCTTGAAGCATACTGAAGCTGCCATTGCTACCGTCAGAGTCTGATACAGCCTCATGTTGCTCATTCACAGTGTTTGAATATGATGGATTGCCTGTCAGGCTGCCCCTGGTTTTATATAACAAAGATCCCTTCATCACTAATAGAGTGAGTGAATGTGCTGCCCATCAGCTGTTCTGTTGAATAGACTAAAACCTTTTGTGCAGTGAATTACTCTAAACAATGTAAAGTGTTACTTCATCAAACTGTTATTTCTTTCATCATCTTGCTTTATGTGAAAAAGTCAACCTTGTGTTGCATGTAAGCTAGCACATGCCCTAAAAGTTGTGGTAATGAATATGTTCTGTGTGTTTATTGTTTTTCTGATATTTTCTTTCTTGTTGATGATTATGTCACCTAGTTTAAAACAGTCTGGGATCCACACCGGCAACCCATGGCCACCGTACAAGGAGAGGACTCCTTTGCATCCGTGTTACAAAGGCCTAATCAAGCTGTTGCACTGCAAGACGCTTCACATTGTGATATTCACTCTCCTTTACAAGGTGAGCCTTTCAAGGACTATTCATGTGGTATACTACAGCGCTGCCCTTGCATCTCAATTTACTCCTTGAGCTTAATTAGGAGCACTTGTGTTTGCCATATTTGATTGGGGCAGATGTAATATGACGTGGCAATTAATTGGTGCTGACATGTTACAAGATATCGGTACAATACAGGACAGGCAAAGTGCTGAAGGTGCAGTGCAAAATGAACGGACCTCATAGTGTAGATGGGGCATAATGTGGAACCAAAAACACAAAAGCATTTGCATATTTGGTATCAGTAGTGGGGTAATATTATAATAATATTTGTCTGTAACATCACAATTCAAATTGTTTTTTATCCAATGCAAAATGGTAATGAACCAAGCTGACGGTTGTTTTTGTTCTTCATTGTAAACTAAATTATATGTTCTAGATATGGATGGATCACCAGAACATGTCTGAGCATGTGCTGTGCATGGTGCTGTACCTGATCGAGCTGGGCTTGGACAACCAGGTTCAAGACAACAAGGAGGACGAGGTTGGATCTGTGTGTTTGTGTTCCAACTATTCTCCTCACTGTGATGGCTTCTAGTGTCCAGCAGTGCCTTACAGTTGGTTCTCTATGCTTCCAGGAGCCGTGCATTGAGGAGCACTGCCATGACAGTTGGTTCCCTGGCACCAACCTCCTCTCCAATCTGCACCATGTCATCAACTTTGTGAGGGTTCGGGTTCCCGAGACAGCTCCCGAAGTGAAGAGAGAGGCCCCTCCCAGCACCAGCACTGAAGCTTCTTCTTATGGCCAGGTAAAAGATTGCTCCACTATATACAAACTGTACCATTGATTACAGTGTGATCTCACTGTAATTACAACTGGAAGTGAGACTTCTAGTGAGTTTGTCACTGACTGTATACTTCCTGTCAGGCTGTGAATTGAAGCAGTGGCTAAGGAAAAAAAGCTTAGTTCATCTAAGTGCTCAAGACCCAGATATTCTTCTCTGGAGTTTAAAGCTGGAAGTCCAATGATTATCGTCAGGTGCCAAAAAACCCACTCCAGTGCCAGTGTTGCTGTGTATCAGCTGGACTGCATTAGCAGGCAGTTGTCATTAGCTATAAACACTCGATGTGTTGCAGTCAGTTTTGTTTTGGTGTCATTTTGTGCTCCAGTAAATGGGTTTGGTGTGGCTCCTACACGCACAAAACTGTCGACCTTTTTATTGTGGATTGTGCAGCAAGTAAACAAAATGTACTAAAGGCAATATAAATAATAGTCATATTTCACACAGCATTTAGTGGCTGAATCTAAATAGAAAAGGTACTGTAGTGTCTCTAACAACACTTAAGTCTGTGAAAATTAAATGTTTCATAGTTTTCTCCTCCACCTGCTGCTACTTGATTATCAGCTGACTTGACGTCATACCTCCCACCTGCACTCCATTCATCTGAGTTTTCCTGCTCTTGCCACTATGTAACAAGCGGTGTGCCGGCAAAGCTAAATGGAGTGCAGCCAAAGACGGGGTCTTGTCATCTGTGTGAGGTTGCCAGGCAACCAGTGAAAACTACACTACTTGCTCTCGGGAAAGAAATGGTCCACAACTCAGTATTGTGAACACGTGTTTTCATTTTAGTTTTTGTACAGATTAACCAAAGGAGATCTAATGTGTTAATTAGTGAGCTTTATATGTGCACATCTTATTAACTCTAGACAGAGCCAGGCGAGCTCGTTCCACTTATCTCCACTCTTTGTTCTAAGCTAAGCTAACCGGCTGCTACCTGAAGCTTCATATTTACGGTACATAAGTAATAAGGGTGGTATTAAGCTTCTCATCTAACTCTCAGCAAGAAAATAAACAAGCCTATTTCCAAAATGTCAAACTGTTTGCTTAATATTTCACCAACCTAACAAGCACTAATTAAATACGGCTTCCTGCAATGCAGGGATTTGTTGTGATAAAGTACATAAATCATACAAAAACATATAAGTAAGTTCACTTATCAGACTTTACAGGTGGTGTTGACAACGCTTTGGGTCACATCCCTTAAGGACTCAATTCAAGATGGATTACTATGACATTTGGTACAGACGTTCAAGGCCCAGTGCCTTTGGTGTTCCCCTGACTTTTTCATGCTAAATATAACAATCAGTATCCTAGTAAGATAACATTAGCAAAAAACAACAACAACAAAAACACTATTGTTTTTTTTTCACATTTTCTTTGAGCTCTGCCCTGAGATGTGTACAGTTTATTTATAATCTTACCTAGTTTTTTTCTTTTTTTGGTACTTTCATGTTCCTCTTTCAGATCATTATTATTATTATTATTATTATTATTATTATTATTATTATTATTACTGTTCATTTTGCTGTACCTGCTCCACAGAACTCCAGGCGTCTTACAGGGAATTGGAGAGAGGTACATCCATTTCTATAAAAAGGCTGGTGGCTTTGATGCCACTAGCAGCTGCATTTGTCTACTTTTTATCTTTTATTATGAAAGACTTTCCTTGCACATGTTTGTTTTTGTGCTTTTCAAAGGACGTCTGCCTTTGTGTGTTAAGGTGTGTGTATAATGCTGTGCTTCAGCAGTTCCCCTCCCTCTTGACTGCTGAAACTAATTACATGTGTAATGCAGGTTTGGGTAAATGCTTTTTAACCGCATGTCAGTATGATTGATGTTGCCTTGACTGGCCTGTATGATGTATGTTTATTTAACATTGCAGCTCAGGTCCTTTTTTTGTCAGGTCAGGTCACGGCAATCCTTCAGATGGCTTGTGTGCTTTAACATTAGGATGATTTGAATTTTTCTAGGAAAATGGTTGTCCTGAGTACTATCAGCAAAAGGGATTCATGAAACGTCAGCTGAAATTTTATAATGGACATTTAATTTGACTTTTATGTGTATTGTGCCTGTCTGGTTATGGTAATAGTGCATCCCGCCAATTCATCAAAGTCCATCAGACTATTGGTGATGTAATTTTATGAGGTGATGTTTGTGCTCAAAGGCAGACCGGTAAAGCACCCAAATGCAGGTGGAATTTGCATATTTTGCTGATATGGTGTGAGCTTGATACTACAGATGTTGTGTGCTGTGAAACATTTTGTATGTGTGTGACATCATTATATATGTACCACATGTGTCAGTATTGCTTAAGTAATAGGGCATGGTATTAACACTGCCAGACTTGGAGTTTGGATCAACCATACAAAAACAAGTAAGTTGTTTCACATAACAATATTCACCAAATATGTACAAATTATATCTATTTTTTTATTCTGCACTTTCTTAGAACCTGCGTGAAGCTCAGGTGTTCAGCCTTGTAGCGGAGCGCAGGAGGAAGTTCCAGGAGATCATCAACCGCAGCAACACTGAAGCTACCCAGGTGGTGAGGCCCAAGAGCTCCTCAACACGCTGGGTTCCACCAGGCACACCCCCCCAGCTGGTGACAGAGATCCTGGAGATCCGGGAGAGCATGCTGTCCCTCCTCATCAAGCTCCACCAGAAGCTGTCATCCAAGCAGAACTCTCTGTCGGCATCCTGGCTGGAGGATATGGACATGAACCGTCACGCTCATGGAGATGGCATTACAGCCATTGAGCGTATCCTCACCAAGGCGGCCACGCGGAGCTGCCAAATCAAGCGTAGCATCCAGGACATTTGTGGAAAGGTGTGTCCTCCTGTTCCACCTAAGAAGAACAGTCCCACAGACAAGAAAACTATGGATAAAGAAGAAAGGTAACAGAATCATGCACATTTTGTTAAGTAACATATTCACCACTATGGATTTACATTTGCATTGTACCATGCTGCACATTAATATTGCTCATTATCTCTTTGCCGTGGTTGCTTGTTGATATTCTGTCCATACAGCTATCCTAACTATATTATTATTTGCTTTTATTTGCTTTTATTATATAATCTATAATCAATACACACTCTAAAATTTTGTTTATAACACTAAAAGAAGTGTATTTCACTGTAATTGTAACAAAAGCTCTAATCATGTGTGTAAGCACAATGAGGGTATAAATTATCCAATCACACTGTCCTTATATATGCGTTGAATACACAAGTTTTTAGTTATATATATATATATATATATAATGAAAATCAAAGGAAGTGATAATTCTTCATGGTCCTCTCAGGATGTCACATTATATCTTTGTACAGCTGTACCAGTCACTGTACAAGGAAATAGTAGTCTTTCAGTAATATTGTCTGGAAAGTGCAGATATATTCTGTATATCACTTCTAATATGTTGTCAAAGGTTGCAGCAGGTGATGTTTCTTTTTAGGCTAAATTTACTGTATTTTATTTAATTATTTTAAGCCTTTTTACCTGCTTTTTATTTTTTTTGCCAAATATCATACGTGTTGCCATTAACACTGTAGAATCCCATGAAAATGGGGTCCGTTGGTTGAAGTCAAACTCAGTGGGTTTTGGCTTTCGACCTCACATTCACCCACTAGTCCGTGTCACCCTTTTCCCTCCTCTAATGATGATGGAATGGGCTATAACCATTTAATAATTGCCTGCTTTTGGGGTTTGCTTCACCTCACAGACAAGGTAAAGGTAGACTCTCTCCCATTCACACGAACTAGGGCTGTTTCCAAGGCAACCGTCAGGCAGCAGTGCAGTCAATGGCACTGAGAAGTGAGAAGCTGCTGCCCATTCCTCATGCTGGTTGCCGACCAACCCTGAAGCCATCAGTGAAAATTATTGAGCTGTGACGCGCCTGTCAGCATTTGTTTATGTCCTCTTATTAGGGACTTAATTTACAGTCAGGTCTCACCCAGTAAGTCTGCAGAGTGGGGCCTAACCCACCATATCAGTTCAATAATCAACCTTTCAAACTTTCACAACACAGCACTGTTGAAATCAGACACCTGCTGTGTATATAACGGTATCCCCTGCTACATGGAAGAGTCTGTTGCACATGCCGTGGTTGATCAAGAGAAACATGCACGACTGTAATGCATTTGAAAAGTTGAATTGTAGTGGCTAATGTTCTGAAATTGAGCTAGTAGTTGCTAGCAACTTATCAGTGTATGCATTTATTCACTTACTGAGTGTAACTTTTCTCATGGGAATGATTGAATTCCTTCAATAAAAAAAAAAGAGGTTCTTCTTAATTCAGTAGTTGGTTGTACTATAATTACATAAACACAATTAATATTAATTTGGTTTTGAACTAACTAATTACTGGGTTGTTGTTGCTGCATTTTCTTTAAATAGAATTTCACTTGTTCTTTCTTTCAGACGTCAAAGGGCTAGAGAGAGACAGCAGAAGCTGCTTGCTGAATTTGCCTCCAGGCAGAAGAGTTTCATGGAAACGGCCATGGATGTTGGTAAGAAAAGGCCAGCTCACATTTTTTGCCAACTTGTTACTTATGTTCTTAGAGATTTAAGTTACCAACACATTATTCACAGCAACCATATGATAGGATACTCTGTAAAGTAGAGAAGCAGATGCAGAGGGGCTCATGTGCTCACAGTCTTTACTTGGCATACTTAACGTAACATAGTTGTAAATCAAAGTGTAGTATTCAGTCTACAGTAACCTTAATGCTGCACAGCCTACCAGGCAAGCCAAGAATAAAATGGTGTCGCCTAGACTTTTTTGTTTAATTTTAGTCAAATAAACAATTTTATTGTGATATTCTTTTCTTTACTGTCCTCTTGTATAATCGAGCAAAAATGTAGAGTAAATATTGCACAAAGCACATTTCTGCATATTTATTCCTTCAGCAGGGACTGATAGGGCACCTAAAACCCACATCACACTGATGTGCTTATCAAAGTGGGTTTGTTCTGACATAGGTGTACAAGACCTCATAAAAACACAAAACACACATTAACACATTTTTGTTTGAAGGACACTTTGCTACTGTAGCCCTTGAAGAAAAGCGCTGTTGGCTGAAAAAAACTTATCATTGCTATGCCTTTTTCATTGAGGCAAGGTGACAGTGGGCCGAGCCCGTGTTTGCGGTCTCTGCAGGCCTGTTAGGAGAAATTGAGAGGAGTGTGCTCCTGTGGGAGTGTGGGTGGCTGCTAGCTGAGGGCATAAAGGATCAAAGCACTAATAGTGGGCTGGACTCTCAGGACCCACCCTGACACAGCATGGTTAGTGAATGAATAATGGCTGCTATGATCAGATGGACCATTCTGGCAGGACTGTATTCTGACCTCTTTCTGCATACTGTAACTTTAGTTTCTTTACTTTAAGCTCACTGCTCGCTTTGCATCACCTGTACCAAATTAACATTTAAATGGAATGGGAAGATGACTGTTTAAAACAAGTCAATGCAAAGTAGGCTGTTTGTAGAGGTTTGCAATACAGCATTTGCTGTTATTTTCTTTTTTCTTTATGATAACATCGATTCACATCTGTCTGTGAACATTTTCAATAATCAGAAATACTTTATTGATCCCTGAGGGGAAATTTGTTTGTTACAGTTGCTCAAGGTTCTCACAGGATGTTAAAGAATATAAATAATAATTATATTACATTATCTAACACAATATATATATACAATAGACACTAATATAAAATAAAATAAAAATATAAGTATGTACCTTTTTATAATAATACAATATATGACAATATGTAGAGATAAGAAATAAATAGAAATAGAAATAAATGTATGCCACAGTATGTGACCTACAGAAGTAAATGAGTAACAGTAGTGAGTTTTAAAGATTGTAGTATTACAGAAGTTACAAAGTATGATGGAATCAGGCCATAGGGTTATAAGAAGTACTTCATAAAAGGCAGCTGGATTTGCTGTTTGGTCTTGAAATCAACCTTAAAACCCAATTTTGTTTTATAATAATCTAAAGGTCACTAAAAGACAATATAATTGTATTTAGGCTATAAGGAGCCTCTGTTCTTATGTTACTCATAGCATTGAGTTTGTCTTGTCTGGACACTAGTGTGGTTGATAAAGCTTAGTAGAGGGGCTTAATCCAAGAGAGGTAGACAGGTAATTAGTCATGCAGGTAGTTTTTAGATTTATTAGTCTAGCTTTTAAGCTATTTCTGCCTCCTTCCCAATAAAATGGAGGTGAATGGAATTTCTTATGTTGTACTCATAGTAATGAAAAAGTGATTTAAAGTTTTCAACAGCAGTGTGTCTTTCAGTGCCCCTGATACTCAGAATAATCATCCAACCTCATTGTAACTGCTTTTTGCTGACCGTCCCTGTTAAAGCTGACAGTGTGTTTTGTGGATTAATCAGAGTAACCTGGATGCTCTCTAGAAACATGTGTTATGGTTTAGTTATGCCATCTTTCAACGTGCCACAGAACAGATTTCAGTCACCTGTATTGTATTGGAGTGGAGACAGAAACAGAACAAATTATACTAAACCTGTCTGCAAGGAGAGATGGTCAGTGTCATCATTAACCTAACCAGCATTCTTTAAGAACAGGCTAACAATTGAAGAAATTTATGCTGTAGGAAGCATAAAACAGCAGAACACCAAGCGTCTGTGTGTGTCCTTGTCGTCTTACATTTCGCAATTGTGTGTTTCTGCACATGCGCGTGCATCGGTTGCTCTGTGTACTGGGATGACCTGGGGCTAAAGCTGTGGTGTTGACATCTAATGCATCCTTCATTTCCCCAGGAACACAGTGACCTCTCTTGAGAGCATATTTTCCCAAAAAGCAATAAATCAATTTCCAACCCAGCTTGACATTTCTCCACAATATTTACTGCTCAAATTGAACACAGTTCTTAACATTTAAAGTAATTTCACTTCAGTATTTAATTTCCAGTGCTGTGCCAGTCATGCAGATAGATTGTCTATACCCATTCTTCCTCACGTAACTATAGTCCAGAAACAGCACATTATTTATTGAATGCACTTAAAGATCAAAGTCAGAAGTATGTTGTTAGAGTTGGTTATTTTCTGTGTAAATTAGAAAGGAGTAGTGTTGTGTAACTGAGTATGGAATTTGTCGCCTGAGTAGGATCATGGCTCGCAGTCACTGACCTCCCTTCATCATGGATCGTTACCTTAATTTCTGATCTACCTAAAGGAAAGCCTTTCAGACCACATTACCTCTGAGTGTTTTTGTTTCTCACACAGTTGGATGCTTTTCATTCACACAGAAGTGAACGTAATGCTTACAGATGATTGAATATGAACGATAAGTTCTAAAATTCTCTCATAATTGCTTTTCCAGGTTTTAAGTAATTATTGGCTGCAGCGGTTATGATTGTTTATGGTATACGGGAAAGCTTTTGCAACTTATATTAAGATTTTTACTTTTTTGTGCTAGAATCCCCTGAAACGGAGGCTGCCATGGACCTAGGAGCGTCTGAAGTGATGGAGTCCGAGGTTCTTTACGACTGCGTGATCTGTGGCCAGAGCGGACCTTCCACCGAGGACAGACCCACTGGCCTTGTAGTTCTCCTCCAGGCATCCTCAGGTACTTTGTGTCCCTGAAATTATTCTATTTTCTATTCTTTGTTGGCAAGCCAAAACAGTCTAATAAATCTAATTTTTAACTGGTTGGTTAGCCGTATGGAGCCTATCATTGTAAGAGGTCATTTGTTTTCAGTGTTTGTGGACAGAAGGATCACTCACTGTCATCCAAATAAATGGCATGTTTGATTAGTAATTAGTCACCTTGTGAAATGGTTCACAAGTCTTTGACCTCAACGTCAAGAAAATATCATGTAAAATCTGCCCCCATTGACCAACGGTGGGTCCATCATAGCATAAAATTACATTGTCCAGTTTGGCAACGGGAAACTGCCATCATTTAAAGTTGTATGTTATTTTCCGTTTATTTTATATACATTTTATTGTTGTTAAAGGCCAGGTTGTCTCTGATTTATCAGTCATTGTGAAAAACCCTAAACATTTGGTTCTGGCCACTGACAGGTACCAGTAAAGCTGAAACGATTACCTGATTTATCGATAAGTCAATGGAAGGAAAATGCATCCCCTGTCCATATTGATAATCAATTAATTGTTTTAGTTCTTTATCCAGCAGAAACGCGAAACATTCTCTGGTTTCAGCCGCTGCTTTGTGAAGATGTGTTGCTTTTCTGTCATTGTGCACTGAATATCTTTGGGTTTTGGATGGTGATAAAAATTTAAACGGTCACCTTGTGATTTGTAAATAATGGTTAGTTGTAGCCCTAATGCTCTGTGAACTCTGACCATAATCGCAGTTCTTTATGTAAATACTCAAAAGGTTAGACATACTTATCGTCAACACCTCATAATTCATCGCTGACTTCTGTGATTGACTTTCAGTGCTGGGGCACCGCTGCAAAAGCAAAGAGGCCAAGAAACTACCGACAAGTGATGAAGAACACATCTATGCCGCAGACACGTGTGGGGTGGCTCATGATGTCAGGCTCACGCTCATGCAGCGGTTCTTCAAAGATGTAAGTTGTCTTTAAATATTGCCACCTTTACACAAGAGGGAGAAAAGACTGAAAGCCCTTAAAGCACTTAAGCATTAGGGATATGGATTCTTGTGTTTTAAATAGCAGCGCTAGCAGCTCGAATAATGTCCTTTCATCCTGTCTGTCTGAATTTCTTGATTTTTAGTTCATATGCATATGAAGGAAGGAATACACTTCTTAAATGTGGTTGTGGTGATGACATTATAGGCAAGCTAATGGCTGTCATGCAACATCACTTTGAAGACTCAATGTTGTATGACAAACAGCAGAATAAATATGCATAAACTAGTGGGCAGTTTGTCTGGAAGTCATCACTCAAAAAGAGCTAGCTGCTGTCATTTGCTTCTCATTCCAACATTGTGTATTGATTATCTTCCAATACCTCCAGACCAAAAATGATTAGACTACTTGAATTGGATATAATCTAATAAAAAGCTGTTGAATCCCTTGTGCAGTGTAGTTGTATTAAAAAGTGGCTGGCTTTGAAATACCTCATCAATTGGATGTTTATTGCAGTCTGTTAATTGAAACTTTAAAAATCAATTTATTTATCAGCGCCTCAGATAAACAAAAAGTTTAGCAGGTTGAATGCTTGAACACATATTTGCATCTTCTAATTGATGTGATTTTTCTCTTGTGAATTCTGCAGAGCTCTTGTCTGCAGTCTGTGTCAATAGGTTGGGACGGGGGCGTCTACGTCCAGACCTGTGGACACACTTTGCATATAGATTGCCACAAGTCATACATGGAGTCTCTGAGGGTAAGAAAAAACTTTACCTTAACTTAACCTCATGAAATGATAATTCTAACTATGATAGTTATTTTATAGAAAATGAATCAACAACAATTCTGACAGTTAATTATTTAAAAAAATTCTAAGTACTACTTAAGTACTACTTAAATATGTTTTTTTTAAACCTTTGAATGGACAAAATTTCAATCATTTTAGTTCTGATTACAATATTATATGAGAATCCACCTTACCAGGCTTCAGTCTTTGTGTTTGTGGCCAACTACAATGGTACCCTTCCAATCAGCGTCCTTTGAGGAAGTACGGACAGTTATGGGTGTTGGAGGACACTGTTCATTTAACACTAATGGTGGCTCCTATATAGGTTAGCATGGACGCTGTTAGCATCAGTTACATCAGAACTGGAGAGTATTTCTTCACTCCCAAATGGTTCTGTGTAACAAACAATCCGGTTACCTTTCTTTAAGGTTATAAAGACCACATGATGAATTGAGGAAAATCATTGGAGCACTGGATCCATTGATATTTTCTCTGTGTAGATTCAGTTTTTTCTAAAGTTTTTGGGTCACCTTTTTCAAATGTGCCATCCTACGTATTAAATATAGATCTATATTTTAAAAGTCCAGTGCCTGTAGCTTACCTGTCCTTACCGCAGCAGCCCTAGTAGGATCCAAATCTGCAGCCCTTTGCTGCATGTCATCTCTCTCTCTCTCTCTCTCTCTCTCTCTCTCTCTCTCTCTCTCTCTCTCTCTCTCTCTCTCTCTCTCTCTCTCTCTCTTTTCTCTCCCCCCTTTCCTGTCTATCTTCACCTGTCCTATCAAAATAAAGGCCAAAAATATATCTTAAAATAATAATAACAAAGTCCAATGTCAGTTTTGAGTTTTGATTGTATTGTCAAATGTAACTTTCATTTGTCCTTTTTTTTCCCCTTTCAGAATGACCAGGTCCTCCAGGGTTTCTCTGTTGACAAGGGTGAATTTACCTGCCCACTGTGTCGACAGTTTGCCAATAGTGTCCTTCCCTGTCGCCCTGGACGGGGCACAGAGGCTGGTGCCTGGCACACACCCACAAACAAGAAGACGTGTGTGCTTGTAAAGGAGGTGGAAGATCTTCAGGAGAAACTTGGGCTTTTTCCGGTAAGTTTTTCAATAAGGTCAGGGGTTTATCACTAAAAGCATCCTGTATGTTTTCCACAGCTGTATTTTAAACTGTCAACTCATTACTGGCTGGTGGTCACACAGACGTGATTATAATTACTAGAAACAATCAGATTACTCCAAATTATAGGGAGTGGATTGATGTCATGTTTTTCATCCTTTCACCTGATTGGCAGAGTGCTTTTCAACAGAAATTTAAAAACCAAATACTAACTGTGCTTCACACCTTGTATAACCTTTAAAAACACAATTAAAAAGTTTCTTTGCATGCCCTGATTATTTCATTTCTCATGTCCTCGATCAGTCTGAGAACCATTTTTCACAGAATTCTTTAGTGGTGTCTTTTGGATCACAGTACATTTCAAGTCTCCTTTCATCGTGTTCAGATGTGATATTTTTGCATGGTAATACTGATGTAAATGCAGATTGGACATTTTTATTATTGACATAAGATATTTGTATCAACTATCCCAAATTGCAGTCTAAACTGCCTATGAAGGGGGATAGAAAACAAGAAAAGGAACTTTCAATAAAGGTAAATTGTGACTAGTCTCATTATCTTCCATCACTGATAGCTATAACGGATAATAATGGAAAAGCTGTAGTACTGTTATTGGATATGTTTAATAACAAACTGTTTGGATTATTGACTTTATTGTAAATATTTCCTGCTTGAAACTGTTCGGCATTTAAAAGGAGGTTGTGAACATATGTCTAATTCAGCCTTGTTTTTCTATGTAATGCATCTTTTTGTGCCAGATCATGAGTTGTTTATTATAACGTAAAAATATTTCTCTTAGTTTATGTTAGCTTCCCAAAGTCCATTCTAGAAATAATTTTGACTTAATTGTATTCTTCTTTTTGAAGACGGAATCCAACTTGAGTAAAGAGATGGAGCTTGTTATTAAAGACATCAAGAATACCACCCAGAAGAAATACATGGACTACGGCAAGAACCCTGGCTCCCCTGACAATGACTTCCTCTTCATGTACTCTGTGGCAAGGTGAGGACAGAGTCACACTGAGTTTAGATAGAAGTATGTACATTTTACAGTAATGTTAACAACGTTGTATTCTTGGAGGTGATAATAGAGCATGTTATCACTCAGGTGTGATTGTATATTGAAAGAGCTCCAAGTTCTGTTGAAGAACACATGTAAAATGAAAAGATGAATATTATGAATAAATATTGGTGGCAGTGTCGTGCTAGCATGACCCTGCGAGTGTGTGTTGACACGGGCAACAGCTCCTGGTACGGGTTCTCAAAGAAAACTGGTCAGATTTTTTGATTTCCTGGAGGATGACCTCCACTATCATAGTACCCAGTCTCCAGAGAAATTATGTCATTAGATATCCGTCTACGTAAATGGAGACCTTATTTTAAAACAACTAATCAAATCCGCCATGTAACAGAAACGTCAGCAATATATCATAGTCAGAGCAGACTGTCACAATGAAGCAGGAATTCTACTTTCATTCTATTTATTTCACGAGGGTCTGCAAGCGTCCGAGTGATGCAAAAGAACTACCTATGATCCTGGTCCTTTTGGGAGTATATTCAGGCTTTGATCAAGACAGCAGCCTACTACACAACACAAGAGCCTTAGACTTTAACCAACAACAATATTCATTTTGACTACAAAAAGGTGTGACTAAATGTGGTTTCAGTTGGACTTTAGGTATCTCAACAGGCAGATTGGTAAAGCCAGTTGTGGCAAAGAGATATAGTCAGATCTTTTGATTTTTCAGTTGATCTACGTTCCAGCCCTCAGCTATGATCGTAAGCTGTGGGTAGTGACTCAAATCATGAAACGGATAAGGTGAAGGCACACTGATGACATTGATTTCCATGTGGGCTATATGCTTTTGCATTTTTTAGTTTGGCTGCATTTTTTGTGATTTACAGCCCTGATTTTATATATTAAAAATGCAAGTCATAAAAATAATATCATGGATATAATTAGTTTAGTCCTAACACTGATTCTTAACTCACTGTTGGGATGAGGTATTCTAAGCAGAATCACAGCTACTTTGTGTTAAGTAGAGACAGACAGCGATACCTGCTGTTTGTGGAGGTATTCCAGGCATGTGTAAGAGAAACCAAGGACAGACGCAGAACATGCTGAAAGGATTTTACAGTATATCCCATTTGACACTTCAGGATACCACAGGAGAAGCTGGAGGACATAGCTGAGGCGAAGGACATATTGGCTACCTTGTTTAGTCTGCTGCCAGCGTGATCCAGACCTGGATAAGTGGCTGGAAATGGAGGATTGGGTTGATAAAATAACATCACGTGCAAGGATATACATGTGATTTGGTGTCCTTCTAGGGGCAAAAATTTACCGTGTTTATGCACATCGTTTCCTAATCTGATGGACTCCTTTGCTTCGTTTTTTTTTTCCTTTTCTCGGAAAATGCTACCGTAGAAGTTGGTGTGCATGTGTGCATGCACCTGTTTCAGAATTATGAGCAATGACTTGGTCATGTTGGGCTATCTCTCTGTGTCTGCAGTCTTCGAACTTGGAGGTCCTCTTTTTGCACCACTGCTCTTTTTAAACGCATTGCACACACCACTGACTGTTGAGACCATTGGGATGAACGTCTGCCTGCTCTTTCACTTGTCTCTTAATGCCAGCTCCTCAGCTTGAATAACAATGGTTATCCATGCAAAAAGACAGTAGCGTCCCCTCTCAGTGTTAGTCTTACTTTGTTAGCATTTTACTCTAGAAAGGTGCCTTGAAATTGAACTGAAATTCAATACTGCAGTTGTTGCATAGCACCAAATGTATGGATTGCTTTGCATTCTTTCAAATTTGTTCAGGAGCTGTGAAGGTGTGGTTGATTTGTTTTCTTCACACTTGTCATTACACTGCTGTATTGGTCCTAGAAGTGTTGGAAGAACAGGGGCCTTCTACAGTAGCATTCACAGCTTTGTCACTTCAGGCCACAGTGAAATGGTATTGGCTCTTGCTCCATCTTCACTTATTAGATTTTAGTCTGAGTATGGATTTATTTCACCTTCTGTGATTGAATTTTAGGACCACTGGTCTTTCAAGTGGTCCTTCACATGGCCCCTTTTACATTACATTGTCGTGGAACAGTTCGATTTTAGCCAGGAATCTTAACTGCACGCCACCGCCACCCGCCACTCGCCCTCTGGCCAAAAGGCCACAAACATAATCTTGAAAAAATCTACGTAGTCCTTTTCTTAGGCATTTGTATCTTCTCAGCAAGCTGATCATGGGTTAGAGTGTCGGGCTTTCAGTTCACCTTGGGGTCTCTAACTTCTCACCACTCCCACTCCAAAAACTCTGCCCTTCCTCGAGCGTAACCATCCTTTGCCCACCCAGTGCTGTGGTTCCCTCAGCCCTCCGCCCTGAACAGAATGATCCCCTGAGTGTGTCTGGGTGCCTGTTGGCTCTCTGAAGTTCAATGAACAGCGCAAATTGCCTGAGGAGTGGAAAATTCCTTTGTCACAGGGGCACTCTTATCAGCAAAAGCCAGATGGAGCTTCACCGTGGCTGCATTATCTATGTGAAATTGCTTTTTCTCCCAGGAAACCCAAGGATTTGCCCCCACCTCCCTGGCCCATAGAAGGAAATGGCCAGTGGCGAGATGAAAACGGGCGCAGATCAGTCTTATTTTAGTAATACCTATCTGTTTTCACAATCTATGTACTTTGTTAGAGGTTTTAGTTTATTTTTTTTCAGTGTTTGGTATTGGGGAATTAAAATTCAGGAGTGAAATGTGTTTGGATATGCATGGGAAATTCACATTGGGGATTATGCATGAACTGTGGTTGGAACAGCTTTTATGCTAATGGTCCAGCTTGTGCAAAATCAGTCTTGGAAAGCTGTCATTTACTTGATACGGAATTGCTGCTGCAAAACAGGCGCATTAAATGGCAAATGGCTTGACTAGGCAGCATCTTTCATCTTCCTAATCAAACTGGTAAAAGAGGCAGGCGTAACCAAAAGCTGAATATGATGATACTCAACCATTTACCACCATTCCTACTCTGGCACACGCACACTCTCTGCTTTAATGGCTGTTTTTAAAGGAATACTGCACCCAAAATTGATAATTTTTGTATCAGTAAATCATCTCATGTAACTTGCAAAACATGACAAAGAATTTTTACTTGTTTGCCTTCAGTAAGGAGTACAAAGGCAGCAAATGTGGTACAATGAAGGTGATTGATTATGGAGACATTTATGACAACAGTATAGTTTTAAATAAACAATAAACATCTATTAAAAATAATTCCCAAACTTATTGCAGTCTGTAGTTAATGTCTCAGATATAACTAGTACACATATTGGCTTAAATATTGCTTAAACATTTTCAAAAAAACCTCTGATGCGCAACTGAATTGCACACTTGGGCCCACAGGTTCATTTAATTCAATAACCGCTTCTTGCTATTTCTTTGGAAAGCAGTCCTACACATTGGCTCACGATTCACTTATACTGTAACCTTTAATATGTAGGTCTAATGCCAACTAATGCTGTATGATTTCTAACCAATAAAAAGACAGTGCTTCTTATCCTGGTAAAGCCAAAGAACTTGCTCTAACTATTATGTGAGTGATGAGATGATATGAGCAGGACTGTAAATTAAGATGCCATACCTCTCTGAAAGCAAGTGTGAAAATCTTGTTGTGCATCTTTTACATATGCACTTGTTGAACTGTTTTATGTGTTACGGCTCCATAGTAACAGTCATGGCTCTGTCTCCTCAGGACCAACCTGGAGTTGGAACTTGTGCACCGGGGAGGAAACCTGTGCTCTGGAGGGGCCAGTGCAGCTGCCAAACGCTCATGTCTCAGTGAGTACTTAGTTGTAGACCATCTGTTATATCTTACAATACAATTCAGTGTTTCCTCTAGGATTTTGTTTTAGCAGTGGGGGCAGGCCCGTCCGAACACCCCCCCACCCCCACCACCGGTCACACCCACCCGTCCCGTCATGCCGGCAAACGTTTTACGTATGAAACAGCAGTGACACTTCGCTGCGACACAAACAAATATATTTACCGTTTTAATGTTTCCAGATGTTTGATATCAGGACGTTGAGCTGAGAACTGACAAGTTGAACATTGTCCAATTAAAACGGACCCACCACGGTGACGTTTTTGGTGGAGCTGTTAGTTTAATAGTCGACTTGGAAGAAAGCAAACGTTTTGACAATAAGCTACATCAACACAACAGTATGTGGAGTTAAACTGGACAGCCCCAATAACCTCTGAATAGTTCTACTTGTTGTTAAATTGCAATGTGAGCGGCAGCCAACGGGGGTGCATTATGTCGGCAGGATCATTTAAAAGGCAACCGTGACTACGTTGTGCGTCTGCCCCATTTCTGATACCGTGGTGGCAGAAACTTAACAGCGGCGGGCCGCCGCTCCAAAATCAACATAGAGGAAACACTGCAATTTATCCTGTAAATCTTTTAAGTTCACTAATATGTGGTGTGTCAACGCCTAATATTATATGTCAAGGGGAGTGCCTATGGCCGGATATTCCTAATCAATAAGAATTCATGGACACAAAGTTCAAGTTGTGTTAGTTTATCAGTGCTTTGTCTGTGTTTTTTTTTTTGTCACATGCTGTGTTTTCACTGCTCTTTTAATAAAACTGTAGTCTAATGTGCTGCTATGTCAGATGTATTTTGTTATTTAAGTTGACAATTATAGTGGGCCTCTGTGTAATAAAGTGTCTGACTTGAGATCAAACCCATTCTTCCGTGTTACAGCTGAACCATTAAAAGAAAAAAAAACAAAAGGGTCGATTAGCAATGGCAGGTAAGGATAGATGCCATCCCAGAGCTGTTGAGAGCAGTGAGGGTAAATGAAGCAGACAAATGGGTCAAGTGCTGTTTTAGTTGATTGTGTGACAGCTGACCAGGGCATGTGTCTAGAGAAAGATGAAAACTGTGTTTTTAGTTGAATCTCAAAGAATAAGCTAAACATCAAACACAACCAACATTCATTGTATTAATTACTAATCTTCAGTTTTAATCAAATGTTTAAATATGTGTGGATGAAGGATGGGATAATGTAATAGAAACTATATATGAAGGTGTCAGAGTTCGGTTTGGTGTACAGACTACACCCTGTTTTCTGTTTGTTTAATTATTCTGTCAAAGTTGTGGCTGCTGCAGTGAAATGGCCTGTCATCCTTGAGTGGCTGAAAAGAGATTTTACACTGGAGGTTTGCCATTTGTGGGCTACATTAACCATATAGCCGTGCTGACGGCAAAATTTACTCAGTTGCAGTACATTAGTGTTCGTTCTTCTTAGGGAAATGGATTTGGAGGGAAACGGCAGACGTGTGCTAACTGCGAGAGCTCATGGGGTTCCTAAGCCTGTTTCCCAGTAGGCACTTCTTCTGTTCAGCTGATGAGGATACGATGGACCACAGAGGCAAGCTGCCTTCCCTTGAAATGGGCTGAATCAACTCTAGAGAGTCCAGCTTCCAAATAGCATGTCCTTGGTTTAGTTAACCGCAAATATTTGAATTAATCTTGGGGGCTGCGTGGCTGCTACTGTGCAGGGAGTTAGAAAGCAAATCACGATGACCTCAGTTGTGCAGACTTGCAGTGCTGGGTGAGTGTTGACAGCTGTATTTGCTGTATTGTTGTTATTTGACCCCCTGGTGTTTTGTGTCTGTTGGGGTGGGGGGACACCTGTAATTGTCAAATATCTTCCATGAAACGTCCACACACATAAAAATCCACTTTTATCATTGTATTCAGTGTAGAAGGGGAGGATATGCCTGTTTGTTATGTGACAGGAAAAGCACAGGTTTAAATGCTGGCTGAATTCCGTTTAGCTACTTGGTTTCATGGTCCTGGTATTGTGCATGCTCACTGTCACATACACGCAGTCATTGTTAATAGTTTTATCACATGTGCTTTAACTACTTTGACAGTCAAAAATCTGTGCAGTGAAAAAGACTTATTTTCCAGAGAGTGTGTGAGTAACAAAATGTATGTCAACTGATTGAAGATGTTGGGAATCTATAAATATGAAACGGCGCGCTGTGTTTTACAGTCTGTGATCACAGCAGTAAGTAAATTAGAGCTGATCATGATTATCATGAGTTGTGACCGCAAGTAATTCAGATGATTAATATCTGAAGTGAGGGAGCCCTTGCTGTTTTTCTTTGTGGCCCATTGTCTTAAAGCTGTCTCAGTAGTGTATGAAGCAAAATAACTTTAGCTGTATTATTAGTATTGTAGCAACTTGTTTCCACATGCCATGACAGAGGAAGCTCCTCTAAGTGACCTTTTATCATCACAGAAGAAAACAGGATATTTCATTTTAAAGTGGCTCATCAAGACAAACAACTGTAATCAGATGGACGTCCTGAAGCTTGTAATAAGCCTTTTCCATCTTTATACATGTTGCACTTTTATGCCAATAGCAGCAAATTACATCCCTGATTTTATTCATCTTTCCTTTATTCTTCATTTACTGTCCTTCCTTCCCTTTCCTGTACGTCTTCCAGGTTAAATCCTGGTAAGAGCGGAGTTATAGTTAGGAAAGAGAGGAAACAAGCCGTAGTGAAGACAAATGGGACGCAACGAAGGACTGACATAGACACTTTGCTTTCTTTGTGCTGTGTCTTTGTTTACCTGTGGAGGGCAGTGTTGCTCTAGGTATTGACAGTTAGCACAAGTCAAATTGCAGAGCTGATCATTTGAGGCACTTTGCTGCATTATGGCATCATAATTCCCTGTAAAAATCAAATAGGATTAGAATTGTTTTTTGAAAAAAAAAGCTTTAGGTTGTAGGTTTAGTGGCACTGGTTTCAAACACGGTTCATATGTGATTTACATCTTATTGCTCTTATGCAACTTTAATTTAAGAGGACTTGGATTGAGTTCATAATTAGAACAAGTAGGTTAATTTATTTCCGGACTCTAAAGAAAGACGAGGACATTTCTCCACTTTGGAATAAATTACTTAACATCTAAAATGAGTGGGCCAACTTGCTGCATTTCGCCCATGTTGAGGCTTGCTTGTAATGCCATAAATGTTGGTACTTGTAACAGGTTTGGTCTAGATAAAGACAATTAAGGCTGTAAAGTGTTCTACTATTAAAAGCTAGCGTGTACACAAGAGATTGTGCTTGTGCAAGGGGTCTTTCTTCATGTTCCATTAGTTTCGCAACGAACAGGTGTGACCTGACCAAAGAGTTGCTCAAGGCTATCAAACACTACCATGTATCCATCTGGCCTGACCTGGTTTTATCTGAGCCAAACCATTAGCCTGCAGTCAGTTCAAGTCAACTGCTTTCATCATTTGATCTACAGCGGTTGCTAGTGGGGTATGACAATGGACACTGAGATAAACAGACACTTGCTGGTTTTGTTCCCTGTCAGACCTCATTGGAACAGAACAATGACGTGTGTTTTTGTTTTTTTTCCTCCCCCCTTTCAGATCAGCTGTTCCATGTGTTGGCCATGCACATGCGTCTATACAGCATTGATTCAGCCTACAACCCCTGGACTAAGCTGACTCAGGTTACACAAAGCAGAGAGACAGAGTGAGTGACTTTCTCTCTGCTAATAAATGTATAAATCTGTCCGCCATTACCCCTCAGTCTCTACTTTCCCCTCACACTTTCCCTCCCTCACATAAACATGCAATCAAAGCACCACTTTATCCTTTCTCTAAACACCACTGTTTCCTCCTGCCCCCCAACAGCTTTTCCTCCACACAAAGAGGAGCTAAAAACAGAAAAGAGACCATGCGTGGTTTCCATAGATACCAATAATTGCTGCATCTGGCAAATTACCGGGCACTCCACAGAGAGCAAAACGACCCTGTCAAATTCACTGTACTGAGAACAACTGCACCACACCAACATCATGCTAGCAAGGCATCTCAGCACCCAGCTGTCTCAACTAGCCCAACAGAAACCTGTATTTAACAGAACACAAAAGACATAGTTACTACGACACACGCTCTCTTTCTCTGCCTTGAATCGCAAGTGTACATCAGAACATGCTATTTTATGCACAGATGTGTTCGTTTTGTCAGGATTGTAACTATAAACTAAAAAAAACACCACTTAACTGTACAGGATGAGCTTGAACAACCTTTCCTCCCTGTTAGTGTTGTGAGACAGCTTTTACACCTGTTACTATTAAAGTGCTCACAGCCATACAGTATTCTCAGGGGAGCCATTTGCTGTTTAAAAATACTTTGTTAGGGGTTTGGGAGGGAGCACTGTCATTGACACCCTGAGGCAGTCAACCTGATCTAGTCTAGTTAAATAGGACAGAGAGAGATGTTTCAAAACATTGCTGTTGCCTTAATAGAAAAACCAAAGAGGAATGTTTGAAGATTTCACAGTGTGGAAGTATAGTTCGTATGCACTGGTCTGGGGGGGGCTTGAAAGCTCCCGTCCTCTGCGGCTTTCCTCCAATGCACAGTGGAATTAACTGGTGAGTGCTTTGGTAATGGAAGGTATTATTCTTTAAGTGCAGTTCCTCTCATTCAAAACCCCCGAGGCCTTTCAAGAGCAGAGGCAATATTGGAACCTCGCTGAATTGTCAACAGAACAGAAGACATTTAATGGAGATGGCGAACATATAACATTAAGGAAGTCGGTCGGGAAGTACAAGGAATGAGCCTTTTCAAGTCATGTATTTGTTAAGCAAATTTAAAACTGTTTACACAGGGGACCCTTGCTCTCATACCTTTTCTTTAAAGTCCCTTTCAGACACGGAGTAGTTAACATTGCTGACTTCATCAAGCTCTTAAAGTAAGCGAGGACATTTTGGCTTTCAGACATAGGTGATGTTTACATAAATGTTCCTCACGGCTTTATTCCCACATGATAGTACAGAAAGAGACAGAGTCAAGTTAAAATATTATCATAGCAAGAAAGAAGAGTGATTTCTGTTCTCTCAGAGGCTTCATCACTGTTAGATTTTAAAACAAAATTTGCCATCAAAGCGTTAATAAGCGTAAGCACGAGGGAAGCCCACCTCTGCTTCTCTCAGTGAATTTACTGCACCATTTTCACTTCATTTAAGTTTTTAGAGAGCTAATTCTGCTGCCTAATTAAGAAGTTCATCATGCAAAAGCATTGAATGACGGGCCGTTAAGTTGTTACTCGTTTGTGTTTTGCTGGATATTCATTTATTCATTAATACCAAATGCAATGGAAGAATAACTCACATTAAACTGAAAATGTAGAGGGGGTGTAATGGTCTGGTTACTGTGGTAATACAGTGGGTTTTTAACCTTTTTTTTGCTAAAAATAAACACATTTCTTGTGATTTTCTTTACACTCTTTGACATGGGACCAACTATGTTCACTGCTGCTCAATAATTAAAAACTCTTTTGCATGTTTTTCAGCGGCTTTGATGAAGAGAGACCTGAGGTACCCATGCTGTTTCGAGATGTCCCATCCCTCCTGATTATCTTTGTGCTAACAATGCCACAACCGCTGCGAAAAGGTACTCTTCCCGTGTCTGCATCATGACACTACAAGAGAGTAGGGAGTCTCTCAGTGGCTGCTCCACATTATCAGTAGTAATCAGGGCTGAGTGCTGGAAAGAAGCATTTCATATCTCTTATCTATGAGGTTCAGAGAGACACGACCCTAGTGATGGGAGGGCTGCACCTCCTTCGTGCGCCCTTCATCTGTGGCTTGTCGCTGCATCTCTTCCATCTTAGCCCTTCAGTAGAGCAGGCGGAGGGCCACCTAAAGACTCTGGCCCAACACACTGCGGTTATGTTTAATGGGAGACATGTCGCAGCAGGGAGATCATCTCATTGATGACTGAATTAGGTTGAGCGCTAGCCGGGACTGTTGAAAGTGGATTTATTGGAAAGTGAATGTAAACGGTTATAGTTGGATATACTAATAAATGTGTTATGGATGATTTTTTTTTTATCAGATTGATGTCAAGTTATAACTGTAAGACAGCGAGAATATATTTATTTTATTCTCTACAGCAGGGTGAGAGATGCACATGAATTAACATGCACAAAGCATGATATGGGGTTACAATACCTCTGTTTTCTAAAAGAGAAAGAGGGTTGAGGCGTGATCAGTCTTTGAGGGGTCCTTTGCACTCAATTGCTATAAAGTGATTGCCTCCTTTTCTAGTTCTGCCTTTTAATTGTGTGTACGACACTTGTCACAGTGACCAGGACAGTGGAGCTGTCAGCAGCCCCTTTGCTATAGAAGAAAACAAATGGCACTCTTTGTTGTTCTTTAAAGCAAACTAGAATATCCTTCAGACTACATTTTCCACCTGAAACGCTCTGCTAATTACCCTGTGCGCTGTTCAGTGAGGCTCTCTATGCAGAACTGAGAAACCAAATACAATGCCCCTGTGAATAGCTGCCAACACTTTTGAACTGGCCATTTCTAATGCTACAAGATCTTATGAATTTATTCTCTGTATGAATGATCCATGTCACCTTCTCTCCCCGTGTAGAGCACTTTACCTGTGTGGTGAAGATGCTGTACAACCTGCAGTTCACCCAGGCTCTGGCTGCACTCTCATCCAAGTTCAGCCCAGAAGAAAGGCAGGCCTGGAGCACAGCTGGAGCCCTCAAGAAGGTAAAAGTGAAATCAATTAGAGTTTCCTGACACCTGTCAAGCATACAGTACGTCCTTGTTTTGTCCTTCTCTTTCATCACTGTAAGGCTTTGAGGCTTTAATGGTGTAGACCAGGACATTGTGACGTCACTGATAGTGATGTAATATGCTGTCCATTACTTCATTTGTATTGATATTTATTCTCTATTATAATGATTGTGCTTATTTCTGGGCTTGTACTCATTTCTTGATGTTGCTGATTTGTCGGTTTTCCTACTTCTTCACAAACCTCTAAGTACTGCTGAAATATTAGGAGAACCATGGCTGTATTTTCTGCTCTCAGTGTAGTTTCCCTGTAGTTATCCTGACAGGTCTTCTTGTATCCTGTCCTTGTTGTTGTCTGATCTTATTGTCCTGTTTGTTCGCTACACCAGTCTACATCACTCGAACAGTTAAACATTGTGTAATGCTGGATGACCTGACCAAGCCCCCAGTATTTTTTAAGATTTTGACGCTTTCAAGGTATATCACAGTATGTTTTTTATTTCTTAATGACGAGGCCCTTATATAGGTTTATAGTGGCTTATTAGAGTACATACAATATAAAAACATGTACATTGATTACTGTAGAGTTAGAACTTTAACAACTTTAACATTGTTTCTTTTTCAAAACAAAATATTTAGTTGTAAATAAACCATATTAAACCATATAAAACAGACATAAAATAAAATACTATATTATTGAAGTATTTAAAGAGATATTTCTCGAATGTTCTTTTGTACAAGAAACAAAAATTGTCACAAATGGTTGTGTATGTCACACACATACACATTTTTTGCCCTGTAAAAGAGAGTAAGTTGTGGGTTTTCTTCATAGCAAGAACAATATTGATGCGTATTGAAGAGTTACAGCAGTTGTTTCAGCTTTGCACCGGTATGGCGCTATATGAAGCATTCATATCATACGGGAAATGAAAACCGGTCTACTGGTTCATTCGGTGTATCGGCCAGCACTAACATTGTGAATGACTTAGAATTGAGATGAATCGAGCCCTTTCTAGTTACATTCACTTGATTTTCACAGTTGACGGTATCGATCTTCATTATCTAGAAAGTGTGATTGCTGGAGAGTGTTGCATTAATTGGCTATCTGTCTTCAGTCTATTAAATCTGTATTAGTGAGTAGCTGGCTTGAATGTCAAAAGACAAATAGCTTAAACCTTCCCCTTCAGGGTGTTTTCATCCATAATGGAGGTGTGGATTAGTATCTTCCTACTACAGTCATGAACAGTAACGCAAGCATTCACGAGCTGTCTTTAAGATGGATTTCAAATCCACAATGAGGCCGACATCCATATTTGGTAGAACGCCATTTTAATTAAATTGAAGTTGTTGCAAAATATACAGTCTGAACAAAGATCAGAGCCCAGAGAAAGGAAATCCATGGACTTGAAATTCCTCCCCTATAAATCTATGACAAAGGACAGCAGACAAGATAAGACTGCTGTTTTAAATTCTTCTACCTTCAGCTTGATAAACGCGTGCAGCTTTTCCTTTATATAAAATACCATCCAAAGCAGTTGAGTTTTTATCAGAACCCACAGTCAGTAATGTCTCTACCTCTTATCAGATGTTATATTGTAAGGAAAGAATTATTGTCCTATTCTGCATAAGTCATTATATTCTATAGCGCAGCACATTTTAAACTTACGAGGACTAGGAAGACGCATATGTGTGGCATTCTTGAGCGCTGACAATAGACCGATAATATGAAGGCCATTTTATTTGTATGTTTCTCTGTTTTTGTGCTTGGTTATGGGTTGTCGTGTTAGTTTCTGAAGACCTGTAGGCTCTGCTGCATGTTCTCTGTGAGAGATGGCAGGTATCCATCACCAGGTGACCAGTATTTGATTTTGAGTATGATAGTAACAGACCTCAGTTGAACACCTGTTGGAGATTTAAAGACGATTAAGACTGAATTGTTATATTGTTTTATCTTTACCATTCAGCCTGACATTGTGTTCATGTTGACCAGAAGAGAGGTTGTTTAGTTTTCTTTTGGCCCAACCAATCAGTAGTGAGCGGCTCATGTGACATAATTTTTAGTTGATACAGAAGCTTCAAGAGTTGTTTTTTCTGTAAATCAACACCCTGTACATCTGTGTAAAACTCTATTTTTAATGGCCGTGGCTGTTTTTGACTTGGCTGTGGCACCGGGAGACAAGGTCTTAATCCCTACAAGCCCTGATTGGTCAGTTTAATGTGGGGGAGGACTACAGAGGTCTGGAAGGAGGCTGCAGTAAAACTGTTCTGGAGGCTTGTTTTGAACCGACATCATACTAACACTTGATGTTGTCTTTTTTTCTTTGTCACCTGTTTGTAAATGGCGGCAACAACCAAAGGAGGATGCTTCATTGTTGTTTATGGACTAAAAAACTGGAAGATTTGTGTTGTTTTTTTGTTTTTGTTTTTATTAGCATTTAGACTACTGATTAATTCTTTCTGGCAGCAAATCTATACCTTCCTCCCTTTGTGCTGAAGGGCTTATTTAGACAGCTGAAGACCCATATTTATCATGGCTTTATTGCTTGGAGTTTATCTTAATACCTCATTTTGCAGCTGTACCAGAGTTTTTCCGTCCTCCTTCATCTATCAGTTTTTGAGACTGGACGTAGATTAGTATTGGGAGGGACTGCAACAATATAGAAACTTTTTTTTTTATATAGCCAGTTCAATGTTCTCTCCTTATTTCATTTCAAACAAGGAATTAATTGATCAATGCTGATGACTGTTGACCGTCGGAGGACATTAAAGGCTAGATTAAACTGAATATCTTATTCTTTTAATGTTTTATCACCTATGTTTTCACATATTTGACATTCTGCGTTTTGGTTTTCTGCCACAGAGTGCAGCAAATGCTGATAAATCCTTTGAAGTGCTGCTCAGTCATGTTATCAGTGAGCTCTCTAAGGACAAGAGTGTCTACAAGGTGAACGCTGAAGAAACATCAATGGTGAGTCACTAAAATTACGGTTTAGCACTTCAGAATATAAATGCCTTCAGAACGGTGCTCTGGCTCCCCTTTTGTTCCACTCTTTCATTTTCTCTTAAACAATGAATCGGCCATTACCCCCGAGAGACAGAAGTTTAATATCTTCACTAATCTGCAGGGGAGATATACATCACAGTATTATCAGCAAGCGGTTGGCAGGTTATTGATCAAGTGTTTCTGTTGTTTCCCTCTCCAGCTGATCTCCAGTGTGTGGTCCCCACAGTCTATCGAGTTCAGCCTCCAGCAGTTCTGCCTGCCCTTCCTTCGCCTCTCCTGTCTCCTGCAGCATCACCTCTATGGAGACAACCTAACTGGTTGCCAGGTATGTTTTATCACAAGTGTCATCCTACCTGCTGAAACTACCCTTCCCCCTCGTATCCTAGCTGCAAGCTCAGTCAATATTTCTGCTCATCTTCTGTACATTACTGCTACATTTCTCCAGCAGTTATTAAGCTCAGATACTTTGACTTCCTCTGAATCTCGAGCATTGAGAGCGACCTCCCCAGCTGTTTTCTTGTTTGTGTGTTCTCAGGAGGAGGAGGAGTTTGCGTCCTTGGCTGTGTGTTTGGGGCTCCTACCCTCGGCCCCTCAGCCATCCAACACTGTGCACAGTGCCTCATGTCTGCAGTGGGCGGTCAGCGCCTTTGACTTGGTGATACAGTGGTGCGCTGAGGTCACAGGGCTCTCCCAGATGCAGGCTGAGCAATCATTGGTATGTGAATTTCATATAAGAAGCTATACAAACCCAGTATGACAGTGCTATATGTCCAGAGTTTTCTCTCGAAACTCACTGGATTTAATTTGAACCCTGTTGCTGCAATGAAATATTCATCTCATATATATTTCTCATGTATTATTGTTCTATTGTTCTCTTATAAGGGCCAATATTTGAAGGCGTATTTATTTATATAAAAGACAGCAGGTGTATACAAGTAAAATCACATGTGGATGAGACCTGTCCATGTGGGTTTTATTTTAAATTTAAAATATAAATAGATAAATAAAGCTTACTTGTTACATTGTAGTAACCAAGCTTTGGGGTTACAAACAAATAGTTAAAATACTCTCATTAATGAAATATTCAAACCAGGTATTTTGAACTTGATTTTCTGTAAGTTCACGTAGTTCAAGTGCTACTGACACTTTAAAATGAGTTTCTTTGGTTGACAAAGTGTCTCTGAGGAGAGTGACTGCATAACGAGCCATGTGTCTTATGCTCTCGTCATTAAGTATCGCAGTGACCTTGGATTATTTATTATTACACATTAGAGCATAAGGACAAAAACTAAACTTGGAAAGTTGAGACCTGGTCTTTTATTTTAGTCACTGTAGACTGACAGCGAGTCTTATTTTTTTTTCTTTATGCTTATTTCAAAAACATAAAAACAAGGAGTTTAACAGGTTATTTGTAGATTTAGAAATGTGTGAAATGATGCGAGCAGTCAGTCTTTTACTGATGATGATTTTTGTAGAGGACTAAGCTGATAAGAAGTAGAGTTGGAGGACAAAATGTGTTCACGCCTGTAGTGCACAATAAACATATGGCCTGGATTCTGTATATATTACGTACTTCTGTCTTTCTCCTCTGAAGACCTTGGTTGTCCAGGATCCTCAGTGGGCAGCCCCCCGCCTTCTCCAGCTACCTGACAACTACAATATCATCTTCCAGTACTATCACAGGAAGGCCTGCACTGCCTGCAAAAAGGTGCCAAAAGACCCTGCACTCTGCCTTGTTTGTGGCGCCTTCGTCTGTCTCAAAGGCGTGTGCTGCAAACAGCAGGGTACCTGTGAATGTGTTTTGGTAAGTTTCTCAGCACTTTGTGTGGGTTCATTTCAACTAATTTCAAACAGGATTAAGATAATTTTTTCCTTTTTTTTTGTCTTTGTTTTGTCACTTGTAGCACTCCCAACATTGTGGCGCAGCTACAGGCATCTTTCTACTGATAAATGCCTCAGTCATCATCATCATCCGTGGACATCGTTTCTGCCTGTGGGGTTCTGTTTACCTTGATGCCCATGGAGAGGAGGACCGTGATTTACGGTATGACGTCTTAAAAACCACAGAGTATTTTATATTTAATAATTAATGTTAATACAGTTAGAACATTGTTATAGTCCTGAGCTGTGTCCCAATTCCATTATACATACCTATTGTATACATTATGTATCTATACTAATTGTCATAGTATACTACTTTTATACCATTATATATTATACCATTTTGTACTAATGTAAAATGATGCGGTATGTGTGCCAGATTCAGGGAGTTATGGGACATCACTGTCGATTAAATGGTCCAGTGTGTAGGATTTAGTGGCATCTAGTGGTGTAGTTGCAGATTGCAACCATTTGAATACCACTGAGTCTTCTAAAGGTGTACGATAATCTACAGTATATTCCATCTCTGCCAATAGATCCTCCTAAATGTTACACACTGGACCTTTAAAGTCCAAACACACAAACATGCTCATATCCTTCTTGGAATTAGGATCTAATCTGAAATTGGGACCAGGCTCTTTTTTTGAATACTTGTTGCTGCAGAGAAAACAAACACAGCACTCACTCTTGTTTTCCCCTCTGGCCTTTTTTTCCAGCCGTGGCAAACCTCTCTTCTTATGTGAAGAGAGGTATCGAGTGTTGGAGCAACAGTGGGTTTCACACACCTTTGATCACATCAATAAGCGTTGGGGGCCTCACTATAATGGACTCTAAGATCTTCCAAAGTCCACTGCAAACAGCAACCAATGACTGAGAAGATGTTTTTTTTCTTTTTTTTCTGGCTTATGTGTCTGCCCCGATCAAAATATTTGGGAACCCTTAACGTGATAAATACAAACATCCAGTAAAGGTATTGCAGCCACAGCCTCAGTTTATGTGAAGTTTGGTGTACAATCATGCCTAAAGATTAACACGTGTGTGTGTTTAAGTGATTTATTGTGTGGTTTTCAACAGGGAAAAACAGAATTTGGTAAGATCAAAGTAAAAAGCACAACTTTGCCCAGCAATTCGATTGGTTTGGAACAGGCTTTTGAAGCCTGTCGTATTTATTTGGGTTAAAATATATATATATATATATATATATATATATATATATATATTTCAAGTGCTGAATGTCCCTGCGAAGTTTGGTTACTTTTTGCACCATTTATGATGATGTTAATGCATATCCCTTTTTATTTATCAAAATGTGCTCTGCTGTGCTGGCATGAGTTTCAAGCTCCTGATGAGTGTAGCGATGTTATTGCAATGTGCACTCATTGTCTGCTGACATGTGATGGTAGGCAGGACAAGTCCACCCATCAACACACTAGAGTTATTTTGCAAACAAGCAAAGACTCTTTTTATGGGTCTAGTTGCAATCCATCCTCAGGAATTTTTTTTTTTTGTTTTTTGCTGTTTAAAATAAGTTTTAGATATTTAAATAAATGCTGCTGCTCATTGTTCAAGTAAGTAATTTTAACTTTTTGTGAAGATTTTTTTTTTCTAAGGTTGTGCTTTGAGTTTATAGTAGATGGCTGGGAATGTTGACTCAAACTCACTTCAATGTTTAAGAGGGTATGCGGTCACCTCATTGCGTTCACTACAGTTCTCGTAGTCCTGCTCTATCCGCTTTTTGTTTCTGGTTGGTTTTGAAAAAATAAATTTTAAAAAAAGATCTCAAAACACCAACTCTAAGACAGCTAAAGCTTCAACCGCTCAATAAATAATCTAAACATTCGTTTGTCATCGCTCCACAAAAACCTGAAGTCAAACACAGAATTTAAGTAGCATACTGTTGTCAGGAAAAGGAAATGTCGATGCACAGATATATAGCGTCTGGCGGCACTGGCGAAGCTGAACGCCATATGAGAGCAGAAATACTATACTCGTTCTGTCAAAGTTTTCTCTCAAGATATGAAACTCAATGAAATTTAAGTTGCTTTTTGAGACGAAATGCCAATACTCCTCATCTTTCTGTGCTGTCTGAAAAAGTTTCCCCCCTTTTTTATGCTTTGATTGTCGAGTCCTAACTGCAGTATAGAACATTCATCGTGTTGACTCTCCCTTTCTCATGCACCATCTAGTTGTGATTTATAGTTGCATTCCAACATTACAAGGTTTTCACTTGAGTATCCGTTATACACTGTGCATGACATCCTTTAAAGCCACCATTATTTAAGTGTCTTAGCTACTTAATTTTCTGATTATCATCTTTTTTTCTTTTTCTTTCTTGAAGACAGGAATTTATCCAGTCGTGCCTGCAAGATTATTTTTAGTTTTCTTTTTTTTTTTTCGAGTGATAAACTGCTGATATCTGGTTTTGAGATGCTGGGCCACATCGTGCTGCATTGATGAATCTCTAAAGAGCGGGTTAACACTTGGGAGAAAAAAAAAACATCTTCTTGAATTCATGCATGCTGCTTTTTCTGTTCACTGAGTTTTCTCCTCTTCTTTATTTCACAGTACCCACTTTGTAAATGACCGCAACCAAATAGCCAACAAGTAATGGGTGTAAATTGTGACTGAAAGGTCTTGTGTGTTCTCCTGTATGAATGAAGAGAGAATACAGTACATTACTGTAGGTGCTGACTCAAACTTTCTGAGTTTGACCAGAAAGTATGACTTGGACATTTAATGCAAAATGTAACATATGTGAATAAAATATAATCACACTGATTTGTGTCTCTTTTTGTCTTTTGAGCAGCACAGTGAGTTGTCTACTCTTTTTCACACCACATGAGAGTGCTGATACTGTATTTGTTCTGTCAAAGTATTCCCTCAATGTCACAGCTGCTTTTGTCAAATATCAAACCCTTTCATTCGTCTGCACTGTCAGAAAAAAGCCGATACTATCATTTTGTTTCGATTGGATGTAGTTGAAGCTCTTTCCGAGCATTCTGACTGATGTGAGTGCTAGACAGACGAGGAGAAAGAGGATTTTATGACTCCGCTGTCAACTCAGCCCCATAAAGCTCAAATATTACTTCCTATAATAGCCTTTTGTCTGGCCTCAATCTGGTGATGTGGGCTGTAGTGAGGAAATGTGGCAGACATCCACCTCAAACTGACCACCAGGGGTCTCAGTTCAGTGGAGTTCTTCAGATCACAACTTCCCACAGACAGATCCTGTGACCTTTTTAAAACCAGTAAATGTGACATCATCCTGAAATGCAGCAAGTAGCAAAACATTTTCACAATGTGACTGAGCAGATGCATCAATAAGCAGCTGCCAGTCTTATTTTTTTGTCATTTGCAGCTGAAAATGCTGCAGCTAAATAAAACTCTAGGAAATGTATTATTAAATTATACACAACTAAGCCCTGTGGGTGATTTCTGTGTATGCTGTGACACTTTTTCAGAGCAACAGAGAGAGATTTCCCTGCCATGTGACTGAGCATTTTTGAGGATAATTGGGTTTTCATAAACAAGGGAGGGCCTCTGGTTAATGACCAATAGCCGCACAAAGCCCCTCTTTTCTGCCAATTAGACAAAAAGAAAACAAGTATGGACTGGTGGAGGAATTTTCTCCAGGGTTAAATCACTGAGATTGTTGAAACAGGGTTTCCATGCTGAGAGATGTTGGTGTTGCAGGCGCTGCTGCAATCAGCATCACTGGACATTTCCTCATTCCCTTCCTGTGCAGGTAGGTATATCCTGCCGCTATACAGAGCGTAAATAGACCATTGAAGGCTGCACAAGGTGATACTGGTCAGCTAGGAGCTTGTGGCCTGCAGGACAGCACGCTCAGGTGTCTATACTGTTAATAATTAAAACCATTCACTGAGTAAACAGGGAAATCAGTTGGGATATGTTGCTATGGACGGTAAGCTCCACGTACAGAATTGTCAGTTAATGCCAAAATAGTTAGGTTTGTGTGAAAAGTGTCTGCAGTGTTGGCTGTGTGGATCCACACGCACAGAGATGGATGCAGGACTGAGCAGTATTCAGCTGATGTCTGAAAAGGTTTCCCCTGTTTTGCAGATTTTGAAGATGGAAATACGGAGCAGGCACAGTCAAGGTAGGACTCAAATGTTTGCTCATCAAAGGGCTGCAGAGAATTCAGCTTGTCTGGATGACTTTAATTCATTTAAAATGTTTTATACTGGGGGATACTGTGCGTGCAGTCGTGTTCATTGTCAGTATAAACTGCTGTTTAGCATTTTCAGATGTTAAACACAGGTAGGAGACTAGAGGATCACAAACTTTTACTTTGACTCAGTTTTTAACTCAAAATTGTAAAAAAAAAAAAACTTCAGGTAGCACACAAAATCAGAGCAATGTGTATGCTTATCAGTGAATTTTAATAATTGTTGCATTTAAGAAAATGTTCTTTATTTGTCCACATAGTTAAATAAAACTAAAGAGAATAAAATGAACAATTATGTTGGGAAGAAAAAACCCATAAGGACTAGTAAAGATTTTTTTAAAAATGAAAGACAGCTGTAGGCGATATGTGTTCCACAAATTCACAAACAGACATGTTTCCAAACTGGAACTGCAAAAAAGCACCAAGGAAGAAAAATAAATAAAAACAAGGATTAAAAAATATATATTTGCACTGCTTTCATACACTGTATCATGTCACATTTACATAGTATTGTACTCAAGAGAAGTTGTTTCAATTCTTCTTTAAAACAACATAATCTATATGTATATATATATATATATATATATATATATATAACTCCCAGGCCTCTGGTAGAGGACCCAGGCTTGAGGATGACACATAGATACCACCCCAAGAGGGTGAGAGGGAAGTTGTTGGTTTTTTTTTTATATTTCAAAATATGGAGAAATTACTTTTTATAGTCATTTCTTTCTACTTACTGAATATGCTGTATTAGTGTAAATATAGTTTTACACTGTAGGTCACAGTCTGACTTCTGCATTCATAAAGACAAAATAATGAGCTGTGTTTTATTTGTTTTATTCTGTATCAACCAGTAAGTGTATCCAGTAAGCTACAGTGTGAAACATAATATTAAGTCAAGTCAAATCAGTTTTATTTATATAGCCTAATATCACAAATCACAAAATTCATAATTTTACAATCTGTACAACATACAGCAATATCTGCCCTTACACCACAGATACAAATGAGGAAAAACTCCCCCAAAAAACTTTTAACAGGGGAAAAAATGGAAGAAACCTCACAGGACGTTTCTCTCTCCCGACCGTGTGTACAGTATAGATTAACAGAAAATGATAGTATATACGATCCACCATGGAGACCAAGAGGCCACACAAACACAAGAGGACAACAGCACCATTCACACAGAGAGGAGGAACAAACACACACACACACACACACACACACACACACACACACACACACACACAGAGGGTATAGAAAGCCGTGATAACATGCAAACTAGGGAGAGAGAACCCATGGGAGAGGCTGATGGATGAAGATCCAGAGCGCAACAACTGGATGAGGCATCAATAGCCAGAAGTGAGAGAGAGAGAGAGAGAGAGAGTGAGAGGTCCCAGGATGGCCGATGGTCCAGCACTGAGAAACCTGAGTGCAAGACAGGAGAATATATTAAACTAGAATGTACACAACTGCACAAAATGCCGTACATCTGAAATATATCATATATAAAAACTGAGCTTGATGATACTAAAACATGGAGTTATAATTCTCAATTTTGTCAGAAAGATGGAACAAAATATGCATAAACCTTAGAATATAATAATAATTTTATATTATATTTTATATTAATTCATAAGACTCAATTAGTTTTGTTGCATTGCATTGTAAAGTATTACAGTGCATCACATCCCTGAGGCTGAGTCACTTGTGACGCTGGTTGTGGATTTTAGATTGATTATTTTGATGATGATGTTTGCTCCTTGTTAATTAGGTTGTTGTTTTGTGTATCCAACGTTGTCACTTGGAGTTTATTAATCATGCAGGTGCACTGCTAATCTTACGGGGGCTTAAACTTTAAAAAAAAAACAAATAAAAAATGTGTTTGTTTCTGGTCGTGTGAGGCTTTGGTTGTCCAGGGTGAGAACAAGGGCACAGTGCTTTCGGCCTGGCTCGTGGCTAGTAGAGGTTTACCGCAAAGCCTCTTCATATCCCCTTAAAAGGGATTATAGTTCAGGGTTTTTTTTTCTCTCCACAGACTTACCAAAGGGTTTACCAAGTGAAGTTCCCATAAGGCTTTACCAGAGAGGGTGGGATTGTGCGGGTTTGATGGAAGCAGAAAATTAGATTACTCACTTTCACTTTTCACTGTTTCTGGTGACAAAGACAGTCCCTGTGCTGCAGCTGTTCACATCATCCAAAGCTGTTACCACCTCCAACCATCGCTGAGACTGGGAATTATGGAGATGCGCTGTAAATGCAAATGTTTTGGGGGCATGTTATTTTGCTCAAGAAGCATCTGCATCACAAAGCAACTTAGCCGTACAAATGCCCCAGTTTTTATGTGTAGTAACGATGTCACAGTGAGGCACTCGCCAGCATTGTGAACACCTGATACGATGTCCCTTTTTTCAGGTATGCTGACACAGTATGGTAAACAAAGGGTAACCTGAGCGTCGCCATCCAGGACCGGTGGTGTCCAATTCTAAAGCAGCAATGACGTATCTCCTGCTCGTCACAGCATTTGAGTTTCCTCTTTGCTTTGTGACAGTAAATATATTTGACAGCAGGTCTGCAATTAAAAGAAAGTTTCTAACATGAAAGGTTTGCTTGGAATGATCCAGAGACTCAACTATTTTTGGTTGATATTGTGACTCTTCACATGATGCAATGTCTCTGTGCTACCCCGCAGGTTATAGCCAGGTCAGGCTTGAAATTTTTTTTTTTCGGCTTCCAAAGGGAGGCCATGATTGAAAAAGTTTGGGAACCACTGCTTTAACACATGCATGGAACATTTGAGCTCTTCTTGGAGCAAGTTCTGCTGATATTAAAGCTCTTTCCACCTGGTGTTCGCTTCATTAGATCCCCGGGGCTTTAAACTCATGGCAACAGCAACATCCAGTGGAATAATGTCTTGTTTTTAGTTGTTGTCACTCAGCATGTAGGGTCTGTTTATATATTATTAAGAAAGTCAGACCCAGACTCAATCATAAACTTCTATAGGGAGTCTAAACATTGTAGTTCTGGACTTATATTTGACTTCATGAACAGATTGTCTTCAGTTCAGTGGAATACTTTTGCCACTACGAAGCTTGCACTGGTGCACAGTAGCTGCAGAGATGCTCATTACGTCGTTGTCACTGCATACAAGCAACTAAGATGAAGCTGTCAAATGACGTACAAACAGCTGGATGTGTAAAGAACATTATGTACAGAGGAGAGACAGTCGACAAACTCATGTGACCTAGCAACTACCGTGAACTTCCTGGTAACCTGTTTGCAACCTGAGGTGCTTCATATCAGCCTCCATTATGAGTGGATACATCTGCCGCTTGAATATTTAAAACTGGAGATCGGGTTGCAGATTGCTGGTGAATTATTAATCCCTATAGATTAGCATGAATTAGTGTGGAGCGTTTTAGTGCGAGGGAGAGACAAACACTTTCACAGAAACAGGTATGTGTGACTTTTGGCTTTATGATCTGAGCTTTATTGAACTTTAAAAACTATTTTGAATAATGAATAAATGGAAAAAGTTAGTTCTTTGTGTGTTATGGTTGCAGACTCTGGCTATAAAGTTTTTTATGATTGAAGTTCAAACAGTAGGTGAGATTACTGGTGCTGTGTAACCTAAAATGATGCTTGACTGATGCACAATTTAATGTTAAAGTCTTGTTGTATTGTGTTTTTCTGTAATAGCTTGTACTTTAATGCCCGGTCAGTATTAGACATTAGCCACTGAAATTTATTGTGCACTTAATAGTAATTTACTTAAAACAATAACCAGTCTCATATGACCTGCTGCTGCACATCTGAGGCTTAAACTTCTGTTTAAGTTGCAGGAAAACAATGTTTTCGAGCAGGTGTCTGCTGCAGCCGGTCATTTGAGACAAAAAGCTGCCATAGAGGAATATGAGCTGTCTGTTACAAAAAGTTGGTGAAGGTGTCCTGGCGACATGTGACTGGGGATGGGTTCAAAGCAAGGTGTAGGTGCAGAGACAGTTATAAATGGCAAGTGAACAGGTTCAGATGCTGTTGATTAGTAAGGCGTGTGTGAGGCATTATTCACGGACAGTCTAAAGATGGGCCATTAGCTTCAGAACAATCAATGATGGATTATTAGACTGAAGATGAAACCATACCTGTAGGTAAGTGTAATTATTATTTAAACATGTGTTTTAAAAACGCAGAATTACAAAAGGTACTTTGGTACTGCTGCTACAATCACGTTTCTCTCCTAAAGGACACGGTGAAGGATATCAGTTTGGATCTCTGTGCTGCATATCTGAGCGTCTCCACAGAAAGTGGTATATCCATCTAATATCCACCTGGATGCCACTGCTCAAGCTGCACGCACACAAATTTCATAAATCTGTCCTCATGTTTGAGTTGCTCCTGAGGGTTAAACATCATTCACGTTTTTTCGCATCAATCTGTTGATCTCGACTTCCCTCCCTCAGGGTCACACAACCTCTGTGATGCATAACACGTTTATGACAAGTGGAGCAGTCACAAGATCGTACACAAACATTCCTCTCCATCATGTTTATATCTGGAGTACGTGTCGTATTGCAAAAATAGGATGCATGCATCCCAACATGACAACATCAGTTCCTAATCGATCATGTTATTCTGTCTCAGCTGTTTTGACACTTAATGCTTTGCACCGTTGGTCTTACATGTTGTATTTGGTCACAGAAACATCACTTGTAGACTTAAAGGATGATTTATGTCGGGCTTTTGAGTCACTCTTGATCATTAGTCCTTATAACCTTCTTATAGGCTGAAGACACGACTGAACACTTTACATAATAATCATTTCACAGTGTGTGTGGAGGTGTGGTGCCGGCTCACTGCTCATTCAGGACGACACTTCGTCAAGTTAATCTCTGTCCAATCCAATTGATTTTGAGGAGATTGCACTTCTTAGTGGGCAGTGACAAGGTCCCCGTGGAGAGAGCTAATTCAGTGTCTCTCTATGAAGTGCCACTTGTTGCCCGTCCTCTTGAGGAAGCTATTGCTGTTGCTATTGGTGTTTGTTATATTATGATCACCAGAGACTCTTTAGTTGTAATTTTTCTCAGCCCTGATGAGTCAGAAGAAAATAACACTTGCCATGTAAGTAGAGTCCTGTTGTCTCCACCTACATCTGTCTGTTTATGCTTTGATTTCTCCTGCTTTAAACCTGTTAAGGGGCTCCCTTGGCAGATGTAGTCGTTCCCCGAGCTGAATGAGAAGGCCTTTGGGAATAAATTCACTGCTCTGTGCTATACATACACAGCTTTACACATGCTTTTTCCTTTTAATGACTTGCTTCTCTGTGGTGTTAACAGGGAGATGTGTGTTTTCCTGTCTTGCTGCGACAGTGTAAAAGTCTGTTTGGTCTGTTGTGAGGCTTAACTGTAACTGTAACTCCTTTTACAAGAAGCTTTCTTATTGTAGGACAAAGTATTAGGTATTAGAAAGGGATTAACATTTCTCTTAGTTTCTATTAAGTTTCCACTCACTACAAAAGTATTTCAAGTAAGAATTCATTTTTTATTTTGGCTTTCTATATATAACATTCTATATATTTTGTTTCTTTATTGCACTAAAAACTTTGCTCCTAATATTGTGGTTACCTTCCAGGAGGTCACTGTATGGACTGTATCCTTACAAGTCCAGCATGCTTGGCATGGAGAACCTAGGCGATCCATCAGGTAACTGGGATATAGTGGAGACCATTGGTAAAGGAACGTATGGCAAAGTCTACAGAGTGACCAACAAGAAGGATGGGAGTCAGGCGGCAGTGAAAGTGCTGGACCCGATCAATGTAAGTCAGATAAAAGCATGTTTACTGTGGAGCCTTTTGCAGGATTCAAACCCACTGTTGCCACTGCATGTAATCTATTTTCAGTTGCCTGCCAGTTGTTATATGTACCATTAGGTCCTGGTTACAGTATCTGTTAAGGCTGACAGATTCATGTGCAGAATATACTATTGATGTGCTTAGTATTAGTATTAAATTTGGATAACGGTGCATCTAACGCTTTCCTTGACAGCATAATAACTGTCACCCTGCAGACCTCACAGCTGTAAAAAGAGAAGAGCTGACGGATGCAAAACCAGCAAGGACCTCAATATATAATGTGTTAATCTAAAGTAGTCTGTAGTTTATATATATATAACATATAATCTAACAGAGCATCCACTCAGTCATTTAATGCCATGGTCCCCTGCTTTGGTGAAACTATGACTACTAGAGATCATCGAGTGTTGCATAGGTTAAGACCAAAACAACTAAAAAACATTTTGTTCCTATTTAATTTTTAAAGCTCAGCATAATAAAAAATATCCAGTAATTTATAAAACAAAGATTAGTTTAGTGCTAATTAATAAATGTTAGTTGTCCTGTGAAGCATGCTATCATTTGCTTTCCCCTCAGAGCACTGCTGTGCATACGTACATCCTTTACAGAGTCCCTTGCATGGCAGTGTTGTGTTGTTTGCTTCTCTACTAGCTTGTCAATTGTCCAGTGAATGCCCCTTGGAGGGTCCTCACCCCTAATTTAAGGGACATTATTGTCATATTTGTGCATCTTTGTTGTGCCTCCGTCATTTAGTAGTTTCTAGCTGCCTGTGACATGACTGCATGTGTCAAATTCGCTACATCTGCCACTTATATCACAGTTTTAGAGCAACAGGGAAGCATAAGATTTGGGGAAAGAGAGCTTTTTTTGTTGGTGCAAACTAACGTACACCTGTAACTGCTGTAACTGAGCCTGTACCTTGTTTACTGTCTAATATTTAGCTCTCTTTGTGACTCATGTCTGCTAAGCCAACCTACCCTGTATATTGTTATATGAAAATAAAATGAAAGAAATGTAATTTAGACTCGACAGACAGCTGAGTGTTTATACTGGTTTACTGGCTAAATTAGATCATTCAGACGCTGCTCTGACATCAGCCTCCCCACTATAAGTTTCTATTGCTAGCGTTGGTGAGAGAGTCCTCCACAAACGCTCATTTCATTATGACAGTTTTTTTGATGACTGTAAGAACTCATAATATTGTGACAGAAGAGAAAAGCAAAGACTAAAACCATTGTGTTTTTCTTTATAACTATGTGACTTGTCTCAGCATGCGAGCCATACAAACAGAGTAAGTTGCCAGTACTTTTTCCTCCTCTCCATCTTGATGCAGTTGTACTTGTACTTGCTCCAGTGATATAGATCAACGTCTCCCCTTTTCATTTATTTCCTGTCATGTTAAGTCTAACACACCCTTACCACAAAGTGTAGCTCCTGCGTTGGCTGTATCCCCTCTGTATATCCGTTCATTTGTCTGTGTGATAAGGATGCTGTGGACTCCGCATTGGCACCGCATTGTGGTAGTGAGACTTGGTCTGAGGCGTTCCTGTGATTGTGTCAAAGGAACAATCGCCATCCTGGCAGTGCTATCCACCATGATGTTCCCCTGATGGCCATGAAGATGAAGCTGCCTCCTCTCTCATCCCTCTCTCTGATTAGACTGCTGCCACAATCACTCAGACATCCAGGAAGAGAAATTCTGCCTCTCTGACTGTTGCTCTTCCCTTCCTCTGAGATTTACTTTGATAGAAAAGCACTTCCAGAAATAGTTTAGCACCCAGTACCGTCCCTACCTTTGTTACTGAGTTTATAACCCTATCTTTAGGAGTCTAATTATAGTCAACCTCAGAATGTCTGAACCACAACCTGAAATAATGTTTTTTGTAATCACATTTTTATTTCTTATTTGCATAGTTACATACATCTATATCAATTCTATGTCCCAACCTGTTTTCTGTTGTTGTTTATAGGATGTGGATGAGGAGATTGAGGCTGAATACAACATCTTGAGGTCCCTCTCCAACCACCCTAATGTGGTGAAGTTTTACGGCATGTTCTACAAGTCAGACAAGTTATCAGGTGGACAACTTTGGCTGGTACTTGAGGTGAGCTCCTCATAATGTCTGTAGAGAGTCTCAGACCCTGGATCACAGCTTACTGGTTTTCCCAGATGCATCATCCTTACAAACTACAGTATAGCATTACATTGACCGTGTGCCAGTGCTAATAGTTTTGGATCTGGAGCTCGACATTTTGGATGCACTTATTTGATTTCTTGCTGAGATTTAGATGAGAAGATCGATACCACTCTCATGTCTGTACATTAAGTGTTAACAGTCAGGGTTAGCTGTTTCCCTTTTATTTCCAGTCTTTGTGCTTAGCTAACTAAGTAGCTGTCAGATGAGAGTGTATCAATCTCCTTATCTAACTAATGCTGCATTCACATGGATTCAGGCAGACAGACGGCGCCTTCCTCAAACCCGAAAAACACGTGGCGATATGTTGCTATGGTAATGTCATATTGTTTACAAAGAATGGATTAAATATATTAAGTAACATTGTTTTGTGAATATTACATTTCTTTATTTATTATTACCGTCTCATCTCCAGATTGTTTATGTTTATGTTTTCTCCTTGTGTGAGGGAGCTACGTAACATCTGGTCCTAAATACCGTCATGGATTATGGCGAACAGTTAAAGTATTATAACTTAGGACGGGAATGCCATCAACCATTAGTTTACTGTCGTACTCTCATCCACTAAAATGACATCCAATTGGCCATAAGATGAGATCGACACAGGCTAACATGAACATAATGTTTGTGATTATTAGGCAAGCGTTAGAGGGCAATGTTTAGATGAGAGTTTATTTTTCTTATGTTCATTTTTTCTCATGTTCTGAGGATATTTTTCCTTCCCTCTCATCATTTTGCTAGCTAAGCCTGCACTTCAGTTTCTTCAAAGTTATGTTAGCTATTTCACATTCAGCTAAAAATGTGTCAAGAAATCTAGCAATGTGCTAGCAAATGGCGGGAAAGACAAAGACTCCTATCTGATGAATGTGGATGTAAATGATCCACGTTTCATAATGTAACAAAAAAAAAAAAAAAAAAAACGCTTTGCAAATAACTCACATGGTGTTTTGGTGAGTAACACTGAAAGGAAACATGAATGTGTTTCTTTCTTCACAGGGTAGCTTTAACTGTTGCCATCCAAATACTGTATACTAAAAGATACTTTTTTGTCTATTAGCCCAAAAAATATTCAAAACTTTTGAAAGTTTAAGTGAAACCCTTTAAAATGTAAAGATCCAGTGTGTAACATTTAGGAGGCTCTATTAGCAGGTTTTCATTTGTGAATATAGGAATTGTTGTGTTTTTGTGTCTTTAGAATGAGCACTAAAGTCAGCGGGTCAACTTCCATGGTGTCTGCCATGTTGAACCACACCATGTTTCTACAGTAGCCCAGAAGGCTCCAGATAGGGATGTTCGTGTTTTCCTGCGTTTGGCGGCCACCTTAGTTCCTCTTCTGCGCTAGATGCCACTAAATCCTTCACACTGGACCTTTAAGTTATATTAAAATGTGCCCTCAGTTTGTCACAGCGACACACCTGCATGGATGTTGATGCTTTCATGCTGCCATGTGATGCTGCATTGCTTCCTCTGACTTGTGTGTGTGGGCTAGCTCTCCTCATGAATCATAATCTAGAGTGGTGAGTGATGGACGAGTCACCAGAGTTTCTCTGTCTCCCTCCCAGCTGTGCAACGGCGGCTCTGTCACAGAACTCATCAAAGGGCTGCTCATCCGAGGCCAGCGTCTGCAGGAGCCCGTTATCGCATACATCTTATACAGTGCCCTCCTGGTAAGATGGCCTGCTGCAAAGCTGCTAATGTTCGGGAGGATGTGGGATGCAAACACGCAGAGAGCGTGCTGGGGATTTATTTTCAGCAGGGGAAGTGTGGCAGGCGGTAATGAATGTCTCTCCCTCTGAACAGCTGTGGGAGTTCTTTTAGATAGTTTTGTACTGCTCAACCTTTTAATGCATCATATTCTAATTCACACTAATGACTAATAATGCGATTCATGCCGACCACCTTGTGTTTTCTGTCTGTAAAAAAGGGTCTTCAGCATTTGCACAACAACCAGATTATCCATCGTGACGTCAAAGGCAACAACATCCTCCTGACAGCTGAGGGAGGAGTCAAACTGGTTGACTTTGGTAATGGTCTTTAAATGAGGCAATTCAACCAATTCATGGATTGATAGAAAGAGATGAATGCGTTAAGGTCTGAGAATTGTGTCGTTTTCTCTGATGTGCATTGTGTATGGGAAGTGTCAGCAGCACATCCCTGTGACATTGTTTGTGAAGGCGAACACAAGCACAGGATAAACCATTCTTCGTGCTCCACACTTTAGTCCCTTGCTCACCATAACATCTTTTTATTTCATGGACCGCAGCCTTAACCCAAGGCTATTATTGCTCATTTAAATTGCATTATTTGATCCTTTGCATATTAAAAGAAAGCTGTTATGGCAAATGACTTTGAGTCACCCCTAGGCATGTTTATGTCCTCTGTGTCATGGAGATGAAGTGGACTCATGCTGATAAAAATCTGTCCTACATAATTTGAAATGATTATAGCCCATTATTATTACTGCTTGGCAGGTTGCCACACTAAATTATATCCAAGGATTTATTGATTAATTCAAACATTTAGTCTTCATCATAAATTATATTTTTATCTGGAAAAAATTCACACTGATAAACATACTAATGTGATTAAAAGTAATTTTCGTTGTTTTTGTTTCTTTTAGGTGTTTCGGCTCAACTGACCAGTGCCCGGCTGAGGAGGAACACATCAGTCGGGACTCCGTTTTGGATGGCTCCTGAGGTCAGAGTCCACGCTTCACTTAACGCACAAATGATCATCTGTAATAATGCAGTAGTGAAATAGCGCACGTGTTTTACTGCCTAATGGAACATTTTAAAAGAGCAAAGTCTGTTTTATGTGCCACAAAGAGAGCAGGAGAGAGGTTCAGTTATTTCTGCGAGACTCTCCCCGGTGTCATTGTGTATTCCCCTCCACGGGTGCAGCTCTTGAGGTCGCCTCAAGGTTAATAGCTGGGAGGCTGTGGCCCCTCAGCTTACTCCTTGGCAGAAATGAGGTGCGGTGATTGGGCTGGTAGGGAGGGACCTCAGGGGCAATTAGAATAAACTCAGCTGTAAAATGTAGTGTCAGTTATAATTATTGACTGTGGAAAAAGAGAGCCAGTGGCAACTGAGCTGACCTACCTTTCATTGTTTGAATAGTCCATAAATATAGATGTGTGTGATTCAGATTTTAGGCAGTATATAAGAAAGTGATATAAAAAGGAATTAAAATTCAGCTTTATGAGCCTTTTAAACATAATCTCTTTTAAATTATTACCCAGTTTCTCTAAGGTGATGTTAATAAAGGGCTTTATTTCAAGAGTTTGACACAGTGTTCAGGTAAAAAGTGAATGAATCTCACCTCACTGGCTGATTTCTGCCTGTGTTATGAGAAAAACTGAATTCTAGGACTCAGTAACAGTTTAAGTAATTGCTCAGATGGTCACTGTTGTGTTATATTGCCAGGTCATAGCCTGTGAACAGCAGTACGACTACTCATACGACGCCCGCTGCGATGTGTGGTCGCTCGGCATCACAGCCATCGAGCTGGCAGACGGAGATCCCCCGCTGGCTGAGATGCATCCAGTTAAAGCCCTCTTCAAGATCCCACGGTGAGTCCACTAGAGGGCGCTCCTACCACACAGCTGGGGGCTGCCCACACAAGGACACTCAAATACTGCTTTCCATTATGTCAGGAGGACAATGGCAGACTGAATGTGACAGTAGAGGTGATGAAAAGAAAAAGGAAAAAACAGCGGCTTTCTTGACAAATTGATTTATTTCTGTTATGACTTGAAATTTAGAAAAGAGTAAAACTGGATATTTTCGGCTTGATCCATGTTTCTTGTTGCCAATGCATTTTCATGTTTCCAATCTGAAAGGCAGCATCTGCTGAATAATCAGTGTTTAAATTCTTCATCATCAAAAAAAAAAATGTGGTAGTGTTTGGCCTTAAAATTAATGCAGTGATTCAATCTGTAAAAATATTCACCGCTGGAGACAGTGTGCGTCTGATGATCATTTGAGAGCTTAGTGGCTGCACGCGGTTGACCTTTTGTTATCAGCACAATCTCGCAATTATCTCTCAGTTAGGTAGAGATATGCCCTTCTGATTGCAATTTGCATTGGTGATTAGCTCCATTCACATTGAGATGAGGCTGTCACCTCCTCCCCGTCACAATGTTATCTCCTCCCTGCCAAGCCAGAGGAGGAATATGGATAGCTTGTGTGGCAGGAATTATGGAGCTAACGCAGCATTTCATCAGCACCAAATTCAACCAGAATTTAAAATAATTACAAGAGCAATGATGGCTATGAGCGGGATGCCTTGGTAAAATGAATGAGTCTGATTCACAATTAGGTTTTTTTACACAGACGTTCACCTAAACACGCCACTTGCAGCTTAGGAATTGTGTGTTTGGGAAAATTTTGAAAGAGCAACCTGGAACTGGATGAGTGGTTTCTGTCAAGTAGCAAGCATGTTTCCTTATCAAACAGCAGCCTTAATAGGAGGCGGCATATGCATTTCCCATGTCAATGTCCAGTCCTATTTCACTCCTGCAGATTTCTAAGACTCTTTGACTTTGGGAATAACCAGGATTTTGATAGAATTGGACATATATCTTTAACTCACATGCCTCTGCCTCTGTTCCAATCAAAATAGATATTTTGCCCCTTTGGTATGAATTGGGACCTTAAAGGCTTTGGAGGTGGCGGTGGTATAAATCACAGCAAATGTGTTGAACCATGAAATCATTCTGTTAACATGTCATTTATCTCCAATATATTTTCCCATCACTGCAGCAGCACGGCAGACAAAATCACGAGGAAACGTGGTGTAAATTATGACTCCTGCATGAATTGCTTTCTAAATAGGGAAATGTGTTTCACCTTTGGGTCTTTAGTGGCGGTGAGAGTGATTCATGATGAAATCAGAGAGATTTATCTTCACAGGTTTTGATGATTGCAAAGTTCTAGATTTTCTCTGTTTAATACGTCACAAACCATTAGCCTTTTCTGAGGTATTGTCCTTGGGTAAAACATGTTTTATTAAACCATACAAGCACTACAACATGCAATAAGCATTTTCATCATTCTGATATTTTACAGTTGCAACCAGTAATGTGTTTTCAGGCTAAAGGGTTCACTGTCATGTAGTTAATCTCGGTTGTATCATCTAACTCATCGTCCCTCCTCTCTGAAACACATCTAGATAGTAAACAAGAAATAAACAGTGTATAGGCAAGATAATATTCAATATACGATAAAAATATACCCCGGTTGTGGTTCATGTTATACATTGTCTTTCATACTAATTCACCTGAGTGTGATGCTGTTTGAATGCCACTGTAAGGATTACGTGAACAGTCTCTCTTGTCAAGCTACAGATTTAAAGGACCAAATGAAGAGACTGTGCTATCACCAGTTTGACTGCAGGGGCTAGCAGCAGATAGCCATTATGTCACAGTGTTGGTTGTGCTACAAGAAACCTGCACAGGTGGAAATGATTCTCATTCAAGGCGGCGGCTATAAACGATAAGAGGAGCACTGATATCTGTCAGAGGAGACACTGATGAGCTCCATGAATTAGGGTCACCTTGGTGCCTGGTTTGTTTGTGCTTCAGAAATATCTGATACTTGATGAGTTGTGACATACCGTAGATCCATGCATATGTTTAAATCTCAGGTAGATTATTCTGCTATTTCATGTAGCTTCAGTTTTCATCTTAAGTTAATTCCAAGGCTTTGGGAGTGTGTTTTTTTTTGTTACGACAGATATGTGATGTCCATGGTGACCATAAATGAAGGCAATGGAGCATGTCAGAGGCTGAAGTTGTAAAAATCATCAACTGCAAAATGAATTACAGACAAAGATGACAAAGATGGTCTGTGATATTTAATATGCGGGAAGGTTAATTGCTTGCGCCAATGCTGCACAGGACATGTAAAGTGTCCACGTAAAGTCAAACCAGTGTAAGTGTGTGTAAAAACGTGCTGTAAAGGTTAGAGGCAAGGGCGTCCAAGGTTGTGTTTATTCGGCCAGATCCCTGTAGATATTAGCCACATATTTAACAGTACATGTATCTGTGGAGTGGAGACCAGAACGAGCGAGATGGAAGGAAGAAGTAAATGATGGCTTGTCAGATGCAAGAAAGGCTAATCAAATCATGTGGCTTGGGGAGAGAAATCCAGACCAGTGTGCTGTAAGAGACAGCCCTTCATGGAAAAAGCTAAAATCTGTGGAGCAGAACAGCCAAGGGTGAGGGATATCAGCACAGTCTCTGGTGTTTCTGCCACAGAGTGAAATCTTTCAAGAGGTGAAACATCAAATTTGGAGTAAACTAAAGTTATGTCTTGCCTGTGTGTTGAATAATACATTGAATCAATGCATAACTAATAACTTTTGCTGATCAGTTCTGCAGGTATTTGATCATGAACGAAGATTAAAAGTTAAGAAATTCCCAAACTTATTAATGAATGTCCAAAACACTTTTCATGATAATCCATCCAACAGTTGCCAAGACATTTCACTCAAAACCACAGATGTCAAACTCATGGTTGCTCTACAGGAAAAAGTCAGGCTCCTCATGGCATCAGCAAAATCTATACATTCATTTTCTGGGGATCATTTCCAATATGTTAGATAGTTCAGTCAGGACTATAGACTGTATATGGTCAGGACCAAAGTGGTGGACTGACCTCTAGATCCATTCCTCTAGCGTGGTAATAATAATTGCAGATCCGTGTGTATTTGCTTTACATATTTTTGTTCAAAAATCATGAACAACAGTGAAACATTTTACTTAACTTGTTGGCTTTTCAGTTTGACGCACAAAGACTGACAGAAAAGTGATTTAAAACATCACTTTGATTTTGGTTTAGATAGAGTGAAGTAATGCCTTAACGTCACAGATTTCCCATCACCAGACACTCATGCAGTCTTAACCCCTGACAAGAGATCATTGGCTGGCTGGCTGGTTTACCAATCATGAGTAAAGGCTTTAACAACTCCTCGTTTGATGCTGTTATTTCACTGCTCTGTGTGGTGTCCAGGACTGCAGCATTTGGCGATGTGGCAGCCAAAGACATGATAAATGTAGTAGTAGTTCTCCGTGTTCATGCATGTATGCGCAAAGAAGTGCTGGTGCTCTGGCTGCGGTGATGGATGAGCTGAAATTTTAAGCCGGTGGTCCATTCGCTGAATAAGACTTTATTTCGGACCCTTGTGCTCATTCTCTGTTAAGCCTTTATAGAGGCCGATCTGTCTCTGCTGTAAGACACTAATTCTTACTTTTGTGTGTCTTTTAACCTCAAAAATATATGAATCTTTTGTCAGTCATTATCCTTCATTACTTTGCTAGACAGGAACAAGTCATCAGCATTGCTTGCTTTATAATGTCTGCTACAGTAAACTGTGGAGATGTGGCAAAGAAACATATTTTTATATCTTGATGATAATTGTATTATTATAATTATTCAAACCTTCTACAGAGTTTGTCTCAGTCTGAAAATAGAGAGCTGTGTGGAAAGACTGTAAGTAAGTCTTGAGTGACAATGCATAGCGTTGAAAAATAACAATGTTTTACATCATGTGGGAAAATGGAGAAATTATAAATTCTGCATATGAAGTATCTTATTCAAATATTGCATTGGCCTGATTTTTGTCTTCCTCCGTGGCTTAGTTACAGCCGCCAAGTGCTGTTGACACCTCTGTGATTTTGCCTCAATCCAGTCTGAGGCACGTCTGACAGTACAAGCTCTGCCTGGACCTGGATTTGAATAAGCCATTTGTGTTTACAATGTGAGCCAGCAGTCTCACAAATACTGAAAGAAAAAACTGCCTGAATTTGCTAAGCACAATGAGCGCACTTGACAGTGTTATCAGCAGTGTGCTGCTATATTGACTCTGTAATGTATAAGCAATATGGTACAACATCAAGGCGAGAATGTGTCTTCAGGCTCATATTAGAGGTTGCATTGAAGCAGTCAGTTACTGGCTTTGATCTGCACTTTGGAAAGGATTGCCTGTCTGAATCCTTATCAAAGACTCGACTAACTTAGTGCTGCGGAAAATGACAGATTTTTTACCCCAACATCCTCCCATCCCTTCCAAAAAAAAGGAGAAAAATATGTTAAAAATGTGTCAGATATCTTGTCGTTTAATGTGTAGCTTTGGTTTGTTTGTGATAAACAAAATGAAAACATTTTTTAAAATCCAAATTCATGCATGTCCCCCCCCCCCTTTCATTTTACTCTTGAGATTTCATATTCTACTTGTCTGACAGTGCAGTGAAACAACACGTGTGAACTCATTAACGCAGTTAATAAATGTCTCGACCAGGTCTGTCACTGTTTGCCTGACAGTGACAAAAGGCTCAGCCTCCAGCTGTCAGACTGGCAGCTCCCTGTGAAGATGACTGTACTCAGGCCCGTCCAGCCTTGGCTCCTCATACAGACCTGCCTCCTGTCATCGAGCGCGCTTGAAAAGTATTAGCCTCATTATAGATGGCCTCCGTAAATGCTGCTGACAGAGGTATAACTAGCTCCCATAACTTTTGGCTCCCAATGGCAGATGCTTGCTGCCAGACAGTGGAGGAGCTGTTATCATTTGTCACTTTTTCTGTGGCTGCCATAGACCTGGACCCCGACCAGCTCATCCTCGGACCAGAAACTCTCGCAGGAGTCTGACGGTCACACTCTGCCTGCCAGTGATCATTTGTCAGCTAACTCTGGAGACAAGCTGAAAGGCTTTCATTTTCAGCAACGATCATCATGATGTCATTTAAATTAATTTGATAAAGTCACTGTTTCTCATACTGACTTCTGTACGTGTGTGTTTTGTTTCAGAAATCCCTCCCCTACGTTAAGAAATCCAGAGCAATGGTGCAGAAGTTTTAACCATTTCATCGGCCAGTAAGTGTCCTCTGACTTTAACCTGTCAACCTTTGTCTTCCTTCTGTTTTAATACTTTTTGAAAGGCAGTTATTTTCTAGAAAGGGTTGTGGGAGCTCGCAGTAGATTATGTTCCACTAAGAATCATCTATTGGGAAGAACTGAGGCTGATTCAGACAATATATCGACCAATATTATTTTTACATGGATATAACATAAATAGATTTATTTAGCTAAGAATCCCTCTAATTTAGTTAATTAAGAGTTTGGTTTGGTTAATAAATAATGATATTGTAAGTGATAGTGTAAGTATTTACAGCATAATGTAACTTTAACATATGTTAATGAGGTACATTGAAGTCCATCTATACCTGTGAATATACTCATGCATTCGTCAAATATACATAAAAAGGCAGCCTGTACATCCTTTATTCCTTTAATTTACTTATTTATTATTATTTACAAATGTTTTTTTGTATATCCGACCGCACGTCATTATTGATTTCATTATGAATAACATTTCTACAGTGATATTGACCATATTATCAGCCAATATGAAGATCAGCCTCTAGTTCTGAGCCTGGTTTTCTTGATCTGTGACACTGTTTACGGGTTAAATCTTTTGGCAAGACATGTGAGTGAAAGTAATGTCGTTAATATACAGGACATAAGACTATAAACCTTCATATTACTTTCTTGGTATCATTTCTATGAGCAGCTACTCTTGAAAATGGCATGAGCCAATTAAAAAACACTAAAGCATCTGCCCAGTATGAAATGATATCTGAACATTAGCTATAGCACATTGTCAGCAGATGGGAGTGTGCATGTAAACATGGAGGGGATTGAAATTGATATTTTATAGCCAGATTCTATCAAGCCTTGTCTTTTCTGTTCATTGACTTTAATTTGTGTAAATCTGCCACAGAGGAACAAACTAATTCACCTGAGTTATCAGGTCTATCCGAGGCCCAGATAACTTATCATTTGCTCCACTGTGCAAAGCTAATAATGTCAGGGGTGGCTTGTAATGGTTGCTCAGAATATACAACCTTAATATCTACAGCGCAGAGGTGTGTGTGTCTGAACCATAATGAGAAAATAAAATTCAATTTGTTTGGAGAATTATTTGTGTAGGAACAGGTTTGGAGGTGCAGATGCAATAACTGCAAAGGGGCCAGTTGAAAAAAAAACAAACAGACCATCTGCCTTGAAGGTCCTTTTTGTGTCACTTGAGTTATTGATCTGTATCACATAACCCCTTAAACCAAGCCAACACACATTGTAGTGATGCTAGTTGTTACTTTTTACAAGTGTAGTTGCAATGGTTTTCACTGGATACGTTTTGGATTGCAGCTCTGTAATCTGGGTTAATGGATTGTGTGATATCATATCAGAAATAATCTTCCCAAACAAAGCCCAGCTGAGTTCAATGTGGGGAGGCTGGACAATGTTATCAAGCTTTGCAGGCTGTTTGTGAAGCCCTTTCAGCCTTATACATGTATGTGTGTGTGTGTGTGCAAGGGAACCTGAGGTAGGGGGGTGTTATTCAGGATAATGAATCCATCACCAGTGTCTGCACTTGTGCAGCCAAAGAGCTGACTTCTGTGACAAAGTGGCCTGCCGTTCAGCATCCCGGCAGCACAGCCCTGCTAATAGCAGCAACCTCTGCTTAATGTCCTGACGCTAATGAATTCATGGAATTAACTTTCGGAGCCGAACAAACTGATAAAAGAAACAGAATTTCAGAGTAGATTAGGTGGTAGGAATTAGATTGGGTGTTTTTCTCTATCTTTCCCCTGCCTGGAGTTGTTCGTGTTGTAGTGCGCACACACACACACACAAGCACACACACGGCGAGACGGTGAAAGTCTTAAACTGAACAAGTAATTGAACAGTACAAATGTAGATTGTTGATGGATGCGTCGTTGAGTTCAGGTGGGGATTTACAAGTCTTTTAATTTCATAGTTTTCCTCTCACAATATATCAAAACTGTCAGAAATGAAAGCTACATTTATTCTCCTGTGTGTGTGTGTGTGTGTGTGTGTGTGTGTGTGTGTGTGTGTGTGTGTGTGTGTGTGTGTGTGTGTGTGTGTGTGTGTGTGTGTGTGTCTGTGTGTCTGTGTGTGTGTGTGTGTGCTGCTTAACAGTCAATATTTTGAAAGTACTTGTATCAGCAGCTAACTGATGCTGAATTGTAGCCACGGGCCAGTATCACAGAGTAACATCACCTATTGGCAAACACTGCACATCACAGATAGGACTTACTGCTGTGCCATAGCAGGGCTTCTTGTTTAGACTCGGGGGGGGCATGGTGATAGTGACCATGTGGTACTCAGACAGAGAACGACAGATTAGTGTCCCAGACTTTAAAACACTTGTAAGGAGCTGCCTTGCTAGTGTCCGAACAGATCTGGACAAATCAGCCGTCCACAATGCTCAGGTGATGGCCTCACTGTTTATTTTGCTCTGATTTCAAGAGGCTTTGTCTGTCTGAAGTGGTCAAAGTTTCCTCTGTGTTTTTGTTTCTGATTGTAAGGTGTCTGATAAAGGATTTTGAGGCACGTCCATCTGTGACCCACCTCCTGGAGCATCCCTTCATCAAGCAGGTACATGACAAAGATGTGGCACTCCAACAGCAGCTGGCTGCTCTCATCCAGGAGCAGCAGGAAGCCGGCTGCAAAACCAAAACCAAGTAAGTAACGTTGGGTTATTTTTATTTCATTCTGAAATTGCAGAAGAGATAATGCTGCAGTGACGAAGCTGGTTGGTTCATTTGTGTGCTGTCATTGGAGACCACAGTTGCAGCAGATGGGTGGTGATATATTTTCTGTCCAGTAGGGGGCAGGGTCTCATCTTCTTATGCTCAGAAGTGATGATGAGCCCCAGTAATGGACATTACAGTGTGTGATTAAAGAGAAGTAAGGGGAGTGTGACTAATTTAGAAGGAGTGATTGTGCTGACTAACCTTAGATTAATAAATGCCATTTAGGCCAGCGGATGTGGCAACCATTCTTATAAAGCTCTTCCCCGCCTGTGTGATTAAACCAATGACGGAGTAAATATTCTGTTCAAGATTGATTTACTCACTAAAAATAGGTGACATTTCAACTGTACTGCCTTCTTTTTGCTTGAGTTTGAATGAGCTAGTTAGAGTTATTTTGCTACCATACAAGTTCCTTGTGTTTTGTACTGATAAATATGTATAGATATATAGACATGTAAAGACAGAGAGGGTGATTTAATCCTGAAATGTGTCAGGAAGAATAGTTCACCCAGACACTCTCATGGCAGCAAATGACAGAGCAGAAAGTCTCCTGTTATTTACCGGAGAAATACTGACTTTGGCAATGCTTAATCTTCATTATAAAGGAGTTCGCTGAACCTGCCCTTGACTGAGAGAGTCTTGATGTTGTGCCAGCTCTGTTTACTCCCGAGAGTGTGCAGAGTCGGTGCCTGAGCCTGATCCCGAATTCCTGTCCACAGTGAAAGTGGATAATGGGATTAGGAGCTTGTAGGGCGAGAACTGGGCTCGCCTGGTTTAGTCTCTCATGCCACAGATCAGCACACAATGACTCCAGATAAGAATAAAGACATAGAGAACTTAAAAGTAGCTGCCGTAGGTGGAATAGTGCGATTTACTTCAAAGCGGAAGAGAGGTAGAGGTCTCAAGTCCTCCTCCAAAAGGACATGGTGACGAGTATTCGCTTTAGCGGGACCACACATATTGAGCATGTGACTTTATTTCTGCACTGTTTCATTTACACTATATTCAGAATACAAAATGAATGCAAAAGCAGAGGAGGAAACCGTTCCTAACCTGAAGCTTGACTATTTGTATTCATGATAAGATTGATTATTTATTGTAATAGAGCATAGATACTTCGTGTGGATGAGATATTGGATTGTTTTTTGCAGCTTTGAGGAGTGTTTGGCTGCTTTTTCAAAAGCTTTCATTTAAAGGCTTTTTAGATTTTTTTTCCTTAATACAAAATCCAATGAAAAGTCCCAAACCAAGATTCTCTCAGTCTGTCTTTTAATACTTTCTGACTTAAGACCATTTATTCCTACTGAAGACATAAATACTTAGAAATACCTAATAAGTAAATGGTGTATTTATAATGTTTTCAGCGGTGGATTAAAACACAATTGGTGCAGGAACCGGTCGCACCGACACTTAGGAATCTTTAAAGGTATCCTAATTATAGAATAAGTGTAACAAATGGAGGTTTACATGGAAACGGTAGTTTTTAATATTTAGTTGTTACTAAATATTTAGACCCAATAACTGCTTAGCAAGCTGCGCTAACGTTACCTTGCTAATATGTGACTCGTTTAGACTTAGGGGTAGGTAATATGAAATATGATAAACCTGACATTTGATTAAAATGTATCATATTTTAATGTATTGAATGTAATAAAACACAAACCAAGAATAATGCAGTGTACCTCAAATATTAAGCAAATGAAGTTAGAAATCACCAAAGAGCGTCAGTTAGCTTAGCATGATTGGATATTTCCCGCTTCCTTCTAACCTGCACAAATACTAGTAACTCTGAAACACATCCATTCATGCATGTTCAAATAAAACAAACCCACATTTACAAATTAGTGTCAATTAATTTTAATGTATCACAAGATTGCTTTAAACTGCTTATTTTTGGCGTTTCCTAGCAACACATTCATACATCACTAAAGCCTTTACTGGTGAAACTTACTTTAGTAAATCACTGTTCTGAAACTAGCTAAGAGTTACTAACTTAGGAAGGACTTTATGCACAAACTTAGTGATGGATTTATTAATAGCTGGTGCAACCCAATTCTGGTGGGTAGCAGCAGGACAGTGAATGTGTGACTGACTCAAAATGAACTACAGCGCCCAGAGCTACATCACTATATGAGGTATAAGCTATTCCAAGGCTTTGGCCACACAGACATTACATCTTAGTAGTATGTTGGTCTTTTCATGGGCTTTGATGAGAATTAGTTGATTAATATATATATATAAAATATAACCAGTGTTTAAATTTAAATGGCTTAGCATACTATGCTACTGTGCATATGCACACACACACACACACACACACACACACACACACACACACACACACATATATATATATATAGACACATAAAGCAGTAGGACAGACACAGCGCTCTTTGGCTCTCTTTCACACACTCTCTGGTGTCCCCTGAGGTCTTCCACAGTCCCCGTGGAGCCAGCTGGCGCTGTGTTGACCTCTGCCCACTGGGGCTCATTGGAGAGTGATAGGTCAAAACACAGATGAAGTGCAATCACAGCCTGTGATAATGGGAGATGTGTCCCCTGGGAGAGCTTTAAGGGCTTCACACAAACCTTGGAAGTGACTGGGTCTCACATCCAACCAGTCAAACTACTGTTTCTCATTTGGTGGTCGTTTCACAGCTTTTTTTCTGAGGTATTATCATGTCCTTGGCTCCATGCAGGCACGAGCGGATCAATACCCGTAAAACCCTCATTATACAGAGCTGTCCCGATGATGATCTGGTAAACCTGGAGTTCTTGGATGAGGTAAGATTTAATGTGTTTATCTCATCATGCATTGATCGGTCCAAGGTACAATCTTGTTGATGCCATGTGCGTGTTCTGTTTTTTTCTTTCGGGCAGGAGATAATAATCAACCATCTCCAGAAGAGGTATGATGAGCTGCAGGTGTACACTTACGTTGGCGACATCCTCATCGCTCTCAATCCTTTCCAGAATCTCAGCATCTACTCTCCCCAGGTTGGTTATTGACCAGTCACACAAATGCAAACAGTGGTGTCCCAATCATAGTGGAAATGATGAAGGATCGCCTTAGTGGATATGCTACTGTATATAGTACTGTTATTTTAGTCTTTTGAGTTTTTAAAAAGTCAGTAAAATAAATCCATATTTACTTTAGATACTACAAAATAACAATACAAATATCTGGCATAAAATCAGAGTTTAAACTCATTATACCATTTTCGGCACAAACACTCAGGGTCTGTCCACCACTGGGTCCAGACTGAAATATCTCTGTTAATCAAATATTTAAGGGCTAATGGATAATTTTGTACACATATTCATTTTCCCCAGAGGATGAATCCTTTGGTGATCTCCTAACTTTTTTTTTCTAGCACCACCATGATGTTTATATTCTTTTATTTTTTTGTGAAATGTCACAAGCACTATTCTCCTCAAATTTGGTGCAGACATTCATGATCCCCTCAGGCTTCGTAATAACTGTTGATCCCTCATCGGGTCACAATTTCAATTTGTCCAGTACTTTGGTTTATGATCAAATACCTGCCAAACTCTCAGTTGTACTTTGTTTTAAGCGCTAATTAGCAAATGTTTGCAACGACTAAAATGGCCAAATGGTTAAAATCTATAACACTAATTATAACAACACAGAAATCTGTAAAAATCTGTGGGTTTTCTTTTGAAACAATCATTAAAATGAAAAACAATGTGCCTTCTCTTAGTTCTCTAAGCTGTACCACGCTGTGAAGCGGGTTGACAACCCTCCACACATCTTTGCTACTGCAGATGCAGCCTACAGAGGCATGGTGACGTTCTGCAAAGACCAGGTATTCTACATAAAATCAACCCTGTGTCTGCCAAGTCTGTCTTTAACAAAATGCTCTACAAACCTTCTCCCTGGTTACATAAGGGAGACATTTGTGTTGCGTGCTGTGTAAGTCATTGGATGTTCCCCTTTGTTGTAGTGTATTATAATCAGTGGGGAGAGCGGTGCAGGGAAAACAGAGAGCGCCCATTTGATTGTTCAACATCTTACCTTCTTGGGAAAGGTATGGTAGCAGTGTGGTCATCCTCATATTGTTATATTTGCTGATACTAGTGCTGAATACTGCATAAACTACCTCGAAATTGTACCATAGTTTATTAAAAGAAACATGTTGTTGCTCTCAGGCTAACAATCGGACGCTGCGTGAGAAGATCCTGCAGGTGAACCCCCTCGTAGAGGCCTTTGGAAATGCCTGCACAGCTATCAATGACAACTCCAGCCGCTTCGGCAAATACCTGGAGATGAAGTTCACACTCACCGGAGCGGTCATCGGGGCCAAGATATCGGAGTACCTGCTGGAGAAGTCGAGGGTCATCAAACAGGCTACGTATGTGCTGCTCAGGCTTGGTGTGATTGGAGTTCATCCTTTGTCAGATTTCTGACTACTGAGTTTGTTTTCTTTCAGGGGGGAGAAAAACTTCCACATATTTTATTACATATACGCTGGGCTTTACCACGAAGACAAGCTGAAGACTTACAGGCTACCAGACAGGACACCTCCCAGGTTAGCAGTTTGACTTTGACATGTTCATAGTAAACACGGTAAATGAACACTGATTGTCACAATGTGCATCTGCAGGTATATCGACAGCCAGCACCGCAAAGTGATGCAAGACATTGTCTCCAGCAAACTGTACAAGGAGCAGTTTGACGCGATTCAGGAGGGTTTCCGAAATATTGGTTTTACTGAAGAGGTACTTTAATTCTTAGTGTAGTTTATAGTATTTGGTCACAGATCGGTTAAGTGCTATAATATAATATGATTTTTCTTCTCTTTTTCTGTAGGAAGTGACCTCTGTTTACAGAATTCTCTCAGCCATTTTGAACACCGGCAATATTGAATTTGCTGCCATCACATCCCAACACCAAACTGATAAGAGTGAAGTGCCTAACTCAGAGGCCTTAGAGAACGGTGAGATACAATATATCAGGCAGTGTGAGTTGTAATACTCTTCTTTTAGCCAAAGAAACAGGTAGATTTAATGGTCTCCCTGGAGAGAAAAGAGTTTGCTTTGTGATTTAGATTAGATTAAAAAAGAAGGCTTTTTTTATGTTTTATTCCTCCTTGTGTGATGATGATTTACGGACTGCACTCTGTGGTAAAATGCCCTCCTTCTCTGCAGAGCTTTTCTGGGTGGATAATTTTTAAATGACTTTAGCTGTGTGTTTTTTAGAAAAGAACCTGTTACTGAAATGTGTTTGTGGGTCTCTTTGTTATATTTTTTATGGTGTGTAATGATGTATGTTTTGTGTAATAGTTTGTTATTTTGTGAGGCATTTTTCACTATGGCAACAGTGTGTTGGATGTCGTATAAGGCTTTGTGGGCACTTTTATGTGCCTTACACAAAATAAACAACGGATCAATCATGTTTTGTTACCCAGAAAATGGGACAAAGAAACCAAAATGTTCTGTAAGCAGTTGAAAGCAATTGTATCCAAAAGCACAGAACCCTTCTTGCAATTTACATAACAAATGTAAAGAAGCAAAAGATTGTTGGGGCTTATTTTTATGCTAATGATAAACTCAGATGAGCTCTTGATTATCAAACTGATTAACCCTCCCGTCTTTTCTCTCAGCCGCGTCTCTCCTCAGCATCGGCCCTGAGGAACTCCAGGAGGCTCTGACCTCCCAGTGTGTGGTCACCAGGGGCGAGACCATCATCCGCACCAACACCGTGGACAAAGCCACCGACGTCCGAGACGCCATGTCCAAGGCCTTGTACGGACGCCTTTTCAGCTGGATAGTCAATCGTATCAACTCCCTGCTGCAGCCTGACATGAATATCTGGTGAGCATGCTTAGTGAGGAACATCTGTGCGGACGTTCACTGTTACTCTCTCTTCTTCGATTATCTCGAGCGATCACGCAGAGTTTCTGCAAAGCTCTGATGACCTTTATGGAAGTCTGTAGAGGTAGATGCAAACATGCAGAGGAGAATATCAATGGGCAAGCACAAGACAAGTAAAAGGAGAGCAAAAAAAAGTTTTAATAAATTTTTGATACAGAGTTGCGTGCAGAGAAAATAATGTTCAGATGATTAAAAAGACTTCAGAGAGACTGCAAAGAGGCTGTTCATTGATCCAAAAGAATTCCTTCATAAATATGAGCGTCGACTGTCAAGGAGTCGTCTCTCAGAGATGTACAAAAGAGTTCCTGTCTGCATTCCAGTCATCTCTGCCGTTTCCTTATTGCCATTAATAACCTGGTTGCACAGGCTAAAGGTGACCTCTATATACAGTGGGTAATGACTGATCATGAAAAGTAGCAGCTCCCAGCGCTGAATATGAAATGCAGGGTGTTCAGTCTTCACGCTGTGTTGTAGAAATGAGTATTGTTTGTGCAGATATTGAAAATGACTCGAGGTTAAATCAATAGAGACTGAAATAAAACCATTTAAGAAGCTCAGAGTTTTTTGAAAGCTGATGTTTATGATTTTTCTTCACACTACTAGGCAGTCCAGACCAGACTCTGTATTTGGGTTGAACTTGGATTATCATTAAAGTTTTATCAATTAATATGGCTGCTGGGGATTTGCTTGTTCCATTACATTGAAGAATAAGTTTGTTTGTCCCCCTTTTCTCCTTTGAAGTGCCGCAGAGAGCGGCATGAATGTGGGAATCCTGGACATCTTTGGATTTGAAAACTTCAAGAAGAACTCGTTTGAACAACTGTGCATCAATATCGCAAACGAACAGATCCAGTTTTACTTCAACCAGCACATATTTGCCCTGGAACAGGTGAGTTGGACATACAGAGAGAGATTATTGATATGTCTGTGCAAATGCATCTTTCTTAATACGTCTCTGTACTGTGCTCGGACTGAATGCATCCAGAAAACGACACTCCTCAGCAATAAAACATATTGAGACAACAAATTCCCTTTAAAGCACTGTTATGGAAATCGGTCATTTTAATATTATTTGAGTGTTTTCACATCCATCAGGGCAGAGATGCTCTCAACATGAACGTTTTTGCTTTTAGCCGGGCTGTGATGTGTAAAGGATTGTTTGTACTGTGCACCACCAAATGACTCTCTTAATTGATTTAATGAAGTTGTTTACCCTGAAGTGCGAGAAGTCTTTATTTTCCTTGATGGGAATGAAGAGACATTAATCAAGAACCATTTTGCCATAATGCCTTTTAGTCTTTCTTTGCAACAGTCCTTTTTAAAAGGAAAAACAAGGTAGGGCTGGGCAATTTTATTTATATAGCACTCTTTATCGCTAGTAAACTCAACCTGCTTTATATTTAAATGCATACAATAACACGTGTACAGAAGAATAAGGAAATACAAGTAAGATCATTAATTAAGGCTGGATTTCACACATAAATAGTGATCATACTCCCTGCTTATTCTACCACTGGAACTGTTATTTGAAGCTACATTTACCCTTTACGCATTAATTACAGCAGTGATCATTGAAAATAAGGGCTGTAGAAAAGTTTCTCTTCTACAAACAAGTGCGATTTGCCCCTGATGGAGGGCTGGTGCTCAGTGGAACAGGGATTTTTATTTGGTGTAGATGTCTTCAGCGTTGCTGTACACAGAAACTGATTATTCTGAGTTAATGACTTAAACATGAGGACGGTTTAGATCCATTGGTTCCACTTTATTAGTAAAATATATATTTAAAACAACTTTTTGATCTGAAATTAAATAGATGCAATAATATGATATGACTCTGGGTTATTTGCAAAGAGAAATAAATTATGAATAAGTAAGTGGCTCTATTTGTTAGTTCAGAGCTGCTCTGTTTTATGCATTCAGTAAAAGACTCTATTATGCTGTAAACTTCAGCCATAGACACACACAGCCGGCTGCAACTGTTGGGTTTTGTTGATTAGAAACTATTTTTTCTCCCCACGCATGCACAAATCATATTTAGCCCAGATTGTTTAATTGGGTCATTTAGAGAAATCATTAACGAGATTATGCTACATTCACTGGTTCTAATTAGATGGAATACCAGAGTGAGGGGGTGGATGCCAGCCTGGTGGAGTACGAGGACAACAGGCCCATCCTGGACATGTTCCTGCAGAAGCCAATGGGCCTGCTGTCCCTGATGGATGAGGAGAGCCGTTTCCCTCAGGCCACTGACCAGACCTTAGTGGGTAAGACTGGAGCTCCTCCTGCAACATCAAACAGAAAAAGCATGAAAAATGAATACGAGAGGTCAGAGGTCGCTGCTTCTTTAAATGTAGCTGCAGCTCTGGCCAAAAACGGTTTATATGCTTAAGTTTCCTACCTGTGTTGCTTAAAGCATCTTTTTATTGTATGTTTGTCATTTCTTGCCTACAGATAAATTTGAGGACAATTTGCGCTGCAAATACTTCTGGATACCAAAGCGTGTGGAGCTTTGTTTTGGGATTCAGCATTACGCAGGAAAGGTATGAAATGAGTCTTTGGATGTGTGAAACCATCAATCTACTGCCTTGTTTGTTGGTGTGATAACTTCGGAGATTTAGCCGTATATTAACAATAGTTACAGTTTTTAAAATGCTTGTGACAAACACTACTTGTGGTAGGTGAGGTTTACTGTTTGTCTCTCTCTAAAGTTTAATACTTTGCACAATGTTTAGATAACTGAATCAAGGTGGAGCATGTGACCTATTATCAGACCAGTTGGTAGTTATAGCAATTGAGAGTTAATATAAATCCTGTTCAAATTTGAACTACGTCTTAAAAGTTCAAAATTAGGTTTGACGATAATTAATTGATAATAGACTTTCAGAGGATATAATCATGATGTGTCCTCTAAATTAATGATTCAAAGCAAACTGTCATTTAAAATTTAGTCTTTACATGTGTGAATCAATTTTTGTGATGTGATGTGGTGGAGATGTTTAAACACAGTTCAAAGGCCTTTTTCACAGCAGACATTTTGACTTATAGTAGGAAAAGATAATGCAGGTGTTCCAAATAACATTAACGATGGCTCTGTTCTTTTCAAGTGTCCCAGTAAGTCATGACAGTGTGACGGCCAGCCTGCATGCACAATACCTGAAGCAGCTAAATGGAATTCAGCCATCATTCATTTGTGCTTTTCCTACTGTGACATTTCAAGCTGTCTTCTGTGAAAAAGGCCTATTGCAAAGAATATCATGTGATCTCACTGACCACTTTATGACATACAAATTGCCAGACCCTATACGAGAGGTAATGACGATGGCTCCTTCAACAGGGTTCCCACGCATCCTCGAAAACCTGGATATTTGTTTGGAAATGGATTAAAATGACAAAATATCCTGGAAAATAACCTATATTGTCCTGGAAGATTTAAATAGTATTTTAGCCCCTTACTCAGACCGCCTACATAAACCTATCTTAGAGGAAAACTGCAGGAAACTACTCAAATCACCAGAGACACTGCAGAAGAATCGGCTGTGGTGAGAACAGCAGAAAGTGTACCTTAAACGCTGACCACCTACCTGTAGTGAACCTTAATCATGAACCCTGCGTCATTAAAAAAGGAGGAATAAAACTGGGGAAAATGTGTAAATACGAGGCCTACCAGTAAATTATGTGACCATTTGTGAGCAAGTGCTGCCCTGTAATGTCAAGAAAACTCCTTAGGAAATGGAAAATGTCTATGTGTTATGTCCTTCTCGACAGGTAATGTACAACGTAGATGGGTTTCTGGAGAAGAACAGAGACACCCTTCCTGCAGACATCGTTGTGGTTCTGAGAACATCGGAGAACAAACTTTTGCAGCAGCTGTTCTCCAGCCCTTTAACTAAAACAGGTATGCTGTGATATGTATATATATATATATATATATATATATATATATAGGCCTCGATGAAAAATAAAGCAGACCATAGAACATCTCACCCACTAACAGGGACATTATTCTACCGCTAACCACAATGGAAATGGAAATGGAAACTTTTCTTTGAGACAAACTATTGTTAACAATGCAGGGTTCTGACTGTATTACTCAGTGAATTGTGCTGGTGTCTACTGCTTCCATAAATGTTCAGGTAAGTGGGTTTCTTAAAGACGCGGCTCGCAGGCATCTCCTGGTCCCCCTTCATTTCAAGCCTCTGTGTGCCGTGCTCGGATAAATCTGCAGTCTCCATTATCTCTTGAGAGGCTCAGCTCTCTGCACGGCGCTCTGTTTTTATTTTCACTAAGCTGTCCCTCTTGGTTTCCCACTGCTGAATGCTATCTACAGATTGTGGGTGCAGTGGGATATTTTTATGATAAGGTTTCTAAATACCCAGGGGATGAAGAAATAGTATTTAGAGAACACAAAAGCAACTCTTCCCACCTCTTTTCTGTTGGTTAAATGAAGGTAGAGTAATGTGCTCGTCATTAGCTGTGGCTGCGGCCTCCTGGTCACTTGACTTAGCTGAAATGCTAATAGATGTGTTAAATTATCAGATTCCCACTTCCTACTTTATTTCAGCTAAGCCACATTATGTGATTCACTTCCTTTTAAGGGACCTGTAAATGCCTGCTTTCAGTCCCAGTGGCATTAAAAAGGAGGCTTCAATTCACAAAAGGCACCTTAGTCGAGACTCCAGCAGAAATCTGTGTGATGTGTCTGTAAACTTCAATTGCAGGTTGTGCACAAGGGAGCCTTCAGCCACTTCCTTTCTGCAATTAACGGCTTCAGAGGAGTGCACTCTGTAAAAACAAATTCAGCGAACACTTCATTTCAGTGCACAAAGGCGCTCAATACATACTAAGATGTGCTGTAATGTTTACTGCTGCTATAGTGTCAGTTAGGTCTAAAAGCTCCTTTATTTCCCTTTTGTTCCACTGCACTTTTGTTTGTCCTGCCATTCAGATTGGTGCATCAAGCTAATGTGGTGATTTGTTGCAGAAATAAACTGTTACTGTGTTGTGCAGTTTCTACCAAAGGTTACAGTTGTAGATTCTTCTGCACGTTCATTTAAAAGCAGCATTACTTCAATATAGCTCCCAGTCAACTCTGTTATTTCTTTGGAGTTGGAGGTCCAGTTTTCGTATTGCAGTTTGTGCAAACTGAAGATCATCTCATTAGATAAAAGCTATGAAACGCTCTGCTCCGGCTTATCATTCTGGAAAAGATGGAGCACCGTTTAAAGTGAGATACAGTATAGCGTAAGAAAATTATAAATCTATTCTTCAGGGTAAAATTTGTGGGGGGATTTAATTTGCATTTTACTTCACATTATAGATTCACTGTTATCTGTGAAATTACCATTATCTGGGGGGATCTGATGGAAATCTGTTTTACACCAGGGTGGTTTCACACTCTGGGTCGCCTCCACCGCAGTGTCACCACTAGGGGACACCCTCGTAGACTTGCAGCCTGACACTGTGATAGTAAAATAATGGATCTAGGATGGCAAACTGCACACATAAAGGCAGCTAATGTTAATGTTTCTGCTGGTACATGAGTCAAACTGCAGTGACACAGGAACAGTTTCTCTAAAACAGATCAATTTCCTCTGTGTTATATTTTAAAACAGACACACACAGTCCATATTAATGCGATATTTCAGTCGACTACTCATTCATTTCACATGCCAGACTGAGAATGTGATGGTCTGAGTATTGATGCCGTTCATGTTTGGAGAACAGTAGGAAACTAGGAGGGCCCCGGAAAGTAGAAAGCTCCCAGGCGGTGAATAGCGAGGCCACTTGAGCCCTGCAGAATGTGGGTCCTTGAGGCTTGGACATGTGGTGGTGTTTTGTCAGAGGAAATGGGATGTATTTGCATGGACAAATTCATCAGAGCCAGGGCCTTTCCCAGATCAGGGGGATCATAGTGTTTGAATTGGCTGGGCTCAGTAGGGCCTGCCAGGGCCTGGGCAGCCTGCGGTCACAGTATGGGTCTCTGTGGGTGTGGGTGTGTGTGTCTGTGTATATGTCTGTGTGTGTGTCTGTGTGTGTGTCTGTGTGTGTGTGTGTCTGTGTGTGTGTGTGTGTCTGTGTGTGTGTCTGTGTCTGTGTGTGTGTCTGTGTCTGTGTCTGTGTCTGTGTGTGTGTGTGTGTGTGTGTGTGTGTGTGTGTGTGTGTGTGTGTGTGTGTGTAGCCACAAGGCTGCCTGGCCTTACTGCTTGTAGCACACCACATCTGCACACACAGCTCCTCGGGACTTCCAGGCCTTTGTCAGAGCACAATGAAAATGGAGGATGTGCAGAGTGATGTGTGCCGTATGAAAAGTTCACAGACAGTGTGGGGATAAAGACAAATATTTTCTAGATGTTTCTCTTCTCATTCATATGCACTATTTATCTTTTCCTGGGCTTTAACACTTAAAATGTATGTGGGAAAAAAATCAGTGGTATGAGCAATATCGGCCCTACACTGGTGCAATTTGTTGTCCTTTTGAATAATTAGTATTCACACGAACTGAGCATTTAAAATATTCATGTGATTAAACTTAAGTGGCATGTATGTAGAGCTGCAGCCAGACTTACTGCTGCATTTTTGTCTGTTTACACCTGGAACATAGTATTTCTTCTAATGTTAGTAAGAAGGATACGACCATTATTTTGGTCTCATTAAATAGGAAAACTAAATGTTGTGAATGGACATGGAGTGAAAATTTACTAAGTACAGTATTTACTCAAGCATTGTACTTTTTTAGATACTTTATTTGAACATTCACATTTTATGCTACTTTATACTTCTACTTCACTACATTTCAGAGGTAAATATTTTACTTTTTCTACATTTATTTTACATAAAAAACATGTATTTAGCTTTTAAGTAGTCAAAGCAACTTCCAAATGTTATGAAACACCCTTAATTTGCACAGTAAAGTATCAGCTATAATTATAACATGATATATAATAATATAGCACTGACATTTTGCTGCTAATACTTTGGTGCTTTTCTGTAAGATTTTAGAACAGCTCTTCTTCAACAACTGTTTTTATTTACTTTTTTCATCCAAAGCCGGATAGAAATTTTACTGTAATGCTTCTAGTACTGACCCATAAAATAAGCCCATAATGTGTGTCCACAATCTCCAGCCTCACATTTCTTGTGAGCGACAAGATTTCTGGCATGAATTTCTATCTTCAGGAGGTCTCGTTCATATTTTTACAATAGTCAAACTAAAACAAACTCACACCACGGTATTCTCCTGTGAGATATCAAGGGTTATAAGTTCAAATCTATCGTGTATGTCAAACAATTTATATTGGTTTTTTTACATCTTCACATGAAGCCACAGTTGCAGTTCTCCCGTCCTCTGCATCTCCCTCCGTCTCCCTTCATGTTAGGAGATCCTCCTGTGTAGAAATGACAGGCTTTTCCCAGCGATATGACACATTTGGCTCTTTGTTCTCTCCCAGTGGAAGCCTTTTTCATCCCAGTGGGCAGACGCCACAGTCTCTCCCCAGACTTTCACACACTCTCGCTACCAAAAGAGACACTCACCAAGTAATACTTTTGTTCAGTTTCTCCCCTAATCGTGGTATTGGAGAATGTTTTGAGTCAGCAGTGGGATTTTTGACTGCCCCGCACATCAATAGCGAGGATCCAGCTCTCCTAAGTCACATGGTACAACATCCTTTGATAAATGCAACACTGTGTTGTGTCACTAAAAGCCAATTACACCATGCTTTTTATGATTGATCTGCTCTGACAGTAGTGGATGGCATTTAAATCAACAGCCCCCGGAGCCATCTCTAGGCATAAACGGTGGTGGTTATGGAGGGTGGGGAGGGTGGCAGGGGGTTATGGGTGCTTTAATCTCATTTGCTTGGTTGCTGAGTTGAGTTTCTAGATCACATGTTTTCAAAAAGAGAGCGGGAGAGCGACGGAGATATCCAGCAAGCCTCTGCTCACTCAGCTCGGGAAGGCTGCTCTCTCTTACAACTTTGATTGTCCCCCGTGTCGACAGCTCGATCCACAGCTTCTGAAGTACAAGGCGCACACTGGCACTCATAAAAGCATGTAGGGAGGTGTCATATTGAACGCAGGATTGCTTTTTAATCCCAAGCACATTGACTATTCTTGTCAATAGAACCCCAATACAACTGCCAGCTTGAGCTTTTTTTTTTTCCTACAGGATTCTTGCTGGGCTTAATTTTCAAAGTGAATGCACAGATGCCAAGGAAGGCTTTTTCTCTTTCTGCCCTCCCCCCCTTCCCCCCTTTCCCCTCCTCTCCCACTGCACTGCCTCTCTCTGTGTTTGTCCTGGAAGTCCATGCCAAGAGCAACATGCGTGAAGCAGAAACGATCAGTGGGACGCTCCTCCGCCGCCTGTTTCCCAAGTCTGAATGACCTGATGAGAAATGTTCCCCTCACCTGCTCTCCTCTTTTAATTATGAAGCTTTTATATTAAAACTCCACTTCTCTCTTATTTTAGTTCCCTCTATTTGAGAGCACTGACAAAAGTAAGAAGTGCTTCAAGCTATAACTAAAAACATATGTGGCCTTTTTCTTCAACTCAATCCACTGTCAAAGAACAAACCATCCCCTTTTCTTGCTCGTCTCTGTGGTTTGAATAATTATAATCCACATCATTAGACAAGTTCCCCACTGTATCTAAATTAGAAGGTCTTCTTTCAGGCCGGACATCACAGGTGTTCCCTTGGTTTTATGTCTCAGGAGGCAGAAATCTTTGAGGATACTGACTATTAACCCGTGCTCTAATCATCTAGTCAGGAGGGGATATGAAACCCGCCAGAAGAATGAATTAATACGACCCGCCAAGGAATACACGAAGAAAGCAGCGAGTGTCCATTTGCAAGGCTTAGGTACAACTGTCATAGTTTCTCTCATCGCGGCGCAGCCCCTTCATCTCCCCTTGATGGTGTCATGGAAGTGAGAGGCGTGAAAGCACAGTGACACTCCACGAGCCCGTTCCACTCGCAGCCGCTAATTCATCATGACAAATGTGCTCAGATGATCTGGCCCAGCAGCACTAATGGGGAGAGGAGAGAGCGCACTTCATTTGCACAAGACCCACTCCAATTAATCCATCCAGCTTTACTCTGGGCTAATTGGAGCGGGGCCCTCCATGCCTGTGTGCTGGTAATATACCCGACACAGTTTAACGGCTCCTGTTCTCAAAGATCATACTTTTTTGTGGATTTTTTTTTTGTGTGTGTGTGTGTATTTGTGCCGGAGGGGCGTTTGAGGTTGTAAAATCTGTCCCCGTGATTCTAAACACAAGGCCCTCTCACAAACATGTGTTCATAATGAGCAATTAACTGCTCATAGTTCCATGTTATCATATTTTACACTTTCCTTTCTTCTATTTTTGGTTTCAGATTCAGATCCTGTGGATATTTTTCCAAGCACATTATTAGCAAATATAAAAGTGCATGTTTGAACGTGAGAGAATATTTTGAATTTAGTTTATTTACCAAATGCAAAATGTATTAATAGATAAATAAATAAAAATTAGCAGATAACTATCAAATGCTAAAAGCAGTACCATCACTATCTTAAAAGACTGGTTGAGCCCTTTTGAAGTCCTCTCACATCATATGTTTTGGCTTGTTTTGACTACAGCAGAGAAGTGTGTAAGTGTGTGTGTGTGTGTGTGTGTGTGTGTGTGTCGGTGTGTGTGTGTGTGTGTGTGTGTGTGTGCGTGTGCCCATGCGTGTGTGTGTGTCCCATGAGACACCACATTGCTCTGGCTCACTTTAAAACCTTTGGCACAAGTAGGACGTTCTTTGTCTAAAGTTAGAAGTGGTCTGGCTGTTAATTAATCCATCATAAATTGATCTTGATCTCTTCAGGGTTTGATTGATGCCTCTAATACACACTCGGTAGTGCAGAGTCCTCTAAGGAAGGCGAGCGCTGATCCAGTCTTTAAGTTTTTGGCTCGTTGTCATGTCCTCAACAACTGACGTGAGTCTTGAAATTACATAGCAGAAGCCGACTACATATTTGCATTTTAGAAGTTCGTCTGTGCGCGGTAGAAAATCTAGAACAATTGTTGGCCTGTCACTTCAGCTTTATCTTAAAAAACTTACAAAGGTTTTCCTCCTTGCCATACACGGCTGCTTGGGTAATGCTGCCTCCTGTGTCTGCAGACGTATTTTTCTAAAGGTGTGTGTGGCACATCTGTGCAGCTATTGTTTATTCATGGAGTAAACCCTTTGAAATGTGTTAAGATACTTCCCACTCATTATAAAAATCCTGCCACCCATGGATTAGGACTTTGATGTCACCAATCCTGCTTCAAAGGCTTCTTTCACTGCTATTAATCACAGTTTAGCCTCTGAAGATATAGCCAGAGAAAACATTTGGACATCTTGTGCAGAAACTTTGAAATGTTCAGACTGTCTTGCATATGCTATGTTCATATCCTTTCCGCTGTGTGTGGGGCTGTTGGACTGCTGTGCACGCAGCTGCACTCCTGAGTCCATGGGATTCAGCTCAGATTTAGGCTCTTTCTCAACTGTCTTTAATGCTGTGCTGCAGTATGAACACTCCTGTTAACTGAGCAGTGTAGCTGTTCACTTTTTTCCCCTTGTATCTCGCACGTTTAACAAGAATAAAGTGTTTTCTGTGTGCCCATATTTAATAGTTTACTCTTAGTAATCATTTCTTCCCTTTATTTCACACAGCTGTTCAAACTATTTCTATAAATAACCCGTGACATGGCAACTTATGACGTTTTTTCTGCTTCGGTTTTGAACAGGAAATCTGGCGACGTCCAGAGCCCGGGTCACTGCTGCCTCCAGATCTCTGCCACCGCAGCTCAGTTCAGGACGCGCCAAGGTGAGGCTTGTGCTCCTGTAGCACAAATCATCACATCTGAGAACATAATGTTTTTTATTTGTTGCTCACAGGCATTGCACCATAAGAAAGCCAGTAAAAACTTGTGCTCTGAAGCATAGCCACATAATTGACTACCCTGTTATGTGTGCTGTCTTGCTTGTGGTGATGCAGCATCGCCATCTGGCATTCAGTGTCTTCGGCATAAAAGTCGTTTTTCAGACTTACTAACTATTGTTGTTTTGTTGTTAATGGGCACTTAACTATTGTAAAAATGTTTGAAAGTCCTCACAAAATCAGCTCAAATAGCCGCATCAACGTACTTCAATGGGAGGCCAGGATAGTTTGATGAGTGTAATATTCCACATTATTGACGTATTGTCAGTGAATCATGTTCATACTGAGGTTCATCATGCAGAGTGTCTTTTTATGGTGTCTCACAGTCTACACTGTGTTTTAACACAAAACATTTAGCCAGAAAGTTTCTTAATAGCAGGGTTTCTAACTTTCTCACCCCTTGACTCAAGCATTTTCATTTCACTGTCTATTTTACTTCATTTAAGGGGAAACATTTAGTCAAATCATAATGTCTGTAAGATATGAAACTGAAAATATCTTTGTGGATTTATTTTTCACATTATGATTTACAATGAAAACCCCTTAAAGGTGAATTTCAGCTTCTTCTTGTCTATCCAATTCTCTCTTCCTTTATTTCCATGTCACTGGCCGACATGTGCCATACTCACAGTCTCCCAAATACCTATTGAAGGTAAGAACTTTGTTGAAAATAATACAAGTTAATAAATCTATATATATTTCTAAATCACAGTCCAGTGAGTAAAATACATAATTCACTGAAATCAGCTGATCATCACTGTAAACTTTTACTTTGTTTTGTGTGCAGCTTCACTTGACATCAATCTCACTATGGGTTTGGAAAATGTAAATTCTTTTGATTTGAACTGTTTTTCCATGCAGCCACAATTCTGTGTTATTAATGTAAACAAATGCTCTGTGATGCATCTTTTTAGATTATAGAAATACTTAATGTGGGACACAAACACAGGCCAGAATATGTGGAAACGCTGTTCTACTTTGTTGAACTTCTATCTTGTTCAGTTATTCTTGAACAAGAAAGGGCTTCTTAATAACAACTCAGTGTGATTGATGTAATATGTATGCCACCATGTTCTCAATCAGAGTTGGGGAAAAGTTGACAGAAACACTGACAAAGTTAGCAGTGCGACCAGATTAAAGTGACGGTTGTTAGAATACTGAAAGTGAGTCCCAGTAAAACCGTCTGTTCTGTGTGATCTGCTTTCAAAATAGCGAAGCGTCCGGTTTCCTCCCTTCATGTGACTCAGAGGAAGTTTGACGCACCTTTTTGTCTCTGTACTAGGATGAAATAAAGTGTTAAGATATGCACTTTGCTACATAGACTTACCATAAAATATCTATTGCATCATTAATTTTGATGAAGCCATGAACTGCGAAGGCCATTAGAAAGCTTATATTGTGTCCTCGTTAATCCGTCGTCGTCGGGATGACTGTCTGCTTGGTGACGGCTAGTCTCATTACTCAGAATGCCGTGCAATTTTCCCATGCCCCACAGCAGTGCAGAATTATTCTCTAGATTGTTAGCTTTAAGTGTTTATGGGGCTATGTTATACAGACAGCATAGTTAGTACAGCTGTGTATTCCCAACTGGCCCATTTAGAAGAAGGAGACCTGCTGTAATAATACCTTTATCTCTACAGAGCCCACAGAGGACGTCAGGTTGCAAATAAACTGCATTTCATTTGAATCTTATGCATTTGCAGTAATGCTCCTGGCCTCAGTCTGGCCTGTTTATCCATGCAGCGTGTTCATTGTGAATGTCTGTGTTCAGGTGGACACCATGGAGATGATGCGTCACCCTGAGGAGACCACCAACATGAGGAGACAGACTGTAGCCTCCTATTTCCGTGTAGGTGTTTTCTCTTTATGCTGCTTAATTGTCAGACAACAACCAACTGTCTCTTCTCTTAGGTTCAGTTTTAAATAACTACTGAAAAAACTATTGAACCCCTGAAATAAAGCAGAAAAGATCACAGAACTCTGGTAATGTTAATAAAATGTCTAGTTTTTGGAAAATAACACCATTAGACCACAGCAGCCTGAATATATTGATGGCATTGGTTGAATTATCTCTATTTGCTAATTTTGAAATTTTGAAATCTGCTAATATGTTTTAATGCATGTACCACTCTGGGAGATGTATGAACTCTTCTTGCCTGCCTCTAAGAATGACAAATTCCTCAAACCCAGCCTGAATCAGGTTGTGACTTCTGACAGCAACTTTTAACGTTTTAGAGAGTGTGTAATAATCTTCATAAGATATTTCCAAGTTGTAAACTATCTTGTTAGTAGTTCATATAAATCTGATAACTCACTGTAACTTAAGTAACAGTATCACCTGATAACAAAAATGCACATAAAAGACAGTTAAAAAGCAGCTAAAACCCACAGTAAAACAGAACAATGAAAACAATATTTGTTGCCACATTAATCATTCCCTCCAAAGGTTTAAGATATCCTGATTAAAAGGTTTTACTATAATAACTCACACCAAATTCAGTGTAATCCAAATTGTTTTAATAAAACACAACAGTTTCTGCAGATAAAGAGCCAGATATTCCCTTCAGGATTGGTTGAGACCACAACAGAGCAAAAAAGAGACTGAATGTTGGTTTTACTTTACTCCAGAAACTCTTCTCTAAATGAATAATACTGTTGATCTGTGGCTGTTTTAAATAGTGATAATATGTTCATATGATAATATATACACTACCAGTCAAAAGTTTGGACACACCTTCTCATTTAATGGTTTTTCTTTATTTTCATGACTATTTACATTGTAGATTCTCACTGAAGGCATCAAAACTATGAATGTACACATATGGAATTATGTAGTAAACAAAAAAGTGTGAAATAACTCAAAACATGTTTTATATTTTAGATTCTTCAAAATAGCAACCCTTTGCTTTGATTACTGCTTTGCACACTCTTGGCATTCTCTCGATGAGCTTCATGAGGTAGTCACCTGAAATGGTTTTCCAACAGTCTTGAAGGAGTTCCCAGAGATGCTTAGCACTTGTTGGCCCTTTTGCCTTCACTCTGCGTTCAATCTCATCCCAAACCATCTCGACTGGGTTTAGGTCAGGTGACTGTGGAGGCCAGATCATCAGGCGCAGCACTCCATCACTCTCCTTCTTGGTCAAATAGCCCTTACACAGCCTGGAGGTGTGTTTGGGGTCATTGTCCTGTTGAAAAATAAATTATGGTCCAACTAAATGCAAACCGGATGGGATGGCATGATGATGATGCTGTGGTAGCCATGCTGGTTCAGTGTGCCTTCAATTTTGAATAAATCCCCAACAGTGTCACCAGCAAAGTACCCCCACACCATCACACCTCCTCCTCCATGCTTCACAGTGGGAACGATGCATGTAGAGACCATCCGTTCACCTTTTCTGCATCGCACAAAGACACGGCGGGTGGAACCAAAGATCTCAAATTTGGACTCATCAGACCTAAGCACAGATTTCCACTGGTCTAATGTCCATTCCTTGTGTTTCTTGGCCCTGATTGGCTTGATAGTTTTTGCGACTGCACTTGGGGACACATTCAAAGTTTTTGCAATTTTCCAGACTGACTGACCTTCAGTTCTTAAAGTAATGATGGACTGTCGTTTCTCTTTACTTCGCTGATTGGTTCTTGCCATAATATGAATTCTAACAGTTGTCAAATAGGGCTGTTAGCTGTGTACCAACCTGACTTCTGCACAACACAACTGATGGTCCCAACCCCATTAAGAAGGCAAGAAATTCCACAAATCAACCCTGACAAGGCACACCTGTGAAGGGAAAACCATTTCAGGTGACTACATCATGAAGCTCATTGAGAGAAGGCCAAGGGTTTGCAGCGCTGTCAACAAAGCAAAGAGTGGCTACTTTGAGGAATCTAAAATATGAAACATATTTAGAGTTATTTCACACTTTTTTGTTAACTACATAATCCCATATGTGTTCATTCATAGTTTTGATGCCTTCAGTGAGAATCTGCAATGTAAATAGTCACGAAATTAAAGAAAAACCATTTAATAGAAGGTATGTCCAAACTTTTGACTGGTATATGTGTTCTGCTGTCCACAAGACAAAAAAAAACATAGTTTAGGCATCTTTAAACAATCAATGTTTTTTTCTTGCATATTTCTGGTGCATTTGTTTTAATCCTCTGCTAATTCAGTTCTTTATGTCTGTTATATGAGAATAAAAAGTTTGCCAGATCCTGTTGGGACTGATTAACACTGTCAATTATTATTCAGCTTGTACTCTGTTATCAAAAACATCTATAACTGGAAAAAGTTGGATGTTTGAAGTTGACGTGCAAATCATTTCAACTGAACTTACACCGCCAAACTTTGATAATGTGAATTCATAATAACTGCTCTCTGGTTTTCTCGCCCTTGCCTCTGCCCACTGTTTATTGTTGTCTTTCTTGTGTTGTGTTTCTGCATAGTATTCCCTGATGGACTTGCTGTCTAAGATGGTGGTGGGTCAGCCACACTTTGTGCGCTGCATCAAACCCAACGATGATAGGCAGGCACTGCGCTTCTGCAAGGAGAGGGTGATGTTGCAGCTGCGCTACACAGGAATCCTGGAGACCGTGAACATCCGCCGGCAAGGCTACTCCCACCGCATCCTGTTTGAAGAGTTTGTCAACAGGTAAGAGTGGTGTCAAGCTAGACTCTGCATTGCGCACACGTGCTGAGCGTTGACACGGCCCCAGAGATGGTGCAGAACAAGTGAGCCGTGCTCTGCATCACACAAAAACACAGGTTCTTTAATTAGATAGGGGTACAAGTACGAGCAGAGCGAGAGGCTGACTAATTGGCAGTCATTAGTGATAGTGCAAGACTAAATCCTACAGCTCTTTTAACTGGGTGGATACTTCAGTGTGGAAAATATGGATACAATTCAAACAGGGAGGAACTGTGATTATAAGGGGTGATTCATTTTAATGGATTTCCTTTTACTGTTCATAAAGAGTTTGTTCTTAAACTCGCTGACCTGGAAAGGCTCAAATGTAGTCGTTCTAGTCCCATTGGTGTTAGGTTAGAACACAATTAAAACAAGACTTCATCATTAAGGGGGAGCTTTTACGTAAGCGTGTTGTTTTTGTTTTTAAAAATGTGGGACAGGGTATGATAACTGTTAATAAGTGTTACGTACCCCTCTTCAAATGTCCATCCCCAGATTTGAAGAGCATATACCCACACATCCGCCCTGCTCGGGGAAAAAATACACACACTTAGACGAGTGTGGGAAAATGCAGGGAAACTTATGTTTGATCAACTTTCCTTTGAAAAATATTCCAGCCACCTCTAATGTGGAGACTTTAAGATGATATAAAATTTAATTAACTCAGGCTTTTGGCCTGTAGGATAAAAAAGCTTTGAGATGGCTGGTTAGTCTCACTGCTTTGGGGAAACTTTTAAAAATTGTGCTTTATGTTGGTGATCTAAAACTTTGAATGACCACGTGTTTTTTTTTTTTTTTTAATGCATGTCCTAGTTTTGATCCGAAACTCAAGAATGTTTGATTATTGGAGGACTGTTAGAAACCTGGCCGATGGTTTTAGTGTTTTCTCTACACCACCTGTGTGTCTGTGTGTGTGTGTGTGTGTGTGTGTGTGTGTGTGTGAATGAGAGGGTGTATTACCACTTCAGACTACATTTTAACCTCACTGCTGAATCCATATCATCCTACCTGAGCCAGGCAGAAGTCGTACAGACAGACCCGAATGGCTAAACTGCACCTTTAGTGAAAACTGATTTAAATTTGTGCTCTCATATCAAAGGCTCGTCTGATGTTGCCAAGCAGTGCTTTGTATTTACCATCAAAGAAATAACAGGTATCAACAGGAATTAGAATGAAAGGCTGTAGACTGAGGCGGGGAGGGGAGTTCAAAGAAGTTTTTCTTCTTGTTGTTGTTCTTCATTTTGACCAACGCCAGAACACAAGAGATGAACCAGTCGTTTTGGAGCCTTGATGTCCCTGAGCAAACAGTTAGAGCCACTTTGTCCTATGCTGGTATTTTGTAAACTACAACAAGAGGATCAGTGGACGGATCCAGACAGCGTGAGCGATAAACATGCAGTGGAGCTGATGAACACCGATAGGCCCGGGCTGATGGGCATTTTCTGTGGCTGCTGAAATAAGAGACGATGATCCATTCAAAAGAGCTCCAACAAAGGGCCTCTGTTGAAGACTCATGTCTGCTCAGTCAGGCTCTTTTTTTTTTTTTTTTGCTCTGACTGAGCAGACCATTTTCCAGCTGTGGTGATGCTCCCAGTAGTTTTGTGGAAAAAGGTGTTAAGATTTCTAGTCTCTCCTCTTGACCAGTGTTGGGTCACTGAAGAGGAGCTCCGTGTATGTAATCGACTACCAATCTCACATGTAATCCTAAGTTTTACAGTCAATTGTCACAAAAGTATTAGCAGTTGTAAAATGAGTAGGAATAATTTGATATTTTGGGAAATACCCGTTGATGAGCGTTAAACAAGAAGCTTTATACCATTCTCATAGTGTACAGTAAATATGAAACAACAGTCACACTTTGGTTTTTATACATTTTAAACTAACAAGATATAATCTACCTAATTAGTGAGCTGTAGAGTTGCATGGTCACAGAGCCAGGCTAGCTGTTTCCCCCTGTTTCCAGTCTTTATGCTAGGCTAAGCTAAGCTGTAGCGTACCATACGGACATGAGAGTGGTTTGAATCTTCACATCTAACTCCAGGCAGGAGACAAACAGTAAACCATTATCATTACTGATGTCTTGCTCTTTTCTTTTCCACAATGTGGTGCATTTTCCTCGACACTGTGTCTATTTCACTGGTCAACTTCCTGTTTCAGGTTTCAGAAAAATTTAAAATGACAAAAAAAAATTCCCAATCCTCAAACAGAGATCAGATAACTTTTCTTTTCAACTATAATCTTCGATGATTACAGTTTTTTTTTATTACACCATCAGCTCCAACTCTACTGCTCTTTTAGTGCTACGCATAAACACATTAGATTACATTGTTTCCCCATTTGTCCCCTCTCATAGATATTACTACCTTGCATTTCGGGCTCACCAGATGCCCGAGACCAGCAAAGAGAACGCTGTTGCCATACTGGAGCGGGCCAAACTGAAGGACTGGGTGCTGGGAACAACAAAGGTAACTTGATTATTACACCCAGAAATGAAATAATAAATAAATCTGTGTTTAGTATACATTTTATCTATAGTAAATTTAACATGTACCAAAAACCAAGTATAGAAAACAGAGATCTAGACTGGCATGTTCTAACCTGGGGGCTGAACATCCTGTCAGGTTTTTCTGAGGTACTACCATGTGGAGCAGCTGAACCTGCTGCTGAGGGAGGTGATAGCTCGAGTGGTGGTGATCCAAGCTTACACCAAAGGATGGCTGGGCGCCCGACGTTACCGGAAAGTGAAGGAGAAGAGAAACCGCGGGGCAATCATCATCCAGTCAGGTACGCTGGTATCAATTAAACAGTAAACAGATGAAAGGAATTATTTAGACTTAAGTTTAAAAAAAATGCAAATGAACAAGGAAAATTCTGATTTATTCTTTTATCACAAAATGATGAAACAGGTGCAAATTTGATGTGAAACTAACCGTTGGTTTCTTAATGACCTCTGGCGTATTATGTAGCCGGCAAGTCCTCATAAAAGAGATGAGTTTGATAACCACAGCTTGACCTACGAGGGTTAAGAGCAATGCTTCAGAGCAGACAATAAGACCTCAGAGAGTTCAAAGGGATCCATCCCTCTGCCACCTGGTTTAGCAGTGTTTTGAAGTGGGATCTTGTGTAGTATGTGCAGTCTATTTTGTTTCACAGAGGCAGGTCAGCAATCTCTTGCGCGCACACACACACACAAATACACATACACACACACTGTCTCTCTCTCTCTCTTTCTCTAGCCTGGAGGGGCTACGTTGCTCGGCAGAACCTCAAGCAGATAAAAAAGGAGCGGGAAGAGGCCGCTGTCCGCATTCAGTCAGGTAAAGAAATGTTTACATTTTTCTTCTCAAGTTCTTCATATATTCAAGTGTGGACCTCTGGAATTTCACATGTAGTCCCGTGTCCGGTGGAAAGACGCGCCACTTATTTGTACATTTTCAAAAGGAAAAGGAATAAAGGGCCTGAAAAACCTTACATCTTTGTGGAACACCTTTTTGATCTCAATGAGTGGCCCACGAAACAGTAATAATTAATTAATAATGCATAAAGAAAAGCTTTTGAAAGTTTGGGCAGCATTTGGTCCCCATGTTTCAGAAGAACAGTGCATACTGAGATCCTTTTTTCCTTTCATCTCTTTCCCAGTAAAGGCAAGAGAGGGGCTTATCCCTTCTGTTTCCTCACGACTTCCTCTCTCAAATTCCTGGCCTATTACACAGCTCTCACATACCAGAAACAAGATGCCTTTTTATACTGTCAACCTTTTCATCTGAAATGTAAATTAATTCTTACTCAGTGTGCCTTGACGAAGATCAAAGTGGGCACATTAACCTTCCCGGGTCCCCCCCCCATCCCCCTCCTCCTCCTTGGAGCCTCTCACTAGAGGACAAGGGAGGGTGCCAAAAGGGGCAGGAGAGAGGAGGGCAGGGGGAGGAGATTTGGCATTGTTTCCCCTAGCTCTCCTAAGGGCTGCCCTCATCTGGCACATGGAGCATCTCAGTCGCCTGCACACCTTGTGTAAATGTCCTCCATTAAAACCCTTGTAAATAACGCTGCCGAATGGGTAAACATGGTTTTGGTGTGAGGAAAGCCTCTCTGTCGCCGCCGTCTTTCTCTTTAAAGAAATGTGTTTGTGTGTGGCCGCTGGGGTTCAGGGGGGGAGAACCTGAACCTGACATAAGTGGGGCCTCAGCCCCCCGGCGGGGCACTCCAGCACATTCACATTGTGTGTTCTCTGCAGCTTATAGCCTTTGAGGTGGGCTGCATTTGCATTCTGAAAATAAACAGATGCCTTTCAAATGTATGAGCCTGGTGGCTTCTCAGATCTCAGCGGGGCCTGGGGGACTTGCTCACCATCGATCAGATTAGACCATGCAAAATAGAACCATGGCTCAACAATGTACTTGAGCTTTCTTTTCCTGCGCATATAATTTTACAAGAAAAACACAAAGCCCGTTGATGGAGTAAGTCAGCAGGCTCTGTTTACCATCCATCTGAGCCCAGTATGTCTCAATAATCACACATGATGTTTTCCCACTGCTGCACTACACTCCTTATATGGATCCTTTACACGTTTCACTTCCTCCAAAGCAAATGCAGTGTTTTTTAATACAAGGCTGTTTGAGGACTTTGATAGATTGTGGTAAATTGTGTTAATTGCAACAATGACGTTCGATAACTGCCTCAGTGGTCTATATGTATGTTGTTTGGATGGATAACAAAGGGAGGAAAATGTTTTTTCTGACTATGTGAGAGCTCGTCTGACATTCATATCCTGTGCAGCTTACAGGGGCCATCGGGTGCGTCGGGACCACGGACCCCAGAGGCACAGATGTCACCCTGAGGCTGGAGGAAAGACCACCAAGGAGGAGCATACAGGGTGAGCTTTGACATCTCTTGTCCTTGAGGTTCTGTTCTCATTGAAAGAATATTTTCCTATGCTTTGCTTTTTGTGATTTCTTTGTTGTTTCTTCTTACAGACAATAGGCTTCAAATATGGCCTAAATCAGAGCACCATTAGAGATGGTTTATTGAGCAAGAGGTCTCACTGACATACCTGTCAGTCATAGTAAGCCCTGCTGGATGAGCTCCTCTTTCCCTGTAATGTACTGTTGTTTCAAGCAGATGAGAAAGCTCCTCCCTAAGCACCACCTCTTTCAGTTTTATAAACGTAATAAATATCTTTCCACCAAGATAGCACACTTGTCTGACCACAAATGGGGTTGGGCGCTGCACTGGTCTCCAGATGTATGAGCTGAAGACTTTGTGTTTATTCAGCATATGGGCAGGCCAGTCATTAAGAAAGTATGCGCTAAGCAGGAGAGCAGCCACCGACTGAACAGCAGCACGCTTGGTGTCGATGGTGGCTTTTAGCTTCTCACTGCACCATAACTCACACATATGAGTTATTACAGAGTGGAACGTCTACAGACTTAAAATGTATCTAAGAGGAAAAGTATTCCTGAACGGGTTTTGGGTGTTTTGGGAGTGAGATTTTTTTTTAATGTACATTAGCTCAATTACAATAATGACAAATATGTGTGCGTAGATGTTGCATTGCCAATCAGCACACATCTAAATCTCAAATCTTGGGTGACTTTTGGTCAGTGCTGTGCATCTCTCTCCAGACTCAAACTCCAAAATACTAGATTTACACATCTGAAAATGTTATGCTTGTTGTATACTCGAACCGAGCGGAGCCTCATCTGGGATTTTTCTCTTCGTGTTTACAATCATATTCCTTGGTGAGAAAAACTTCAAACCTCCACTTAACAATTCTGTTTAATCAGTGTTGGAATCTCTCCATATAGATTTATTTTGACATGATCTGGCCCATTTTCCTCCTGTAAGATCTATGTTCTCACCTACATGCTGTTCTTTTCCCTTTTGATATCCCTCCTCTCTGCCATGCATGAATTTCGGTGATTGCATCCAAACAGCAGAGCCTACAGTTGCATCACCAAATCCAAACTGGATGAGATTTTGTTTTCCTAGACTCGAAACATGACTGCGACTGGCATGGAGCATTGTGTTTGCAGATGTTGTCTCTTTTGGTGTTGTTGTTTTTTTTTTTTCTAAATAATGCAGTAGAACACAGAAACATAGCTCTATCTCACTCTCTGCAAATTGCATGATCAGAAGCCAGAGCTGCTTTTTCCATTAAACAAGGAGACAAATATGACTCATCCTCAGCTCTGTATTACTATGTAGCAACCTTATACTGACAAAATGTGGTATTCTGTGACAGTTTATGTTCATTTCAGCTTAAAAGGCTTCTTACTTTCACAGGTCCAACAGCCTAACGAGCAAAGAGGCACATACAGATCACATACATGGAGGAAATGTAAGTAACAGAATATCAATGAGCATTTTCTAACGCCTCGACTTTAGCCGTGTATGTAAAAATGCTGCTCCTCTACAAAGCAGCTTTAACCCAGATTATTCTTTGGGATTTTTTTGAGTCCCTGAGACAAAAGAGTTCTCTTGCTCCAACCTCCATCTCAGCGGAGAAGACAGGGTGGTACGGGAACGAGAGAATCAAAAGGCTGGAAATTCACGGCTGAGAATAAATGCTCGCTCTTCCCTGAGGTGATTTGTCTTTGCGCTCCTCTTTCTACAGATGTTAGACCCCTTTTTTAGTAAAGACCTGAGGTTCTTTGGTAGCACTTTGATATCCTGCTCGGATTCAATATGTGAAATAGAAGAGCCACTCCGTGACTTGGAGCACATCACAGTCTTTGAAGTCTGATCCAATTTTTGCTGCTCACCATTTGATGTTGAAAGGATGAAATGAGGAAAATGTACAGTTTTTGCCAGTAACTCTGCTGAGCATATGTAAGATTAAAAAAGCAAAATCCTTTGGAGGATGTACTTAGAAATGTTAAGCAGATTAATACTTTCCTATAGCTCTTTTATTCAAAGATAAAATTAAATATGAGAGGAAGTCTGTATGAGCTGTTTTTTACCCTCACAATTAAGTCAGTGTGGTGCTGTTTGCTAGGAGGTAGGGCTAGTAAAGGGGGATATGCAATTGCATTAGCATTTGATTAACATTGCAAAGCACATTAATGGGTTTGAGTTATATGAGTGCCAAATTGTAAATTGTAAATAAATGAATACATGACTAAATTGAAAAAAAATAATAAAAACACACACACACACATTACGAGGCTTGCTTTAACTTGTGTCTATTTATCCGCTGCTTTCATTGACATTGCTCTTCTGGGTGTGTTTTTACGCCTCCTCTTTCAAGGTTGGCCTCGACAGCCGAGACAGACAAGTGAAAGACATCAAGAGAGACAAAGGCAGAGCAGAAGACAGTGTAACGAAGCCTTGCAGGGAGACAGCTAGACTGCGAGACATGCAGTGTAAACAAGGTAAGCCCGAGCACAGAGCTGGCGGGTGCAGGTAATTACACAAAGAGACAGCAGAAATCCCGCTTTAATGGATAAAGTGCCATTTTTAATACGGGGCCCCTTTCAACCTTTCATCCCAGCCAATCCTCTGCTGCCATTCTTTGTTGACAGCAAAAAGAGAGAAGCATTATGGGTGATCATTTCTGCGGTATTTTAATAACCCAGGTCAGCTCATCATAAACGTCTCATGGCAAGTGGGGGGGCTTTTCGAAGTGGCATGAGCACTTCAAAGCTTTCATTCTCCCGCACGGCGAGCCCTTCACTAAGGATCTCATCAATGACTCTAATAGACCTGCACAGTAACAGTGACAAGAAAATACACAAACCCTGATTTGTTGAACATATGTTTGGTTTGCTTTTTGCCCCAGGCGATGAATTACATTAATTCCTGCTGCCTGGAAGGCTGAGTGGGTGGCTTTGCAGGGGGCCTCCGATTACGGCCGTCACCACTGGGGTAGCCTGGGTAATGGGTGCCCGGCCCTTCATTAATGTTATTAGAGGGGTATGAGGTAAGAGACGGAGGTGAAATAGCATTTAGCGGCACGGCTGAGAGATTACGGGGATTAGACATGATAATGTAACACAGACAGGGCTCTCTAGCGGGCCCGGGATTAGTGTCAGGACGCCACAGCAGGTCTGGGTTAGATAGCGGCTAATTCGGTAATGCTGCATACAGGTGACCCCCGCTCCTAGACATCACTGCTGCTGAAGGGAGGCAGTGTTTGATGAATTTATAATGTCAGAGTGATTATGGAGGGAAACGTTGCAGTGAATGCCAGTATGAGGGCATTTTGCACAAATGTATGTTTTGTCCTGCGTCACTGGAGCTTGCAGACATTTTCTAACAGAGATTTTTAAAATAACAGTTGAATTAGTTTCTTGTTTTTGTAGTTTGTAACCTGAATACCTGAGAGGAGGATGTAGGATGTTTCATTTAACATGTAAAAGTCACATTCCTTTCAGCTTGGAATTAGTTTAAATATACAGTATTTCAATGTTTTAATTGCTGTATTACCTTAAAAGTAGAGCTTTTGAACCATAAAATGAAGCCGAATGCTCCACTTTGTACTGTATCACCTAATGGCAATGGCCTCAGTGTGGAGATGAGTTATGAACTGCTCAGATTTTTTAATTTGAAGGCATTTTAGAAGCATGAGGTACCCTCATATACCTCATTTTGTGTTTTTGTTTAGTTTCCCTTTGACAACCCCCTCCCTCCCCTTCAAACACCTCATCCAATGAAAGAAAAACAAACAAAAAATTCTGTACATTTTCTATAAATGAAGTGTCTTGAAAAAGCAGGTTGCCGCTCTAGAATGAAGAAAATGAATGTGCAGTATAGAAACAAACAATGGAAATATTCTTAATGCACAAGCATATTGTGGCTTTAAACGCAAAAAAGAAGGAAGAAGGATCCATTCAGGGGTCCCGACCCTGAAGCTGAGAGCTACTAACTTAGTACAACCTATATATTTTTTCAGTCCATCTCACTGACATCATTTATTGCAAGTTGAACACTCTTTAACTTCTTTTTGTTATTAGGTAAATCAAAGGGTCTCTGTACTCACTGAATTGAATGAATAATAACCTTTCATATCTGACAGTTCAGTCATATTCTATTTAAATGTCCTGACAAAAAATAAAATCCTCTCCCGCCACGGGCTTTACTAACGCATTACTTATTTTGTGTGGAGAGCACACAGATTTTCAGGTATTCATCGTCTCCCGTTTTTCCTTCCTCGTTTATGTTCCAAGGTCTGCTTGTGGCTCCGACTTCTTTCAGGAAGCCCCATTTGAATATGTTGAGGGAGGCCACGGTGGCTCAGGCACCCAGGGCACACTTTGATCCCTACAGATCTGAGGGCCTTTCTTTTTTTTATCCCGAGGTTGAGCGAGTCATGGAAGCCTTGCCCTGCCAGATGTTTGGAGACCAGGCTCCTTCCTGTGTCTCATCCTGCTGTCGCCTCTGGTGATTGTGTTGGTTCTCTCGGGCTGGAGCTCGACCTGGAGTGTTTCAGGACACCAGTGGAGAAAAACAGAAAATTAGCCATGGAAATCGAATTACCCCACCCCTCCAGACACTCATGCACACACTCTACACCCTGCTCCCATTAATGCCAAAACACCGGGGCATGACCTGGAACCTCTCAATGTGTTTGACGGACGTTGGGTCTTTTCTAAGTGATTTAACAAAGCCTAGTGTTGCAAGTGAGTTGCTCAGCACAGTTTTTTCTTTCATGTGTGAAACAAAGCAGACCAGGGAGTGAGATGATTTGGGTAGATGTTTGTTTCACTGTATATCTGACACCAGGCTAGGCAACTTTACTGTTCTCACTCTTTAGCAAAATACTTGCAGTGTTGCATTTTATGGAGGGAAGAGCGCATTAAAGCACTTTGTACTGCGGGCGCTCTCAGATGTCTGCAGCACAAACCTTTGATTTTCCATGTTTTGTCTGAGAAAAAGTTACACTTGCACAGTGTAGTCATGTAAGCTGCGCAGTCAAGACGATGTCACCTCTCATCACCTGTCTCCCGAGCCTGAATATTAATACAACATGTTTGGAAATGAGTCACGGAGGCGTCGTGTGCAGAAAGAAAGCCTTTGCTAGCAAGCAGCAGATATGATCACAGTGCTGCTTATGCTCCTCAGCGTGGTAAACAGGATGGTGCTGAGGATCAGTCAGAGCTGACTTTATGGTTTATGAAAGCTGAGCTACTTATGTTAACAGGCTTTTTGAAGATTATAGTTGTGGTAAACATACATGTCAAGAGAGAGACAGTGATAAAGTGGAGCCACAACACAGAGACCAATTACCTCTGCGCCTCGGAAGATAGTTAACCTGGTCGTTTGAAGGGATGAGAAAGGAGAAAAATAAAAGGGCGCGAGGAGAAGAAGTTGGTGTTGACTTAATAGCTATAGTTATGTCCCCTCGGTGCATAACATGGTATAGTCAATAAGAATTGATTTTGTTTGTTGCCCTGAGCTCTCTGTGCGCTTTATAGCTGCAGCTGGGAGAGCTCTTTGGAAATGTGGACGCTTTTTTTTTTTTTTACCCACGCTGAGGTCAAACCCACACTCACCAGTACATCTCACTTTCCTCTCTTCTCACACCCTCCCTCAGCTCTTAAACGTCTTCCCACATGTCCTCCCACAAGGTTTGCAGCCACCAGGTGCTTCTCCACAACCCACCACCACCACCACCAAAGCAGCAGCAGCAGCAGCAGCAGCATCACCATATCAACATGCATCTGCCAGACAAATGATCCACCCTCTCCATGTTCTCTAGACAAATACGCTCCCACCCTCTCGCTGTCTCTCAGCCTTTTGATTGATCTATCTTTCTCCACATATCGTAGCGTCTCAACCGGATGCCTTCAGTTTTAGGCAAATTACAGGCTCGACGTAGCGGCAGCAGAGATTTGGAAGGGATAGGAAAGACTCAACTTAACGGAAGGAGTTGCCTCTGTCTGATGCTACCTACGTAATCCTCTTAATGTCAGTGGGAGTAGTTAACAGGATGTACTTCCAAACTACTCATCATCACAATTCCAACAGAATAATCTCCTCAGACGTAAAATCAAGGTGGAAAATGATGCTTCAAGTTTTCTGTAATTTCACACGTGCATTGACTCGTTTGACGTAGTTTAAGAAAGTTTCTTTTTTTTATTAGTTTATTGTTTTGACACAATACAGTTTTATATTGTTAAGTGAAACGTATTTTATCTAATAAAATTGCTAGGGATCCCACCGATCAGGAGAGAAAACGCTTAATGCCATTCATTTGCATATTTAATCTATTTTTGGCCTGGTTTCCTTGTCATTCACGTCTCCCTCCTCACTACTTACTTTTTACTCATCCTCCTAGGTCACAGTTATAAATTACGCGTATTATGTCGCTGACAAATGATTGACTTCCACAAAGTTCAGAGATTTTTTTCCTCCACGCAAAACATTTCTTCTGGAGTCAAAGTTCCAAATCTGCTGTCAGGGGAAATGATTGATTTCAGTGTGAAAAATTGGTTGTAAGTAACAACATCCTCTGCTTGCATTAGTGAAAACAGATGCAGGAACTATTCTTTTTCAGCATTATCTGCAGGACTTGACCATTTTGTCTTATAATCTAAAGCACATGAGTTCCTGTTTAAGTACGAATGAAAATGACGAGAGCGGTAGTAAATCTCAGAAGCCCTGAAAAGTTCTGGAGATCCTCTTCAACTTCAGATATCTGTTTGGAGTCTTTGTTTGCAAATTAGGAATAATGTCTGTGTTAGTGTGCACGCATGCATATGTGTGTGTGTGTGTGTGTGTGTGTGTGTGTGTGTGTGTGTGTGTGTGTGAGCACAAGTTTGTATGCATGTGTCAGGGTTTATGTACCCATGCGTGCGTGTGTGTGTGTGTGTGTGTGTGTGTGAAGAGGCGGTTGTGAGGTAAAGAGAAGGGTCTGGGTTGCACATGCCTCATTTAGACATCAAAGGCCCCTGCTGATGATTTTTCCTTATAATCCATGCCTTTTGGTGCCTCTGCTCCCTCCATCTGAATAAACAAAGCCCGAGTGGTTTTCTGTGGTCTGGGAGAAGTCAGGTGATTGCAGCACGTGATTTGAGAAGTAAATCGATACATCTCTAATTTATTCCACTAAAAATCTCTTTTAGCAGCTCTTTTATGTTGTTTCTGAGAAGCATTCTGATTTTGAAGGGATTTCAAAGTGGTATTTAGAGATGTAATACGAGTCATCTGCAGCTCTTTGAAAAATGAAAGCAACACCTATCTCAAAAAGAATTCCAGCCCTTTTTATCTCAAGAAGCAAACATGTACAATATGTAAGTCTCTCACCAAGCAGAGCAAACTCTGCTTGGCTTTCTTTTGATACGGAGAAATCAATATTGTATGAACCGCGCTCCCTCTGTATTCCCAGTCGACCATTATTCCTCCCCACCCCAAACAGCAGACATTACCCGCGATCATTTAGCAAACCCCCGGTGTGAGCGACTGTCTGACCCCTTCCCAGCTCTGCCTGCCCATGTCCAAGCCGCGCTCTCCCATGCCAGAAGCCAGTTTGGCAGCATCCTTCCCTGTAATATATCTGCAGGAGCAGCATTCCTCTGGGGCTGGCCTGGATCAAATGGCAGTGATTTCCCAAACAGAGGCGCAGAGATGGGAGGCCTGACCCATCCTCTGATCTGCTACACGCTCTAATCGCTGCAGGTCAGAAGGGATAAATGGTGATGCTGAACCCCCGTGCTTCGTGTTTTGGGCTCCAGGTCTGCAGTGATGGACACAGCAACTGAGCGATCTTAGGAAAACTTTTAATTTAGATCTCAACCAAATTTGGCAATTGTAATTTAAAATGAAAAATTATTTTCTATGGAGTTCTGTTTTTGTGGTCTACAAAATATGACATATCACAAACTGATGTTGGATCTACATTAAAGGTTCAGTGTGGAACATTTAGCAGGATCTATTGGCAGAAATTGAATATAATATTCATAGGTATGTTTTCATTAGTGTATAATCACCTGAAAATAATGTTGTGTTTTCGTTACCTTAGAATGAGCCATTTCTATCTACAGACGCCTTCCATGGAGTTGGACATGTTTCTACAGTAGCCCGGAGCTAACAAACGAAACACTAACTGTACATTGGGCCACAGTAGTTTCTCCTTCACACTTAGAAGGGTAGGGTGAAGGGAGTTGTACAGTTGTTACACTGCTAGTTGCCACTAAATCCTACACACTGGTCCTTTAATAGAGACAAGTAGAGTAATACGGTTCAGTGGCGTTGAGGACCTACAAGGTTCTTTGGGTTTTCTGTTTGTAACAACTCAGTGAGAGAAAAGTACATTTAAGTAAACTTGCTCAATTTGCCATAAAAATAAGACCGAAGTCCGTAGGATTCATCCTTGAGGGACCATGATCGTCTTTACAAAACAACCCGTCCGGTTATTGTTGAGATATTTCAGTCTGAACCAAAGTGGCGGACCGACCGACAGACATCCTGCTAGCGTGACTCTAAATGATACAGAGTAATGTGTCTTCCTCCACAAAAGCATTTTTAACTCAAGTGTACACAACAAATTGCAGAGAGAATGTTAATCTGGCACCAGCCCAGACTTATTATTTACTGTTTGGCCAACTCACAGAATGAATGTTAATTAGCTGCAGCTGAGCAAAATTACTGGCGACAGTTGTCATTATAGTCGATGAAGTCAACAGTCACCAGGTTTGACTGTTTTATCAGTTTTTAAGATAAACAAAGACTATGCAGTCTGTTTTACAATATGATTCAATTTTTAAACTTTGTTCAAGGACGTTAGGATTCATTATTTGTGATTGAGTGCTTTGATGCAATTTCAGGGGAATAACACATTTGCTTATCAAATCCATTTCTGCATCATTAGCAGAACAATGTCCTACATACAGACATTGTTTAACTTAAATTTAAGGTGCAAACACTTTTATTTGTGCTGGTTTATTTATCTTTTCACCTCAACATGGTCATGAAGATACAGTAGCTTGAAGCAGCAACCGTTGTACAATTCATCACAATGTAATATTTAAACCTTTTTGTTGCAGCCAAACAAGCTGCGTGATTAGAAGAAATGCACACAGCTGATTTTTTTCACAGCTATTTTCCTCAGTACATGTGATTTATCCAAATATCCTCAAATGCTCGGGGGGAGGGGGGGGACAAGGATTCACACAGTGGTCGGTTAACACCTCTGAGGCACCGATAGATAAGATTCACGGTAAAAGTTAGCTAATATCTCAGAACTGACAGGAACTTTTCTGGGCATTTACAAAGTGTGACTTTAGTAAACCTGTGCTGGTTTGAATAACATCAAGAAAGCTGAGGAAAGAAGGGAGGTGGGGGGGTTGGAGGGGGGAGCTTGCTCTTTGATGTATAGGATTGAGATGTGATGAGGTCTGTTCAAAGTGAGTACAAAGTAGTGTTAAGATGGAAAAAGCAAATGCAGCTTTAGTCAAGGTAGAGAAGCCGAGGTAGCAAGAGATGATGAAGAAATGTCCTGTCTCACCCAAAACGCAGGCAAAGAAGATGAAACGTTATCTGACATTAAATATAGATGCTTCCTTGTAAAGGTGTCTTGGCTTTAAAACACACTTTTGTAACCTATGAATTTTGAAACCCTGGGCGTGCTGTAGGATAAGAATGTAATAATCAATCATTAATTGTCTGATGTTGGAATAATAACTCATTATCTTTAGTAAGTCGTCAATAATGCAATGAATAATTCATTATTCAGTACTCTGTTTTCAACAATCAGGGAAAACTACTTAACGCTGCCAAAGATTCGGTCATCTGCTAAAGGAGAAGCAGCAGCAGCGGCAGATAATCGAGAAGAGGTCGTTCTGTGGATGGGAATGAATGTGTAAATGACTTCTTACTGTGTTTAACAGATTAGCCACGGCTCACATTTGTGTCACTGGTTTCCATAAGAAGGAAGAGAGTGAACATCTACATCTAGAGTCCTGTAGATCTGCTGAGTCAGTGTGTTTTTATCTGTGTGCATAGAAATGTACTTTTTATAGGCCAGCTAGTGGTTGTTGCTTCACTTTAAAGGGTCAATTAATCCAAATCACCACAGATCAAATACTATACTCTTCCATTTGGTAGCAGCACAAATCTCAGACGCAGATATCTTATAACCTCAACAATTAAAAACCAAAACTACCGGCATGGTTAGACACCACGAGGGGCATGTAGAACGAAGGTTAGGTAAACTCATCCTTTAAAGGGATAATTCAGCGTTATGGGAATATTCTTGCCGACAGTTAGATGAGAAGTATAATGTTTGAGCTTCACTCTGCAGGATGATGTATGTGACACTAGAAGGATGTTTTCACATTCATCTCCTGAAAGTTTCTCTGTGCTCAGTGAAAATCAGATGTTAAGGGGCGGGGCCTGTAATCATAATTTGTGATGTCACCAATGGTTTGGAAGTCAGTCCTGGTCCAGTTTGCAACTTCTACAAGTGTGATGTAGAAACCTGAAGCCACCAGTGTTTTTTACAGTTAAATAGGAGACATCTTGTGTCCAGCAGGAAAACTTTTGAAATGAATAAAAAATCAGCATATTAATATCTTCTGAAATTTTCAATGAGACAGAAAGAGTAAATGACTTATTAAGGATCATTTTAATGCGGAAATTATACATATCAAAAACACATTATTGTTTCAAGCAGACTGTAAATATACATGTTTTACTACATGGGGGATCTTTAAATTATAGATAGCAGAAATGAAATGTAACCAAACCTTCTTTTGGACTCTGCGTTTGACAAGAAGCTGAATACATTTTGCTGCTGTGCAGTGGTTCTTCTTCTCTCATTAGTTACTTGGACTTGAGTTGTTGCAATACGCTGAAAATCTTCTACTTGATCTTGTTTACTGACAAATGATTTCTTCAAACAATATTCTATATGGATAACTGTAGTCTCCACCATTGCTCGTGTATTCAAGGAAGCTGTCTTCAGCTAGAAAATAGCACCTTGTAAAAGATTAAAACAACTAAAACAACTCCCTACAACCGTCCTCATTTATCTCTGCATCAGGAGACAAGCCTCCAAACACACACTACTAACTACTTCTTCAATTAGAAGATACATCAGTGTTTGGCTTCTCACTGAGAAACATGCATTAAAAATAAATACATTCAAACTAAATGTATCGTCTCACCTATTATGAAGTAAATACTTTGTTTACTCCGAGGCTCCGACACACGTTTTATGATTGATTACACGTCCACATCCATTATTCTAACTCGTACAATCAGAGCGTTTTCGGCGCCGTCACTCTGTGGTCACAGTGTTATTGTCAGCAAATGATTGTCGCAACCTTCATCTCAGTAGGTGGTGTTTGTTTTCTATCCTAGAAACACACTTAAACTACAACTACAAACTACATCATTTGTTAATACGGTTATGGGATTTGCTGTTTTCAGTGTGAAGGGAAAGGCAAGATCTGATCTGAGCCTCACTTCAAGAATCACTTTTCTCTCTTTTTGTGGGTTTTGGACACAAGAAATGCTTCAATAGTCAGAAGTGTGTCCAATACCACACACACACACCACAGTCTCACCTCTGCCTCTTCCACTGGAGCTGTTTAGCAAATTGAGATGTAGTCTGCTGTGCACCTGTGAGGAGAGATATAATTAGATGTGGTTTGTATGTGTGGATTTATGCAACGTTAAGCTCTTATTGAGTCAGCTCATCGATGAAATTACATAATCTAAAACCGAAGTAGATTTCAAACGTGTCTGCCACTTTGTCACACGAAGGTGTAGATTTTAAAAAAGTCGGGTGCAGAATCTGTTGGCCGCTGCTGTCATCACCATCAGTATCATGTTGGTGCTTGTTGTTGTTGTTTTGCTTGGTTGGATCACTGCCCTAATTTTTCCTCTGTTGCAGGTCCAGTGATGAAGCTGCAGCAGAGAACTCCTCGCCGGCGGGGCCAGCAGCCCAAGCTGCTAAACAGCCCCGAAGACAGCCTGTACTACAACCAGCTAAATGTGAGTTCAAAGTGCCGATAAAGGCCTTTGTCTGACTTTGGTTCCACATGATAATACAATTAAACCTACCTGTGCCAGACCCTGGAGCCCCACCCCCACGCTTCTCTGCCTCTTGTCTTGAACATGTGCTTATGCTCTTTATCTGTTGCTTTCATGTCAGGATGTCTGCCTTCACGGTGAATAATTGATGTGGTTTATCAAAGCTGAGCAAGATGCATGCTTCATCAGACTCACTTGAGCCCTTTGATCAGAAAAAATTATGCTGTGACTTCTGATATTATCAGCATCTGCTCGCATTCAACACAAAATCACTTTGAATTAAAAATTAATGACTCTCTGCTCATCTTTTGACTGTGTGCTCTTGGCCCTTTCCTCAGAGAACTCTGGATTACCAGGGGAGCAAGAGGAAGCCGAGAAAACTTGGGTAAATAACTGCTTTCCTACTTACAGCAACTCTAAACAGAGCAGGCCCTTTGTGGAATAGGAGAATCCAGAAATGGAGTTGTTTTCTTATAATGTAAATGGAGAGCCGAAAATAACAGGCTTCTTATGAGCAGTTGCTCTGCGTCATTAGAGAGGGGGTTACATATTAAGGCTTTGTCAGCATGCTAATTTTAATTGTTGAAGGTCTGACTTGTATTTGTACTATAAAATGACGTCCTGGTTCAGATCAGTGTGCTTTAGCAAATGTGTGAACGCCTCATCGCTGTATCTGCAAATATTGTTTTTAATCTAAATGTCTAGTTTTTCACATCCAGACGGCTCTGTATCCCTGTTACTTCTCAGCACTTTCTCGTCTTCTTTCCCATCACAGTCAAATCAAAGTGCTGGATGGAGAAGATGAGTACTACAAATTACTGTCAACTGTGGAGTCAATCCCCGAGGAAGAGTACGCGACCGCCCCCCCCTCCCACCCTTTCTAGTGGGCCTCTCGTCAGTCAGAGCTGAGCCTTACAACCATGTCAACCGGTAAGACAGACGCACTAGACATGTAGACAGACACTCCAAAGAACATCCTCGGTGTTGGATGTGCTGTGGTATGTGGAGCAAGTAGCAGCAGTGCAGAACAAGCGACCTGTACAGGCGATGCTCTCAGCTCTTAATCCAAAGTGTTTACAAGGACGTCTTACTCATCAGTGATATTATTATTACAACAGTTTTCTGTAAGCATTGTGCTATTTTCTGTGTAGCTAGCCACCACGTTTTCTCCATTTCAGCTGAGGTTTCATCGCCATAATGCTTGATTATAGAAGAGGGGCTCCACATATCTTCCACACTGACTTGTACTTGCTGCTAATGTGGCAAACATTTGTAATATTATGGCGTTTGTCATTTTTCCAGAGGTCCTAAAGCCTGCACTAAATAAAGACGTTATTATTCAGCTTACAAACCGATGTGAAATGGTACAGATGTTGCATCAATAAATAAATTAATGCTACTCTGGGAGGGGAGGTTTCATAAATAAAAAACAATTTGCAAAGTCACAATGAAACACTTAAATGCTGAGCATCCATTAATGTTATTAGATGTTTAAGCTCTATGCCAGGGCTGAAATAAACCTTTATTCTTATTGTCCATGTATCTACTATTTATTTTATTCTCCCAGAAATGTTAAAAATAATGACCAATGCCTGAGACAAAAGAAAAATCTTCAAATTGTTTTGTCAGAAATTCCATAATATTCCATTTATTATGATGTAAACTGAAGAGAAGCAATCAAATACTTGGATTTTTAAAGCTTTAACCAGCTGGCGTTTGGTGTTTTATCTCAATATATGACAACAACAACAGTTAGTTTCTTAAAATTAAATTGATTATTAATTATTTTCTGTCAATTGACTTATCTATTATTGTTTCAGCATCACTCCACTGTTACTCTAAGGAGCTCCTCATCTTGCAGTCAGCCTGTTTCTAAACTCAGTGGTGTTAACCTGACTTGAAAACATCTAACTATTTTTGAGCACTATGTCTATTGTCTAAGACAGATCCAGAGACAAATCCCTCTGAAAGCCAAAACTCTCCCTACGAGTTCTCCCACAGCGAGCTGCCTGTAGTTAGAGGGGCTTTGTGCTGTCTGAGTGCTGGAATCACCACACATAGCCTCACAGAGGCAGAGCTAGACCTCACTTTGAATTTCACCCTAAATACAGGAATTTTCTTTTAAGATGTGAAGTGTCGGAAATGCAGGGCTGGCGAGTTGATTTGTGGAGCTTTTTTTTTTCCTTTTCAATTTGCATATCATTTACTGCATCTCCCTTTGTTGACACCCGAGGGCCTGAGAGGAGATTTTGATCTTAATAGGAAGAGTAGGGTGGTATGACTGAGGATCTCATCCTTCTTATACTCAGCAGGGAAAACATTAGAGCTCTGCCTAGATAGCGAGACCGGCTTCACTTAGGTTCAGGTTCACAGGAATCCTGGTGGGTTAAAAGAGGCCCAAAGTGTTCATGAAATCCCACCGCTCAGTACTGTGAGGGTCAGACTCAGATTGAGACACTGAGAACTGACAACACTGGTTATATGCCTTATTTCTCCTTTGTTTAAGCACGTGTTTGCTTAGATGCCTCCTCCTAAAATGAAGTGTAGTCAAAACAAGTTGCGAGTGAAATTTAAGATGATACATGGTGTCAAGTGCTTGGTGTTTTGTCACTTTGACACTGTGGTTTTAACCCTGCCATTTTCCAACCATAACTATGCTGTTTGTTGTGTTGAACTGCCACAATGCTTGTAGTGGTATTATGGTTAATCCAAACAGTGTTTTAAATGTTACACAACCTCTACAAAGTGTTCTAACCCTTTACAATTGAAAGCAACCATTACAAGTAAAAGTCCTGCATTCGTGTTAGAAGGTTACAAGTCCAGATCTTTATGCAGAAACCGCCTCCTGTCATTGATTATTAATATGTGCTCATTATTGGATTATTATAACTGATGCATTTATGTCGAAGCAGCAGTTTCCACAGCAGTTAGTTGAGGTGGAGCTCTTTTTTACCTTGTTGGGTAGTTTAATCTTAAACAATGGATTGTATTTTATAAGCTCATCATAGGTTTTGTACATAATAACTTCTAGGAACTACAGCTGTTAAATAAATGTAGCTGAGTAAGAAGTTACTGTTCCTAACTGCACCACTTGGGTGAAAAGATGTAACACAAAAGCAGCCCTTATTTAATACATTTTTTATATAAACATTGTGTTTATGTAATTTTCTCATGTCAATAAATACTGCGAAGTTTGAGATTTAGCTCCAATTATCTGCGGACAACAATTTCTGCCAAAAAAAGAGAAGAAATCAGCTGTTTCAATGATCAAATTAGCTCACATAATTAAGATGCATCAATAATAAAATCCCAGTCTTCTCAATTTATTGTCATTTTTCACTCTGCTAAAAATTCAAAGAGTAATACCCCAGACCACTGGCCGTGTTATAATGTGGTGTCACAGTTAGTTCAGAAGCATTTCACCTCCGGTTGTAGCCACAGATCCTGCAATAATTAAAATCCTCGTTGTGCATTACTCCCTTGCTGGGATAGTTGGCTCCTCTGAAGAGCAGTCTGAAATAGGTCACCCCAGCACCCTGTAGTGCATCTTAAAAGTACACTGAATCAATTAAGTGTGATCATGCTCCCTTGATTATTTTGGCCCTGTTTTTACCACGGAGAGGAATTTCAAATAGGCTCACTAGTTTGAATAACAAGGTTGGACTGTGGTGACAAATGGTTCCAGAGTGGGTGTTTCTTCCCCTGTTTTTCTCTGCCAAATTAACTCCCTGGCTGATTGCCTGCTTTAGCATATGAGAGGAGGTGAGCGGAGGTGTGTACGTAATTGCCTTGGTTAGCTGATTATGTGTTGCAAAAAGGCAAATGTTATGAAATACTGTCGTCACTCTCATGAAAAGATGCTCTGACCCCGACGAACCGAAGCTCCTGTGTTTTGCTCGGACTCCTGGTGGTCGTCTTCTGCTGAGGGACGGGCGCAGTGTCGGCGTTCGAGGCCTGACACCTGTGTTCTCTTTAATACCTCTTCGTAAATCCAGCTCCCTCTTGTTTTTCCTCATTAAATCTGACAACATCTGGTGCGGGAGAGAGGACTGCTTTAATGTGGCTAACGTTACTGCTGGTGTTATTCTTGCCATTTTTAGCTATTTGCTTCATGTGCAGCACTTTCTTTTAAGCTACATCCATGGCAGCCCCAAACACTGTTATCCAAAGTTTTAAACCACCTTTATGAAAATCACTCGCGCTGCAGCCTTAACAAATGATGAAAAGCTTTTATTTTCTAAAGAAGGATACTTACCTTTTCACCTAATAGTGATGTCTCACTTCAAAGAGAGAACACGATTAGGCCAACATTGTCCTGTTTCTATATCCTGTGAGTTCAAAGGGAGAGTTTGAATACCTGTATTTCATGTGCAGCCTTTTCAAATACTGTTTTAATGCAGTTTACGTGCTTTTGATATCCAGATGTGTCAGTTTTCCACCACAGTAGAATATATCCCACTATATTATGATTGCATACCACCGTTTTTTTTAACCGTTTTTGTTTCCCACCAATGTGAAGGACAGGGGACGCACAAGACACCTAGAATAGCCACAAACTCAGCATTGTGATGCTCTTTGCTGGCTAATGATTGGTGCCAAAGAAAAGCGACAGAACACGAGCGTCACCCAGATGTCAGATGTGTGTTGAGGGCCCTGAGCAAAAGAACATTCCCCAAAGACGGCATTAATAAAGAAACTGGTTGAGCCGGGTAGAGACAGAGAGTGTAAGAGGCAAAGAGGAAGAAGGAGATAAAAGAGTCTGTTGAGTACATACATCAAAGGTCTCTTAATGACAAGGGATGCCATTAGGGTTACAGTGGCTTTTGTTTCAGCTTCCTCACACCTGCAGTTTGTTGAGGGTGCTCTATGCACTGTTTTGTTGTTAACATTTGCATGAATATAAAATGCATGCATGAGGAGATAAGAGTTTGTTCCTGGCTGCTAATCTTGGTGGGGACCAAATGTTTTTTGGTCAAAATTACAGCTTCCTTTATCCATTTGCATGAAAGAGATGTAACCATTCAGTGGCTTCCCGGTATAAAGAGGGAGCTAGAACAATGGAGACAGTATGGAAAAGCTGTTATCCTGTACGCCATGAAATTTATTGACTTAAAAGTTTTCTTGGTGCCTCCGGTGCTGGAATGGGATTCGACAAATCAGAGCGTGAAATTGTGATTAGCCTCTCTCAGTTTGTAGACGGAGTGGGGCACTAGCAGACTTGGCATGGCCAAAGGTGTAACCTGTTTTGTTTTTGCCCCGGTGCTGCTTTCCCAGATGGTGGGACCAGCTGCCATTGAATAAACGCTGGACGAGTAACAGTGTGAGAATTACCACGGCCTTGTTTCGGTTTGGGATGCGTAACAGAAAGCTTGTCTTTTTGCCACTGCCAGGAGGAGCAGGGACGTATCACCTGGTGCTCAACCAGACGACCTTTTGATTAAGGTCAGAGTGAAGAAGAGTCCGGTATAAATGTTTTAAAATCTGTCCAACAGCTCCTAGATATTTGTGTAGTTGTCCATGCAGACCACCCACTGTCATTTTTACATCTTTACATATCCCCTAAGACCACCTGCTTACATACTACGTGCACACTCTTAGGTTTTCCTTTTTTTATTGATATTTTTAAGAAAGATGAGTGGGTTTACACAGTCGTTCACTAACATAATGGGTTCTATCCTACAGAAAGAAATATATAGTCAGTGTTTTCCTGTATTCTGCACATTATATCATCAAGTCCATTTCTCCTGTTTATTTCAGTCTTTCATCTTCAAAAGTATCTTTTCTCTGATGAACGTTTTTGTTTAAATATTTACAAAATAAATACATATATACAGTTTGTTTAGTCCAGTACAACATATAATCTTATTTTACTGCTAAAAGAAAGTTACAGACTTGAACAAATTAATGTCAAAAAATACCTTTTTGCAGATATTTTCAGGCCTGTTTTTTGTGTTTTGAAGGAGTTGAGAACAAACAACTTATTGTGCACAGCTGAAGCATTCATTGATGACTATATTTCAGTTTCCCACAAATATTGCCTATAGCTGAAACAAGCATGCAGCAGCTCTTATTACCTTGCTCAAGAGCTCTGGAGCTATAAAACCTGGAAAGAAGTCGCTAAAATGAAAGTATATTTAAACATTTAAGTATATTTAAAAAACGTAAACCGCCTGGTCTTAAAAGCTGACAACGTCTGAATATGTGAACTTTTTATTTTCATTTTTTTTCCTGGGAGAGCTCTGCAGGCTGTAACCTTGTACATCATCACAGAGGGGGAGAGTTTCCCTCCCTCTAGAGCTGGATTAACGCATCCAGGGTGGGCTGAGGGAAGGTAAAATGACCTGTCCCGCCTTATGTGACCCCAGGCCAACCCTGCACATTGCCAAGGCTTTGCTCTTTGCTCTTGAATATGCAGAGATCGTCCAGCTTCATAGGCTTGGAAGAGAGAGGGAGAGAGAGAGAGAAAAAAAAGAGTTGTATCGCATTGCAGGGAAAATTAGTGAGACCAAAGTTGGAGTTTCTGTGTGTTGGGGGCTGCGAACAATGGCAGCTTTCTGTCAGACAGCAACTTCAAAGGTCGGCTGAGTGACTGCTCTGAGTTATACTTTGTTGTAGATCACTGAGGAAATTCACAGATGTTTTCTCATACGAGACACCATTATAGCGGCTCAAGTACCCAGTAGCCTCGAGCGTCTCTCCCACTCCCCCACCCCCCATATCTCTCTCTCTCTCTCTCTCTCTCTCTCTCTCTCTCTCTCTCTCTCTCTCTCCCACACTGAAACTGACTCTGTCTCTCTCACACACACATGCACCCTCCCCTCCCTCAACCCCAACCCTCATCCCCATCTCTGATATCTCTCGTATGAGACAGATGTGGAACCTGTTTTCTCTCGAACTGTCCAGAGAATATGGAAAGTTAAAAAGGGTTCGTGTTGTGGCGTTGCCCCCTCGCTCTGTCAGATCCATAGTTCTGTCTGTCAATCTGCTCAAAATGTCAAGATCGCATGCAGCTCCACTCTCTCAGATCCGTTTGTGGTCAGTGCAGTGAGTAAAGTAGAATCGTTCAATTAAAGTGATATGAATTGAACACTGAACAGCAATAGTGAAAAAGTATTTTGAGTGTGCTCTTCCTCTTGTTCTTCCCTCTCTTCTGCAGATTGCCTTTTAACTGGACCCGAACCAAAACAAACTCAGCAACATTTATTGTACATTTTTATTTATTTATAGTAAACTGCTGTTTTATATGAGTCAAATAAATATGTTTAAACTGCTGACTTTCGACTGTTGGTGTCATTTTTTTTGTTGTGTTTTCTGGTAATTGCATAACTTTATTATACAGTTAATAGAGAAATATAATTGACCACAGTGGCATTATAGTCTCAGTTTAGATGTGTGTAATATCTGCTTTTGTTTTAATTGGAATGATCTAAACAACACTTAAAACACTTTTTGGGACAATGCAAAGTATAGTTATATGTTATAATTGTCTCCAATCTGCTGTAATGTTCACGTTGTAAGGTGTAAAAGTAATCCCAACATGAAACCAAAGCACCTGTTTGTCACTTGTTGAACTTTTATAAAATGTTTAATTTTGTTTTCAACTCAGGAAATGAACCGACGTTTATATATGTGCAGAAAAAGACCAGCTTCTGTTTCCTGTAAACACTGCAGGACTGTATCTTCTTTTTTAGATATACCGCTGATGCTTAAATGCAGCTGCACACACGTCTCTTAACAGTATTCCTGTTGATTGACTCTCTGCTTTATGGTTTAAAGTACTGTATGAAATACACGGATGGTACTGACTGATTCCATGTTCAAACCTTTGAGTGTCAGGCAGTAAAATATTGCAGTGGGGGGTTCCTCAAAGTTAATTTTCCCATCGAATGCCGCCGGAAAAATTTCTTTCAGCCAAACCACTGCTGAGGTGACCCTGTAAAACTTGAGGCATGGCCACGAGATGGTAAAGGTTTGGAGCAAGTAAATTACCTCGGGGAGTGGACATTGTGTCAAGCACACAGTCATGAATTTCTTACAAACTATATCAAAGTCCTGCTCAGCCAAATCCATTCCTCAGCTGGAGTCCTATTGAGATGCATTAAAATGTAAGAACTTGCATTTAGGTGCCGAACTGAGTATCTAAAAGGAAGATATCAATAATTTGGTAACACTGATGGTTCGCAAAATTCATGCAGTTGTCATATATGGCTGAAATTTGCCTTTGCATAGCATGACAGCTCACATGTAAAGCAGATTTGTGTGAAAATCCACCCTAAATCAGAATTAATCTGCTATTTGAATGTCCACCAGTCGTTGCTGCTGCTCGGGTTCGTAGAGAAATCCTAATTCTGTTTTAGGGTGGATTCTCCCGTTACTTTACCAGTTGTCTGGTTTGACATAAGAGAGCAGATTACAACATTTGACATTTATCTGACATTTAAACCTGGAAGCAAAAACTAACTGACAGCGCTTTTCTGCACAAATACAAACTTTTGGGAGTCAGACTGTGAAAGTGTTTACTGCAGTGACGTCTGTGCCAGTTAGTAAAATTAGTTGGTAACAGCTGGTTGACTGTGTTTACAGCCAATTTATAATGATCTTTTCACCTGTTTTGAGTACAGTTGTGTCAAAATCCTTTTATTTCAAATTGCATAAAGTGGACATTTACACTAATAAAGTACATTTTACATTAAAAAATATTCTGGAACCACTTTCTAATAAGGTATCCTTTATAAACTGTTTATACGCAGTAACTAACAGCTTTATACATTTTTAATAAACTAGTTAATACTGCTTTATAAATCAGTTATAAGCCATCAATAAGAACAAAATATCCCTTTTGCTGTTGTTTCCTCTTCCAGCATGATGCATTGTCTTTTTGTCTTGGCTAAAATAGATATTGTGTATAAAAACTCATTATTAATGACTTATTAACATACTGCAGACCTGAATGGTTAGTAGAAAGTTAGCAACCTTGAGTATTTATTAATATTTTACCTACATTTGTAACTGAATAATTACTCAAATAGAAAGGATAAACACCAGTCAAAGGAATTTTTCACAACCTGGCAACCCAAAACTTGTTCCTACTGATCTATAAACCATTCGGCCATTTTAAAATTCTCTTTTCACCTGTTTTGAGCTCCTTTTTTGTCAAAATCCTTTAATACCAAAATGCACAAAGTGAATACATGGACGCCAATAACGTACAATTCACAGGTAACAGCTTTATAAATGGTTAATTACTCATTTAGAAATACTTCATAGATTTGGAATCCATTAATAAGATCGTGTTTTTGGTTGCCAGGTTGTGAAGAAAATCCTTTTGGCTGCACGTTGTTATCCTGCAGCAGGATTTTTCACAGTTTGGCAGCCTGAAAGTTTTTCTTATTAGTTGCTCCTAACTGATTTATGAAGCATGAGTAAATGATTTATTAACCATCGGTAGAGTAATTAGTAATAACTTAAAAACAGCGTATAAACAAGTATATTTCTTGATCATGAAAACAAACATTTATAGTGGGGCTGAGGTGATTTTCCAGTAGTCACGTATAGGTGTAACTTATTAAAGAGTTACTACTAAAGTACACACACACACACACACACTCTCTTATGTAAACGGTAAATTTAATAGGATGTGGCTCAGGATTCAAAGTGACCTTCTTGTTCTCTGCATATTTTTATTAGCTCTACAGAACAAACTTCATCACCTACTGCTTCCATAACTTGATGTAAACAAGGTTAATCTCCACTAGTTTTGTTTTTTTTTATCAGCCAACAGTGTGACTACACCAGTCCTGTAGCCAGTTTTGTAGTTTAACATGGCTCCAGTGCAGCCCAGCAGGACTCCCCCTTTCCCTCATGACTGTGTGTAAAGCCGTGGGAGAGGACTGGGAACATTAATCCCTTCAAAGGAACAGATCTAATTCAAAATCTGCCGCTCCAAACTAGTTGAGAGGACAGTGATTGTTTCTGCAGGGAAGCCAGATAAAGATCAGAGAGTTGATATAGAAAAACTACAACTTCCATTTTGACTGCTGTGCCACAAAAGTTTGGATATTATCTTACGAGAACTGCATACTTTTGCCTTTATTAAATGTTCTGAAACAAAAAATAAAAGACAAAATGTGATATTATATTCCTGATTAAGTTCCCTTAGATTATAAATACCTTTGTTTAATGCGGATGCTTAAGTGCACGACATCCTGTGACTGAGAGGCTCCTCACTGACATACTGACAAGTTTATAAGAAAACAGAATTGAGACATCAGCATTTCAAGTGTTGCTTTTGTCACCTGATTTTAAGTAGAAGTTTCCCCCCCTTTGTGTCATGTTAAGTAACATGTTATAATTTGAATTAGCTGCTGGGAATTCACCCTGAGGCTCTTGATCTCAGCTACATTTTAATACTCAACAAAGAAAATGAAAAAGAAATTAAAAAAATCTAAATTAGGAGTAAGGTTCTGATAAAACAAATGAATGAACTGAGTGAAGGAGAAATAAGTATTTAAATAATTCAGAGAGGGCATAATTAAGTGTTTAATGCTTTGCTGTGGTTCAAAGGAACAACAAAGACATTTTAATTTTAAATTAGAAACGTAAAAGAGACGCAGATTCTTCAGAGATGAGAACTTTGTGTTGAGTCACTTGATTTGGTCTCTTTCCTCCATCAAACAGTCAGGCGACGCTCTTGGAGATCTCCAGAGATAACAATGTCACATTGTCACATAGGGTTCTGCTACAAATCCTTAATTACAAAAAGAGGATCAGATGACTACAGCAACCAATACCGGGGTCTCCAGGCGGCATGGGGGTCTTTGATCAAGAAAATCCAATTATTTGTGTATATACATTTCCCACATAGTGATTACTTCATTAATTGTCCCGCCTTTATCTCCTCCCTTCCCATCCCCCCTAATAATCAGCTCCTTTATCCAGACCAACAAACACACCATAGGAGCTTTGTGGATTCAAAGGATTTGCTTTCCCCTCTCAAAGAGCCGCTATTCTTTGATGATTGGGCAGCGGCAAACTTCAAAGTAATAAATCTTATTTCTGACTGGCTGGCGGCCCACCAAAGTCCTTATCAAATTCTAAGAAGTGATCCCTCACTCTTCAGATAGACCGAGGATATCTGGCAGAGAGGAAGCAACCGGAGAGAGTGTGGAGACCCTGCTCGGCTCGATATTTCACCGCGAATGCGCACATTTATCTCGAATTAGTGCTTTTTTTTATTTTTATTTTTGTTTCCATCGAGAGGGAGGAGGACGTTTACCATGGCAGCAGTGGCTGTACTGCGGAATGAAACACTCCAGGCTTTTCTCCAGGTTGGTGCGCAACTTTCTGTTTACTTTGACGACTTTTAATAACTTGTGAACTTGCTCATCCCGGGGGTTTGATTTACGAGACTTTTATATTAAGCGAAGATTTCAAAAATATAATAATAATTAAAAAAAAAAAAAAAGTCGTGCAACCTTCATAGTCCAGTGTCATATAATTGAATTAGCACCGCTAATTGTTTGGGGTGTTAATGACTCCTGCTGCAACATAACGCCAACTTTTATGTCACATCACTGAGATTCAGGCTCACAGGATCGATTTACAAGCAGATGTAATTCAAACTATTTAGACAAAAACCCCATTTCAGCATTAGTCTGGTTGTTGAAACGCAGCACATTCTTAGTGTGTGTGTTTTTTTTTAACCGTGTAAAGTGTGTATAGAAATCATGATTGTAATGTAGGAAATGTGTGTCTCGGTTATCCAGGATCGCACTCCCAACTCTTCTCCAGAGAACTGTAAGCACTCTCCGCTGGCTCTCCTGGCTGCCACTTGTAACCGGATCGGCCATCACCACGGATCAAACCCGACAGATTTCCTCCAAGTCCCTTACGACCCCACTCTGGGCTCCCCTTCACGTTTATTTCACCCGTGGACTAACGAGGGGACCCCTCAGAGCAGCCTGGCCAGCAACTCCACTTTCGGACTATCCTCCAAGCCCCAGCTGTCTGCGCACATCCAGAGCTCCTTCAGCTCGCACCACGAACTGCCCCTCACCCCTCCGGCGGACCCCTCGTACCCATATGACTTCTCCCCTGTGAAGATGTTACCTTGCTCCATGCAGTCTCTGCAGTCCACCTGCCCCCCCACCTACGTCCCCGCTGTCAGTTACGCAGCCCCAACTCCCATCCCGACCGCCATGCCAAGTTTTGTCACGGGACCCTCTGGCCTTGTGCACCAGCAGCAGAGACAGTTGTCCCCAAACCCTGGAGAGGATATTCCGTGGTGGAGCCTGCAGCAGGGGAACCACGTCAGTCACTCTTCCTCCCTCGGTCCCCATCGCTTCCAGCTGCAGAGGGGCTTGGTTCTGGGACATACGGACTTTGCGCAATATCAGACGCAAATCGCGGCTCTGCTGCACACAAAGTCCCCTCTCGCAACCGCGCGGCGGTGCAGGAGGTGCAGGTGTCCCAACTGCCAGTCCTCCACGTCCAGCGACGAGCCTGGGAAGAAGAAGCAGCACATATGTCACATACCGGGTTGCGGGAAAGTTTATGGGAAAACTTCTCACCTCAAAGCGCACCTGAGGTGGCACTCTGGAGAGCGGCCGTTTGTGTGCAACTGGCTCTTCTGTGGGAAGAGTTTCACCAGGTCGGACGAGCTGCAGAGACACCTGAGGACTCACACGGGGGAGAAGCGCTTTGTTTGCCCGGACTGCTGCAAGAGGTTCATGAGGAGTGACCACTTGGCAAAACATGTCAAAACTCACCAGAACAAAAAAAGCAAGTGCCACGACAAGACACTCGACCACGTCAAAAGGGAGGACACGAGGAATATGTTGTAACACACCTTGTAGTCGTTTTAAACAAGTAGAAAATCACTAGTGCAATACAGTCAGTCCTACATTAGTTAAAGTACACAGTGAGCTGCGTTTTTATAGGGTATTTCTCTTTATTTTGTTGGTTGGTTTCTTACATCCTGACAATAGTTTCTAACATTGCTGGTCTGTGTAGCACATTTTTGTATATATATAAAGTTTCATAAGTTAATTTGGGACCATGGAGAAGTTATAGCTCATGAGTTTGAATTCACTGTCTATATCATATCAAGAAGACAAGTTTTCAACTTGTGTTTTGATCATTGTCTTCGGTGGAAGATTTCACTCCCCTGTAAATTATATTTAATAGCTTTTGTTGAATGAAAGTGTCCGTTTTTTGCTCCTTATGGGGTGTTTTTAAGCATGCTCTTGAAAAGATCTGCTATTGTTGATATGACCCAAATACTGTGTGAGAATAAAGATTATAACATTTTCCTCAACTCAGAATAATTCATTTAATATCTCTCAGTTATATGGGTGATGAGACTAATTGCACATAATCAGCTTTAATGTGTAAAGAAAATAGATTCAGTGTAACCTGAATTAGTGTGCCTTGTGAATTCTTGTCAAAGTTTTACAACAGTCAAACCCAGTTAGTAATTTCCAACTCATTTTGTTCAGTAAAATCAAAAATTTAAGTGATTTCAGGACAAAAACGTGTGATAATATTTAGCTTCCGTCTGTTGGTGATGGTCAGAAATGAGAAATCCACCCAACATAGAACAATGTTTAATATCACTTTGGATATGCTGAAGATGAAAAAAGATGTCTACATTTTTAAAATTCAATTTCTTGCCCTGTTATTCTGCTGCTGTTGTTGTTTAACCTTTAACATAAGCAAAGCAATATTTATTCAGGTAACATAGAGGTGAGAGAAGTTGAGTTAGTGTGGGCTGCATTTGAAAATCTTCACATAAAATAGCTGGAAATGTACACCCACTCTGTAAACAGTGAAATGTAGCTGTGTGAGCTCTGATAATTGGCGGCCAACTGAGTAAAAACTGACATATAAAGCCTGTAGGAGATTCCTCTTCATCATGTGAAGACCTGAGCGCTTCAAAAGGTGCATACAGGTGCTTATATTCTGAAACATAATTTAACTCCAAACTCAACCTTTTCAGTGTTAACTTCAGTAAAATATGAGGTTAGAGGTTTGAACTTAAAAATAGCTCCTTTTAATGGGGTGGAAAAAAACAACCTTCACAGTAAATTAAATAAAATTTTAGTTGTTTGGAGAATATCCCACATTTTCACATTTTACTTCACAGTTGATGTTAATTTTTCTGCCATTAGAATCGACTGTAGAGATGCTTTTAATTTGTTAATGCACTCTTAACAGATGTGGTCTGTTTGCCTTGTGCCTTTTACATTTACCTCTGAGGACTTTGCAGTGACACCGTAGGCTGAGATGAGACCCATTAACAGAGAGCCACTTTGCTTCTTAGCTGGAATATCACTGGGTTTGTGTTACACGCAGGAAGTTTAATGTCTCACCTCAGCCGACTGTTGGCCACAGTCCAGCTTTTCTCACCAAATTTTTGTCCAACAATTAGCATTTGTAGGTTATATTGCACTCTTACGACACACTAACGCCTACATTAAGTGTCGTGTCGAGTCCTCTGACCACAGCAGTGTCTTATCATTGCTACATGCTTATCAGTGTTTTATGTTGACTTCCTCCAATCAGACTTTCATGGTGGATGTAAAGTGACCTAAAAAAACCTTGATTTTCTAACCTTAAAGGGCAACTACGTCTATATAACATTCAACACATGAAGTGATGAACTCTTCGGTATCCAATAGATTTGAATGATGATCCAAACATCCACTTCAATAACTACACAGAGCAGTGACACTGTCCTCCTGTCTGTCTTTTGAGGGATCACTGAAAATGTCAGTATGAACAGAACAACCGATGCCATTCATTGGCATTTTGAACTGTCAGTTTTCTGCCTCAACAGCGCCCCCTTTTGTAAGTTGCCTCAGTGGTTCAGACAAATATTATTATGACCTGAAAGACAATTACATGACAAATCAGAGAAAAACCTCTCCTTCTATTCTTTTACATCTCACATGTCGGTGTATAACATGTTTGACTCCGTTTGTATTTCTCAGTTTTACTCCTATTGTTAATCCAACGGTGCAAATATAGTTTGTTTTGGTGTCCTTGTTGCATTGTTGGGTTGAAATCCTGTTTAGTTTGCTTAATTATCCTGACACAGCTCATTTCATCTGGTGACTTAAAGCTGCAACACAGTGACTTTAAGATGCAATTTAACATCCAAATCTAAACACACAGTCGCAGGTTGCTTTAAAAACAGGGTTTGATCGCTCCCAAACTGCCTTAGCCTAAGCAAAGGCAGGTGCTTCAAATGATATTTCTCCTTACAATATGTAACAATGTTGTCCCAATGCAAGGATAACCCAACAATTATTATGTTTCCTAGTGTTGTTAGAGGTTTGTTTACATCAGTAGGCTAATATTAGCAGACATTTTTTAATGATCATCAAATGAAAAATAAGATGAAGATGTGTCAGTTCTTTACAATTAAAGTGTAACTTATATGGTAATAAAATGCTGATCTGGCCTTTAAAACAAATAAACCATTAGTCTATTATTACCATTATGTCTGCTGTTAGATGTATCAGCTTTAGTATTTGGACCAGCCACATTATACCGCACTGTACTGTACTATTTTGTATACATACGGTTGTACGTGCTGCTGTATGCTCTTGGTAGTAGAGACTCTGAGAGTTTATCCAGTTTTACCAAATTCCAGGAATGAACAATCTGCATGAATATTAACATACATTTATCACAAAAGAGGGAAAAAAGCTACAGTAATATGATGAGATGTGTCCATTTGAACTGTAAAGTCTTTATCCATTTTTTATGATCCTATTATAAAATGATGCCTATGGATGGATATGTTGAATGCACCAGACTGGCTCTGCACAAAGGCATTGTTCAGCTCTGATTTGCCTTCACTGTCCAACTTTAGTCTCTATTCTCTAACACTGTAGGAGGCCATAATGGTTAATTGTTCACAGAAAGGATATTATATGTTGTGGCTTAAGTTTATTTTATAAAAAATGAATGAAAGGTTTAAGAACTTCAAATATTCATATTGAAAATGTCCATGTAAGATTTAAAATAATTTAATCTCCACTGTCTGATAGAAAGAAAAGCATCATTGATATTATTAGCATAAGCATTATTGCAGATTAAATGCTCATTCCTAATGATCTCATTCTGTATGTCATTCCCTTCAGTGTTACACGGTTCAACCAACCTTTTATAACACTTATGAGCAGTTAATAAAAGGTTTAAAACACAATAATGATACTATAATGTAGTTATAAGCAGATATATATATTTTAAAGCCTTTATTAATGTTTAATAATGTCAACAACTATAACTCCTGTGGAGCATTTTAACAATCACTTAACTGACCTATTTGGATCAATACAGCATCAATACAGTTGCAATAATTGTATCATGAGTAGAAAACCAAACAGGCAATGGGCTGTTTTGAGTAGTGTTATGTTTTAGTGTTTATTTACCCAAAGTAACATATGGCTGTGAACTGTTACTGTAGCTCTTTTTAAACGTATACATCACTATTCATGACAGTTGCCAATACTATATGTAGTTTTGAATGTTATATGCAAACAAACAGTACATTTATTACAGTTTTAGGGGTAAAACGTCACACTGGGTCAAAACTTGTACATAGTAAAACAACCTTATAGAAAATAACACTGGATGAAAACAACCCATTGGTACTTGGTAACATTAACCCAAACTTGGTAAATGTTTAACCCAGTGATTGTTAGAAAACAGATGATGAATGATTGACTTAAGGAAACAAAGTATTTGTTATTATTGATAGCATTTATAATTTAAATTGTGTTTATTTATTATATTTATATTTAAGTATTCATTTACTTTTTATACCTTTGCAAACACCGTCCACGGATGAAGACCAGGCGAGGCAGCTCAAAGCTCTGGAAGCAATCTGATCAATTGACTTTGGGTAAAGAATTTTTGTCAAACTACTTTTTCAGGAGAGTAATTTACCTTCAGGCTCAATATGTTAAATCACATTAATCAAGCAGTTTTAAACCTTTTTTTTAATGTATAAACATTAAGAAGTGCTTTATATCACACTCATATTTGTTTGTGTGCAATCATGTATCATTAAATATAATTGCAGCTTTGTTGTAGTTCATTAACTTAGGATGGTTCATAGGAGCAGTTTCAGCTGTTGACAAATACACTAAAAACACACTTTAAAACATCCTTGTATCTGCCTACAACTACAATATACTATAATCAACTTATTAAGTGTATTTGCTGCCTATACATGCTATGAATAGAAATGATGAGTGTTAAAAGATAACATTAATATGTTTATTATTACAAATGTAATATTAACTTCCATGTTTAGGAATCACATCAACATCAGATGAAGTAAGTTACTGAGGTCCTGTGAGCTTTGGGGATCAGGTTCAGTCAGGATGGGACTCTTTCATCAGGCGTGATCCTACTTCACTGTGGCTCTGCAGAAATAACATGAGTGACAAGCTGTGGCATGAATCAAACCCCTGATGTCAACAGCTCTGCAGCACACTGTGGAGGATAGTTACTGTATGAACCGCCTGAAATGCTGCTGCTGGTGTTACATTTAGTGTCTGTACATTTAGATAAAAAATTATTCACATCTGTGAGCTGGAGCGTCTTTGCTGTCTTGTCAGTGGTGTCAGTCTGTGCCTTTAAAGTTACTGAACACATGGTTTATTCAACAGACAAAGTTAGAGCCGTAACACATTTTCTTTTTTGCGGATTCTAGCGGCCCCTGTGGACAAACACGGTAGTGTGTTTCCACCGTCACGTTTCATTGATTTCAAGGGGAATCCAACCCCAGTGGCGGGCATTAAGAATAATGATAGAGAAATAAATAATGTTTACGCTGATGTCTGTGCTTATGTAGGTCAGAGGCATCAGTGTTAAACTGAGACTGTTTCATAACCAGTTAAAAACCTCCTTGTAGTGGGTTTAAAGTTCAGAAAATTACATTTAAAAAACAAATGTAAGGTATTGTTTATTAAAAGGTTTTAAAAAAGCTGCTTCATCTGGACTGTGCAGATTCATCACATTTGTATTCAAATATTGCTAAACTCTGATTGGTGCACAGAAATAAGTGACATCACCTTTTCCAAACACCTAAAAACAGTGAGACAATCAGAAACAAAAGCACAGAATACAGAAAATCTTTCATCTGAATACATAAACAGGAAGGTTTGTGTCCATGTAGCTCACAGTAAACTGGAAGAAAAAGAGTAAAATGTGACACTGTTGGTGAAACATCATAAGAATCAGTGTTTTCTCATTGTGGAAACATTTACAAATCACGTACAAGGCAAATATTTGGACTTTCCACGGCCTGTCTGCTGACTTCAGAGTGAAACAAAAACACATAATGGAAAGGATACAAGTTAAAACAATTTAGGAATATCATGAATAAAAATGTTAAATCAGCTCATGTTACCTTTTCTTCTAGAAATGTCAGTGGGTGTAAATTAGTTTTCATATCTTTTAGTTTTAGTCTAATCAGAACACAGGAACCAAAATTAAAGATCATGAGAACAAATGTAACCAAACTAAATCACACAGTCAATAATAAAACCTTATATTTACATGATGAACTGGCTTAATGAAGAGTAACATTTAATTTCCATTACACTGGTGGATTTTACACATGGTTTTGATAATATTCATCTAATTCTGCTTCTGAACTGTGCCAGTAGTACAGCAGCTGTTTCCGGCACATCACTCACAGAGTTGTTAGTTTTGTTTTATAACTCTTGTTAGTCTGTGCTGTGAATCATCCAGAGCTGAGTCCCTCTTTAGACCTGTGGAGTGAGTCCTGCTGCTTTTGTAACAAAACTGAAGCAGTTTATAAAACCTGCCTGCTCGGTAGAAATATATTGTTCACCCAAAGAGGTTTTAATGGGGAAACATGGCTCACTGCCAGGTCCTGGACCAGAGATCTTCAGTACATGTATGAATAAATCTTTAAAATCTCCAAGCTGAACTGACTATAATGAATCACCACTGACTGAAACTATAGTTTTTTACAGTGGAGCTCTCTCACTGGTGGCGACTGTCAGCTCAGCTGGGATTCACAGTACATTTCTGTTGTTAAAAAAACTAATTTAGATTAGATTAGATTAGATTCAACTTCATTGTCATTGCACAAGTAGTACTAGACAATGAAATGCAGTTAAGAATCTAACCAGAAGTGCAAAGCAGTAAAGTGCAGAGTAATGTGCATATGTACAGGGATATATTAATATATATATGAATATACTAGCAGGATATTTAGAGTATGAACAGCATTAACAGAATTAACGAAGTGAGGTAAATACACTAAGATATTAATAGCTATTAAGTTAAGATATTTACAGTATGAACAGATTTTTGTTAAAAAAACAAATGTTTACGTTCTGGTGACAAAATGTACAATAGTAATTATGACTGGAGCAAACGACTGAAGACAGACGACACAAGGGATGGGACAATAAAACAGCAGACTTGTACAGACACTAGTTTGTTTTCCCAAACCTTGACCACTTGTTTAGTATTGTTACCATGACAACGATGGTCCCCCAACCTCTGTAGAGTCATTTTATCCTCATCACAATGTCTCCCTGACTTTAACAAATTACTTATTTTACCCACAATCCTTCCCTAAAACCTAACCAAACCTTACAACGACGACTTTGTCACATCATAAAACTGATTTGAAAGAGTTTCTGAAGGAGGAGACATGTTGTCCTGCTGATGTGGGAACAGAAGACAACAGTTAGATAAAAGTAAACAAACTATAGTTAATGACTTGTGAAAAGTGATTCATAATTTCCACATTTAGCCTTTTTTTCCTGCATAGGAATAAACAGGCAGCTGCTTTCTGGCAAGGTACTCTTTCAAGTGGACTACACTCAAGCTCTTCTGTGTGTTTACACAGGAACTTTAAGGGTCTCTAGCTGTGAGAAGGTGATAGAGGGTTTTCATGCCTCACAGGAGACCCGTTTAAACAGTGGCTGGGACAACACAACAGACACATTCAGTCAAAGACAATAAACCCTGTTTTGTAATGTAACCAAAATGACCTCATACTGCATCTCTCATCCTTTCTGCACCAGCAGGAGAGAGCAGGAGAGTCCCTGTTATTCTGTAGTTTATTTAACGCACACAGAGATACCATATAGTTTCATTGACACATTTAGAGTTTTATTTTCCTTTGTCAAATAATTCCTCTGATTGTAACTAGCCATTTTGAGTCATTTACATTTTTATGAGAAAATTGAAGGATTGTACTTTTGCATATTTTAATTGGCTTTTAAAGAAAAGGGGGGTTTTGGGGTATTTAAACCATGGAGAATCGTTAAATAAGATTCTAACTTTGACGTGCTATATAGATATATAAAAGTGTTGTGATAGAAAGAGAATGTCATGCCAGTTCTGATTAAAATGTTGATTCTTGAATGGAGATTTATGTGTTTATGTAAGAGGTCAGCAGTCAGCCTCATGCTGGGCTCTATGTTTTATACATCAGTGCACAGTAATTAAAATGTAATTAAAACATGTTATTTTTCTTCATAACTGATTTCCATCTCTTTATTGAATACATAAGTAGCCTATGTTTAGATGCAGATAAGCATTTACATAGCTTCCCAGTGTACGCCCAATGATTCAACGCAGTGCAAGTGCTTGAACCTCCCTGTGGACGTGTTTTTATCCTCCGAGCCTTCGGGATCCGACCTTGTTTACATTCTGTCCTTGACCCTCTTTTAAATTAAACCTTATTCAAAACTTCTTTATTTGTGAAACTCAAATGGAGAGGTAACATCCCTGCCTTTAAAAAAAGACATTTATTCATGTATTATAATAGCCTCCTCTATCTGTTTCTTCAATAACATTAAATTGTTGTTTTCTTGTCTTGCTTTTTGCCAAAAGTTAGAAGAGAAGATCAATAGCTCTTTTTCATTTCTGTGTGTTAAATATGAAGATACATTCAGCAGCCAGTTAGCTTAAAGGACCAGTGTGTAGGATTTAGTGTCAACTAGGACCTGGGGATTAAAACGGACTGTGAAGAACAGAGGAGGAAACTACGGTTGCCGTGAAACTAGTAAAAAAAAAAAGGCAAAAGGCTACAGCCAGTGTTTGGTTTGTCCGTTCTGGGCTACTGTAGAAACATGGTGGTTCAACATGGCGGACTCCATGGAAGGCAACCCGCGGCCTCTGTAGATGTAAACGGCTCATTCTAAGGTAATGAAAACACAACGATTCTTATTTTCAGGTGATTATACACTAATGAAAACATAATTATGAATATTATATTTAAATTTCTGCAAATAAATCCTCCTAAATGTTAAACACTGGACCTTGAAAGTACAGAAGTATTATCAGCTAAATGTACTTTAAGTATTAAGACTAAAGGTACTCATTTGCCCCCTGTGATGATACAATAATTTACATTAATAACACACAGGCATCAGTGTGTTGCAGCATTTTATTGTTGTAGCTGCTTGAGGTTGGTGGAGGTAGTTTTAACTATTTTATATAGTTCATTTCAGTGGTTCCCAACCTGTGGATGGGCCCCCCTCAGTGGGAACATAAGATAAATAGGAGGGGTTGTGAAATGAATTAAGAAAAAAACATTTTCTGACATGTTAATTCAGATTTATTCTTTTATTAAGACTTTTCAAATCATTGTGTTTTTATGAAATGTTGTTGAGTTAAAGCTTTTTGGGCCTTAAAACAGATGATAGAAATAAAGCTATGTGAGAAGTTTAGATTTAGATTCTTTCTCCTTTCAGGGGAAACTGCCAACAAGTCACAGAGATCTGAAACATGACGAGAAGCCTCAACAAGACAGATTGTTTTGAAAAGGGATCAAAGACCAAAATAAGCTGGAAACCACTGGTTTAATCTTTAACAACGAGTTGTATTTTATAAGATGAGTAAAGCTGTCAGATAAATGTAGTGGAGTTAAAGTAGTACCTCAAAACCTGAGCACTTGAGTACTCTTTGTTACCTTCCACCTCTGTTAAATACATTTTCAGTACCTCAAAGTCTGTTCTCGCTGACCCATAATTATCTATTATATCATCCTCAGAGTGATTCAGGAAGGTGTTGGAGGAGAGGGGGGATGTGGACTCACGGCTCCAGTTCTTCTAAGATTCTGGCTACGGCCCTGAAACGTTCCCAGATGATGACTGCTGATGTTATCATAGCTTCACCTGCTTTAACAAGATCAAACAGGGCTTTTCACACAGTGCAGCGTTTGCCCATTTCATCTTTAATCCTCAGTGCTGAGCTCTGGGTTAAGAATTGAACGTCACTTGCATGCGTCTTCTCTCAGCAGGTGTCTGTTTGCCAGAGGCTGAGTTTTACAATAGTCGTCTATAGACTGATTCTTGGAATATAACTTCTTTTAAAAACTTAAAGAGAATCTATTGTGACACCAAAAGTAATTTCTATATTTGTGTTTGTGAACTGCCCCATGAGGTATTTTATTTACCTCTTTATTTCTGCATTGTTATAGGACTATGGGTTCAAGGCAGATTTGAGCCTGGGTGCTTCTTGAGTTGAAGAAAGGGGTGAAAAGATGAAAAGTTTGTACGATGATGGAGGCACCGGTGACACCAGTGAGACACTGTGTGACACCATGTGACAGTCAATGGAAACTATCTGACGGCTGCAGGATCTGAGAGAAACAAGAACAGGACCAGTTGACGTTCGCCCCTCTCTCTCTCTGAGAGTTCATATTTCTTTTACAGGCTTATTATTCTCAGTCACTGGCTGTTCAGACAACTCGACTTGTTTAAGTCAGATTTTGCTCACAGATTGCAGTGAAAATAATCACTGTCACAAACACAAACACAGGAATAGTCTGTTTCCCTCACACCCCCCTCCTCTCTCTCTCTCTCTCTCTCTCTCTCTCTCTCTCTCTCTCTCTTTCTACATTTGGATTATGCCCCATCTTGTGGACGGTTTCATACAGCTACTGCTGGAAAAACAACCCCACCCCTTTATCCCTTTGGTTTTTACATCTTTTGTTGTATTTTTTTTTTTTTTTTACACCACTCCTTTGCAGCTGTTCTTTACACAAACCTCATGATAGGTATTGGCAGAGGACATGTAGATGTGTGACAAGCAGAAATGCATTTGTTAAGAAGATTGTACACGAAGCTGGACCATCTTATAAAAGAGCCCTGCTCTGAATGTAGTCTATATTGTTGATTTAATCATTTAGTATTGGCCTTACATTATCCCCAAATAACTATATGTTTAGTGAAACTGCCAAATCCTGACTGAGACACAGCAATTCTTGGGGCCCCTAGAGGGAGAAACAAGGATGTCAAGGCGGGCCTGAAACTCAATTTTGCCCATAATTCAGCCTGTAGAGGAGTCTGGGCTGTGGAGCTGTCCGGTGCTGAAAACACTCCAGATACTGTTTTCATATTTAATGTAGAGTTTTGTGTTTTATAGTGTCACAACTTGACAAAATGACCTTTAATCAGATTCATGATATAAGAGATCTCCCACAGACTTATGGGTTGTAAGGTTTGTGTGTGTGTGTGTGTGTGTGTGTGTGTGTGTGTGTGTGTGTGTGTGTGTGTGTGTGGGGGTGTGTGTGTGTGTGTGTGTGTGTGTGCCACTCGTGTCCCTGTGTTCATGTATGATGGTGACATGTTCCAGATTAATGGCTCGGTTTATAATTAGCTTCATGGAGTATTTCTGGAATGGCCCATTTGTGCGCCGCTCCTGCAGGAGTCATTCTTGGTTTCTCACTGCCACCTTGTGGATTTCGGCTTTTCGTCCTTCCAGTGTGCCATGATGTCGTAGGTTACATCTTCACCATTCAAACAGCATCCTGTCTGCACAAAAAGTGGGTAAATAAGATGTTTATGACAGGTGGGTTCTCAAGATTTAATGACAAGTAGGCGTTAAGATCACCTGCAAATGTTTCTACTGATCTCAGTTCATAATGCCGAGATCGGAAAATCCCTCATGGGATTGGTAGGGGGAGAAATAAATAAATAAAAGCAATTAAAGGAGCATTTAGGCTCGTGATTGTGGGCTTTCTTTACTGTTGTCCTCTTGTTTTTTTCCACAAGAACAAAACCAGCGATCTCTCCCCCCTCCTCCCCTCTTCGATCCTGATCCCTCCTCACGTAATGTGTTGCTCATAGCATCAAACTTCAAGTCCATGTTCGTGACCAGGATTCAAACCAGAGCTATATAGATCCGAAGACCATCAACACTTCCACACACACAAAAAAAGTCACACTTCAGGGGCCGAAAGCGGCGCCATTCAGTGTCCAACCTGCAGAGCGCCTGCAGACGGGTCCACTAATGTGCAGCACCGGTGGAGGTATAGTGGGACTCGCAGTGACTCATCCGTGCGCAATGACAATAAACAGACAAGGCTCGCTTTGAATATCAGCAAATCAAACCCACTTCAACAAAAGCAAGGTCACCTTGTGTGTGGTGGGATCTAGCGGAGAACTGAAGCTCAGCTCTGGGTTTTATTTTTATTGTTCTCTTCTTCTCGGGAGTGTAACCAAAGAGCGCAGCAGTCTGTCCTCCAGGACTTCATTTGGTGGTAAATTCACTTTCCTTTTTTTGTTTTTTTGTTTTTTTGTTTCTCCCCTGGACTGCACCTGTTCACCTGGATAAACACGGTAAGTGGCTTCATTCATTTGTGGAGGTCCAACAATTCTAAACTAGACGAACTCTTCTTGTCATTGAGATGCTCTAACAGGTGTTTTATAAGGTTTACGCCCTGTAAAATACCAGGCTTAAGTGGCATGAATTGGCCCTGTAGTTTGTATATGAATGTGTGTGTGTAGGTGTGTGTGTTTATGTTGCACAGGTGTAATTCCTATTTAGCCTTCAGTATTTACGGCTGGTGGTTTGGAAAGAGGGATGCACGCCGTCCTTTCCTGTGGGTCACTTTAACCTGCAATAATCACCTGATATCTGTCAAGCTGGTGAAGCCAAAGTCAGGCTACTGATGAGCTTATAGGCCATATTATGAATTTGCTAAACTAAAAAACACAATCTGCTCTTTGTGGTCTTTTAATTGCATTTTTCATGCGTTGTTGCACATGGCCTTACCTCCAGATATCCAATATGTGTGCCAGTTTTTGATGATGTGACAGCTGTGTTCTTCATTGCCTTGGCTAGAACAATTAGGGATGTGCTTTTTATGGTGATGATGATGACAAACATGAAGCTGTGTGTCGGCTGTTACCCATCATCCACCCTGAGCAAGAGATCAAGATATGATGCTGGAATAATGTGCTCCTGTCAGTTGCTATCCAATGGTTAAAGCACCGGAGGGTTTTTATTTATCTTTTATACCTGAACTTGTCATCCGCTTTTTTTTTTTTTTTTTTTGAATCTTGTGCCGACTAATTGAATCTCAACTTGTGAGACAGACTGTGTCCTTGTCGTCTACAGGTCGGTGTCGCCAACTTCAGCATCTTAATGTTAAAAGAAAAGAGGCACATATTTGAAATACTGTTACTCTCCACGGGTGTGTTTCTGTTTCCCTGCCAGTGAGCTTTTACTTTTCATCTTTCATAGTATAAAGACAGAATTTTGGGAAGCTTTAAAGAAAAGAAGAAGAAAAAAATAAAAAAGTGACCAGGCTTTTTGAGGTGAGGACTTTGGCACAGGGTCTCGGGAGTGATGGCGGCGTCTGCACCCTCCTCCTCTGGCGGCGAACCGGATCCCAACTCGACAAATTTACGACCACCGGGCTCAAGTAGGTCCATCACAGATAAAATGCTATTTCACGCGTGCTATTTACTTTGTGGGCAATGTCATCAATCATTTTCATCGAGGGAGAAGGGAAAGAGAGAGAAGGGAGGGAGGGAGGGTGGTGGGGGAGAAAAGAAAAAAATCCGCTGCCATTTGAGGAGGCTTCCTTCGCCACAAATCACCGCTGCATTTCATTCAACCATCCGGACCTCCCGGCATCTGCGTGACAGACGAATGCTGCTGTCAGAGCCTGATGTCCTCCTAACATCAGACACTGGAGGCAATTAGCCTGCACAGCAAGCCCGAGGCTGCAGCACCGGGGCATCTTAGATATTTAAATGATCTGAATATTTATGTGCAGAAAAATACAATTATTATTATTATTATTATTGTGTGTTATGCATTCATGTTCTTTTTTTTCTGTCTTTCCTTTTTATTCTCTCCATTTATTTGGCTTAATGTGCTCCGGCTGAAAATAAAGTGCCTGTATGGAAAAGCATGGGAAAAATTGCCCCTGAAGTGGCTGTTAATTCAGCTATACTAAATTGCCCCTAATGGCACACTTAAGCATTGTAGCCTTCAATGAAGGGGGAACTGTAGACGCTATACAGCCACGACAGTCCCTTTTCATTGTGAGCTCACAAATAAACCTTTGGTCTAACATCATGTTACAGGTGTAGATTTATCCCTGTGACACAAGAAACGTGCAGATGTTTGGTCAGTTTTACCTTTTTTGGAAAATAAAATCTCATGCATTTATATTTCTGTATAAACGTGAATCGTTTTATTCTCAGCAGTGTTTGATTTTATTTATTGGAATGGCTTTGTCTGTGTGGTTATATTATATTAGGCCCATGCAGAAATTGTCAATAGCCTTCGAGCTGCACCTCTGCAAATATACAGTCTGGTCTGGATTCTGTGTGTCAGCACATTTCTTGTTTCTTTTTCTTTTCTTTTCTCTCTCTCTTTTTTTTGTTGTTGTCTCTTTGTTGCCCATCTCATCTCCTCTGGCTCGGAGAAAATCATTGTGAGGACTGAGTTAAAGTGCGTCCAATGAGCTGAGCAGGGCAATGATTTATCTAATGATCCAAAGCAAGGGTTAAATTGGGATGTGGGAATGGGACTGCCCCCCCCATCCTCCATCCTCCTCCTCCTCCTCCCACCCCTCCTCCCCTAAATTGCTGCTTTTGAGGATTTGGTCTATGCTTCCCATCCAAGGTGCCCCCCATCCCCTCTCTGGCTGGAAGCCCTTGATAAGGCAGTAATTCTCTATCTGTCACTGGCCAGCCGGCTCATGTCTACTGATGCTCGCATTTCAACCAGCATCTTTTCACTCAATTAGATCTTTAGGCTGGCGTGGATCCAAACGGCTAATTAATTTTAAGTCCTTGCCTAGGTCATGAACGGTGACATAGAGTGGAAATAGGCTAATCCAGATCTAGGAGTGCCCGGGGAGTGAGGGTTTAATGTTTAAATAATCCCAAAACACCCAAGGCTGGCTATTTTTATTTCAGTGTGCGACATCACTCCACTTCATACGTCTCTTCATATATTTGCAGCATTAAATTGTTCAGAATAAAAATATGATAAAAATGTTTTAAGGCTTCTGTGAGGCCCTGTAATTGGTTTGTTAAAATCGTTTCAGGCTATGATGCTTGGTGTGGAGTTGCTCATGGATGTACTAGAAAACTGGGAATGAAGATATGTGGTAAGTTCGCGTTTTTGCTCTATTTTTAAGAATGATTATGCAAAAAAAAAAAGAATTGTCAGGGAGGAATGGTTTTTAGTGACATGACTAAAAGCCTGTGGCCTGCAATCCTTTCACCCGCGGCTCACTGGGAAACTACACCGATTCCTGAACGAAATATGATCGAAACAAGGAGAAACCATTTAGATTAACCAATATTGTTTAGATTATTACATTACAAATTTTATATTTCCCCTTTTTTTTAAATGCAAAGAATATCAACTGCGAAAAAACACCAATTTATCCCTGAGTTGAGGTAAAAGGGGGAATTATGCAGGATGGATTTCCTCGATTTCAGTGTGTTTCAGTCTCAGGCCACACTAACCGAAGACGGACTGACATCTACCATAATGGTGGACGTCATGCACCAGTGCGCAGGACAATTTTCTGCTATTTTTTTGCCCGACACGTTCTGCTGGTTTCATTAAGTCCATTTAATTACCCATAAAGCCGCAAAACACAATGAGAAGGAGGAAAAAAACGAAAACCAAACTTTATTCTGGTTGGATTAATATAATATAATATAATATAATATAATATAATATAACTGGTGTTAATTCTGTCACATTTACTGTGGACTACAACCTCCCCAACTGGCTTTCCTGATACATTCAACATCTATTATCAAATGCGCCTTTGTGCCGCGTTGCCATCGGCTACATGTTTGCTTCCTCGCCGATGTGCGCACTGTCGGAGGAGCTTTAATAAGAATTTACAGCCTCTACATGACAGCGATTTGTTTTTGCTTGGCTGGAGTTTGGTGCTGATGTCACCGAGCTCAACCTCCCACAGGGCCCTCCGCCCATAAATAGGACTCCCTGTGCAGGATGGGTCCCTTTTCTCATAAAAAAAAAAAAAAAGAGAGAGAAAGTACAGTGTAGATCCCTGGAGAAAGACAGAGGAAGATAAAAGTCAGGGATGGGAGAGGAGAATTATTAGTGGGCCTGGAAGAGCAACAAGGATTTTTTTTTTAAGAATTAGAAAAGCTGCAGCTCTCAACATGTATGGCAAGTGTAATCACTCTGCGGACTCCTCTCCTTCTTGTAAACGTTTAGGATTTTTGCAGAAGAACAACAGTCTGGAGGAGAGGAGCAGGATTGTGAGTTCCTTCAAGGAGCGCGCAGCCAAGAACCTGCTGTCCTGCGATAACAGCGGCGGAGAGGCGCGCTTCAGCCGCACCGAGACCGACTTCTCCAACCTGTTCGCCAGAGGTAGGCTGGAGATGATCTGTATTTATACTTGAACATTATACACTTAACATAACATTTAAAACGTAGAACTGTTTTTAATATGGCTTTTAATAGCCAAACATTTAAGTAATGCTTAAATAATAAAGAAAAAGTAAATGATAAGCTGATGTATCAGATTGTTAATGCAAGTAAAATAATTCTCTAGTGAAACAATTTCTTTTGAAACTACCTGTATTGCATTTGTGGATTGGTATTTATTACTCAATGCTGTTTTTAACCCAACGGTTGGTGAATTTGCGTCAAATAAGTGTAACTTGCTGAGGTAACAGGAAATTCAGCAATAAATTGTGACAAATTCTCAGCACTAGTGCAATCTTTGGGTTTGGGGTAACCAGAAGAGACACAAACAAACAAAACACTGACTTTATGGATGTGTTTTATTTTGTAGATCTACTGCCCGCCAAAAATGGAGAGGAGCAGACCATGCAATTCTTGCTGGAGGTTGTGGAAATCCTCACCAACTACGTCCGGAAGACCTTTGACAGATCCACCAAGGTCCTGGACTTCCACCACCCTCACCAGCTCCTGGAGGGCATGGAGGGCTTCAACCTGGAGCTCTCGGACCAGCCCGAGTCTCTGGAGCAGATCCTGGTGGACTGCAGGGACACCCTGAAATATGGAGTGAGAACAGGTGAGAACAAAGAGGCCTGAAGGCGCAGAGCGGCCCCGGCTGCAATCAATAACTCTCATTAGCTTACATGCCTGTGTAATGATTACAGATAAGCCATTTTCTCTCAGACTCTCATATGATTAATTGTTTTCTGGAGATTATGTTGCTTTGTTGTCTCTTTATCAACCACAGGTCACCCCAGGTTCTTTAACCAGCTGTCCACTGGATTAGACATTGTTGGGCTGGCAGGAGAGTGGCTTACCTCTACGGCCAACACTAACATGTGAGTACTGTGATACATCGATCAGTTAAGTTTTACAATAATCTTCGCACTTCACAAACACAGTCATGCAGATAACAAGAGATGTAAGCAGTAAGAATTAGATCCAGTTTGAAAGTCATCAGGTTTGCTTTATTTTAAAAGCTTTTTTTGTACTCATTGTTTTTAAATGGCCCTTGTACAAGTGAGGCTCTCGGTTAGAGTTAGTGACATACAGTAATTATTGTCTTTCGCTGAAGAATACCCTGCACAATCTAATAGATTGTCAATCAAGAAAGAAAATGAAAAGCACAAAAGAAGACATTTGTACAGCTACTCCCTACAGTATTGTCAGCATTGGCCTGCTCTCAGGCTGTGGTCACATAATTCAGCCCTGCAGGCAAACTAAATTGCATATTGATTCGCATTCACAGTTTACATGCTGTCTTTGTTTCATCTAGTGCTAGTTCCTGTGACATAACAATGCCAGGAGGGGACATGGCATGGCCCTTGGACCATCTGTGCACAATATGAACAGCCATTACTGGGACTCAACAATGAGTTTTGACATTTCAATAAGCCCATTCTTATGTTTATCACGCCTCTGTGTCAGAGAGCTGTTCATTCATTTCTGTTGTCATTCTGGAGAAGGTAGTTTGCAGAGGTATTGTACTGCATTATATTGAGAGGGGGTCACAGGGGTTTTCTTTTATTAGATTGCTTTTAATTGTAACAGTGTGCCTTACAAACTGGTAGCTCAGTGTGTAATCATTAACTTAGGAGATAAAAGTTGGTGGCCTAGTGGTCCAAGATCCCTCCCACACGTCTCAGGTCCAATGACATATACAGATGAAAATGTTTCTGTGATGCTCATAGATGTAACTGGTTGGAGTACTTTGTCAATAAGTTCAGTGCTACTTTCTACAAGTGCACTCTCTGTAAAGGGTTTCTTAGTTATTAGTTACAAATGATGGGTTACCAAGTTGTGAAAAATCCCTTCTCTGATTCGAGTGTACAGCCACACATCATCTGGAAAAGATATATAAAAGATCTGGTCCAAAACTGATTTATTAACAACTTATTAAGCATCTATTAATGGGTTACTAATGTTTATAACGCCATTATTAACAAATAGAAAGTATAAACGCCAGAAAAAAATGGATCTGTCCATTTTAGTTTCTTATTAATGGCTTATAATCGATCAATAAATTATATAGTTACAACTCTTAATAAAGGTTGCCCTATTAGAAAGTGGTATCATAGTTTCTATTGTAGTGTGTTTTGTCATTGTTATTGGTACACAACAGTGAAGCTTCTGAGGGTCAAATTATTGGCAGTGTAACAGAGGTTTAAACACTTTTACTACAAGGCTCAACTATACTGACATGTTTTCAAAGCCTAGTTCAGCCATCAGCCTGTCTTCCACAGCCCGTCTCGAAGAAGTACTGTAACTGTAGCTTGTGTGTTATTGGCGACATCAGCGAGGATGACTTGAACCAGAGGGTGGAGGTTGCTTACATACTTGTAATTTACCTTTATTAATTACTCCATCAACCCTAATTACCCCTGGCAGATATTGACTGACACTAATAGACTGACAATCACATCCAGGTCTTACATAATCAGGACGAGTGAGCGTTGTCTGCATGAATGAATGCGGTGAAATTAATGTGCAACATCTGCGAAGTGGCATCTGACTTGTTTATTTTTTCCCTCCACCATATTACTGTATGCTGGAGATGCTGTGGGGCACAATGCGACATTCTGTAATGTTCCACTGATTCATTTACTTTCTTTGCATGAATAGACAGATACTTATGTAATTAGAAGAATATTGGTCAGGAAAAGATGGATGAGCCTGCCTGCACTGTAATTCCAAAATCGACTGTGCTTTTCTCTGAGGCAGAGGGTTTTTAATGTACTTTGATAATGTGGAAAAAATTATATACTTGAGAGGACAGAACATGAAAAACAGTCCTGCAGTGAGAAAATTAAAGGCACCTGAAACAACTTTGTTTTGTGAGTGACACAGCAGACCTTTCTTATTATGTCTTCAATGTTTTTAATGTTTTCAATCCCATGAAAGGTACATTGTTCATATTTTGAAGATTGCTGTATCAATGAGCTAAAGACTGTGTGGCATATGCTGTCTCATTTCATTGCAGCAAGAGGCCATTTCTAAAGCAACAAGAAAGCGCTGTCATTGAAGTGTGACTGTGTACATAACGCTGTATCTGTTCCATTTTCAGTGAGGGAGCAGCACGCTCAGTAACCATGCTGCACAATTAGAGTATACAAATGCATGTTGTTAAATATGAGTGTATTTCATATTGATCCAATCAATCCCTCCTGCAGTCCGTAGGTGAAACTGAATCTTACTTGAATTAAATTATAAAGAGAAAACTGAATTATTTACATACTAATTGTTCAATTAATACACAAAATATAAAGGTAAGATATACTATATGTTCTTTCATCACATATTAAAACATTTTTTCCTTCGGTTTATTCCAGGTTTACCTATGAGATCGCCCCTGTCTTTGTGCTGATGGAGCAGCTGACACTGAAGAAGATGAGGGAGATCGTTGGCTGGCCCGTTGGAGAGGGCGATGGAATATTTTCTCCAGGTGAGAGCCAAACGCACGATTGAACAGGAGCTCAATAACTCTTCTGCAACACTTTATCAGATACCAATCTTTTCACTACTGAAAGATCTCATCAGACCAATGAGGGCAGAAACACTTAAATCTTTTATTTAAAAGTAGCAATACCACAGCGTAGAAATACTCTTAATACTCTACTATTAAAAGTCATGCAATAAAAATGTTGTCAAAAGTGTAATAAATTATACAGAATGCTGCATTTCAGGATAAATTTAACCACCTTAAATACTACTGGGTAGTTTATTCCAGGGGTTCCCAAACTCCTTCATGTCGAGGATTCCTACAGTAGATCAGATACCTAATTTGAGAGTATTTTGTCTTAATGAGTATTTTCTTATTTTTAGATTTCAATATATTGAAGTATTCATCGTCAATCAATGATCACACTGGGGTCACAATTACAATCAATAAAAACAATAAACCTTATCTCTTCCATTGTAGTTCCACCTGCCAAAGGACATAATAAAAAGTTAAAATATTCTGTTCCTTATTATGTTGTACAACCCACTCAAGGACCCCTGTTGATCCCTGGACCCATAGTAATTTATTTGTTGATTACGTAAATAAATGTAGTGGAGTGAAAAGTAAAATCCTTGCCTTCAAAATATGTGTCGTATAAGAATAAACTAAAACAGAATTGCTCAAGTAAAGTACAAGTACTTCTAATACAGTACTTACTCTCTACCTCTGTTGGTTTCTACAGGAGGAGCGATCTCCAACATGTACAGTGTGATGATTGCCAGATACAAGTTCTTCCCTGAAGTCAAGACCAAAGGCATGGCAGCTGCACCCAGACTGATCCTCTTCACCTCAGAGCATGTTAGTCTGACTCTGTATCACTGATTATTGTTATCTGACCATTTATAAGCATTTTTATCACATAACATTTGACAGTTAATATCAGTATCTGACTGATGAACGCTTGTTCTTGCAGAGCCACTATTCCATCAAGAAAGCCAGCGCAGCTCTGGGCTTTGGGACAGAGAACCTGATCCTTCTGAGAACAGATGAGAGGTTTGCTTTATACTTGACCTGTGTGCAGACAGTCGGGTAAAAGATCAAATATCCGGATGACTTATTACTGTGTGTCTTCTTCTTTCCCAGGGGGAGAGTCATCCCTGCTGATTTGGAAGCCAAAGTAATAGAGGCCAAACAAAAGGTGAATGTCAGCATCAATGACTCAGACATCAACTTATTTATTTGCTTCTATTAGTGACTCCACACAGCGGGAAACACTCCTCTGAGCCACGGAGTTTACTTGTAGCAAAGGATATACTTGTGTGTACTGGAGCAGAGAGGTTATTTCAGTAAGGTTAATGCTTCTGTCTGCTCACATGTGATGCAGGCCTCTGGTATAAAGTACCTCTCCTGGAAGTAATCCTTAAAAGGTAAAGTGATGGGCAGACTAGAAGAAACTGGAAAGAGGAAGGAACAATACGAGTGCATCATTTGAGATGTGTTTTAGCCCAACTCTTTGATGTCAACAATCACACGGAGAGAATGAACATAACAACTTGAATTCAGCCCAGAATTGTAGCAAATGTCTTTTTTTCTTGATGTTTTTGGTTTGCAGGGGTATGTTCCAATGTTTGTGAATGCCACCGCTGGAACCACTGTCTACGGAGCCTTTGATCCCATCAATGAAATTGCAGACATCTGTGAAAAGTACAACATGTGGCTTCATGTGGACGTAAGAGATTCACGATCATTTTCAATACCAAATAACATCTGTTAAGCCACTGTAATAGACATTTAGCATCCTTACTGTTACACGTGTGCTGTGTCCTCTACAGGGAGCGTGGGGAGGAGGTTTGTTGATGTCCAGGAAACACAGACACAAGCTGAATGGAGTAGAGAGGTAAAAGAACGCCATATATAAACACATAAACGACAATTAATGCACAGAAAAACATGTTGGTTTTTTTAAATGGGTATTTTTACACATCAGGTTCAGTGAACACTACTCAGTCTGTATATGACATCATCAGAGTTATTCTAAACCTAATGATGTCATCAGGGTTACTCTTGGCATGGGCTTAGGCGGGGAGGGTCTAACATACAGTAGATGCTAAACGAGTTGCATTGTGGGAAATGTAGCCTCTGGTGTTTTTTATAAATTTTTTCTCATTGGTTTTTTATTTAGTTTTATTTTTACATTTTATCCTTTTATTATATAGCGGACAGTAGAGAGAGGACGGGGAGATAGACAGACCCTGTCTTCATGGACGTACAATAGTCAATTACTGGAGTTCCCCCTTTAAAATCTGTGCAAAATAGTGACCAATCTCAGATCTATAGTCAGACTGCAAATGTTATTCTGCACATTACTTTCAAAAGGCTCATGCACACAGTTATTTCAATAAAACTGGGGGGTTCAGTGTCTTCTTAGATCACACACACACACACACACACACACACACACACACACACACTCGCAGAGCTGTGTTTACTGTTTCAATATCTGTGCAGGGCCAACTCAGTCACCTGGAACCCTCATAAAATGATGGGCGTGCCGCTGCAGTGCTCTGCCATTCTGGTCAGAGAGAGGGTGAGCTGCTTGCACACAATACCGCTCCTGCACATACAAAACATAGACACAGACAGCTGTTTTCTGCTGTTTGGTAACCTTTATGTTTTTTAACATGCTTGTGTCCATTGCAGGGGTTATTACAAGGCTGCAACTCCATGTCTGCCGGTTACCTCTTCCAGCCAGATAAACAGTACGACGTTACATACGACACAGGTGACAAGGCCATTCAGTGTGGACGGCATGTCGACATCTTCAAGTTCTGGCTTATGTGGAAGGCAAAGGTGTGAATTATATCAGTTCAAAGCCTCTATCAACCGTGCTGCCATATCTAGAATGTGATGGTGACAACTCTTGTTTTGTTTTTTGTTTTTTATCTATCTTAAAGGGAACAGTCGGGTTTGAACAGCATATTGACAAGTGCCTGGATCTGTCAGCGTACCTCTACAATAAAATAAAGAACAGAGAGGGCTACCAGATGGTGTTCGACGGGGAGGTGAGATCACTATTTCCACACCCACCCAAATATTCACTGTACTGGATATCAGATGATGCAGCAATAATGGAAAACTGTCTATACTATTCTTATCTGGATTTTTCTGCTTTACAAAACACCTGTTTGTCTTTTATGATAAATGACTACAACAATATATTTAATATCTTGGTTTTAGGATTGATTGGACCATTTTACATTGCTGACAAGTTGACAAGAAAAGCTGAAATTACAGAAGGCAGCTTTATCGGCACTCATTACAAATGTTGTTCCCATTTTCTCTTATCAGCCGCAGCACACTAATGTGTGTTTCTGGTATTTTCCACCGAGCCTACGTGGCTTGCCTGACGGTGAAGAGAGGCGAGAGAGGTTGCACAAGGTAATGACTCATCAATCTGCTTTTTTTTAAGCCTGCATTTTCAGCTCCGCTGCCCTCTTAGATTGATTTGTATAGCACCTACTTGGCTTGAAGGATTCATACAGTAAAGTCACAGACAATTATGCATGCATATTCATAACACTGTATGTATGTTGTCCACAACAGGTGGCCCCAAAGATCAAGGCACTGATGATGGAGTCTGGGACGACTATGGTGGGCTACCAGCCACAAGGAGACAAGGTCAACTTCTTCCGCATGGTCATCTCCAACCATGCTGCTACCAGGTCAGACATCGACTTCCTCATCGAGGAGATTGAGCGACTGGGGAATGACTTATAAGAGCAGCACCCACACCCTTTTTCTCCCCAAACACTGGTGTTTTCCGACTTCTGGGGAGCCTCGAGCTTGGCTTCATGTCCCTTTTGTCTCATAAAGACGTTGACATTTTTTGCTTACAGGTTTTCTCTGGCAATGCACAAACAAATAATATGCCATGTGTGTCCCTTCTCTGTCTCTTCTGTCTTTACAATGACATATTTTCAAAACATTTGCACACGGTTATCTGAGTGACAACTTGAGAGAATCACAAAAGCACACTGGTATTCTTGCTAAAAGCGTATGTTAAGTGGAAATAAACCGTAATAGATTAACACTGGTTACTTTGCACGTAAATATGAAATAACAAGAATATCTGAGCACTTGAATGATTCTTTCTATAGCAGCTATAAGAAAATGTCATTTTACTGTTGTACTATATGAGGATCAGTAATAAAACAGAATGAGATCAAAATATTTTTTCACAAGTGACAGAGCACAATGTAGGGAACCTTATTGCATTGACATAAACAGTATTAATGTAAAATATATAAATATACATAATATATACATGATGTACTGACTGTTGGTGCTCCATGTCGTCTATGTAATTATCAAGCCAGATGCACCGCCACATTGTACCCTAGCTGTTCCCTTTGATATTACATAGGTGGAAATATATAACACAGTCATTGTAACAAGTACTGTACTTGATTCCTGTGTTTTTAGAGATTTTTGTGTAGATTGTGTATAGTATTGTTACATTGCCTTTGTGCCAAATGTGTCCTAGTTTTACAGTGAGAAAATCCTATATGTAAATCGAACATACAGTATAGTATGTAATAGATGAATCACTTTATTTATATCCAGATATTATAATTGTGAATAGATTATCTGCTGTTCTGTTCCATTTGTAATGTATCCTCCTTCCTGTTTGGAAACTGTATAATATCACAATGTTTTGAATAACATTGAAGTCTTTTAGTGTATTTGTGAACCAAAGAAGGGTTGAGTTACATTTATGAACATGTACACAGCTCTTATTCTCCCTTATGGATGATGGATTCAGATGTTTATATAAGAATACTTAACTTACCGCCCTTAACTTTAGTGCAATCTATGTTGTGTAACTGTGCAATGTCATTGTGATTCACTGACTGAATGTTGTCGAGACACTTGACTATATGTGGGAGGCATGACTGGCAGTGCGGCTGCTACTGCCGGTGCTTTATTAATGATAAAAAGCACAATGCTAAACCATGATCATGGGGCAGCTTTTATTCTATGGACATGATATGATTGTCTGTATTATAACCGTGTTAAGTGGAGTAAAACTATAATATGCAAAATTTTGTTTGTCTTTACATGCTCATATAGGCACACTTTTATGTTGAGAAAAACAATGTGAGAAACTGGGATTATGTATCATTAAGACTTTTTGCTTGAACAATGAAATGGACAGTGTTTGCTACTGTAATACGATTTATTGAACAATTGTACATTCCTGAATTAGTGGGGTGAGATATCCCTTGTTAAATTCAATGTAGGCACTTTAACTTCATGCCATCATTAGCAGAGTATTACTGTTGTATCCACAGCACTAATAAAGACATGAGCTGTAGAACATCTGTGGGCACAATTTGTTGCAGTTTGTAAAAGGACATTTGAACTTTACAAATATATATGTGTGGCGAACAACACTGGAGAAGACTTACCTTAACTCATGTGCAGTTGGTTTTAGTCCTTCAAATGTTTCTCTTTTCTTATGACCTTTTTAAAACCCAAAAGATTTAGAAGAATTTAGGTATAAAGCCTTCCATTTGCCACAATGATGAAGAGGACAAATGCTTCACATGATGTTATTACACCAAAAAGGAAAACATGTCATAGTTTTACAGCAAATATATATTCCTTTTGTTTGCCAAAAAGAGAGTATGACATCCCACATAGTGTTGTTACTTCAAGGTCAGAGATTATGAACAAATAAATATACTACTCACATTATTTGGGTTTGGGGGGAGCAGTGCTAGAAAGTTTAGCCAACACTAATCACACAAAACATATAAAAATACACTGTATTCAAAATGTTGGGATGAAATCATAAAGTATCAAAGTAATAAAACCAAAAGTTAAAGGTCCAGTGTGTAACATTTATTAGCAGGGGTGAAGCGAGTGAGTTGCAATCTGCAACTACACAGCTAGATGCCACTAAATCCAACACAATGGACCTTTAAGGATGTTTTTGTGTTTTGTAAAGAGGGCCCATGGGACTTCATGACCCCCAAAATAAAACATTGGGGTTAAAAGACAGTCAGTTTCTGTCACTGGCTGTTCATCAGTCTCTGCCAAAGAATGACAGCTAACAGATGAGAAAACTGTCCCTCTGCTGGTACCTTTAGACAAAATAAAAAAATATGCAAAATAAGTAGAATATATGGAGGAAAATTCACAGTGTGACAGAATATATTGTCTATATAAAACTCTTTGGTAAGAGACAAGTTTGGGTAAACGTGCATGTTTTCCTTTCCTTGCCTTTCTTTTTCTCTTTCCAGTCCACCTGCTGTCACCAGCCATTGGTCAGATTAATCACCCTGGAGGGACTTTTTATTGGCTGATCATCTCACAGCTGAGATTTCACGAGCACCCCCTGCCAATTCCTTCACTCCTCTCATTACTCACACTTTTAAGATATTTATCATAAAACGCATTAGACTGTGCTCTCTTAACATTTTTTTTCTGAGGCGCCTATTTCAAGGCTCTGCCTGGCTGCGTTTTATTTCGACACCGCCGTAGAGGGACTGGGCTGTCTCGGTGTGGCTCTCCTCCCCATCCTCCACCAGGCAGACGCTGCTTTCTTTGTTTCATGCTTCAGTGCAGCAATCATTACAGACCCGGTGTCACTGGCTGCTTTGAAAGTTACAGGGAACAGAGAATTAAAGGAATAACTACTCATATAATGGAGTAATAGAAATAATAACCCTTGACTTCTTGCCACATCTAAAGGGAGAGGGATATTTTTTTAGGGGGGAGGGGGGGCAGTTTTTTGCTCTATGGACAGCAGTATCATTGAAGGTTAAACGTGCCAAAGCATAATGACATGGCTAATTTGGAAGCAGGTGCTGGAGAATTTTGTAATAATTGAATGCAAATAAAATCCTATAGTTTGTCACAGTTTAGTAACTATGAATGCCCACCCAAAGTGGGTCACATAACATAACCACTGAACCAATCAGTTTATACAAATATCAGTCAGTCTATTCAGTATAAAGCTAAATGTTTCAGAGCTAAGTGTTTGTATTTGGTATGTAATGATAGATAAAGTATGGAAAGAACAGCTGATTTTGTCTATAAAATTAATATTTAGTAGTATTACATCCACAATCAGCATCTCCATCAATTCTAATTACAAGCATAATTAAACTTTGATCAAGAAGAGATCAGGCCAGTAAAATAATAGGGTGCTGGAGCAGTAGTGTTTTTGCAGTAGCTTCTGTCTCTGGTGGGTGGGTGGGCTTTGGCTCTGAACACCAGACTGTGAAACACTTAATGTCTGTCTCTGCACTAGTCTGTTCACCCTCCATTTCACACCTGGCACACACACAAAGGATTCAATACCCATTAGAATATTTCAAATGAAACAAAAGGCCATCAAGTTTATTGGGCTCGTTGCATTGGACTTTTCTTTCTTGCGTGCGTTAATTGTATTTGTACTAGGGACGTGTTATTTTTGTTGTTGTTTGTGAATATTTTGAGGGGAGAAAAGTTTCCTCTCTCGCACACAATAGGTCGCTCATCCATTTATCCTTTCTCAGCTGCGTTACTTCTCTCTCTTATATATCCATGAGTCTTGTCAGTGGTTTCCTGATGTGCCAAATATATCTCCCGCCCCTGGGAATCACTGCCACATTAGCTTCCTGATAGATACTGACGTCCCCATTGTGTAAGGCAAGTCTAATGAAATGATGATGATGATATTGACTGCGGGCTGCTTGCCAGCCCTTCCCCCTCTCTTCTCCACACATGCAGCTATGGTGACAATTTAGCCTGAAAACTCTTTCCTTTTCTAACCTTTATAGCCTTACTTACCAGTCCACAGCTGAACACGGGCAGAATTCTTGCCCTCATAGTTGTTCAGTTTAAAGGTCAATAATTATGTGTTCTTGTGCTGTAAAAGGCCTTTATGTGCCTCCACAATCTGTTCATTTAGTTCTTAAATTCAAGCCAAATAGCAAACGTGCTTGACATTAAAAAACAGCGATAACAGAATCAATTGCAACACCTTAAGGCCTCTGACTTCTAAAGTAATTATAATGGGTTACACTTATCTAAATAGCCTCCTCTTATTGACTGCGTGTCCACGCCTTGATTAATCTTGGCAGAAAGTAAATTTCAAGCAGGAGATTAATAGTCCAGAGACTGTAACTTGCTTGTCTCCACGGCTGGGGAGTGTAAACCTAATGTGGCGCTTGTTAAAGTTGAAAGGCTGCTAGTAAATGTCTCTGTTGGAGATTTTCTAAAGGAATAAGCATGAACCCAGGAGCAATTACACTGCAGCTAACCAAGTCTCTGTGTGGTGATTGCTATCATGCATGCTAAATGAACAAAACAACCTCTAGCACATGAGAGTAATGTAGTGCTTTATAGACATTTCAAGTATGGTCAGCTGTTTTCTGCAGGATGACTAACACTTTTCTTGCCTGAATTGGATCTGTGGGGCGGGAGAGGACAGAGAACATGTGTCTGATGTTGCTGAAATTAAAATGATAAACAATAAAGACGTGATAACTACTTGTACTGGTGTTTGGCTCTGCTGCTCTGTCATCTTAACACAGGCTTTTCTAATTCACTTAGCATTTTATCTCTGCCTCCCAGCGCAACATAGTACATTATGTCAGCACAGAGCACATATTTATCAGACAACCCTTTCATCCTGCGAGAAATGACCTCTCACAGACGCTCCACATTAAGCAACTAACCCTGACAATAACAGCTTATGATGTTTGTAGCTGTGACTTTGCTTACTGTGTAGAAATGCACTCTGTGTGAGGGCGGCAGAGAAAGCGAGGGCAGAGAAAGCAAGGGGACCTATAGATATTTATCAAATTACAGACATTTTAATTTCTGGCGGCTTCTTTGTTAATGTCTTCCTCGCCTCCTCAGACTTGTGGTATCTGTGGTGGAAACGCCTGCACAAAAGTACATTGCTTTGCAGCTTTAGTTGTAAATTCCTTGGAGGACTGAAGAAGTATAAATCTGAGAGAGCTATCCAGAACAGTGATCGCAGAGTTTTAAGGCGTCAGCAAGCTGCTGCTGAAATACAGAGTTTATTTATCTGCTTCTTGAAGGAGCAAGTGTCACCATATAAAGAATATTTCTCGCTGGTAGTAAATAATAGATATGAAGAAATGTTACAGTAAGGAAAAAAATAGGATTAAAGCTTTAAAGTGGTGTGGTATCGATATTAGGGCTGCAACTAATGATGTTTTCTTTATTGATGAATCTGCTGATTATTTTCTCCATTGCTTGATTGTTTGATTGATTACATTTGGTTTATAAAAACATTGGTAGATAGTAGGAAATGCCCATCGTAATTACCCAGAGCCCAAGGTGATGTCTTCAAATTGCTTTTTTTTCTCCTCTAAACAATTAAAAATATTTAATTTACAGTAATGAATGACAGGAATAAGGAGTAAATCGTGGCATTGGAGAAGCTGGAATCATCAAATGTTTAGTATTTTCCCTTGAAAATTTTACATAAATGATTAATCATCAAATTAGTTGCCAATTAATTTTCTTTTAAACAACTAATTGATTAATCATCTAATCACTTCAGTTCATTGTCTATATGTAGATATTAATATATATATAAAAGAAAAAACTGTTGCTGAAGCAGGATATACATTCTTATATCTTACATATAGAACAATAAAAGATCCAAATAATCTCAAATCATAAAAAATAATGTTGTTTTCTTTTGCTAAATGCAGAATTACTCAGCTCTAAGATGATGAGCCACAAGCATTAAATGATGATCTAGTGACGTGATTACTTATGAAACCACACTTATAGAGATTATAGAAACACCATAAAGTGCAGGTAACCTAGGGTCCTCCTGGTTTATTATATAATGCAGCCACATTTGTGTCATTGCTGGTCATCTATGCTCCACTAGAACCGAAAGGATTTGAGGACAATATTTTGGTTTTCTTCAAAGGTCAGACCATCTTAACCCCTTCAGACCCTGTGTCCATTACAATGGACGTCACTTGACAGGGGCTTCTTTTTTACTTTTTGCAACATTTAACAGACAAAAAATAGGTATGATGTTGTCATATGATGTTGGTATTTTAAGAATTGTTTGGACCCGATGTCCATTGAAATGGACAAGAAAAATAACAATTAAAGGGTTTTGATTAAAAACATTTTTTTTATTGATTCTCATTTCTGGTTGCATTAAGGATGGGAAAAAGTCCTTATTATATTTTTCACAACCTTGGAACATAAGGCGGGTCTGAAGGGGTTAATGTGGGAACGGGGTGAAACATTCCTGTCACTGAGCTCCTTTCAACAGGTTATGTATTCTAGCGTCACATCAGTGCCTCCAGAGATGTTGGTGGCGTTTGGGTTGAATTAAGTTTTATAGCATTGAGGAAATAACCAACCCCACATTATTCATGTTGAGCATATTTGTGACTGGTTCCTTTATCTCCAAATAGTCTTGCAGTTAAAGTACTCACTTTTTTGTATTTGTCTTTAGAAATACTGTATTTCATTTTTAAAAGTTATATCAATTTGGTGATTTTAGACATGTTTTAAGATAATATTTCTCTTAATTTACAGTCAAATTAATAAGAATTAGCTTTCTCTTTCTCTCAGTGTTTGCACATTTTAAGCAAAGCGGTAAAATACAAAAGGGTAAAATAATGACCATTATTCTAAAGTGATTATATGAACTACAATGCCGGTTGGGAATGTCAAGAATACATCACACCAGTGCTTCATCTCCTCTCCTGAAACATGCATTTTAAGCTTAAACCATCATCCAGTGAAGCCTGCAGAGAGATGAAATCAAGGTGAGCTCTAGCGGACACACAGACTGACAGGATAACTGATGATTGATGAGGAGAATCACAATGCTGAGCAAGTTTATTTCAAATTATTTGATAAGAGCTGCTGCACTACAAAGATATTCTGCTACATATACATTAATCTACTCTTTGAGCTCATGTTCTTTATAGCACTGATGATGTCCCTTCGTATCACTGTTTGATCACAGAGACAATTTTGTTCCCCGGCTCTCGTTCTTGCTCTGGTGGGATTATATTATTTGATTATAAATCAAAAGCAGCTGGGATCTGAATAAAAAAAACTAAAACTTTTAAAATAAAGCTGAGGTTATCTCCGATTTTGCTCGGCTACGTTAATGGTTACAGATGGTGACAGCGAGTTACTGGCTAACAGGCTCATTACTCATCTTCCAGGAGATTTAAAGTGGGGTGTCTTTATTCTTTATTCTCTAATCAACATCGTCCCACACATATTTTTAAAGAGAAAAAATAGAGAGAATACCACATTAAGAGTGCTGAATTATTGATGCAATATTTTACTGTCTTTCAGTCAAACAGTTGACTACTTTTATTGACGTACATCATCAGATTTCATGAGCTTATCTTGTTTTGAATAAAATGTCCTCTGCAAAGTTATGTTACCTGGCAACAGCAATAAGATAAGAGCAAAAAGCACAGTATTTTGAAATATTGTGGTTAGAGGTTGTAAGTGGAGGTCATGGGCAGGAAAATCAAGTTCCTCTGGCTCCTCTTAGTGCTCTTAACGGCATTTGCGAGAATCCACCGGGTCTGAATGAAAACAACCAATCAGAGTCGAGAAAGATATAAAGACACTGAAGATAGTTGATTGTTGAGTCTCTTCCTAGTTGGTATTTGACGATTTGGGAATGAAACTCAACCATTGGCAGCGTATATAACGGACAAAGCTTCCGGGTCGGAAAGGTGTCTTAAAACCTGCATTCTCTGTAAAGGCCAGCAGGGGGCAATAACACAGCGATAACATTCACTCTAATAGAGAAATTACTTCTCACTTGATTTATGAGCTCACTAAACAGTTTACTAACTAGTTTATGGTGTCAATCTCTAGTTTCAAGTTTTCTACCATACATTAAGATTCTCATTTAGTAAATTTCGGCCCAATTTAGTGTAAAATAGATGATAAAGCCACATATGCTTTTGGGCGTGGCTACCTTATGATTGACAGGTCATTCTCAGCGAGTCCGTCGAGCACGAAACTCAGATCAAACTGTCAGACTAGACAACGCTGATGCTGATCAAATAGAAAGCAAGATTCTGTTACTGCGTTATGATATCTCTCATAAAATCATTTCAGTTTATCTGTAATACGAGATTGTGTGTGATCAGGCAGGTCGCTATTGTTTCCTGCTGCCATACTCTAGACTTAAAAACGATACTCCACAAACCAACGGGTGACGTTACAATAGGTTCACACTTGGATTGGTTGTTTTCGTCCAGGCCCGGTGGATTCTTACAAATCCCATTAGGAGCACCAGGATTTCACATTTTATCTGTCTCATGTACTAACGTCAGGATATCGTGAAAGTTTCACCAAATATGACAAAAATGTTATTCGCATAAAAGTTACCTGATGCAGCTTTAATATTAAAGTAGATTTAGACACAAACCCACAAGATATTTGTGGATACAGAGCAAATGTGGTGCAAACAGTATAATATAATAATAAAAACAAAATAAAATAAAATAAAAACATAATTAAGTTGAATAAAGTTAAAACTGTAGTGTATTGTGCTCATCTTCATGCTTACATGCAGTGAACATGATGAACCCCATCGCAGTACACTTGTCACCACACACACACACACACACACACACACACACACACACTTACTATTGCACCACAGCGGAAGTGCTGGGAAACCAGGAACACACACACACACACACACACACAGACAGAGGCAGCAGTGTGTTTACGGACATGATCTGGCGGAGAGTCACCTGCTAACTCTCTCACAGCTAACCCACCACACAGTCAGGGGGGAAACAAACAATGGGAGGGTCTCAAAGCGTCGAGATACCAGGTGGAGGGACTGAAGGATACCACGTCCTCAGAGTAAGAGCAGGTTTCATGTGCCGGCGTTTTGTGTTTGAGACCTCCTGTTAGCTGCAGAGCCGAGGAGGAGGAGGAGGAGGAAGGATGAGCTAGCTAATATCCAGTCCAACAGCTAAAATATATTCCTATTTATGTGTTCATTAAGTGACAGTGGTGTGATTGGGCTCCGGAGAGGTTTCACTCATTTGTGAGTCAATAAGCAGATCGCCTGTAGCAGCTAAAGCTAATCTGCCAACACACCTGAGGGAGGCAGCAGGAGCTCAGTGTTTGTGTCCGTGGTGTTAATAACGCCCACACTCCTTCTTAAGATACACTGAAACTGTCTTTTGGTTCTCATTACACACACTAGTTCATTTCTCAGGTGTTTTATAAGCTTGTAAGAATGGATATGATTTGACATTGTTCATTAGTATTCAAGCACACGTTCACTGTTAACTGCATATTGTTTCTCCTGTCCGTGAACGCCTCTTTGGGAGCCTGCAGGATTTTGCCAGAAGAACCGGTGTGGTTACTCTAACGATAGCTGCATGCTTTGTGAAGATGGGTGTGTGTCTTCATTTTTAAATAAAAACTTCTCCCACCCAACAATGAGTCTAGAGACACTTTTAGTCCAGAGAAGAACTGTGGAGCAGTGGGTTTATGGCCCATCCAGCAGAGGATTACATTACATTACACACTACAATTCACCACAAAATGGACCAGTGATATTTGCACATTGTCACTGAACCTCTGCAGCTGGACTTCAGGGAGTAAGGATCATTATGACATTAACATTAGACACAGGAGAGGTGCAGCTCTTACAGTCAATACTGAGCCGCAGACTACAGGGTGGGACAACTACATAAATATCTGTATTGAGTGAAGTGTTCCTTATCATCATGAAATCACCTCATGAAAACTGGACAGCTATGTCAATGCATTAGTCCTCCTTGGGAGAACACTACTGAATGATGCACATTATATGTCTATGATTTAGATGTCGGTATACCCAATGCTGCTCCGTATACCTGCGTATACCCTGCACTACATCACTGACTTTACCCTGATATATTCAATTTACTGTCATAGAAAAGTAAGAAATATTCCCATTTGAGAACCTGTTAACTTGGCATTTTTGTTTAAAAAAAAAAAAAAAAAAAAAAATTATTTAAATGTAGGGGGTACTCTGGCTTGGTATTTTACTTTATTAAGGGAATATTAAGGGATTGGTTATGGGTACGGGTTTCCACCATCAGTTCATTGTCATCAGTTGTGGAGGAAGCTGCTAATAAAAAATAATCCAGTTTGAATTTTAGAGAGGTTAGCACGATAGCATCAGAAAACTCTTGATTGTTAATTTACACAAACAAACAATAAATCATATTTATTAGTTCCACTACATGTTTCCGCCTGCTAAATAACTACATTGTAAACTGTTGTCTCCTCTGTGTCAAGGTATGTGTCTTTGACTTAAGAACAAAGACAGTCGAACAGTATACCCGAGGGCTGCTCCAGGGAGCAAGATAACCGGTTAAGTCAGGCTTATTACTGAAACTGAAACTTGGAACTGGATTCAAGTTACTGAATTCTTGCTTTCAGAATGTTTTTTGGTCACAATCAGGAAAAAAAAGAAACAGAAAGGGACTCAGTAATATTTGTCCAGCATTTCATAAACAAAGACAGATATCTAATACTTTAATTTAACTTCATTTAATTTATTTAAATATTATTCTTAATTATTCTATAGGGAGCATATTTCTCTAGTCACAGATTTTTTTCCTTCAGTGTTTGGTCAGTTTTCAAGATTTTAAAAGCATATAGTTACCTGCACATTTATGTGGATCTCATATTCCACCAAATCCCTAAGATCAGGGGCCAATTGCATGAAAAATTATGTAGATTCACGACTAAAACTGTGTGTACGCCTGATTCTGTTTCATAAGTTGCAATCATTGTGGAACTTGAATGCACATGCGTGAGCCTCTTTCCCACAAATGGATGTAGAAACACGCTTAAACATACTGTATGTTTGCATATCGATACTTAAGCCACATCACCACTCATTAGAGATGTCAATGAGAAGAACAGCAAAGAAGTAGTGCACCATGGGTAATGTGACATTGCAGGCTATCCTGCTGGAGCAGGGCTTTAGAAGATGAGTAAAAGTTGCTATAAAAGGATGCAACAATACTCAGCTGCAGCATTTAAACAATGCTCAAATGGCATTAAAGGGCCCAATGTGTTCCAAGACAATATTCCCAACACCACAACCACCAGCAGCCTGAACCGTTGACACAAGGCCGGATGGATCCATGGATTCATGTTGTATATACAGATATTGAGGTTCATTTGACCAGAGGACGTTCTTTAAGTCTTCCACTGTCTATTGTCCTGTCTTTATGATGCTGTATTTTACAGGTGCAGGAGAATTCACCCGGGCACCGAGCAGGACTGGAGCCATTCTTTGATTTCATCATTTCCATCCTTGACACTAGACTGGTAAATGTACTATAATAGCACTAATAAAACCTGCTCTAGCTATTGGACCTGCTTTAGTACGTCTCCTATAGTCTTATACATGTTATGACAGGTGATTTGATTTGATTCTGATCTTTGACAGAACAAGGACAATGACACCCTAAAGGAGTTGCTGAAGATGAACGTGGAGAGGCCCATCAAGATGCTGTTGTACAGTAGCAAGACGCTGGCAGTGAGGGAGACAACCGTCACGCCCAGCAACATGTGGGGCGGCCAGGGGCTTCTGGGGGTCAGCATTCGCTTCTGCAGCTTTGAAGGAGCCAACGAAAATGTTTGGCATGTCTTGGTGAGTGTCACCATCCTGAATGGTTCTTACATGCATGTCGTTTTGATATATGTAATTATAAGGTTTTAATTGTGTTGATAAACACTTTATATTGAGCTTCACAGATATGGCTAAACATATTTTATGTATTTTATACATATTGCATACAACTCCAAATTGTGGTGTAAGATAATGTGTTTTTATACGTTATTGTTATCACTTAATATGCCTATACATGTTGTCTGAGTCCAGGAAGTGGAGCCAAACTCTCCTGCAGCCCTGGCTGGTTTGAGGGCCCACGCTGACTACATTATAGGAGCCGACACCGTCATGAACGAGGTACTTGCTTTGCCGATTAGTAGCAACGCTGGCTTCAAGTTGGCAACAGGTCAACATGCCGTGTATATCTGCTCTTTCTGCAGAGTGAAGATCTGTTCTCCGTCGTTGAAACCTATGAAGGGAAGGAGCTGAAGCTGTACGTTTACAACACAGACACAGACAACTGCCGGGAGGTGGTCATCACACCAAACTGTGACTGGGGTGGAGAGGGAAGGTATGACAGTCATCAAGGAAATCATCTGCCTGAGTTTGACTTCTGTTGCCAGTTGAAAGCCATGACATTGTTTACACACATACAAAATCTGGTGCTCAGCCTCTGCTGCACGACTAACTCACACTTCCTAAACATCAGCTTTAAATGACAACAAATACAGTCAAATAGCATCATTTTAACATTAAATGCATTTTAATGTTACCTAATAAAAAATGTCAGCTGTTTGGACGGTATTCATAACTAGGGTTAGAAATATTGGGTTTTTATGTTTTATACACATTTTAGTCCAGAATTAATCTTCAGTTTAGGTTTGGTAGTTATATTATCCCCTCTACGCATAATGGTGCATTGACCGTGTGTGTGTGTGTGCGTGTGCGTGGGTGTGCGTCTGCAGCAAATCTCACATACTGGACCCATAAGCCTCATATTCTTTCATGCACATTTATTAATCTTTATGACTCTCTCATGGTTGCAGTGATTCGCAATTTTTGAAGAACCTATTTTATTGACTGCTCTGTTTTATACCACCACTGACTGTTGACTTGTCACTCCTCTAAACCAGCCAGTAGGAGCGCAGCATTCACCATTTTACGATATGCATTATGACATAGCAAAGAGCATTGATGGCAATCTGCTAGGCTAAAAACAAAACGTACTTTCTTACATTTTGGCCTTTGTTGCGGCACAAAAACTGACATCATTAAAAATGTTTGGCCTCATCTTGAACAGGAGCATCTGCAGATTAATTTGATACCCAATATGTTATAATCCATCTAAAGTTAGGCACAATATGAGAGAAGATGTTTGAGAATTTTTTTTTGTTATCTTGACCACCATCTTGTATTCTGAGTCCTGCATTTCTAGATGACGTAACACATAAACACATGATGCACGTCGGTAGAGTCTGTGTGTTCGCGCCACAGACTCAGTTCAGTCCTCATTGTTCTGTCATTGATGACTGTAATCTTGATTCACTGCAGAATCATTTCAAATTCTTCATTTTCAAAAAAATGCCTCCACATCACACGCTCTGAAAGGTAGAAACTAGAAGCTCATTGGACCCTCGACCTCTCTACAAACAGGTTACATGTAGATGTCTTTCTCTACACAAACAAACGCACAATCAATCAGTAATCTGTGGCACGAATGTACAACATCCATACATTTTCCATCGTAGCCTACAACCAATCTTAATGTGTTAATGTGTTACAGCATCTGTAAACGCCTGCCAGGCCGAGCACTGGGACACACCTGGCAGAGATCTACCCTCTACTGAGTGCACTCTTCTTCTTTAGTTTCTTTTCAGTCATTTTAATAGCATCGTTCAAGACAGGATTTTTTATATTTGCGATGTAATTATGATTTAAATCACATTAATTATTACTTATTAAACAATTTAATTTGATCCTCAAATTAAACAAAGAAACTAGAAAGTCATTTTGTTTTATTTTACTGCATTTTATATTTATAAAAACTTGTTTTCCTTTTCCATTTTACAGGCAATGTCTGTTATGTTTTAGTTTCAGACCCCCTTGCTGTTCTCAGTAAATGTTAAATGGAGTCCAGCTGTCTAATGACAGCAACAATAGCATTTTGTGAACACAAGTTTAAAGTCGAGTCTTGCCATCCGGAACCCCCTCAGAGTGTGAGGTTGCCATTTCACATCATCTTTAAGGCTGCTGTGAAATGTTTTCACCTTCTGCCCTCACAGTATTTCTGTCTCTTCAGTCTAGGATGTGGCATTGGCTACGGCTACCTGCACAGGATACCTACACTGCCGTTTGCAGAGGGCAAGAAGATCGGTTTCTCCGCTCGGACTCAGAGTGAAGCAGCTCCTCCGCCTAAAGATGGCTTCACAGAGGTAACTCAACGTCTTAAAATAAATAATTGCATTCAGACAGAAACATTATCATGATGTCATGTAGGCTGCAGATGTTGTGAACATTTATTGAGATGAGGTTCATTTTGGTTACCAGGTCGTCCTCTCTGCCGTCATTCCAACCGTCCCACTTGCCGTGTCCTCTTCTGCATCGACTGGATTAGAGCAGTCTCTCACCGGCTTGTCAGTCAACTGTAACCCGACCGCTGTCGTTAGCAATCTGCAGACAGGTACACTATCATCCCTGTTAAAAATATCCTGTATGAACTGATGTGACCTAGCTATCGAATTAACAGATTCTGTAAAAAAAAAAAATTGTGTGAGAAATTCTAGATACTTGTTTAGACATCCGATTTTTGCTTAAAGAACTAAAAGAAATACACAAACCAGAGACAGTTAAATGCCCATATTCATCGTTGTTCTGGTAACATATAACATGACAATAACAATTGTGTTCAAAACATTTTCAGGAGCTCCTACGGTCCCACTGACGAGCCAAGTCCCCTTCTCACAAAGCGTTCCCCTGTCTGTCAATCCTGCTGCCACACTACCAGGTTAGTAGATATTATTTTAGGTTTGGTGCCAAAGTCCGCTAACCTATCAGAGTCTAAAATACATAATATTTGTTGCACAGGTTTAATGCCCTTACCGGGAGGTCTTCCACCCTTTCCTAATTTACCAAATGTAAATATCACCTTGCCAGATGTGGGCCATGTATTGCCATCTGGAGTTGGTGGATTACAACATGCAGGTATTGTTTTGTGCTTGTGTTACTTTAAACATTCTTTATTCTTAATCTGTTGTTTTAGATAATTCTTTTTGTCCACAAATCCCATGAAAAGGCCAAAACCAAGGATGAATTGTACCATAGACCCCCACAAAACTATTCAAAACCCATCACTGTTGGACATGCGGTGACATTTTCCCTCAGAGATGTACATGGACAGTATATTCTGATTTAATCCTGTATACACCATCTCACTGCTGTAAATGCTCAGTAATCGGAAATCTATTTACTCAGTTGCTAAAAACTACAATGCCCAGTTGTTATAGACAATTACTAATTAGTGGCGTTATTTAAATTAGACATTTCTTTACTGCTTTGTCTTAATGTCCTCGGTAGGAACAAATGGACTTCTGGTCCAGTGCCACAGACGGGGGGTGGGGAAATTGGGAAGTAGACAACGTACTAATGCATTGTTGGTTTTGGACTCTTAGTGGGATTTGATGGCAGTAATAGAAGTACAGATTATATCCAGCTCCATCCTCAAAAGGTTTTTAAAAATAAATGTATATGCTGCATTTTTCATTAACTTCATTAAACCTTTCACACCTATGCAGGAGAAGATAAGTTTTAAGTTTGCGTTGTGCTCCGCAGGTCTTCCACCTCTCACCCTGCCAGGTGTGGTCCCTGGTGTAACTCTGCCGCCGTCTGACTTTGTTCTTCCCCCAGTCAGTGCCAATGCAGCTCCTGTTGTTAGGCAGGACGCCGCTTTTCTCTCCTCCACTATTCAAATGAACAGTATTCTGACTAAAAGCCCCATCCCATCATCACCAGTGACCGCCTGTGAGTCCATAAATATCACAATGACTGCAGACTCATCCTAGCAGAGAAGAGCAGGTTGTCAACTTCCTCTGAAGTCTTTACACAACAAAGCAACTCTCTCGTACAAATCTCGAGGTTACTGGAACTGTGTTTTCCTGTGAATGTGTGTCAGGCAGCATCGCAGTCCTGCATCTTAAGAACAGTTTGATGGCAGAAGGAATGTTACATGAATCATGCAAACCGAGTTCAACTATACAATCTGTAGCATAACAGTTAAATAGTTCACAACTCAATCATGGTAATAGCTGTACTGACAAAAACTTTGTAGGATTTTTAATCTTGGCTCAAAAAAAGTGTAAGATATGTGGGAAACAGTTTACTTTTAAGTGTTCAAGTTAGTATCCTTGCAGCTTTAGTGGTCTAACTACGGAGCCCCTGAAGGGTCATGATGGAAATCTCTATCAACTTCTTTTGAACTCCCTCCAGTTATAATACACTCCTAGTTTAGGGAAACGTGCTGAAAGGAGAAATGATCTGACACTTTACATTATCCATTCATTGCTCATTACTCCTTTCAAAAATCCAAGCTCTGACAGTAAACATCCACAGATGTGTGAGCACAGCTGTAACTGCTCTGCCTGGCTGTAAATATGGTTATTGCTCATACTTATGGTGGTTAAATCTAAGATGCTATGGATGTGGCTACTATGACTACTCTTTACTGCTCCTAATAACATTAGCCAAGAAAGCATTGTTAAGCCTCATGGGATTTGAACTCGCAGTATTTCAATCAGATATGACGTGTTACCAATACACCACAGGAGGCGAATGCCGTTTAACTACAATGCTCAGGCAGCACAACGCCTACAGAATATATAATAATACAGCCTTTCTCTGTGAATCAGAGGTAATGCTAAAGAGTGTCAGACAGAAGAATGTCAATGTGGCCTTTCAGGAGCTCTAAACTACTGATGGTCTTCAGGGTTTAGACGGGGCAGTAACTTATACTACTGGGGATTTTCCTTTAGAGAAGCAGGTTTGCCTTCTGCAATGCAGTAGTTATTAAGTAGAACGCTTTTGGTTTTGTAAAATAAATGATTTGTAAAGTGAGAAATTGTTACCTTGATTAAACTGATGTATTTTTACTATCTCAGCCTCTGCTTTTTATTTTTTATATTTGTATTTATATTCAGCTTATGTTGTGGGCATCCTTTGTACACAAGCAGTACCAAACAGAGCCACCGAGTGCCAGTATAATCTCAGAAATTAAGACACATGCTTGGCAGATTGCATTGCTGAAATTTAAGGCGTGTATTATCAGATGATAAGCATGGATGTTCACTGAATGAACAGGCCGAGATATATCTTACAGTACCATTCACTGGGAGAGAAAAAATGTTTCCTGGTATTTATTATTCACTCTTTGCAGAACTGTACAATCTGTACCCGAAGTGGAACATACAGCCCTTGAAAAAGTAAGAGCAACAAAGCAGCAAAACACTCCAAGAGACTAGTTTTACATGGGGAAATTTTAACTTTTTACACGTTACTGCTGCAGTTCAAAATTTGAAAATTCACCTGTACAGAATATACAGTCTCCAATTTATCTGTTAATTAATATTCCTGCATAGGATTTTATACATTGTCATTTTTCTACATTTGGTTACTTTGTGCATTAAAACGTAAGTACGCTGCCCCCAACCTACATGTCACTAGATGCCACTTGTATGCTACACATTACATTCTCATGGCTAAGTAACTCAAATTAAAGCCTAACATTTGTGAAAAACAAAACATTTAGCCAAATCAATAGTGAAATCTTTGTAGTTCTATAAAACGATGACTGTCCTCTCCTCACAGTAAATTAACTTCTAGCAGCTGAATCATTTGCACCCTGGCAGGACCATGTTATTTAATCTAAACGGCGGGCTGCCAAGTCTCCCTTCGGCCCTTTAAGGCTTTATCCATCTGCAACATCTGAACAAACTGTCCACTCACATTTTCTTCAAGGTAAGTTGTCAGTTTCAGTGCTTTTGTCAGACCCTAAAAAGATCCTTTTAAAAACATAACTTCACTGTCCCTCCATTCATCAAGCCCTGGTAAACAAGTAGAAGCCTGTCACAGGTGAGGAGGCCAGGTGAGCTCTCCCCACCGGTGTCCTGCTCTTCCTGTTGCTGGCTGTTCCTTCTCCCACAAGCCCGAAGCTCTGCAGGTGGGGAGCAACTTGGTCAGTTTGCCAGTTTTTTTTTCTTTTTGTTGTCACAGTACAAGGCTGTCAGTATGAGATGATACTGGAGGAGGCAAGTCCCGAGCTAGCAGGACTCATCTGCAGATTTCCAGAGGAGCTTGACCTCCGCATGTGAGGGAGTAGGTAGGGGTCGCTTCCCATCTGGTGAACGTCGATGCGGTCCTCCTTCCTGTATGCCAGACAACGCCTTATGAAGGCCTGGAGGGGGGAAGAGATGGTATAAAAACATTCATTAGTGTTTAAGATATATTTTCTTTGATAATACAAAACCTAGCTGTGTCCCTTTTGTATGCAAGCTCGCCCACCTTTGCTTCATTACTGGCAACCGGCTTCACAGGGAACTGAACATCGGTAGCTTTCAATATGGTGTTCTCCTGCAGGATGTCTTGTTGTGACTGATTGTGGCCAAAAGGCTGAAAAAGAAGGAGCAGTGCTTAATCATCATACAATTAATATACAGAAAAATAAACATTAGAATCGATATTGCCCTCCTCACCTTCCTTCCGTACAGACACTGAAAAAAGATAATGCCCACAGACCACACGTCCACCTTATTGGAGATCTTTGGAGGTTCTTTACCAACCACAAAACATTCAGGTGGCAAGTACCTGGCCAGAACATGTATAAAAAAAAAACATTGATTAGTGTCTCGAGTCAATGTGCTTAGTTACCAAAGTACTGTAATAAAGTACAATTTCAAGGTACTTTAGTTAAGAATTTCTATTTCATGCTACTTTGTACTTATATTGTACTTTTTACTCCACTACATTTAACAACAAACATAACCAGTAATTTTACTTCAGATACTTGTTGATTAAACTTGCATCTTTACTGCATCGCTACTTAAGTGAATGAACACCTCTTCCACCACTGTCTGTGTCCTTATACTGTACAGTATGTGATGTATGTATACACGGGGCATTTCTCCTCACCAATACGTCCCTGCACCCTGGGATGTCAGGTCCATCCCATCTACGCCGTAGTTGTCGTCATCCATGATTTTGGATAAACCAAAGTCAGTGATTTTGATTTCCCCACAGGCTGTGCCGTCCACCAACAAGATATTGCCTTAAAATCAAAGTAGAATATATCAGCACTAGAGAAGAAATGGCTTACCATCACTTGGGTGCTTCAGCCCACAAGATAACCGACACTTTACTGGCACAATCTGATTTAATGTAGAATAACGGATATTTTCTTGAATTGATGTGCTGAGTCGTCGGTTGTCTAGAAGGTTGTGTTTACCTGGCTTAAGGTCGTAATGAATGATGGGGGGTTTGATTTCATTCAGGTATTTTAGTGCGTTCACAATCTGCATAACTATCGACCGTGCCTCCTTCTCAGACATTAGCTTATGCTGTTTCAAGTAGAAATCCAAGTCGTTGCCTTCGCAGTACTCCATGACAGTGCAAAACCTAATGGATGGGGGAAAAAAAGACTTACTAAGAATAATGACACACATCTAAAAAGAAACCAACTGAAAAGTCCTGGAAATGCTTGAACGAGGATTTCTTCAAGTGCACTAACGTGTCTGTGTCCAGTGAAAAGTAGTCGTAAAGTTTCACGATTCGGGGGTGGTCCAGCTCCTTGTGTATTCTGTACTCTCGACAAGCGTGCCTGTATAGAGGAAGGGATAATTATGCTTTTATTAGCAACCAAGGCATGAAAGTACAGGTGCTGTATTCTGCACTGACAGTCGAGCATTGGGCTTATGGAGAGGAATAACAATACACTGAAAGCAAAGGGCATCAGAACAGCCTGTACGTCACAACATTTGAAACCCTAATTATAGTATACAGCAGGTATTTCCACATGAGCCAACATACTTGTGGTAGTTCTCCTTTTTCTCTTCTCTCCAGTTCTTGTTAAGTTGGTGGATTTTCACAGCAGCATATCGTTGCTCAATCAAGTCAAAGGCCTGCACAGAATATGCACAAAAAGTTGGCTTATACTTGAAAAACAAAACATGGTAACAGTATTATATTTCGTTTTGTAACACAAGATCAGCATTTAATGACTTACCTTGTAAACTTCACTAAAGCCCCCTCTTCCTAGAAGGTGTAGGAGCAGATATCGTTCATTCAACGTTGGGTGGTCTTTAAATCTGTGAATGGAAAAAAAAAAAATCACAATCAAAATTACAGATATAGACTTATGTGTGAATGAAAAATTCTCCAGCATTAGCTTTACATGACCAATGTGGGAAAAGACGAGAAAACTTCATCCAGTAGGTGGTTACTTAATATCACCACTATATACTGAGGATAGTGGCCTTGTGTGCACACCATGTTCCAATGCCAATGCAGTAACTGTCAAAGAAATTGATTCAGACTCACTGTGAGCTGTCTTCATTATTTATTCTCTTCAGCTCCCGAATGTGAAGGTTGCGCACTCTCTCCAGACGCTCCAGCTCCGCCTGGATCTCAGCTTCTTCCTATAAATGATTCAAATGCACAAACACACAAACACACACAAGGAACTTCAGAGCTCTGACTACAAGGAGGAGAGCTCATCAAAACCCACTTGTACACAGCTGACTAGTTCTGTATTAAATATTAACGGTTGACTTGGTACAGAGTCTGTCAGGGGCTGCCTGTGATGCTTATTCATCGGGAAAACAATGAATACATCGACAAACTACAGGCTCACTTCATCCTTGGGGTGATTCATACAAAAGGGAACAGTGGTTCAGCTCAGGAAATAGAGAATCAGTCTGAATATGTTCGGTGGTGGTTATGTATTATCCGCATACAGAAGACAAAGATTTGCTACATTTAATAATTTACTGAGTCCAATTAGGGTGTGACTTCTAAACTGTGTAAAAGCGCCCTTGATTCTTCTTATTTCACATTGGGCCCTGGATTGAGTTACTTATAAAATATATTAAAACACATAAAAAAAAAAGACAAATCCCCCACCGAACAAATGAAAAAATGTTTTCATAAAATGTTGCTTGGGTTAAGCATTGGACTTACCTTCTTGAGATGTCCAAGTCGCAGTTTGAAGATTTCTTCCTGTTCATGGTATTCTGCTAGTGTCAGCCTTTCCAGGATGAGAGAGATATGGAAGAAAAACATTTGCTTTTGTCAACAGAATCTCTGTGTTTACTTAAATTAGTACATTCAGTTGTTCTCTAACTGTGCATACAGTCCTTAAACTTGCTTTGCAACAGCTGAGTAGGCAAAAAAGTAAAACAGATTTTTATACACTGCCTTTGATGGGGAATGGCTGCTTTGTTATGACATACAAAAGAAACTATACTTACAGCTGAGGTAGGCTGGGTTTTAGAAAGGGATCACTTTCTGCTCCGTTCACTGCCTTGGTTTTGCGTTGCTTTGGCTCAGAGTTTGTGGTTGGTGCTTGGGAGTTGCTGGATGATGGAGGTTTCCTCTTGGCTAGAAGTTTTCTCTGCCTCTCGATGTCTTCTCGCTGTTGATTTATCGACTCTTGCTGTCTGCAGATGGAGAGCATTATTCTTTGTTAGATGAGATTACCATTTCCATATCTGTGTTCCACAACAACATCTTATCAAAGCACTTAATTTAGCACCATGTTAGAGATGATCAACAAATATGAAAGCTGTAGTGGGGTGATGGTTTGGCACTCCACCCAATTACTCTACAGTCCGGTTCACAAGCAGAGACTTCGAAACGCTAAACTATTATAGCCTACGCATCAAGTCTCAGGTAGGGCTGCAGCTAATGATTATTTTAGAAATCAAGTATTCTGGCAATAGAGCAATAGTAAATATACAGATTAGAAAATAAGACATGTCTCTTAAAATGAAAAACTAATTGGTTTCCTCTAGGATTTTATCAGCAGTGGGCGGTAAGGCTTCTCTGGACACGCTCACTGTGGAGTATTTTAAGTGGGGTATTTGTATTTGTTTTGTTTAAGGAAACAATCTAATCCTTCTTCAACTTCTGTAGGATACTCACAGCTCTTTAAAGCAGCCAGAGTCTTTCCCGGTGTGTGAGGGGTAGTTATGTTACTTTACTCAGCCATAAAGTGTGTATATAAGCTTATGTTTCAGGATCAGTGAGTTGTGTTTGCTGCCAAATAAATAAGAAATCCCTGTTTATGTATCGTTACTACAGCGCCTTCTTGCACTCTCAGAGTTAGTGCAGACTGTGAACAGCTAGTAAACAGCAACGAATTAGGTTAAAGAATTACAAATATTAAGAATTATATTTAAGAATTAAAACTAAAAAGAAGTAAGGTTCTGCAACCGGCGAAGGCAGAAGCTGCACGTGATCAGAGGATTGATCAGGTTTCCCTTGTGTTTTTTTCTGCAGAAAAACAATGGCAGTTGCTAAATAGCTAACTTACCCGTTCACAGTGAAGCACTTAGGTAGGGGAAAGTGGGGCCCGTGTTTGGTCTGTTCAAGAGTAGCTTATCTGAATTCATTCAGCAGTGGAGCTGAGATAATCTCAAAGTTCAAGGTAATTTATTTGCCATTGTATAACACAAGGATACACAATGAAATTAGAGTTTGAATTCCTTCATGCTACACACATAGACCATAACCGTAGGGACGAGTAGGAATTACAAATGTGGACGCGAAAGCTGGGAGACGGATAGGCTGCTATTCATTGTAAATGGGAACTGCTGTTGCCCACTGAGCTACTGTAGCACTACAGGGGGACAGCACCACTGAGAAAAGCTCAACTTTATCCAAATGTCCTAAATAAATGTTTAAAAATATGAATTACAAAAAAAAAGTAAAACAAAGAAGGAAATAACATTATGAATAAGATACGGACAATATCACTTAAAGCCTCTTACTTCACAAGATTTTGGAAGGCATAGCCGTCAGTCCACTGTTCTGTGAATGAGGCTCCATGTCTCACTGTAGTGAAATGGCCTAATCGAAGTCTATCCTGCATGCTTTTCTCCCGACAGGCCTGCTTCTCCTGGGTGCTCTGAAGAACAATACATAACACAGATTTGCATGTGGGTTTGCCAACTCGTGTAAATACTGAGTGTGCATAAAAGGTTAATACAAACAATAAATTTACCTTTTCTATGAGCAACTTCTTGCTCATGGTGATGCATTTATTCAAGCGTTCCTTGTACTTTTCAAGTAATTTTTGTTGTTCATCTATCTGTCTCCTGAGATCACAGTTTGCCTATGAAGCAGGAAAAAAACTTTAATCAGCAGCTACACAAATTATATTATTCTCCCAAACCCCCAATTATTTAAAATCCTAAAAGGCTGTTTATATGGTTGACAGACGATACAAGGTCTGTTCTATTACCAAACATTATTCAATTTGTTTAGCACAAAAAGTAAAATCACAGACCAGTCAAGCCAAGGTAGTTAACAGTAAGATCTTCTCCTTACCCTTAGCAAATCATCTATTCTCCCCTCCTTCTTCTCAAGGTCTAGATTCTTAGTGCTTTCAAGGGCAGCCAATTTCAACACTGTAAGATCAGTCTGGAGTGGAAAATGACAAAAGAAGATTTTTAAAAACTTTTAGCAGCAATGTCAAACGCATTTAAGAGCAATTACGAAGAGGTGGTGGCATCTGGACTTCGCACAGTGGTCATAGTCTCCTCACCTGAACAAATTTGACTGCTAGTTGCTTTGGATGTGTCATGTGGTCCCCAAAAGACAGACTAGTAGGAGATGAGCTATTTTGTCTAACCTGCAAGAGAAGGGAGAGCACGTCTTTTATAATAGGGCAACACCAAATGGAGCCGCATAAATGAAAAAAATAAAAATGATGGTGTGACTTACGGCTGTGCCCTGAGCGGAGTGGGAATGTGAGTTCTGGGGTGAACGGATCACTGGTGGGAGACCCCTCACTGGACTGGACCCATTTCCTCCCTGGAACTGAGAGGTTAAGAGAGGAGAAGTGAAATCACTGCCTAACATTTGATAACAGCAAACCCAGCAGTGGCTCTATTTCTTTCACAGTGCTGTTATTTTAGAGACAGGAAATGGATTATCCCTCAGATGTTGAAAGAATAATTACAACACATTATTCGCTCAACACTTCCTTTCAATATATGAAACATCTGACACCAAATTGAAAACTTACATCAAAATAATCACTTATTTTGGGTCCTCGCACAATTGATTTCCCTGTTAAGAAAAGAGATGGAAAAGTGTGTTATTGAAATATTTCAAGAAAATACAGCAAGTAAGAGCCGGAATATAACCAGTTTAACACAAAGACGCTCACCTTGGCTGCTCTCTGATTGGATCTCAGGTTTCCTTTTTCTGCCTCTGGTTGTTTCCGACTGTTTCTTCTCTGGGGTCTGAAAAAGAAATTTGATTTAGTAATGTGTTACTGCACAAAAACACTCTGGTTGTGTCAAGCTACTTGTGGGGATAGTCTAAACAAGTCCAAATGTTTATATTTTTTTTACCAACTTGACAATAAACTGAAGCTGCATTAGGCACATTTATTTATACCAACACTGAGTGACTCAAATGACTCACTGTAATGCAAAAATACAGCTGAAAACCATGACAGACTTCAGCCATAACAATAACAGTTTTAATTCTATTTTGACTTGTGTGCCTGCTCTCACTGCAGTTTTTCAGCTTTCTATCTAGTCTATTAGATCTACACTTAGAAAGATAAATCTTATTTACACACAAAAAAGGAATAAATAAATGTAAATACAATTAAAGTTGTATTCAATCTCCATTAAAACAATGTCACTCTATTAAGGCTCGTGTATGCTCACCGGTCCTGACATGTAGCGCGACAATGTGACGTCACGTGAGTGCCAGAGCTGAACAGAGGTGTCGCAACTGAGGAAAAGCTACCGACTTTGCTATTTCTAGGCACTAGAAGAAGAAAAGCAAGAATTTTTTTTCCCCCGCCCAAATCAAAGGATCGTACAGATTGTCCATCTTCATGTTTCCGCTTTGGCGCGCTCAGCTAGAAGAAAAAAAAAAGACTGGTGCACGACCTCGCACGACCGGGCCTAAATCCTGGCGCGCTGGCGAGATCTACGTCATTTTGACGTCACGTTGTCACGCGACAGGTCGGGAACGGCGAGTGTATAAGAGCCTTTAGTTTGACATCCCTCAATCTAGAGGGATCACTACAAATTGCGGTCTTGACTTATGTTAACCACAGTGGTGGAAAATACAAATAACAATCCCTTTCAGGATAATTATTCATTTTAAGATTTCCATCATGTACCTACCGAATAAGCAGGAGAGCTGCCTCTTTTCACGTCTGACCCCTGTTAAGTAAGAAATACAAGAGTTTAGGAAAACATAAAAAGAGTAGCAAAATCTGTGTGACGAGCAGATTCTGTTTACAAGATAGTTGAAGGTCTTTTAGTACATCAGAATTTCATTGCAAATAGAATAAAGAGTGAAATGATGCACAATGCTATATTGTCCTCATAACCCTAATTTATCACAAGAACTATTATTTCACATACTTTATGACACCCAAATCAATAACTTTGTGCAGTCAAGGCATTTGTCAATAATAGCCGGTCTGATCTGAGTTGTCCTTTGTGAATCATAAGGAACAATATCATCAGAGAGTTTCCAGTTTTTGTAGAAATAGTCAAGGTTAATTCAAAAAAATATATGTCACTGCAACCTTAGAGGGCATTCAGACAAATAATAGCACTAGTGCAAAACAAGACACGGTCTTGGCCGTAGTGGTGTGAGTGTACTACTGGAGCATACCAGAAGAACATAAAATATGGACATGGAAATCCTGTTTGAAGGCTAATTAAATACCAGGACACAGCATGGTAGCTGGCATCCCACGCTGTACCAATGCAGTGGTCTTACTGAAATTAATGAGGAAGCCTTTGTTGGTCTGAATGTAGTCTTGCACACTACACGATGGGGAGATATAGGTCTGTTAAATTCACAGATGGAGGGTCCCAAAATGTAGCCACATGACCGAGTAGTTGATTTAGGAAATCTAACAAAAATTCTTCATAGTGTCTGAATGATGGTGGTCATGATATCCATTAGTTTTAGTTCTTTTATTACTTTGCAGCGGAGGAAAACTCTGATCTGTCACTCATTAATGAGTCTCAGCTCTTCATCAATAGGCAAGAATGTGAATGAAATATGAATGTTAACATATGGGTATGTATTTATACAACTAATTAACAGACCACCTAGTCTAATGTATATGTTGTGTCAACAGGTTAGTGTACCTCTGACTCTTTGTCACTTAAGGATCCCAGGCTTCCAAAACTGTGATTTGAACATTCATTATTGGTCAAACCCTGAAAAACAAGAAGATAATTTTAGTCTAGACTAAAATGCAGTAGTTTGAACAGTTATGCACAAACAGTGACACTGCTGCAGATTTACTCACTTTGGTTCCCCCACTTGTGCTGCCAGTGCTGCCCCCTGTGCTGCCACTGACCCCGCCCATAAAGCGTGCCTCCAGCAGCTCCTGTCTCCGGGGGTCCAGGCTGTGCAGCTCCTCCATGGTGCCTAGGAAGATTAGCAACAATTCACAGTATGTCTAAGTAATTCAACGGTCAGCTTAATTGAAGCCTTTGGATGCCCGCTCAGGAACGGATGACCGAGTGGAAATGAACTTGAGAGCAGAGTTATGATAAATGTAACCTTTCTGTTACATAAACAAATCTCAAACTCTGACAGAATATAGGCCAAGACCAAATTAATGCTCATTCCCTAATGGCATATCCAAGACAGGTTTCACTCTACAGTAGTGTAGCACAGAGGAGATAGTCCTGGTACTGTTACCATTACCAGATCTACTAATGGCAGTTTAATACTATTACAACAAAAATCCCCAAAATAATTTATTACAACTGAAAACGCGGAGTAGAAGAGAAGTTGTAACGGACATACTGTGCTACAAACACTATAATCCTCCGAATCCAAGAGCAATGTTTCGACTGCTAGGCACTGATGAATACAGTGCTGCTGTGGGACTGTTACGTGAGCTCCCTGGGCTTCAGTGTTGCTGCAGACAGAGAGGTCTGCTCACTAAACCTGTGCTTTAATGAGACAACCATTTTGAATGTGCAAAGGAATCCATTTGAGTGGAGGAAAACATAACAGATTGAGACAGTATTCTTGATCATAAAGTACAGAATCATAGTAGGTAGAAATAGGGCCTGGTTGTGGTCAAACAAAGATTAGTCAAGTGATGAATGTGTACCAAATATAGACAAATACTAACTCTTAAGATCCATTTAAAGCTACACGAACCAATCCACTATGACGGCAGCATTTGGAGTTAGTCTTCACCTCCTAATAGCAACATACCAGTAATACTACTGGCAGGGAGGGGAGGGGGGATCAGTGCATTTAAACAGTGCTCCAGGGAACGGGCACAGAAATGGCTGATAATGAAGCAAAGACAAAAATCTCTTTTAGAATGAGGGAAACAATACTTTTTATTTTTTTAAATTATAAATTAGCTGTTCGGACAACCACGTACTGATTACAACATGTTGATCACGGACTTAACTAATGTACTCAATACCGTAGCTGTTGTAGAAATACTACTGTGTGTGTAATGGCAACTTCCTTGTTGACATATGCAAATAATACCAAGTTTCACATCTCAAAGTACTCTTCAACCATCTTAGATCTGGACTGAACATGGACTTCATTTAGGCCCAGAGTTGTAGTGTCCCACAGATTGTGCTTGATACACACAACAAGCCTTAGCAGAAAAAGCTAAACAAAAGGCCATTCATTATATCCTCAGAAACAAAAACATTGTCTACTACAAAGCCAGGGCCAGCAGACAGGCCTACTTCAGTGTGCAGCTTGAAGCCACTTGAGAAATAACAGGTAAGATACAGCCGACTCACTAAATATATCAACTTGTGACTATTTTCCAGACGAACTCAAAAGAAAGATGATCAAGTAGGTGTCCGAAACAAAAAGCACAAAATGGCTCATATCATTAAATCATATCACCTCCATACAGTCAATGTCATCCGCAAACCCAGCATCAGAATTATACTTCATTGTGTGTGGATGAACAAATGAACCACATACAGACCCAAGAACTATATCCAGTGAGAATTCAAAACAGCAGCAGAGATAAATTAAAGCATCAATCACATTTTTAAATAACCACCATTGTGATTATAGTTTTGGATTAGGATTAGGATATTTTGACAAAATGTCTGACTGACTAACCTGTTGGTCACTCATTTGAAAACAGGCTTGTGATTGATGTAAAACCACATTTATTGATACAGTCATGATTACCAATAAATCTCTGTTTATTATATTAAGTAGTGCACTGAAATGTAATGGAGGTGACAAGTCTAGGAACACAGAAGCAAAGTAAATGTAGGCAACATTCAGTACTTGTGTGACTATAACTTAATTATCAGATGCATATAATATCTAAAGGTAAGAACTATGCACCATAATTAGGATCTGTATGTGATTTACTAAAAGACATTTCCCTGGATTAAGACATGTATTCAACTGTCAACCTAAACTGTTTATCATAACTCTCTTTTCCTATCATCCCCACTATACCATAACCACTTACTACAGAAGCAGTGATCAATTTTCAGGAGTTTGTAAACTAACCTTTGCTGACGCACTTTTTCCTGATAACACCTAAAGATCACATGAACAGTCACTACCACATGCTTAGAGACTCTTCTGTACGTAGAAAAAAAGGTAAATAGGACAAACCTTTCTAAATCATCTGACAGACAACAACAGAGTCATCAGTCTTATACAACCACAGGCTGCCAGTGATTGCTGCATGTGGCATCTGCACCAATTAGAGGGCAAAACAAAAAGGCTGAGCAGGAACGCAATATGTGTGATTGTGCATCTTGTCATTAACTAACAATAAAAAACAGCAGTGCTAAATATTTAGTCCTGTAATTGCCAAGACAAGTTCTCACTTCATTTCCAAGCTATTCAAAAGAACGACAATGTTCACCTCACTACAGTTTTACTGGCATGTATAACTCATATAGTGGATAAATGACTGGCATTCAGTGTTTGCTGTTCATCATAACTTCAACTTAAACACTACAATATTCACCCGCAGCTGTTGTAGGCATTCAACAGACCCTGTCTGGTTTTACCAATAAAAACCATAATCTTTATGTAGAGCTGTAGCTTTAAAAGCTTTCCTACAGCTGCTGTTCAGAACAATGTTGGTTCTTGCGGAGATGGATCCACAACCATATCTCACTTTTCACCCAGTGTTAAACATCATAAACACAAATCAGCTGTTGGGTGTTTCTCAAGGATTTCCCTGTATTTCAGTCATGAAGGCCTCAGTGCATAACTATTATCTATATCCAAGCCCCTGCAGGAACAACTGGTTGAACCCTTACAACTCTTGCTGTGGATGTCATTTTAACTCCATGCTGCTCAGTCAGCAGAGTGACCACCTGTTTATGACAGACACTAGGACATTTTTTGTTTTTGTTTTTTTTCAAAATCTCTGCCTTAAACTTACTTGGATAACTTCCACCTAGTTTTAAGCATTGGCAACTTAAGCAAAAACAAAAACACAGACAACAAGTCTCCCCATTGTTCAGTATTTACAAGTATCACATTGATGTAGGCAGCCAGCACATAATAATGTCAACAAATGCATGAAACATTGATTACACAGAGGAATTAAGAATCTGCCCCCCTCTCAATATCCAGCAAAAGTCCTCCATCATTAATATCCAGTTAAAACTGCTCAGGGGGCAAAGAGACGTGTTGAACATATGAGATAAACACTTTGGGTCACTCCTCACCAGAAATGACCAAATAAGCTCCAGTTATTTAATTGCGTGTATGTTAGCATGCTGCACAGCCCAAAGCAAGCTGTATCCATATGGGGGTCCCTTCATTTTTGTTTGGGGCATCTACCATTACATTAACACTTCAGGCAAGCTCTTTACTCCAAGTTAGTAATACTAAAAAAAAAAAAAGGTCAAACAAGGCTACCTACCATCCAGTGCAGTAGCATCCACAGCAAATGGCTATCTTAAAGACCAACAACTACACTTAATGTTAGATTTATAGCTACTGACATGATTGAAGCCGATCTGAGACCCGTCTGCAGCGTTAAATATGATGATTAACGTCAGTCATTTAGATATTGTGATTATTATTGGGAAGGGAAACACCACAGTCAACACACAAAGGATTGCTAACAGTGCGATGCACACCTAACTTATGCATTGCTTGCCACCAATCCAGTGATATAACCTTAACCACATCACCCCCAAACAATGTGCTTGATTTCTCTGCTTCAATTCAACGTTACTGATCTATTCATTTCATTTTGTATTTTAACATCCATCTCTTAACTTGACTTGTGTCTGCTTGTAACGACAGCATGCTTACAGACGGATGCACCGACCACAGCGGTAACCCTTTATGCTCTCGTAAAGGTTTATCGCCATTATGCACGCATTTGTTCTTAGATTACTACACTGGCCTGAGCACAGAAACCACAGTCCTGTGTCATCGGTGCTACTAGCTAGCCAAACAGGCTCAATTGACTTTGGAGCCGACGCGTTACTGTAACGTTAGCTAGCGACCAGGTTTCACCAGCAAGATTTGCTCGGTCAATTTCACATAATTCCCATTAGTTATGCACAAAATTACCTAAACGGGCAGGTAGAAAACACATATACGTCTTAAAACGTTTAACGGTACCTTCCTGGGCCTTCACCACTGCCGTGGTATGTTGCTGAAAACACAGTCCGTGTTGGGGACGTGGAGAGCTGGGACCAAAGATGGCGTCCCCTCCAAACTTCCACTACTTTGGACACTCATCAAGCTACTTTTCGTGTGTTGGCACCGCAGCGCACACGGTTAATCTTTCACGTAAGAGTGTGAAAATAGCAGACTGGCATCACACAGTTGTTTTAACATGGGAAGAGTGGCTGCCACTGAGTTAAAATGTCTAATTTGTGTCTGTTTTTTAGGGCACAAACCTCTCCACACCTCGGCACTGCGTCCTGGCTCCGGGGCCACCTCTCCGTCTTCAAGTGGTTGCCAATGAAACGTCATGCATCGTGTGCAAAATTCTTATCGCGAGGGTGATACATTTTTTTCTTTACGTCAACAACAACACGAGGGACACACTGGACTGGACTACTTTGAGATTATAGACACGCTGCATGCACGGAGTGTGTATAGACACAGTATGCATACGGGTTGAAGAGTTTTATCAAAGAGCATTATGATGTTTAAATATAAAACTTTTTTTTAATCATCACCATGGGGATAGTTTTGGATTAGTTTTAGGATATTTTTGACAAAATGTCCCACTGACGAACCTGTTGGTCACTCATTTGAAAATAGGCTTGTGATTAATGTAGTTTTCTAAAAAACAAATGTAGTGTGTCTATAATTTAATAATCAGATACCATCTAAAGTTAAGCACTTACTAAAAGACATTTCCCTGGATTAAGACATTAAAGAGTATTCAACTTTTTTCTTATCATCCCCACTATACCATAACCACTTACTACAGGAGCAGTGATCAATTTTCAGGAGTTTGACAATGTAAATTAACCTTTGCTAACACACTTTTCGCTGGTTACACCTTAAGATCACATGAACAGTCACTACAACATGCTTAGAGACTCCTCTGTAAGTAACAGTAAATAGGACCAATCTGTCTAAATCATCTAATAAACAACAAAATAGAGTCATCAGTCATATACAACTACAGGCTGCCAGTGGTTGCTGCTTGTGGCATCTGCACCAATTAGAGGGCAAAACAAAATCCAAACTACTACTTTTAAATTATACACACTGCATACGTGGATTATGAATAACCACATTATGCACACAAGTTGTAGACTTTAATCAAATCAAATTATATTGTTATATGTATGTTGTAATCATACTTTTGATTTATCATCTCATAATTTGTCATGAGTATTTCTAAAATGCAAAAACTGTCTCTGGTCCATTTATTTAAGTACTGTACTTGAGCGCACATTTTAGGTATTTGTACTTTACTTATTTTTTTTTAGAAAGAGGCTACATTGTTCTCAGGACAACAATATAATTTCATTGCTGTTACTATACTACCAACAGTATATAAACTAGTTAAAATGATCTCAATCGTAAACCTCTACAGCAGTAAAATGCACTAGTAATATTATTCCAAAGTCATCATATACAGTAATAAAACACTGACCTACATACTTACTTACTAATACTTACATATTTTTACTTAAGTATAGTTTTGAATGCAGAATTTACTTGTAGTTGAGTACTTTAGCCTATTTGTAGTCAAACTTAAACATGAAAATAAGAAACGTTAATTTTACTTCAATCATAATCGTCAGAGTTTTTCATTTTTCAACTCTAATGTATATTCACTGTATTTCCCCCGTGGACCTTAAATCATTCTTGTGATTATATCACAGATATTAAAACAAATATTAATACAGTGATCTACAGAATATAAAATCAGATAACACCACAGCGTTGTTTGAAAACATGTTTTGTACGTTTATTGCATTCAGTTTTGTTGTTGTACACATACACCTTTGGTAAAAAATAAAAAAAACCCAAACAATCAGTTTGGATTAAATAAATACAAAGCAAAGTATAAAAATGAGTATTGCTCACAAATAGGCTGTTCATGGTGGGATGTTAAGATGGTGGATGCAATTTTCTGTACTTGCTCTGCATCCAAACTCGGAGCATTGCAACTTTCTTTCCTCTGTTTACTTGGAGTCGCTTGTCCTCCAGATTCTGAACTTCTTCCAGTCCAGCACTGGAAAATAAATCATGAACCTCTTCTGTAAAAAAATAAAAATAAATATATATAAAAACACTGTCAGTAACCAGGGATATAGCCAGGATTTTTTAAATACCGGAGGTCATGAGTCATGTTACCATTTCATTTATTTAGTTAACTGTTTAGATATATTATCTCCAACATGAAGTTGTAAATGCTATTTTAAAGCCTTTTCCTCACTGCCAGAAGTGAAATTCTGGTGTGAAAAGTTAATTCTTTATCTATTTATTGGCCTGAAAAACAGTCAAACTTAAATATACCTTGTCAGCGTATTCAAGTACCCACAAAATACCCATCCCTGTAAAATATAAACTCCCCCCCAAGGTTCCTAAAGCCTCCACATTCCCAGAGAGTACAAAAGACATGACCTCAGCGTCCTCAATCTACGGTCCTGTCAGCAACTATTTACTCCACGTGGGAGAAAATGCAGATCTCATAGTTCAGAATTACCTTTAGTAAAAAAGTAGACGCAGGTTCCATCTCCACGAGTGTAGAAATTCTCTGATAAACACCGTCCTGATTGTGAGAGATTAAAAGATTAAATTATTAAAAATGAAATGTACTGAATTATCAAAAACACACAGAAGGATATACAGAATATACAACAAATGAGGCAAAGGAGATAAAATGGCTGTATTTAGGTGTGTGTTTCTAGTTGGAGGCTCACCCTTCTTAAACCGGAGTTGTGATAAGTCATGTCTCCCATAATCACGGAAGAGGAATATTCCTCCAGGTTTCAGGTGTCTGGATAGTCGGTTCACAATTCCCTTTAGTCTGTCAATGAAATGTCAATTAGTGAAACAATAATGTACAGTACAATTGCAGCTAATGAAGATCATAAAGAAGTAACCGTGGACAAAACATAGGCTGCAGTATATGGGAATATATTCATTAAGGCTTTAAAACAAACAGCTTAACATGTAAAGTATTCTAAGCTGAAATGACTTCCACAGAGAGTGCTAAAGTGCTGAGGTAATACTACAGCCTAAAAATTAAAATATGCATGCTGCCATCCCTTAAATTCGTTTATACCTTCAATGTCAAGCAATATATTGTACTCCGTCACATAATATAGTTGAGATTTATATTTTGGGTTTTTGTAATGACATTCAGACAAAGACTGGGGAGAGTGAAGGTGAGTCGCGGGTGTTTTAGGGGATGTGGAGGGGGTCTGGCAGGTGAGAAATTATGTTGGGCTCTCCTTTGTCTTGTAACCTTCACCTACCGGTCTGGATGAATGGAGGAGAACACAAAGACTGCCAGAATAACATCCAGGCTCTGAGGAGGGAAGGGAAAGGAGGCCAGCTCCTCACAAATGTCATGGACAAAGGCATGGCACACAGACTCATCGTAGTCTGGATGGTCCTATATGAGGAAAACACAGAGGGCTGAAGTACATTTCCAAATGGTAACTCAGATACAGATTCGGGTAACCTGTTCAGTTTTATCTAAAACAGTAAATAGTATTTCCAAATTTCACTGGTATTGAAACAACGGATTTTCTGCCTTGCCATCACTTCCCCTTCATATTGCATATCTCTTAAATATTGCAAGGGCACTGTAACTTTGACCTTTGCATTCCCTCTGTAAGTTGCTGAAGGAATTTATATACAGAATAATTTTGCACTTAAATCAGGTTAAATGTAAATGTACTGCATAAATAATCCAAAGAATAAACTATAAAACAGGGTGACATAAATGAAAAGCTGCCTGGTATAGTATGTAATCTCAGTCATTCAAGTAATATTACAAATCTTTTACATCAAATATTACAAGGAATAATCAAATAAATCCAACTAATCCAAGGGTATGGATTTTATAATGGATAAATCTCTCTATATATGCAACTTTATATAGTAATATTTCAGTTTAAATGTAGTAAATCAATATCTTCCTCTTCAATTGAACAATGCAAATTTTAGCTATAAATATAATAATGCAATTTGTGTTGTGTTCTTGTGCTAAGACACAGTTTATATATTCCTTCTTAGGTTGTTTTTTTAATGTTATTATGACACAATGTTGTGATTTCAAGCCTACAGATTTGAACAGTTTTGACTGTAATCCATTAGTTCTAATAAAGACACATCTACTGTAATCACTCTATCAACATTTTGTTTTTATGCTCTTCATCTACTGAGAAAAGACTTGTTAAAGATAAGAAATATGTCCCGTTATGTCAGGATACAAACATATTCAGGCATTTGAAAATGAGTTTAAATATAGTAATAGCATACAAAAAAAGAAGATAATTTACATTGAAATTATGTTCAAGTCTATGCAAAAATATCATCTACAAATGACCAGAGCTTTTAGGCAGAGGTTTAAATTAACCTTTGGTACAAGTACACACATTGTTTGAGGGAACAATGGTCTGAACTATAAAATGTAATTTGAATCATTATTCTTGAAAGCTCAAAGACTGATATTAACACCGACTGTACAATAAATACATTACTTCATCAAATGTTAATGTAATCTGTCTAAATATTTAAGCAGTCTATTACATGGTTGACTTATTTTAAAACATTGGCTGTTTTAAAATATAAGTGATTTTAGTCAGTATTTCTCTGAAAAAATGTATTAACCTCAATACAGTCTATATTGTGCATGTTCATACCAAGCAATATTAGCAATGCTTACCTTCACCAGCTGAATGGCACATGGGGAGAAGTCACAACAGTATACAAATGCATCCATGTCTCTGTGAAACAGAACAGCCAATTTAACAACCCCAACAGTACAACTGTGTGATAAAGCACCTTTCCTTTCATGGAGCCCTTATTAGGGTTATCCACTGAAGCCAAGATTTTACCTTTATTCATTATTTTCTTAAACTTGCAAAGTGATGTAGAACAAATCTACAAATCTACAAAAAAAGTGTACAGATGCAATCTCTGTGTTAGTGAAAAGTGTTAAAGGGCAACTTTTCCAATGTTAAATTAGACTCGTATCTTATCCGAAAAACATGAAAACCTGGAATAGAAACTCACTGTTTGTTACACTTCTGCACTCTTTCCCATCACTGCAGAGGAATTAAAGCCTGAGGTGTATTTCAATACCAGAAAAATGCTTCCTCTTTTCCGTCCTCACTACTTATCCAGAAACTGATTTTAGTATCTAGGCCGCCCTCCAGGAGCCCGTTGTGTAAAGAGGCATACAGGCTTTTTTCACAGAAGACATTTTGACAAACATTGGAAAATAAATTGTGGCTGGATTCCTTGTATCTGCTTCAGTTTCAGGGTCCTGGTATTGTGTGTGTTGGAAGTATTTTGTAATGACACACACATTAATGCCCAATATTTTTTTCCCCACAGTTGCTGCAGTTTGAACAGCCATTAAAATCAGCAAACATAGTCAATGTGTATTTTAACTGTACAAGAAATATTTGCACTTTTCATCAAATAGTTCATAAATCTTGCTCCAAAAATGTTATATAGATATTATTGGTGATGAGCCACAGTTTTGTGTTTGATGGGAATGTGTACCTGGATAATGTAATGGTGCATGCACAATAAACACTAAATGGTAAATAATGCAATGTTGTATTGGCCAATATTGGGTGTTATTTGCTTCTGTAAACATAGTCTGCACTAAAATTGACATATGATCCACATTAATGACATAGTAGTTAACTTATTTTATGGAAAAATATCAAATATTTTTACTCACTTTACGGTATTAAGGATGGGAAAAACACTGTTACCAACCCCACATCCAACCTGTGAAGAGAAAAGAAACATTGTTGATATTTCTGAAACATGGAAAAGCACATTTGTAAATGCTGTTATTTGACACATTCAGTAGGGCAACTTATAGCTGACTACGTTTTATGTAACAATTATGTAATGGTCCCCATGCAGCAGTCTATATTAAAACAAATCATCGATACATGTGAACTGTTTTAAAAACCTCCAGAATCCTGAAAGATGCATGCTGGCCAGGGAAAGTAGTAGTCTGTATGGCAGCTTCATCTTTTTCTAGTGCTGCTCCTTGACAGGACTCCTGATGATTGCAGGTGCCTGTATTCCTGTGATGGTGTGTGGGGTTGTTGTGTTGCTGGTGCCGGGTCTCTGCGTCCGTGTTGGATCCAGTAAGTTGTGCCGCCTGCTGATCTCCCACAAACCTGTTTGTGGTTTCTGTTTTTCCTGAAGGAAGCAGCTCTGGGAATTCTAAAAACAGCCACTTGCGGTCTTTAAAGAACTTATCCTGGTGCATCTCATAAAACTTGTCCCAGTATTGGTGAGCCTCTGTGTCAAATTTACCTGTGTGGAGGAGATTTAAGAATATTTTATTTTAATATTGCCATGTAACTCCAATCAACTCTCAAATATTTGGTTGGAATTGAGACTTGCCTTGCTCCCTTAAAGGAATTTGTATAGAGGAATTTTCTTCTGCCTTCCGTCGTGCATTTTCTTTATCCTCTTCTGTCCATTGTATATGATCCCTAAAATATATAAAGCATTAAAAAAGCAACTGTTGATACATCTGTTCAACTACAGTAACTCAGGAACTGAATAAAATTACAAATAACATAAATCCACTGGTGTGTTTTGAAATTAATCAGAAAGCTCTTAATGTAGCTCTAAAAAACACCTACACTGTAATCCTACTATCTCCATAAAATGCACAAATACAAACAGGTGACTTGCAACAGTACATCACTGACCATATGTTGTGCTTAAAGATTTCATCGTGATTGTTCAGTATCCGTGAACCCAATGGAGCTGAAGGTCTTCCTCCTGTGCTCTTCAATCTTGAGGACAATCTGGTGAAAACGTTAGCCAATGTGGCTACAGAGGAGCTCCGCAGTTTATGCATTTACTCTGTAAAAGTGCAGGAAGAGTTGAATTCATTTTACAATTCTTTCACAATGCACCTGTGGATAGTAGGACGTGTGGGCGCTGTGGCTGTGTAATGCTAAAAAAAAGTATTATATATTTTTCTGCTGGATATCGTCATCAACATGTTTTATTTTCAAGAGCAATTTGCAGTTTAATCTAAATATATTCAAGAACAAAATATTATTAAACTATAAAGAACAAAGCTTAGAAATTAAATAACTTTACATAATTGATTTAGATGAAACAAAGGTCCCTGTGTGCTCAGTTAAAAACTTGCCTTAGGAGCAGCATTTTTTTGTTTTGTGTAATCTTGGTGTGACCTGAGGAGATGCTATTTAAAGGAAAATACAGTCTAAGAAACCTGATTTGTTTTGGTTTCTACTAAAGACAAGAGCATTTTTGTTTTTGTCAAGATTAATGTAAGGTTAAGACAGAGTACAATGTATCCTAGTTTTATGTAATTTTTATCTTTTGATTTTTCTGAATCTGAAACTCTACAGAACTTTTACATGACTTAGGTCAGACCTCTGAATTGTACTTATTGCTGCTTTATTGCCAAATGCTGTGTAGACAAACTTTGTTCAAACACATATATTATATTATTAACGTTATATATACATATATATATACTGTCAATGGGTCTCAGTAACCCGCAGACCTTTATTTTAAATTCGAGTGGTTTCCAAAAGTACCAAATGCCTCAGGCTGTTTCATTCAATATAAACATAAAGCTTCAGTGGAGAGCTGGAGCCAGTCAATACAGAATATGTAAATATAATACAGTCAGACAGGGACAGAATATATAAATATAGGACAGTCAGACAGGGACAGAATATATAAATATAAGACAGTCAGACAGGGACAGAATATATAAATATAAGACAGTCAGACAGGGACAGAATATATAAATATAATACAGTCAGACAGGGACAGAATATATAAATAAAAGACAGTCAGACAGGGACAGAATATATAAATATAGGACAGTCAGACAGGGACAGAATATATAAATATAAGACAGTCAGACAGGGACAGAATATATAAATATAATACAGTCAGACAGGGACAGAATATATAAATATAGGACAGTCAGACAGGGACAGAAAATATAAATATAATACAGTCAGACAGGGACAGAAAATATAAATATAATACAGTCAGACAGGGACGGAATATATAAATATAAGACAGTCAGACAGGGACGGAATATATAAATATAATACAGTCAGACAGGGACGGAATATATAAATATAAGACAGTCAGACAGGGACAGAATATATAAATATAAGACAGTCAGACAAGGACAGAATATATAAATATAAGACAGTCAGACAGGGACAGAATATATAAATAAAAGACAGTCAGACAGGGACAGAATATATAAATATAGGACAGTCAGACAGGGACAGAATATATAAATATAAGACAGTCAGACAGGGACAGAATATATAAATATAATACAGTCAGACAGGGACAGAATATATAAATATAGGACAGTCAGACAGGGACAGAATATATAAATATAAGACAGTCAGACAGGGACAGAAAATATAAATATAATACAGTCAGACAGGGACAGAATATATAAATAAAAGACAGTCAGACAGGGACAGAATATATAAATATAATACAGTCAGACAGGGACAGAATATATAAATAAAAGACAGTCAGACAGGGACAGAATATATAAATATAATACAGTCAGACAGGGACAGAATATATAAATAAAAGACAGTCAGTCAGACAGGGACAGAATATATAAATATATAAATATAAGACAGTCAGACAGGGACAGAATATATAAATATAATACAGTCGGACAGGGACAGAATATATAAATATAGGACAGTCAGACAGGGACAGAATATATAAATATAAGACTGTCAGACAGGGACAGAATATATAAATATAATACAGTCAGACAGGGACAGAATATATAAATAAAAGACAGTCAGACAGGGACAGAATATATAAATATAATACAGTCAGACAGGGACAGAATATATAAATAAAAGACAGTCAGACAGGGACAGAATATATAAATATAATACAGTCAGACAGGGACAGAATATATAAATAAAAGACAGTCAGACAGGGACAGAATATATAAATATATAAATATAAGACAGTCAGACAGGGACAGAATATATAAATATAATACAGTCGGACAGGGACAGAATATATAAATATAGGACAGTCAGACAGGGACAGAATATATAAATATAAGACTGTCAGACAGGGACAGAATATATAAATATAATACAGTCAGACAGGGACAGAATATATACATATAATACAGACAGACAGGGACAGAATATATAAATAAAAGACAGTCAGACAGGGACAGAATATATAAATATAATACAGTCAGACAGGGACAGAATATATAAATAAAAGACAGTCAGACAGGGACAGAATATATAAATAAAAGACAGTCAGACAGGGACAGAATATATAAATATAATACAGTCAGACGGGGACAGAATATATAAATAAAAGACAGTCAGACGGGGACAGAATATATAATATAATACAGTCAGACAGGGACAGAATATATAAATAAAAGACAGTCAGACAGGGACAGAATATATACATATAATACAGACAGACAGGGACAGAATATATAAATAAAAGACAGTCAGACAGGGACAGAATATATACATATAAGACAGTCAGACGGGGACAGAATATATAATATAATACAGTCAGACAGGGACAGAATATATAAATAAAAGACAGTCAGACAGGGACAGAATATATAAATATAATACAGTCAGACAGGGACAGAATATATAAATAAAAGACAGTCAGACAGGGACAGAATATATAAATAAAAGACAGTCAGACAGGGACAGAATATATAAATATAATACAGTCAGACAGGGACAGAATATATAAATAATAAATAAAGACAGTCAGACAGGGACAGAATATATAAATATAAGACAGTCAGACAGGGACAGAATATATAAATATAATACAGTCAGACAGGGACAGAATATATAAATATATAAATATAAGACAGTCAGACAGGGACAGAATATATAAATATAAACAGCAAAAAAAACAAAATATATAAATAAAAACATACAGGACAGAATATATAAATAAAACAGTCAGACAGGACAGAATATATAAATATAATACAGTCAGACAGGGACAGAATATATAAATATAAGACAGTCAGACAGGGACAGAATATATAAATATAATACAGTCAGACAGGGACAGAATATATAAATATAATACAGTCAGACAGGGACAGAATATATAAATATATAAATATAAGACAGTCAGACAGGGACAGAATATATAAATATAAGACAGTCAGACAGGGACAGAATATATAAATATAATACAGTCAGACAGGGACAGAATATATAAATATAAGACAGTCAGACAGGGACAGAATATATAAATATAATACAGTCAGACGGGGACAGAATATATAAATATATAAATATAAGACAGTCAGACAGGGACAGAATATATAAATAAAAGACAGTCAGACAGGGACAGAATATATAAATATAATACAGTCAGACGGGGACAGAATATATAAATATATAAATATAAGACAGTGTGTAATGAGACGACTTCTAGTAGGAGATGGAAATAAAAAGGAGGAAACGACCGTTAAGTGCAGTTGGTTTTTACGTGCTCCAACGTACTACCAACGGTCGAGAGGAGGGCGCTAACGTTCCAAGATGGATGCCGTGCGCCTTCATTCCGCAAGTAGAAGAAGACGACTGTGAAGACTACAAACATGGCGCCGGGAGAGGGCAGCTAGCACTGACAGCTAACTAATGCCACACCGCTCAAAATGCGACATTACTATCCACCGACTTTCAACTGCTGACATCACTTTATTTATGAGACAACTACCCGGTTCAACCCACGCTGCCTCACACACAACGAACTGCCGTTCAGATACGACTTTAGAGCGAAGTTAACCGAGATATCGAGGAGCTTTATTAGCTCAACACCGACAATGACTCGAGTTAGCTGTTAACTTTTTGTGTCACCTAGCTCGGCAGCAGGTTCAGTGGTCTCAAAGGAAAGATGGAGGTCAGTGAGGGGCTCCCACCTTAGTTACCTGTCTCGCCGTTACCTGGCTGTTGGCGGTGGTCTTGGTTGCTCGGCTGAGGTTAGTTGAATCTCCTCGGTGCTACCGGACAGCTCCGGTGTAGAGACATGTGTGACCGGCTGATGGCGCCGTGCCGGAGGGAAACAACCTTTAACGCCACCGAGCTGTTGAGTCGGAGGAGCAGAGGTTTCAGGGATGCTGGGACCATTATCAGACACAATATGAGGGTCCTCAGAGCTCTGCTCCTCCAGGTAATGGGAAAGAGGATGCGTTTGGATATTCACTGTGAGTTGGCTACCTGGTTTTAATGCTGTACTAATGTACTTTATTTATTTTTGCTGTATTGTAGGACAACAGGGTTTTCATGAAAGTATGGAGCAAGACCTCAAAATCCACAATAATGTATGAGAATGGTAAAATCTACTTTGAGAATTACCAGAACTGCTACAACTGGTGAGTGAATAATTAACTTATTAGTAATTATTTTAAATGTCCAACACACCTTTCCTGAGCGGACCCCTTTTCTATCATTGTGTAAACTCACTAAGTAACATATTTAATGGATATTTAATGTTGTATACCCGATAAACCAACAAACAACCCAAATAGTGAAATAGGAAGTTTGTGTAAAACTAGTGAGTTGGATGAATTTTGCAGATTATATCCTGTGAAGGAACTTTTTATACATTTGTCTCTCTGTATTATGTATTTTATATTTATAACAATCACACATACTATCTAAGCAAGCAATTTTCCTTTAGTTTTCTTCACAAATTTAACAAAATGCTGAGATATAGGCCTATATAGGCGCATATTTTAAAGGTTTTCTTACACCTCTTAAAATCAAGAAGGCCTCACAAGCCCCGTGAAGCTTTGGCGACCCCTGGTGGGGATCCTGACCCACCAGGTTGGGAACCACTGCCTTAGAGCTACATTTACATTTCAGCACATGTAAAATTGGCATACAAAAGTTACATAATAAATAAGTCAAGTATTGTTTTTGTTTATCTCTGAAGAAATCAAATCAGCTGTGAGATGCAATGCCTTGATTTTATCTAAACCTTGTAACTCAGTCATGAAATATCGCTTCTTTTATGAGTTTGGTGGCAGGCTTTGTCACTCAGAATACATAGTTTGCCAGGTACATTTTTACCAATTTGATTAATGTCATCTACCAAATTAAAATTAGCACTATGCAATGTAAAAACATGAGTGGATGTTGTTGTGACGTATATGGTGTGAATGTACAGGGCATTCAGGTGTAAAAATGTAAGCAGATACTGATAACAATTAAAGGTTTATACGCCGACACACAATGAGTGTTCAAACATTCTGGTTTCAGTGTTCATTCAGAGCCTCAAGTTCTATACAGATTGCCTAAAAGGTCGAAACTGGAGAAATTTGAGGATGCCTTGCTGTGTCAGAGCCCACTTGTAAGTGACATTAAAAACCTTTTTTAGATTAAACCTGAACTTACAAAGACCAGATTTTAACAACGGAGGTTCTGATTGATGTTACATTTGTCTTGTTAACAGGACAAAACATTATCCTCCCCCTCTGATCATAAACCCAGCCTCTTGGCTCTGACAGCCAATAACTGGCTGTATCGCCTTTCAGCTGAAACGGGAGAAGAGCTGCAGAGAGTTTACCTCTCTCCAAACCATAAATTCAGGTACTGTTCCCTGTTCTATGTGTGGAGATGAATGCATTTATTTTCAGTTTCAGTTCATTAAAAAAACCTTTCACCTTACTCTGTGTTGTTTTATTTTGTAGGTATCTTGGCTGGGATGTTTCTCAAGAGATGTTTTATGTTAAATCTGTTCAAAACAAAGAAACATCTTTAGAACGACAGGTAACATCAATCTGATTATTTGCATAAGAACTGTACATCATTAAGTCAGTCAAAGAATTTAAGTGTCACTAGTCAAAAGCTGCAACTTCTGATTTCCATGATCAATTCATCTGTTGATTACTCTTTAGACTAATCAATAATTGTTTATTTGACAAGGATCACTTCCTTTGTCCAACCAACAGTCCTAAACCCCAAAATATTAAATTCACAATAATCTGAAAATCTGAAAAAGCTAGGAATCTTCACATTTGTTGTTTCCCATGAATTAATCAACTATTCATTTTACTACTTGTCCCAGGACACGATCTCTGAATCTTACTTATGTATTTCCTCAGGCAGGTATCACTCAGAATACAGTGATGCACCTGGCCATCTTTCATGTTTTCCCTTTGCAAGTTGTGGGCATTTTGGAGATCAACAAAAAGGTAAGCAGGTTTTATTTGTAGTCTATTCCATTTTTAAAATGTGCCTGCAGGAGTGATATGTTATTATTTAAAGGTAAATCTTATTCTTTCAGGTGTTTGGAAATGGTGTTACCGATGTGGTTCTGTCTCAGGGTGTCCTTGTGTTGTCTTACAGCAACAAGTCAGTGAAGCTGTACAGCTTTGAGCACATAATCCAAAGGGTATGTCTGCACAATATTGAATATTTTATTTAACTGCATCAGAAATATGTTTGTTGAAATGTATGTACCTGGGGTTATTTACATATTCAGTGTTTGATTATCCTGCTGGCTCATCTTTCTGCTTACATCTATCTGTGTCTATCTTCTTTGTTTTTAGTACTTGGCAGAGAAGTTAACACTTGGAAAGCAAAGTTCGCTTCTTGGAGGCAAAACAGTGGGAGATGTCCCATTTGGTATTCCAGTAAACATCCAGATCACAGGTGAGTCTGTTTTAAAGTCCAGACCTGCAGGAGCCTTTGTGGTAAAGATTGTAGTAGACCTACTTGGCCACTGTGAGCAGGAATGTTTTTCATTATAAAGTAAAATGGCAGTTTTTTTTCCTTATTGCACAGATTGCCCTCCAGTGCTTTTCGAGGTGTCATGCTCTAATAACAGTATCCAGATTGGCGGCTACCCATGGCACTACATCTATACACCCCCACATAAAAATCACAAGGGGACCCACCACATCTGTTCACTCAAGGACAGCACCATGGTAAGTTTAAAGAACCCTTTGTAACCATACACCATAACAGAACATTTCAATAATTATTTGGTCATTGGAGTACAAAAATGTAGCATGTGCTTGGCTGTAATAGATAAATGCCCCCAGTCTTGTTGTGTGTTAGATATAACTGCCATCAAATTGGCCAGAGCCTATTGAAAGTGTCAGTGTGAAAGGAACCACAGATGTTTGTGACAGTCTATGTAGTCAGCTGCTGGACAGAGCAGGACTGAACCAAACCTGTAATCACTATTTAAAACCCCACAAAATGCTCCAGCTATGTCTCTGCAGATCTGGCATGCATGTGGAACACCAGCTCCTTTGTATTTTATTTAGATTATTTAGTTTCTTTGACAACACTGCTCACATTTATTTCTCACCAGAGGCAACGGTCATCATAAATTGTGTGCTCAAACATTAAATTGCATTTAAGCTGCCAGCGTTTCCAATTCACAAGAAAACGCAGTTTTGTTTGCCCTGATCAACCTGTGTCTGAGTACTGGTAAAAATAGTGCATATCCATTTTAATAGGCCAATTGTTGCCTGTTCCACAATCATGTGCACATGTGGTTGATGCTTTACAAACTCTGAAGCACACAAATCAGGTTGCACAAAAAAAGTTGTCATTAGATCCAAAGTAACAACTATCCTGCAAAATGTTCCCCTTCTTTTTGATTTTTTTTTCAAGGGGAAACTTACCCGTAGTTACATTCTTATGGTTGTATGTGCAGTATGCTTTACAATTAATAATGCCTGTCCTAGTTAATGAGGGATATTTTATGACATTAGGCAACAAACGGAATACAAAACATGAGCTGCTGCTCACTAGAGAGCGATGGCATCTTCTTCCACCCTGACGACTCAGGAAGAATCATTCATGTTGGACCTACCAACATAAAGTGAGTACTACAGTCAACCTTTGGTAAAATGTCTGTGGTGTTGAGGCAAATATACCAGCCAAGCAAGCAACAAAGGAACTCCCTATTTAATAAAGGATTATAGCCTCAAAAAATTTTCTTAGCCCCAATCACTAAAAGCAACACTATCATGTTCTTTGATGCATTTTTATTATCTTATTATACTGGACATGTTAAAGAATATATATATTTTTTTAGTGTCCTAAAGATCCTCGGTGAACTGAACAGTGGGTTGCCATCAAAGGTAGTTGAGGATTACTCTATGGCGACCCATCGAAACAACACTGTAAGTCCTGCTCATTTACCTATAATGTGCTGTACTCATACTCTGAATGAATCTGCCTCATATGTGTGTATCACATGTTCACTGTGTCGTTGGTATGAAATCTAACTTGGTCTACTCAGTCTTGGTGCAATCAAAACTGAATGTTTCTGCTTTCTATTGCAGCCCACCTCACAAGTCACTGTAACCTCATCGGGCCGCACAGTGAAGAGAAGATTTCATCAGCTGGATGATGACCCAGATCAAGAGGTACCAAAGTGCTTTTCAACGCTTTAATCATTGATCCTGTATCTCTGCAGTGAAAATACTTAATGTGCTTGTTTTAAAGAAAGATGTACTTTATTTGAACTCTCTTCATATTCTATATTTTTCTTGTTGTTATCAAATATCATAAAAAAGACCAATAATCATGTAACAAGTATTACAAGTTGATAAAGGGCAGGAACACTAAAGAATAAAGGTAGAATTTACTACATAAGCTTAAGTTTTTAAAGCCCTGTGGCTTCTTCTGAGCTTATCAATAGCTTTTGGGTCAACACATCATCTTCCAGCTGGAAATGTCATCACGTCCTCAGGCCACTCTGTGTATGTAGGAGAACAAGTTTCTGGGGGCATCCTGACCATAACCAAAATCAGACCAGTGGTGACTGACACACCACCTGAAACATTTATTGTATTTTTCTTTTTAGTTTACAATAATGAACGTTTTAATTGTACAGACTTTCCGTATGGTGGAATATGAGGATGAGCTGGACCTTCTGGCAGTAGTGGTAACTAATGGTGAGGAGGGAGAAGGAAGAGCCCACATCCGACTGCACGACAACCAGAACGGGAAGTTACTGCGGACGGTTGATCTGGTTGAGCCTTGGGATGAGGTGAGTGACCTGATATGACTGTACCGGCGTTAAGCTGATGTTGTCTGCGTATGTGGATTCATGTGTGCTCTTATCTTTTGTTTCAGACTTACCGACACGAGTTGTTCTTTGACAAAGACACAATTGTTCATGTTGAACAAAAGAACACCAACTTTTGCTGCCACGTTTACAAACTCTGCTGCCAGTAATTGAACGAATGAAGCTCATGGAAAGCATTTATTTTTATAAAGACTGTGTACATATTTGTTTCCAACTTTGTGCAGCTGTTCTGTAAATCTCATAATGCTGTTCACATCTGGATCACTGTGTCATTATTTCTTTGGTGTGATTTACACTTGATAATAAAGTCTGCACTGTATTACTGTTAACCATCTTCTGTCTGACACCTATAAATGTTTATTTTCACTGTTTTGTATTCAATTAAAATGTTCTATTTTTCCAAGTTACTCTGTATTTCTGCCTACTGTTTCCATCATGCTCATCCAAGTATTAAGATTATTGTGCATTATGGCGACTTGCTTTCACAACCCACAGTTTGTAATGTGTTAGTTTATTCCATAAATTAGCTGGTGTAGCCCGGCTTTTCATTTTAAATTTCAGGTTTTGAAGCTACAGTTGTACCCAAATGTAGTCTGTTTAAAAGTCCTGAAAATACATGTCTCTCTGTTTGTTACAACGAGACACTATTTTCTGATAAAGTTGGAATAGTTTTGGTTATTTCAAATGAGAGATCCCTTCTCTGAGCTCTTCTCACTGGTTAAAGGGGGTGAGGGAATTTAGTAATATCTGAGTCTGAATATGAGGACAGTTATGTGGCTGTTTGCTTATGTTGGCAGGCTACTGTCAGTCAAATCAGATGGAACCACATCCACACAGCCGCGATGAAGTGCGGGCCTGTTTCACAAAAGCAACGTTTTAAGGGGCTTTAAGCTTGCTTGTGTTAACCAGAGCAACCATGAATGTGGACGTGTGATGTAAATTATGAGCTTCAAGGTTTAACATTTACATAAACAAATAGTTCTCAAGTAAGCATGTAGACTTGGCAAGAGTGCTTTACACCTTTCATATCAAACTTTAATATGTGCTTGTCATGCAAACTTAAACAGTACAAAACCTACTCTTTAAGGACATATATACATCATACTCACACCAGGAATGGGTTGACTGACACGGAGTTACCCTCTGTTGTTGTCATTGTTTACAGACTCCCCAGGACCCGACAGTGCAGCAAACTAATGACCCTGTTTAATTAAGTAAAATACTACTACTACTACTACCACAATATATTATAACTATTAAAAGTAAAAGCCCTTCATTAAACTAATAAGTAAATATACAGATGTATTATAATCAAAATGTAACTATCCAAAATAGAAGTGTTGTTGTTCTGCAAGTTATATTTTATTGTATTTTACATCATTAAGTTATGAAGACTGATGAATTAATGCACAAGTAAGTGGTGAGTGGAGTTACACAGTGAAGTTCCCCAACCTCAGGGTCGGCCCCCTTCAAGGGGTCACAGAATAAATGTGAGGGGTTGTGACACGATTAATGATTTCACTTGTACTTGAGCCTTTAGACTTGAAAATACTTGATACCTCCCCCTCAAGACCAAACATTAAAAATCATGTTATTTAAAAGTGCTCCAGGAATTAATTAATTTCCCTTCTATTAGCAATCTGTTGCACTGCAGAACCCTCCTAGTTTTTCTGTACCACTAGCTTTGTTTGTACAGCAAAGATCTGTTTAAACAGACATTGACACTGACTCCTACTCCCAAAAAACAATTGCTTCTATAGATCATGAACATTAAAGCAAGTAAACCTATATTAGGTTACCATATAAAAAACCTGAACCTGAATGGCTTCTTTATTATAGTATTACTCTGAAGAGCACAATGTGACTTGTTTAGGACTTACAACTCAAAGTTTAAAGACTTGAGATTTAGTTGTGACTTGCGAAACAATAATCTTTGATTTTTTGTAAAATATTGAATCATTTTGAAGAGTTATTTTACTAAAACCACCACAAACATCTGAGACAATGGGACTAAACTACTCCAGCCACCTGTTTAATCTTCTAACAAGTTGTATTTCATAAACTGATCATATGTGGAGGGTTTTATGTAAAATCTTGATTTGAAAAGTAATTAGTAACTCAACTGTCGGATAAATGTGGAGTTAAAAGAACTTCAAAATAGTACTTAAGTACAATACTTTAACAGAACTTAGGGACACCTTGTGCACACTTAAAGCTCAAACTGTGAACGCCTTCACAGAGAAAGTGAGCACATTACTGTAAGTGTGTCAGAGGATGACACAGCGCAAACATTACTTCTTTTTTTTTTTTTATAATAACTGGCTGTCTGGCTCCAAGACTCTTCTGTAACCACAGAAGTTACAAAACGTCTTTCCTCCAAACATTTGCTCGGCTCTGGGTCATGTGACCGCGCTGCGTCCTCTCCAGCCTCCACTTGAAGCTGTTTGTATTCGTAGTAAAAGAGTCGCTCCGGTCGAGGTCGCAAACACTGATGGCGATGGAGGATTGGAAGCAGTTCCTGGTGGCTCTGTGCGCCGCCGCCGCCGCCGGGGTCGTCTCCATAATATTCGTGTTAAGATGGGTTCTCCATTATAAGGAAGGTTTAGCCTGGGATGGAGGACTGGCCGAGTTCAACTGGCATCCGGTCCTAATAGTGACCGGCTTTATTTTCTTGCAGGGAATAGGTAAGAGGTTGTTGTGGTTTTTTTAGTTGTTTTTTTATTGTAAGAATGTGGATTTCGGATGTGGGCGTTGTTTTGTTTACGTTTTTGTAGATGTAAACAACTCCAGACTTAAGTTACAAAAAGCTTCGTAGGGGAGTTTACCTCAGTTTAACGCATACTGAGACTATTTGTTCGATTGTTCAACTTGGGTGTGAACTATGAGTTTAGTCTGATTTTAAGGTTTAACATCTACATAGGAAAATAGCTCTCAGGGAAGCATGAGACACATGGCATGTAGACTTCACATGGTCTCATGACCCAAAAGGTTATAATGGCAATAATAGTGCTTTACACCTTTAATATCAAACTTTAATAAGTGCCTGTTATGCATGAAAAACTAACTTGTTGGCTGACACTGTGTTACTCTCTCCTGCAGCCATCATTGTCTACAGACTCCCCTGGACCTGGAAGTGCAGCAAACTAGTAATGAAGTTCATCCATGCAGGCTTGAACTTACTAGCCTTCATTCTTGCCGTCATATCTATGGTGGCAGTTTTTGACTTCCACAATGCTGCCAAAATCCCCAACATGTACAGTCTGCACAGCTGGTTGGGCCTGATAGCTGTGATACTGTACTGCCTGCAGGTAAATAAGCTATTTCACATTATTTGCCGTTAATGGATAATGAAGGCTTCTGGTTTTGTGGCGCAGGACTGATAATGAATAATCAAGTTTTGCATTAAATTAACTTTATTTTGCATGTTCAAACCACTGTACTCTCACCACCTTTACTAATATGTCTTATGGAGCTACAATACAATACATATATAGTGTGTCTTATACATGTGTGATATTGAGATTCACAAGAAAACTAAGGTGGAAAACGGTCTTGATTAGTATAATATCTGACAAGTGGATGTGTTTTTTCTCTGTCACTGAGCAGCTTGTTCTCGGAGTTGTCCTGTACTTGATACCAATTACACCTGTATCCTGGAGAGCAGCGTTTATGCCCATCCATGTCTTCAGTGGTCTTCTACTCTTTGGCAGTGTTATAGCTGTGGCACTCATGGGCATCACTGAGAAACTCATTTTTGGCCTGTAAGTGTTAAAAAGAACAGAAATGAAGGCTTGTAATAGTTTGTAAAAACCTCTTAAACAATGTGTACATTGTTAAAGTGCTGCCTCACGGTGTGTATTAACTTTATTTTTTTGTACTTTATCACTAAGGAGCAACCCAAAGTACAAGGACTCTCCCCCAGAGGCGATTTTTGTGAACGTTTTGGGACTCCTGTTAGTGGTATTTGGGGCTCTTATCCTCTGGATTGCCACTCGAACGTCTTGGAAACGCCCGAGTGACCAGATCTTGCATACCCGGCATACCAATGGGGGAGGTGAGGACGACAGCAAAGTCGGTCCAGCCATGTCTCAGCTATCTGATGGAAGTGATGCTGAGACCTGCGGGGACATCAGGAGGAGGAGTAACAAACTAGAAGATCAGGCTGACTAATTACAAAATACCTGACTTGGAACTGATACTGTCTCGAGTGTTGAATGTATGTTCACCCAGTCTACACTGGTCAGAGAAAGACAAGATGAAGAAATCTAATTTAGCTGGTCTTTATATACATAGCTTTCTCTACTGCACCTTAAAGTATTTTATTTTAATGGCATTTTTTGGCAACATTTATTGCTGTAAGTTCATGTAAATAATGATGAGCTACTTTATAACAAAAATGTAATTGTTGTGGGAGTACACTTTATTGACATACACTGTAAAATGATTCATTTCTATACTCTAAATTCCTTTGTGTTCTGACACTTGTGTCTATATTTTACAATAAATATTTGCATCTTCTAACAAGCATACATCTCTTAATATTCTAATTATTGGCTCCACTGACAAATATTGATACACCGGGAACACAGTCAATGAATGTTATGAGCACTAATGTGGGATTGTAGTAGTAAACACATAAATATTAAAGTTAATGTCTGTAATACTGTAACATTCATTCACAATATAAAACCACTAACATTAAATTACACATCCAAAGACCTGTCTCCACACTCTTAAACCTGAATCTTGAGGTTTAACCAAACTCAAAAACTCTCCATTGTTGACTTCCGACAGCAGCAGCTCAGCCACGTCAAGGCAAAATGCTTTTGTTTTGGCCCTCCCCGGCATCTGTAGTTGTGCTGCAGCTTGTTATTGGTAATAGGCGTCTGCTTGTCAGGTCCAGAACCTGCTGTAAGGTTTGTAATGTACACATCGACGTAGTGAGCGGTAGTTTTACACTCCTTTTTAAACACGTGTAGTGTGTTTGTCGCTGTAGTTTTGTAGTTTTGTAGTTTGTAGTTTCATTCATTGTTCGATCACTGGAGTTTAAAGCTACAGCAGCTAGCTGCTAACAAACAAAGCTAACTACCGCTACATCTCTACAAGGGCTTGGATTGTGGAAGTCACAGTTTCTGCTTTTTTTTTTCTTTTTTTACATAATAAATTACGTTAAACTACGGTTGTTTTTATGTGTAACTACTAACTGAATGTAAAGTACAAAGGACGGCGGAGCTAGCTCTGTAGCCCTGTCACAACAAGGAAGGCTAGCGTTAGCAGGCCGATTGGATGCTAACGTTGTCTGTTTTCAGTGGGATGCGGGGTGATTGGTGACATTAAACATCACATTAACGAGGGGCTTTGCTTGCAGTTTGAAAGCGTATACAAACAAGCTGATAAGGGCCAGAGACTAGTTATTAAAACCGACAGGATAACGCCGTGCTAGGCTAACCGGGTGTGGACAGCTGTATGGGCTGTAGGGTGGGGCTCTCTCTCGGTTAGCCTGCTGACAATGACTGGTCAGCATGGCTGTGGGGTTTCACAGTTACATGTAGCTGAGAAATGATCCAAAGAGCCAAAAGATTGAACTTACTCAGCTGCAGAGACAGCAGTGTTGGAAACAGTGCAGTCTGGTAGCGAGCTGTCTCCAGGGCTGTGAAAGGTGGTACTGAAGCTGAGAGCATCAGCTGTCAGCTTTAAGGCTTTTAAAACACTGCCCTTATTTATCAGAGGATAGTGTGTGTATCAGAGGATAGTGTGTGTATCAGAGGATAGTGTGTGTATCAGAGGATAGTGTGTGTATCAGAGGATAGTGTAAACACATACAGAGATCACTGGACCACCTGGACGCCCCTGATGTTTGGCTTTTGTTTAACATGCTGGAGTTTTAAAGATACTCTTCTCCAGTGTATTGTTAATGGGACAGGAATACAAACTTAAATGTGTTGTTTGTTTACAGCTGTGGCATCATGTCTGACAAAAGTGAGCTGAAAGCAGAGCTTGAAAGGAAGAAGCAGCGCTTGGCACAAATCAGAGAGGAGAAGAAAAGGAAGGAGGAGGAGCGCAAGAAGAAAGAGGTATGTTTTTCATTTTGTAAATGTTTTTAATATCCGCTGATATTCAGTGCAGAAATGGAGAGCAAACAAAACCATTAATGGCTGAGCAAATGTTTCAATTCAAATGCATATTTTCTCCCTACACACATGATGTTTGAAATGTTAGAAATTAAAAGCAGTTTAGAGCCTAAGAAAAGTTGGCAATAGATTGTTATGTTGACAGACGTATGCAACACGTCCCGAGGGTTGTTCTGAGAAAGTTGGCATGTTGATCTTAAAGCAAGTAACCCTGTGTTTGAATAATAGGTCATTAATATCTAACTGGTTTGTACTTGTTAAATTCTCTTGTGAATTAGATGCATATCAATTATTAAAGTTGATATTTCATTACAGCGTGACAACCAATCATCCAGATTATATGTATGTTACAATGTAAAGTAACACTGGAACTGTATCTGTCATCGTTTCAAATTTGAGTTGTTTGTATGCATGTGATTTGTACAACAATTAATTTTTACCGTCATGATTTAAGATGTCAAAATAAAGTAAAAAAGGATTTGTGTTGTTTTGTCAGTTGAGCAACAGTAAGTAGAATATATGAAAATGCTGAATTAGGACATAATACAATAACAACAAAACAATCCAAGATTAATGATTCTGACTGGTTGAGTAATCTAGGTCAAGTGTCTGTAAGTTTTTTTTTTTTTTATTAACCACAGTGATAGGTTGAATACAGTTTCTACCCAAGATAAGAAAATAAGCTCTGATAACGCTGTCCTGATATTTCAAACGACTGTGACTGTGTGTCGTTAGTTACAAGCAGGAATAATGTCATTGAGAGGGGAAAACTTTATAAAACTTTTTTACCTTGTGATTTGGTCTGGAAATGATAAAACAATCTATGCTTTCTACACCAAACAACTAGTGTCTAAATTAAGATTTTCTTTTGGGTTTTTGTCTTTTTCCATTAAGTACTTTCTGCTCTCTGATGTTAGTTATGTTTAATTCTGGCATTAAGTGAAATGAATGCAGATTATTTGTGGATGAGTACAAATCTCTCAGAGCTAGAAATCAGGAAACTTGCAACAAGACAAGATTAAGTTTGGTATGCTTTATTGTCTGAGATCATAGCAGTATAATGTAGATTATTTAGAGATTGAATAACTGAGAATAACTGGGTGACACACTGCTTTGTTTCTAGGCGGACCAATTGAAAGATGCTGCACTTCACCAGGATGATTCTGACCTGGAGAAAAAAAGACGTGAGACTGAGGCTCTTCTACAGAGTATGGGCATAGCCTCAGAGGCTCCTGTTGGTACGTTTTATATTACCTGTTGGTGGATTAAACATACTTCTCAGCTGCTGTGATATCTGCTGTTAAATTCTATAATCTTCGGGAAGGAAACAGGCATGTCCACAGTGTTCCTGGATCGTAACATATTTATATATACTGTTTCAAATATCCTCTTATACACAGTTACAGTAGCTCATTTACCATTGTATCTCACATACATTGCCATTCTTGTATTAGGACAGTCAGTAGTCTTTCAGTGTTTTGCCTCTTTGACTAGAGTTTGAGGGTATTTACATTCATACTGGGTGAACAGTAGTGGGTTATTCCCCCTCAAAGCAGCTCTAACCTGTATGATAATGACAACATACAGCCAAACAGTGTAATCTTATTTACTAGCTGACTCAGTCACCTGACCCCAGTCTAGCTCGTCATGTGTCTGACTTGTTAAAGACCAGACTCGAGGGAATAAACTCAAGCAAGAAGTCAATATGGTAATTTATTGCAATGTACGTATGTGCAACCAAATATTAGATATAATAACTTCAGGATTGTGTTTACTTGTCCTCTTACCGTCTGTCTCATGGAATTATATTAATATATATATATATAGAAAAGGTTGGTGTGGATGAAAGAACCTCTCATTAAAGCTGAAAGCCAGCATTTTAACCCCATAATCTTGTGAGGTTAAAATGTTATCGTTTCATCATAGTAATTTCAGATTCGTTGTGTTTGTAGTACAGAGCCAAAGCAGCAAAAAATCACTGTCACTGTCCTATTAAGCTGCCACCTAGAGATTCGTTTGTCAGGAACCAAGTAGTAAATGCCATGAAGACATACCATGTCTATTTAGAAAAACAGCTTTCCCACAAATTATACAGATTCAAAGAAAGCCCAGATGTCCCAGTTTGCCACTAGCACTTAAACACAGCATGCACTTGTGCATCTGTGTGGAGCTGGAGAGCGTGAAACGAGTCTCCAAAACACCACTAGCAAATAAAAACAAAAACTTGACTCAACACACGCGTAATAACAAACTCTAAGTACATATTAAAGAATGTCACAGCGTGGTTTTATACATTTGTATACACAGGAAACATTACAAAAGCGAATATGATCAGATCTGTAAAGCTGAAGTTAAAATATTATTCAGGTTGTGATGTATGGATTTGTGAAAATGTTTTACAACATGCATTTGGGAGTACCCAAAATTACCAAACATCTTTGTACACATTCTTAAATCTTATTTTTATTTGCAGATATTATCATTTTAAGTCTTTTTCCCTCCGCTACATGGTGATGTAACTAACCAAGTGGAAAGTGGAGGGCCTTACATAAAGCTGTCAAATATGAGTCTTATTTTAGAGTTCTAAGTTTTGTAATATTTCTTGTAGATTTCACAAAAATGTCACACCTGCCCTTTACAAAGGAAACACCGATAAAAGAAAAAAATATTTGTTAAATGATACAATAGACTGTATCAATATTAGCATTCATCCTGAGTGGGAGTGTTAAAGCACTGTTACGTTCCTACCAGCAGGTGGCAGAAGAGCTCCATCAGAAAATCTTCACAGGTCTTTCAGTATGCAAAAGAACTTAACATAGAAATTAAAAAACATCATAGTTTTGGGAATTTCTTTAGTAGTCTGTCTGATTTACTTGTCATTGCATTTATTCAAACATTCATTCAAAGACAAAGTCAGTGTAATTGTGTCATTAAAGCTCCAATATGTGTTGACATAAGCTCACAGTGTGTTATTTACACACTCATCTGTATATTTAACTTGCTTTGCTCTAATGTCAGAGCTTCACACACATGTTCTCAAACATGTAGGTGTTCTATATTAAGACTGATAACATCCGTACAGCATTTGAAACAATAAAGCTGCCTCTGTCTTACTATGCAGTCCCTCCTCCCATGTCTCCAACTACGAAATCGGCGGGCACACCAAGTGAGGCAGGGAGCCAAGACTCTGATGGAGCCGTGGGACCCAGGTACACACACATACACACACACACACACACACACACACACACACACAAATGTTTCCCCTCACCTCTAGTACTGTACGGTACATTACAAGAGAAGAAACAATGCCAACATCCCTATTTAGGAAGAATTAAATGCGCTTATGCTTTATCGATGTTTTGTCATCTTATGCTTTTGCCAGCTACTCAAGCCTCTTGCTTTGCAGATGTGTTGTACAGCCAATTAGCAATAAGTATTTTGAATACTGCTTTGAAAAAATTAAGGTCTGTTTTAGCTTTGTTCACTTTGCATCACTGCAGGACACTTCAGACAAAGGCTGTGAATATATTTAAAGCATGATTACACGAAGAACTGAGCTAAACTTTCATAAAGTCTCACACCAATACAGTGAATGATGACGGGTTTATGCCAACTGAGCGCATGTTTATTTAATTTGTATGTCGTTGAATTAGGACGATCCTAAATTAACAATAAAACAGCAGGCTGCTGTGATGCCTGGGGGACTTCTTAACCCCTAATTAGAGCCCCTTCCCTGGGCTGAAATTCAAGCTCCCCCAGTGTCCCATCAGGCCCAGGGAGCTGTTCCCCCTACCTGTTGACTCATTTCCCTCACCAGCATGGCCATTTCCTACACACATGGAGGTCATGTTTTCTCCCTGAGGGTTCTCTCTCTCCCTCCCTCTCTGTCGACACAACACTCAGAGCCTTTGGTGTGACGCGGTTCAGGTTGTATCAGCCCCGCAGGCTGCACATTACACCCTGTGTCATCCCACTCATGTGGGTCTGTGCATCTATGCATTTTAAGCAGATACATTCTTCCACCTCTGAGGCAGTTTCAAGCTGGATTCACACTGAAAAACATAAAAAGATCCGGTTTTAAGTATGTTTTGATAACCTTGGATTCCAATCAGCATGTTGTGTGCCATAATGCTAACTTTATTTCCTCTCCTCATTTGTGCTCGCTTGTCTCTCTCACTAATGCTGCCTTGTTGCTGTGACACTAACCAGGACTCTGCACTGGGACTCTGACCCGTCCACTCTTCAACTTCACTCTGATTCTGAGCTGGGGTACTGGACACTCTCTTCTCTCCTTTCCTGGTCATTTTCCCTTCTCTCAATCTATGGCATGATTACTGTGTCTTTCAAAGTCATTATTCAGTAAAGAAAGTCCAGGAAATCAGTCAAGTTGTGCATGCAAGAGTGGTCAGACAAAACCTTTCAGTTATTTCACACTGGTTGTTAAACTAATCTGAAGTCTTTACCATCCCATGAAACACTCATTTACTTACTTTGATCAGCACACTCGCATGGGGGTGAAAATTACTACAAAAACTGATGAGAACAGTTACAGTAGAGTGACTGTTTAATATGATCTTTTTCTTCAATTCATTACTGTTTTGTAGTGATATTGAGCTGTGCAAAGTTTGAGTTTTTCTGTGCTTTTAGGCGTGGAACTGCAAAACTGGGAATGGCCAAAGTCACACAAGTGGACTTCCCTCCACGTGAAACTGTGTCCTACACTAAAGAGACACAGACGCCGGTCCTGACCCAGCAAAAAGAAGGTGATTATCACTTGTTATACAGGATAACCTTGACTGTGAATATGTGAGTGCTTGACACCTATTTAGTGGTCCATTAACATGCATAGCTTCTTTGCTGTCAAAAGTTGCGTTTAGGTGCAATGGTGCACCACCTCTTGAGGATTATTCATTACACGCTTATTGTGTGGGCTGTCTGAGTGTACGAGTGGTTACCGGAAGTGAACAACAAGTGGAAGAAATTAGATTTGAGATGAAAGTAAAGGGAAAATGAGGCCCAGGAAACATAAGAAGTCAAAGGAGAGATTCAATTCAGACAAGCCCTGCTCCTCTGAACCTCACAACCAACTCCACTTTGGTATAATTAATGAGCAGGATGAGAAAACCAGTGACAGGAAGGAGAAATGCGATTTGGGGGTAGATATGAATTGCTGCGCGTACGACTGCGCTCTGCCTCTGAAGCATGTCAATATGTATGTAATTGCTGCTCTGGAGCTTTCATGCGGTTGGCCAAAGAGAATATTTGGGCTACTACTAACATCCACATGTTGAACACATGTTCCATAAAATATGCAATATTTGAGGGTGTGCTGCTCGTTCTTGGTTGATTTATGTAATGACAGATGGCGAACAATGCGCTCGACTGAAATCCTGATTAGGTTTTATGTTTAGCATTCTAATTTTCTTTTGTGCAAAGAGATATCAGAACTAGCCGCAGATCCTGCAAAGCTTCAAACTGCAACTGAAGTCCATATTAAGTCTGTCTTTTTTTAGCTGTTTGCTCAATTTCTTTGCATCAGCTAACACATCTTTTTTTTTTTTTTAAACATCCTTGAAAGCCTGGTTAGGGTTTTAAACAGTGTACTGATTGTCGGTTGTTGTCCCATCAGGTGATGTGTAGAAAATTCTGAGGTGGCATGCAGCGCGTGTAAGATTAAATTGTGTGATTTTGTGGAAAACTATGAGCAGAACTAGTGAAGGATGAAGAGCATCCCTCTGTTCCTCGTCGCTCTTTTACTCTGGACTCTACTGGGCATTGTAAAACTGTGTTAAACAATGATGGTTTCTGCCAGCTGTTCAACACGAGGCCCCCTTCCCCACTCTGCCACTATGTAATCATTTCATCAACTCCCTCGCTTCCCTGTCTTCTCCCTTCACCGAACAGGCACATAACAAAACACACTCAGTGACATTGTGCATTTTCACACCATCACTTCTGGCACTCGATGAGACGGCATCCCCTTCCCAGCTTGCTCCCCTTGGCGCATTTTTGATGTGTGGGGTGGCGTCAGGCCTGTTCTCTGATTGAGCGATTTATCATGTTGTCAAAAGGAGGCAACGGCGCAGCACTCTCAAGGTCAGCAGGCGGTGGCATTAGAGGGAGAGGCTGCCGTGTCCTGGCTGCTGCAAACTGACGGTTCCCACAGTGTCTGCAAGACAATCTCGGAGAAAGAAAAAATGTTTTAACATCACCTGCCCTATTGACCCACAAACCCCCCGGAATGGTTAAGGAGAATACATCTTCAGGTTATTTGTTTGTTATTAATGGGGACAGTATTGCATCATTCTACCACACGAGATCAACTGGACAGTCTTTGTTAGCCTAGCGTTCCCTGAAATCTCCGCTCAGATGACAATTTTGACATTAATTCTCCCACATCTTTTATTTGCCAAGTTTGTGAACCTTGGACAACATAGAGATTTAAATTAGTGCTGTTCCATCTGTAAGTAGTTTTCGGGGAAATATTTTCGATTCAAGCCATCAGATTGGTGAATTTGTGTGCCGCCGCTACAGTATTCCCAGACTGCACTAGTAGGTAATATGCAGCATCAGTATGCACTCCTCAACAAGAGGCTGTAATTATGGAGTAAGATATTGTTGGAGGTTGGGGTGGTGGTGGTGGTGTTGGGGGGGGTGTGTGTGTGGAGTGGTTGGTCTGCTACAGCGTTTTAAAAGGCTTGTCAGGAATATGAGTATGTAGAGCAGTTCAGTAAATCTAATATTTAATTGAATGTGATTGTTTTAATCACTCTGAATTCATAGGCAGGTCAAAACTTTTAATCACAAAAGCCCTTAATGGCCTTCTTATGTGAAGTGCCACTTGTAATTGTGGTCAGCTTTTATGCACTTGATGATTAGTACTGTTAAATATCTATTGTATACCTCTGTCATACAGTAGTTAATCATTCCAACAGAAAACTTGGTGTATTCTACTTTTTTAGTATTCTTTTTTTTTTAAATCATTTTTGTTCTCAATCTCATTTAATAAGATTGTGAGACAGATTTAGTTTTTGCTGATGTTGGATTTCTGCTCAACGTTGGCCTGTTTGAGATCTTTAGACCTCACTGTCATTAGAGACATGTGTAACCATGTTGGAGAGTTGAAAACAATAGACTCCTGTTTCACAGCTGACTAAGTCTTGAACAGTGTTATCAGATTGACAGAGTGTGACTGCTGATGTCTTGGTTTTTATTTGCCTTGCAGCAGTTTTAAGTCTACACATGAACACAAATGTTCACACAATTGTTTGCATTTTTGTGCTATAGGTACTCTATTATAGGAAGTAATAACATTATAGTGCACATACTGTGTGTGTGTGTGTGTGTGTGTGTGTGTGTGTGTGTGTGTGTGTGTGTGTGTGTGTGTGTATTGGTTGAGCTTTTTGTATTCTGTGGTTTCATTGTTGGCCTTTATACGTCAGATAAATATCCTGTTGCACGTGCTGAAGTCAGACCCTTGTTCTGTGTGCACATATAGAAAGTGGAAGACACCTGCAGCAGAGAGCAAAGGTCATTTGGTTGTATACTTGTGCATCTTTGGCCACATACCATGTTTGCATTAATATATTGTCCACTGACTAAGACCTGTGATTACTCCCCTCCCTCCTGTCCAGCCCCCCCACCCCCCAAAAAAGCTTTTATTTCTTAAGTGGCACAAAAGCCATAATTGGGCCTGCTTTGAGAGGAGGTGTCAGTGTATGGGACATCGGTGATCCGGGTGAATTCTGTTAAATGCAACCCCCTCCCTCCACCACCCGCCCTCGCTAGGCGCTACTACCCCCCTACACATCCCCAGCGGGGTCACCAGGATCACTAGCTTTTCTCCAAATGGCCATTTTGGCTGGCAGGTGCATTATACCCTTTATTTTCAGATTGTCTATCCGCTCCTAATGCCTGGCAGGTTGATTGCTCTGGCTGCCTCACCAGGGAAAGGGCTGACGAGCACGGCCGGGACTAGCTGAAAGACAGTGATTACTGTTTTCCTTTAAGCCTGATTGAGGCCCTTGAAAGGAAAGATTTTAACCTTGTCCTGTTGGTTGCAGAGTATGGCCGTACATTGAAATGGCTTGTGTCATCAACCCAGTTCTGTAAACTCATCAGTGCACTCAATAACCTTCTTCCCCAAACCTCCATCTGAGAAAGGGGATAAATCACTTTATGGACAAAGTGACAGATGACATTATCATTTAGATTATCTCAGTAGGAAGGAAATTCTGGCATGCGGTGCTGTCATCTTAGATTAACTATAAGGCTCATACCAAGATAAATGCCTGTAGGAACCAGGCGAGTATTTCCCCTGTCTTCATGAATCTGTTTTTGTCCTGCTTTTGCTATTATTATTTTTTACATTGAAAGCATAGGCTATATACCGTCTCTAGGAGATGTGTTTTGAAAAAGCGTCTTCATCTTCTTTGAGGTACAACCGGTGTGCAGTTTGCCAGCTGGTCTGGCCTGTATTTTGTTGTACATTCTCTGAGGTTGAATAGGAGTTGCAGGACCTCCTGCTAGGATGGTAATTGCACAGGCTTGCTGTTCAGGGAGAAGCTTGTCTCGGGGCAGCCAGGCGGAAAACCTCTGTGCCATCCCCATGCCACCTCTGAAGAGCACAAGACAATCGCAGCATCACCATCTGCTTTTGCACCATGTCGTCATCTGGCCAGACCAATGGGACGGGCCCCGGGCAGCTGCTCCACACCCACTGCCCTGCTGCCCCCGTGGCCTAGAAGGGGGCAACCTGCTAACGGGACACAGAGGAAACAGCTACACTGACAGCTAGAATCCTCTATTGAATGGCTAGAGTCTCATTAACAGTTGGGAAAGACAGGGGTCCCTATGACAACAAGACACCCGCTGCGCTGTGTCCCTTTAACACAAATGACAAACTTCCCTGCTTTAGAGGAGCAGGTTCTTTTTGAAAGGCGACATTGTGCTGACAAACCAAACAAATGCAAGGCGGAGATTGCCGGGCCCATAATCACTCGCTGGAGCTTTTTTTTTTTTTTTTTATTGAGAAAAGAAAATAATAGAGGAGGAAGATGTAGTGACGAAAAGGTATGAAACGTCTGTATGGAGGCATGATCGATTGTTGTGTGAAAGTTGTTACGTTGAATTTGATTTTATTCCCTGTTTACATTTTAAGTTTTGACAAAATCAATATTATAACCAAAATCCTTTACAAGTTCTTGCGTAGATGTTGTGTACATTCTAATGGTTCACTTTCCAATCAACAGAGGAAGAAGAAGAAGAAGAAATTGCTCCACCTCAACCAGCAGGCGAGACTCAGACTGAGAAACCGGACCAGAAAGAGGAGGAGGAAGGTACTCCAGTGACGATGATGCATAATTGCAATACACTAATGAAATTAAGCCGTAGTTGTTGCCGGGTAGAAAGAGCTTTCTCTTCCTGTAAAGTAGTGCATCACATTCTATATCATAAAGGAAATGAGCAGTAGGGATCCCCAATACATTTCCTTGTGTTTCTTTGTATAGTGCCCCCCCACGAGCTGACAGAGGAGGAAAAACTCCAGATCCTACACTCCGAGGAGTTTGTGGATTTCTTTGATCACAGCACTCGCATTATTGAGCGGGCTCTATCAGAGCACGTGGACCTCTTCTTTGACTACAGTGGTCGTGACCTGGAGGAGAAGGAGGGGTAATAATTGGACAACTAGTGTTTTTTTGGGGTTTTTTTTTTTTAAACTTGTAATTGGTTTTTGAAGAAGTGTTTTTTTATTGATTTTTGTTGCTTTGTTTTCCCCAGTGAAATCCAGGCCGGAGCAAAGCTCTCTCTCAACAGGCAGTTCATGGATGAGCGCTGGTCAAAGCATCGTGTCGTCACCTGCCTGGACTGGTCCCTCCAGGTCTTTTTATTTTTTTCTTTAACAATTTTTTGTTGAACACTCCGAGCAGCATTTTGCAGTTGTTCACAATTATCAAAATGTCAATCAAAAGAAAATTAATTTATTGTGTTTTTGTGCTAAAATAGAAGTAATATGGGCATAATTGTTGCTAATTGGCTGTTGAAACAACTTAACTTTGCACAGCCATAATGCTTTATGATTACATAGCTTGAGTTTGACAGCATTTACTTTTAGCCACAAGTCCCTCAGGAAAAGTAAGTTATGTCCCACACAAATTGTCACTTAGTCGGAGGCCATAATGATTTGTTTCCTCTGGTGTCTAAGGTCATTTAATGCATGATTCTGCAACGACTTTTGACAGTGATTGAACACCAAGTCTTTGTTCACAGTGTTTACTAGCTCTGAGCGATATCCATACCCTTGTGATTTGAAATAATGAATTCACAAACTGTAAATCTCACTTCAGGTATTAGAAGCAGCAGGGGTTAATGGTTTGTTTACATCTGGGTAGTGTTTCTGCAGTCGTTCTCTGCCTGTGTTTTTATTTCGCACTTCAGTGGGTGTAAATTTTACATTCTCAATGAGCTGCTCTGTTTTAGTCTACCACTGTTCCTCTGTAGCTTTTGGTTCAAACTATGAAAGGGAATAAAAACGTTATTATTTACCAGAGTTCTTGGGGGGGGGGGGGGCTAATTAAACGAACCATAAATCTTGAGGGAAAGGGTTACTCATTCTTTAAGGCATTCAGCAGCACCGCACAGGGCAGGAGGCGAGGCTTGTCCACATGGAGCCAAGCCTGGGGGGCACGTCTGCCTCCCCTCACATTCATTTGGGCTGATTTTTAATTTTTTTTCCCTGTCACCAGTATCCTGAACTCCTGGTTGCCTCGTACAACAACAACGAGGACGCTCCTCACGAGCCAGACGGCGTGGCCTTGGTGTGGAACATGAAGTACAAGAAGGCTACACCGGAGTACGTCTTCCACTGTCAGGTACTCAAAGCAAAGCCCCTCTGCTTCTTTCTCCCACCCCTCTCCAAGTCCTCACCAGTGGCATCTTCCATGACAAGCGTGGAGCACCGCCAACCAACCCCTGTTTGCTCACCCTTCTCTCCTCCTCCTCTGCGCTTACACCCCTCACCCTCCCGCCTTCCTGCACATTGTGAGTTCACCGTACTGGCATCCACCTCCACCACATCTATCCACAAACACATGTTCATGAGGCGCCGGAGAAGACCTGTGGTGCAGGAGTTGAATGGAATCCGAGCACTGCAGCAGGATTAAGTGTGTGTGGGGCAGGGCTGGTTATCATGTGCATCTAAACAAGGGCCCTGTGTTCAGACAAGCTAGCAGGGAGAGCAGCACAGCTCCTCTGCTCTGCCCAGCCTTATTATAATGCCTGCCCCGAGGCTCCTTCACCAAGACAAGTTGAGTAGAACCACATGTTGTTGCCTCTAGAGCGGATGTAGATGCAGGCGTATTGCTCAGATGAATAAAACTGAACAGAAGTGTGAATGCAGTTCTCTCCGTGCCTCCAAATCGGCTCATCATGAGATTTTCCTTAACCGTGCCTCAAGAAAAGTCACTTTAAAAAAAAAAAAATTGAGGTTAGATTGTAATTGGTGAAGCGATGAGTGCGTGTAGGCCACCTACAGACCAAACTAAGTAATAAAAATTCATGAAGTCATAATCCAAAAATAAATAATAATCCTGTTCACTGGCCGCAAGGTTTGTTTTGTTTGCACTGTACGAACTGAGGCATGAGTAATGAAAGATGTATTTGGATGTGTTTTTGGGAAAGAGGGAACATGCACAGACCAGTTCTATAACTTTGAGAAGAAACAGGAAAAAAACAGGTTCAAGCCGATGTTTTTTATTCAACTTTGAATATTGTTGTAGTGTTGCTGATATAAAACTTATATAAAACAGCCAGAACCTCATTTGATGCAGTTTTGCCTCGCCACTTACCTCAGTGGAAAATTCACCCAAGTTATTTTAACTCTAGATTTGTGTTTCCAGTCATTCTCATAAAAAAATCATGTAAAATGTTTATATTGTTGCATATTTGCTCCGGTCTATGTAAATGAATTCAGTTCTTACTTCAGAGAACATGATTACTGTATGCTGAGTTACCAGTTTATTAGGTACACCGAGCTAAAACTAATGTGGCCTTAAAGAACAGTGAAATCCTACCTACCTAAAATATTGAGCCATACTGACCAGCCCTGCAACACAGATTTTTCCTTATTGAGCATGAATGACCCCTGACTCGGGCCTGGATGCGCTCTTTGATTGGATGTGACGTGATGGTACATTTGCTGAGCTGTCTCACTATAAACATGTACCTTTTCATCAGTAGAGAACTTAAACATTGCCTATCCCTTTTCTCTCTTTCTGACAGTCTGCTGTTATGTCGGCTGCGTTTGCCAAGTTCCACCCTAACGTTGTGGTGGGGGGCACATACTCGGGGCAGATTGTACTGTGGGACAACAGGAGCAACAAGAGGACCCCGGTGCAGAGGACTCCCCTGTCAGCAGCAGCACATACGGTACACTGAACAACTGACACAGTGGGCTCATACTTTATTTTTAATACAGCAGAAGAGTAAAATGTTTCCCTCATTGTCTTTGCAGCACCCAGTATACTGTGTGAATGTGGTCGGCACACAGAACGCCAACAACCTGATCAGCATCTCCACTGATGGCAAGATGTGCTCCTGGAGTCTGGACATGCTCTCCCAGCCACAGGTAACGTGTGTGTGTGTGTGTCTGTGTGTGTGTCTGTGTGTCTGTGTGTCTGTGGTCAGAGGAATATTTGTGAATAACATAAACATTTTAGGAATAAAGATTTAACCATAAAATGTAATTGCTATGTTAATAATTCATCACATTTTCAAGAGTGGAGTTTTTACATTTTGTGTCTCCTCACATTCCACACACTTCCTGTCCCTCCCATTCAAGCTAAATGTCAAACATTTTGGCCGGGCTCCCTCGTTTTAGCATTCCAGTTTGGTATTTCCCCCGGCTTTACCCTTATTTTTTCTTCAACTCATTTTTCACTTTCAAGGAAATTAACTTTGCTAGCTGTGCCATTTCATCTGTGCTGCCAAGACCTCAATGTCAAGCTTCAATTTTTTATAAAGTGCTAGTTGAATTTAGATTATACATTAATAAACTGTCAAGTGATTTTTATAGGTTATGCTTGGCTGGGTGTGTGTTAACATAAAGCCTGAGCAGGGAGCTTGTTAAGGATGTTGTTCCATGCCTGCCCCCCTCCCCTGCCCCCTCCACAGGACAGCATGGAGCTGGTGTTCAAGCAGTCCAAAGCTGTAGCTGTCACCTCCATGTCTTTCCCTCTCGGAGATGTCAACAATTTCGTGGTGGGCAGCGAGGACGGCTCTGTCTACATGTCGTGTCGTCATGGAAGGTGCGTTCATAAGCAACCGCTGGTCCCCGGCGTCCCTCCCGAGCACCGCCAGGAAACTGAGGCGGCTTGTTAGGCCCACCTAGAACCTTGTAGTGTCAAATAAATATAGCCCACTCACTTCCCAGTGCAACGCAAATCCAACACTTGATCTCCTGCTGTTTGAGGTTTCGCTCCTGCCCAGTCATCCTGTTTTTCTTTTCCGCTTGTCAGTTGTGTTTGTAAAGGTCGTTCAACATAAACAGGGCACACATGCAAGGGAAACAAATCATTCTTTCCCTGTCCGTTTCTTTTTTTTTTTTTCTTCTCTGTATGTTTCTCTGGGTGAGAGGGTTTGTTTACAGTCAGTCATCCCAGAGAGAATTAAAAGTTCATCCCACAATGTTCTCATTTAAGAGACCGGGGCTGCTCTCACAGTGCTCACAGCGCATGGTTCCTCTGTTAGAGAAGCAAAGAAATGTGGCTTAAATCAGAGCTGCCAGTGAGTAGCGTGTTTCACTAAATGTCCTGCAGTATGCCCAGAGACCGCAGAGAGGGGATAGCTGCTAGGTTTTGCACAGCAGAAGCACCTCTGTAATTGGGGGAATAATTTTCCACCTCATTTACAATGGTATGATACTCTCATCGCAGTTAATAATGCATAAGCATCACTCACGCTGAGTATTTACCTCTCTACGTTAATTATCAGAGCCTCAGTTGGTTAACAGCTCTGCAACATGTGGTTGAGGGGTTGCAGGCACTTTTGCCACCCTGCCGGTAATCACATGATATAAGTAAATGATTAATGTGAATACGTCCAGCAGATGTCCATCTAAATGCCTGTTGCTTTCTTTCATACTTAAAGTAATGTCCAAGTAATTTAAAAACACCAGTGATAAATGTTAATCCTATGGTCTGTTCCCATCATTAAACTTAAGAAACGTATATTCAAACATGATCACAACTGAAGGTCATTACTCCACACCTGCTGCTTTTGAAAATTACATTTGTCACGCTCAATTTAATCCGTCGCCCCACTGTGTGTGCTCCACAGCAAAGCGGGCATCAGTGAGATGTTTGAGGGCCACCATGGACCCATCACAGGGATCAACTGCCACACAGCTCCAGGGCCCCTGGACTTCTCCCACCTGTTCGTTACCTCCTCTTTTGACTGGACTGTCAAGCTGTGGAGCACCAAGGTAACAACCAAGAAAACCTTTATTTACGTGATTGAAAAGACTCATCTGTGTGTAGGAAAAAGTTTCAGTTCAGGGTAATAATGTTTCTTTTAATGTTGATTCTGAAGTCACATAAAATGGTATTGATTGAATTTGAAGCCAGACAACCAGAATAATCACAATACTGGACCCTGTTAAGCCAAAAGACATAATTTGTTGCCTCTAATTTAATGATAGTCTAAAGCCACTTAAAGCTCTCTGTGAGGCGGTAATGCTCGTTGTAAAGATTGTGAGATATTAGTATTGACAGTGTGCACCCTCAGTGTTCGGACAGTACATCACAGTATCACTATCGCACCTTAAATTGGAGGGAGAGGAGTAAGACAGAAATGAGGAGACAATTGCTGTCAGCCAGTAAACTTATCCAACACACAGCTTGATTCATAGTACCTGCTGCTGTTTGCTGATCAGCTGATAGAGATTCATTGTCACACTTACTGCCTGCACTGTATTTAAACAGGTTTGCATGTCTTTACTGCTAGAAGTTTACTCAGGACATTTTCATATAGAGCAGGTCTAGACCGTACTCCTTTTTAAAAATAGAATAACAGAGACCCAACAATTCCCACCATGAGCAAGCACTTGGCGACAGCAGCAAGGAAGAACTTCCTTTTTAGAGGCAGAAACCTGAAGCCGACCCCAACTCTAGATGGGCCGCAGTCTGCCTCGACCGGTTGGGTTTAGAAATATGTCCAAAAATAGTAATAATAATGATGATGTTTACAGATAGTCTTTACCATGTTTTAGCATGTCATTTATTCATTAAGTATGTCTGATGCTATCTATATATCACATGGTTATATCTCTGTATAGAAAAAAAAAAAACTTCCATACATAAAAAAATTTAAACTTTTTGTTTTTTTAATTCTTTGTGCAGAACAACAAGCCACTATACTCATTTGAAGACAACTCGGATTACGTGTACGATGTCATGTGGTCTCCGACTCACCCCGCTCTGTTTGCTTGTGTGGACGGAGTGGGTCACCTCGACCTGTGGAACCTCAACAATGACACCGAGGTATTACATTCCTACTAACAACACACACACGTCTCATCACATCTGTTTTGAAATCTGTCAATCAATCTAAAGTAGACGTTTATCTACTTTTTTTACTAGCATAGAGGTTTCCGTTCTTCTAACTGGTATTTTATGACGTTACTGTTTTAGGTTCCTACCGCCAGCAGCACAGTAGAGGGTAACCCAGCCCTCAACAGGGTCAGATGGGCTCATTCTGGCAGGGAGATCGCTGTGGGAGACTCTGACGGACGAGTTTGTGTGTATGAAGTTGGAGAGGTGAGTAGGCGTGTCTCAGCTTTTTACCATTACATTTGTTTCTATTTTTTAAAGCATAATCACTGAGTGATGTTGTTGAAGGGATGATTCAGCCTCTTACCTGCTTTAATTTGTACTGTAGTGATTAACTGAGATTTATTTTGAAGTGTCTTCTGGATTTGACTCAAACTATTTTCTTATGGTTTGAGTAATATGCGTATACGCCAATTAACTGTGTTTGAAGTGTTTGAGTCATGTCTCTGTTTTGTTCACCCCCCACCACCAGCAAATTGCGGTACCACGGAACGACGAGTGGACCCGTTTCGTTCGCACGCTGGCAGAGATCAACGAGAACAGAGATGATGCAGAGGAGCTGGCAGCTCAGCGCCTGGCTGCCTAATCTACTCGCCGTGGACGCAATGCTTAAGGGACCAGTGGTGTGCTTGTTGATATCAGTTTTGATGGGAGGAAAAGATTCAATGACAACATGACTGGAGGAAAAAGATGACGTTTTGATCAGAAAGAAATACGGACATCTTTTGATTTCTTTACACCTTCTTATTTGGACAACTCTGCCTTCTCAGTTAGCTGGACCGTCACCAGTCTTCCTTGGACTAACACGAGCCGACAAGGCTATCAACCTCAGACACTAACATGAAGCCATATTCACAAACACAAACCAATCGCCCTTTCTTCAACCGGTTGCCTTAAACTTTAATTTTACTCTTGATTGTAGAACCCTACCTGTCTTTATTTAGGGCGTTTAAGTGAACACAAGCCTTAATTATGAGTTAAGTTTTTCAACTGTAACAGGTGCTCCACTCCACATATTCATGAAAAACTCCACCAAAGTTGTAGTAAAGCAATCACATCTGTAAACACCAAGGAATGTAAACTTCTTATAACTGTAGCCCATGTTGTCATCTCCTACCTTTTGACGTAATAACCTAAATATTCACTTGTTTGTAAAATACTAAAATCCAAATGTCTTTCTACTTCTATATTCTATAATGCACCACTTTTCTCTTAATCAGTGCCGCTGGTTAGACCTGAGATAGTTGGAATATCCTCATTGCCTAAGAAGATGATCATGTATGCTGTAACTGCTCAGTGATTTCTCAGAGATCTGTAATGTATTGTTTTCCTGAAGAATCTCAAAGCCTGGTGTCAAAACTGAGAATGTACTTTTCACACAGTAGAAACAAACAGTTTGAATGATTTATTTCAATAAAATACAATAAATACATTTAAATTATTTCCCAAGTCCCTGATCATGATTTCAAAATGTATCACTTTTGAAAACATCTGTACATCCTCGTGTCTCTGAAACTGAACTGACACATGCACACCAAAGCTACCGCACACCAGAAAACGCAGTTACAATCTTTCGTCGTGCCATAATGTCCCTCTGTGGAGAAGTACAATATGTACAATAAAGTTGTGCAAGCTATGCAAAGAAAACGCAATAAAGCCATACTCATGCAGCATTCAAAGTAAGACAACCGCTCAAATGCATCATACCGAAACGTGGTTCAATAAAACCATTTTGGAGGAAACGTGATGACTGGAGGAGCATGCAGCCCTCGCGGTCACGACGAGTGGCGGTTTATGAAGCCTGAGGCTCCGCTTTGGACTCCGCTGGTTTGATTGTCACCTCTCCAGAAGGCTTAAACTTGGGCAGGTGCAGACCAAACTTTCTCTCCACGCCAGCAAAGGTTGCAGCAGCAAGATGGTAGCCGCCTACATGGTCTGCAGTCACAGAAGGAAGGTCCTGGATCGTGGGTTTGGGGGTGGGCACGGAGCCAGTAGGACGACTGAGGAGAGAGTCAGATTAGGACAGGACGCACTTCTTGACAGTGACAAGAGGTACATAACGTAAAAATGCAACTAATAGCCCAAACTTTTATTTGCTTCAATCACTGAACTAAACCTGCCTTTATTTGGGACAGGTGCTTATATGGCACAAAACCCTGGAATGGGAAATACTATCAAATTGTTAATTTAAAGCATTCTGAATATTACTTGTATAAAAATATGCTATAGAACAACATCTGTTACGAATCATTCATTTGATTGAATTGTGGAGAAATCTAACCGAGTTTACCATGTGTAGCATTTCCTTATTGAAAAAACATTTATATTCGATAGATAGACATCTAAGCAGCAAGCGGGTGATCTTGAGAATTATACATCCAAAGAACTTGTGACCTGTTGTTTATTTATCAGAACGTATAGCCACACCGAGCTAGTAAAGAGGTCCTGTGTTTAATTGGGGCTCTGCCTTTAACTGAAGTTTTACGGTACTTGTGCAAACGGGGTTAAGGTACTTACTGTCCTCCAAAGTCGATGTATAACCATCTCTGCAACAGTTCATAGGTCACCAGGGTTACACCAAACTGCGGTGAAGATCTGCAGACGCGAGCTAATGGAAGATAGTTTTAAAATTACAATGTGGGATTTAATATTTCTTTGGTGCTTTTCTAGACAATTACAGCCACCACAGCGAGCCCCACTTCCCAGTCATGAAAGCATTTATAGGACTGTTCAGAGTGTGTATGTATGTGTGCATTTACCTCCTGTGCCCTTCCAAAATGCCTTGAAACCTTCCTCCTTGAGGATCTTCCTGAAGCAGTCGATGACTCCGCTGTATGTTGTCTGGCCTGCTCGGGCCGCCACCTGGAGCCTGGTCTTGATGACATCAGCAGGGGTCACCAGCGAAGCCGCCGGTACACCTTAGGAGACGTTTCACAACAGACATAATGAAGTGCTTTCACTATGCACAGATGGTGTCAAACTCCGACATCCCTGCCGCAGCATCACGCAGGGCTTGAAATAGGTATAGCTGTATAGTGTGATATCACAAAAGCTCTGTGTATATACAGCCAGGCTATTGTGGGACTCAATGGACGGAGAGAGCACAAACAGGGAGGAAGCCAAAATGCTATTTCTTGGAGCAGAAAAATGTGACATATCCCTCAATTAAAAACCCAATGTGCTGCTGTTTGGATGTCCGCAGACCCTGAGCTTCCCAGATGTTTGTTACCTGCAATAGCTCCAGCAGTGAGCAGCTGCAGCGGCCCCAGGCTTCCGTCATCATCTGCCATTTTCTTCTTGGTGTGGGCATAAACAGGGAAGTAGATGGCGGAGAAGGGGATGTCACGCAGGAAGCAAGCTTTGGCTCCCTAAAGGAAAAAAAAGATACATTTAAATATATATATATATACACATCATGACCGCAGTCAGTCATGGGCAGAGGCAGTGGTTGGGGAGGTTTGTCTAGGGGATTAAGTGGAGCTGTCTTATTCAACCTACAGGGGGGCTTTAGTGTTGATGATGGAGCCAAAGAGCCCAAGGCTGCACTGGGCCTCCAGAGAGAAATCCATCATGCACACACACACACACACACACATAGAGCACTGCCATGGACCCCGGTGTGTTGGCTTCTTCTGCCAAGAGGAAGTCAGCTTTTTTTTTAATTTAACAAGCCACACACTGTCTGCTACTCATTAAAATATGGAGTATGAACACATGACTCGAGCTGCAAGTAAACCCACAAGGATCTGGAAAGGAGCGGTAGCAAAGCATAATCCTTCACTAATTTGCTGTTGGTTGTTGGCCGCAGCTCCTTTCGCATGTTTAACACAGTTATAGAAAATTGCAAACAGTCAGCAAAAGGACTGTTTGATCTTCACGTTTCTGATGCTGATCTCCATTATGTCTGAGTACACATACAAATGTTTGTTCAAATACAGTAGTATTTCATCTGTGCATCATTACAGGGGGAAAAATCGAATCATATGTTAATATGCGGTAGTGGAAAGTAAAGTACATTTACTCAAGTGCTTCCTTTTATGTTACTTAACTCTTTTATTTCACTATATTTAAGAGTAAATATTGTAGTTTTTACTCCACTAAGAGTTAAATATTATATTTACTGTATTTATCAGTTACAGTGGTTAGTTATTTTGAAGATTTTGATTTTGTAAACAAATATGATTATTTAAAATATATGCTAAAAGTAACTCCACATGAATGAACCGTTAATAACAATCCAATAAAAAATTTACAATAATATAACATTATAAAAGGGGCACCTCTGCAAAATGAGTACTTTTACTTTTATACATAATCTGATAATACATATTTGAAGGTATTATTTTGCATGGAGGACCTTTACTTGTAACTAAGTGCTGTTAAATTGCTGAAATGATTAGTTGATTAATAACTAACTATAAATTGTTTAAGTAATTCCACCATTTGTTGTTTCTTTCTGTCTTATGTGAAAGTAAACTGAATCTCTTTGGGATTTGGACCGTTGATTGGACAAAAAACATCTGAAGACATCACTTTTCTTCCACTGTTAATACACTGAAGTTAACCATAGATAAACTCCCCATGTGGTTATTATTGTATCTCAGGAACATAAAAGCACCTTTCACTGCCCTTGTATGACAGTCAACAGAGGTTGATGCAACAGACGTCACGGTGCTGCTGAGGTGATGACCTACCTTGTAGAGGCCAAAGAAGCCCAGGTCTCTCACAACATTCAGGGCACTGACCCTGGGGCCTGTGGTGATCTCTCCAGCTACCTGCAGACGGATCTTAACGATCTCCAGAGGATTGGTGAAAATCACCTGGGAGCCTCCAGCCTGAAGGGATGCAACAGCAAAAAGAAACAGCAAGACAAGAGGTTTTATGCACATTCTGAGATTGTTACACATCTGAGGGGTGAACTGTGGGTGAAGATTTAATGATGTGTAAGCATTTCTCCCTAGTGCGAGTTTTCAAATTATCTCAGCAAACTTCAACACAAAAGACACTTTTTCCCCTCAATCTAGTAAGAGAATGGCCTTGACAGGAGGAGGAAAAAGCAGGCATTGATAGAACAACAACCGGGGTCAGAATAGAGCAGACGTAGGGTGAGTAGAAGTCCCGGCTCATGGTTGAGAGGCTCTGACCCTGGCACCGGCCCTCTGCCCCCTCGCCTCCCCTGAGGCACCTCCTGTAGCAGGGTGAGCGGCCCAGCCTGGCCTCGCTCCCGCACACTTCCCCAATTCACCCCAATTCCCAGGGGAGAGCGCTGAATCACCCAGTCTGGGCAAGCAATGCCCTAAAGGCACAGCACCCTCTGACTCAGGCACATTTATCACCCTCCCCAAATCTAATCAGGCCCCAGGATGGCTGCTGGTGACATTCAGGGCAGGGGTCTTATCTGTAAACATCCGAGCAAAGGTCTAAAAAAAGCTCAGGCACATTCAGTCAATTTCAAAGCGGAGGGGGAATATCCGCTGCTCTGAAGATTGATGCATTTGTCCCGTCTCTTTTATCTTCTTCAGTTCTCTCCCCTGATGAGAGCGATAATTTAACAGGCCGTCAGATTAACCAAACTTTCAACTTTCAGAAAATAACACCAGGACGTCGTCTAATTCACAGAAATGAATATGAATCTCTATAAATGGGACGTATCCTCATCAGTTAACATGGTGTATTGGAAACATCCTGGTTGTCCTGCGAGGGGACCTGCACTGTGACCACGCCTCGGGTATGTGCCGCGTTGTCAAACTCAATCACGAAGAGCTTCATCCAGGACCCTCCAGGGCCTCTTCCTACAATTACACCCTGACAGGGGTCACGACCCTGCAGACCCCGCTCCTCTGTGAGCAACCTGCGGGCTCTGCTGCATGGTCTGCCTGTTTCAGAGTGAAGGAATTACATCTTTAATCTGGCGACGCTTTCAAAAGATGTTATAATATTTCAATTTGGCCAGAATTCTAAAAAAGGTGTCCAATTTAGAGGATTCAGGGACAAAAGTTAACTTTTGTATTCAGGGAACCGATGTAGGACGCCAAAAGATTAGCTGACACAAGAAGCTTAATAATTCTAATCTCTCACAGAAACTAAATAAATGAGTTATTACTGGTGAAGGTTTTAAATGAGGGGCACATTTTTTCTGTTCTGGGGATCAAAATGAGTAATTCTTGACCTACAGAACTTAAACTGAAGAGGGATTAATCATGTAATCATGAATCATCTGGTGCGTCCTGTTTTATGGTGCTTTAATGTGTTAGTTTGTGTCCTGTATTATTCTGCGTGTATTTCTTGTTAAGTTATGTGTTTTTAATGGTACATACTTACTGTTTGTAGCGTCTCTTGTGTATTTGTGGTGTTTTATGTAATTTAAAGGCCCATCTAGGGACAATAGTAGCAAATTAGCTTAGGCTATAAATGTGATGCGTGGCATTTGTTTATGCTACATACTTGTTCCTATACAAATAAAGATTAAAAACAAATAAAAAGTAATAAGAATCCCCCATAATTAACAATTCACAAAGCTTAAAATACTGGTTAAAGGTGTCTTCAGCTGAAATGTAAAAATAAATAATTTAGATACAAACTTTTTCAACAAACATACAATATTTTTATGTCTTTTGTGTGTATATAGTCAGTGGTTAAATTTAACTAAGTATGTCTAGTTAATTATACATTTTTTTCAATTCATGCTCCAGTATGAAATAGTGAAAACATCGACCAACTACAGCATTAAAATGCTACTTACACATTAAAGCATCAGTAACATTGATCTAGTATAAAATATATGAGTATAGCACTCACAAGTACTTTTGTTTTTGATACTTTAAGTACATTTTGCTGCTTAGTACTTAAACTTAAGTGACAATCCAAGGCGTAAACATGTAATGGAATATTTTTATATTGCAGTATTATTACATTTACTTACATAAAGGATCAGAATACTTCACCGCTGGATACTTTCATTAGATTTTGCCTGTTAATAAATAGCTTAAATGTTTATATCATAGTATTAAATATCCAAACAGCGGTGTGAGTATGTGTGTGTGTGTGTGTGTGTGTGTGTTGCTTTATATTCAAAAATTTTAAATTCTCTTGTACTTACTGATTAACTCAAATATTTACCCATTTTATAAGTGAACAAGATGGATTTTTATTAAAAACCTGTAGTAGGCAAGTGTGTATTTTAGTAAGCCAGCGCGTTAGAAACCAAACAAGGCCTTATAAGAATTTAAATATAATGTAAGACAGAACCTCATTTGCAATATTTACCCACATTAATTACTTTAAATATATATTTTGCTTATGTTACATGTGCTCCTTTACTTGGTTTTGAATTCATCCACAGACTGAATTTAGAAGATCTCTAAAGTAATGCTTACACATCCACCAGCGAGAATCTCTGCAGCCAGAGGGATGGTATCATCTTGTGTGGTGAACTTGTCTCTGACAAAATCATTCACCTGGAAAAAAAAAAATAAGGGAAGAAGACATGAAGAAAAAAGGCAGATGAGACACAATCCCAATCCTGATGGCAGGGCATTAATGTTAACTTGTGGTTGCAGTCGCATCTTGATTGCAAAGAATGCGTTTCTTCTACGCTCTGTGCATGTTTTTCATTCACAGTGAATCATTCAGAGCAACTTTTTGAACACTCTGAGCTACACAGTGGAATGACTTGCCGTGAGTTTGATAGCTTTCTCCGGGGCAACGCCAATGAGCTGCGGGAGGAGACCTGCAAAATATTATTCATAGATACCATTAGAATACCTGACAGAGAGAGAGACAGAGTCTGGCTGGAAATGAATGCACATTTTTTATCTTTGCTGAATGAATACATCCACTGACAGCTAGAACAATGTAAGCTGCAGGGTTCTTGTGTGTGTAAAACAAACCCATAAATATTTACAGATGTGGCTGATACATCTGATGCACCAAAACACAAAGGTCCCATTGAAAAGGAACAAAAGTCCAAAAATATGACACTGCTGGTGCGTATGGGATCAGCATTGTTGAGGCCTGATCCCACTGATGGTGGGGAACAGAGAGAGCTGTGTGGTCATGGACAAGATCAGGAGAGGGGCGGGGGGGGGCTGGGTGCTACGGTGGCGATAACTGCCATACTGTTTCACCGCCTGTCCTTCATCAAGCCAGATAAACTTCTGAAGGAGCTGCTGAGTGACTGCTGCTGGTATGCGGCCAGAAAACAGCCGAGCGTGTCTGTCTCTGAGTCAATCACCCTCTTATCATGTGCAAGAGAGGAGGAAGGAAGGCAGAGGGAGGCAGATCAGAGCAACAAAGAGCTGCAGTGGTGGAGGTAGCAGTAGATGGCAGTCTTGACTTCCTTCATATGAACAGCCCGAGGGTAGAAGTGTTGTATATCACAAGCCTTCAGCACCATTATCGCCATCCGCGCAGAGGCAGATCAGACACTGCTACTACACGAACACTGCTGGTCATTTTCCTCGGGGAGCTCTCTCCCAGGTATTGAGATAATGAAAACGCGACCCCTGGGTGTTGCTTTATTCACCGCTGAACAGGGAGGGCAAAGGTTTCTGGTATCAATTAGCAAACCATGCTGCTGATATTAGCACACTGACAAATCCTCCTGATGCTTTCCCATCAGATGGTTTGTTTTGCACAAGACCCACATACCCGCCTGCACACAGATTTCAGGTCCTTTTTGTATGTGCTATAAAAACTGTGAAGGATTACCTCTGTAGAATCCGAAGAAGCCCTCGTAGCGGAGCACTTTCTTTGCGCAGTCGAAGCTGTTCTTGTACATCAGTTCTCCTACAAAGGAGCCCGTGGAGCGCTGGTTCTGCATGCGTGTCTTCACCAGGTCGATGGGGTACACAGCCGTGGCACCGGTGGCTACAAAACACACACATTTGTCACTGGTTGAAATCTTTGTTCTGTTTTTTTTTTTCAAACTATGTAAAGACATTTATTAGCTTGTATGGGTTTTCTTAGACACATTCGGAAAACTGTGAGGATTATGGCTGCAACGACAAATTCTTTCCATTATTGATTAATTGTTTAGTCTATAAAATGTCAGTATTACAATTTTACAGAGCCTGAGGTGTTTAAATTCCTTGTTTTGTCCGATCCAAGAGTCCAAAACACTAAGATAATCAATTTACTATCATGTATGTCAAAGAAAAGCAGCAAATCTTCACATACCAGATGCTGGAACTAATGAGTGTTTTGCCTTTTTACTTGAAAATCAATTAATTGTCAAAAAAGTACATTTTTAAATCAACTTCTTAATTTTCTAGTGATCAACTAATCAATTAACTAATCGTTTCAGCTCTAAAGTATAACGTTAGAGCTCTTGGACAGTCCTCTTGGTGTATTTAAACCATACTGTCAACTTAATTAGTTAGTGTCTTACATAATTGAGTTGCACCATAAGAATTATGCAGATATCTTTGAGGGGTTGTTTAATGATCACTTCAGAATAAAAACAGCTGTGTTTGTGTATAAACTATAAAAGAAACAGTTATTAAGCTCAGAGTAGGAAGTCTGGAAACTGTTTGGGGAGGCGACACTGCAGCAAAGTTGCACTAAACTCAGCTTTACTTGCCATGTCTTGTCTGCGCAACGGCTGTCGTAACGACTGCAAACTGCTCGGCCAGCACAGAGGCCGGGTGAGAAACAGCTTATTATCGCCACAAAAAGACACGCCATGTTTCACCATATTGTGATATACATCTCTTTTTGACCCCTGCCTGAATTGGGCTGTTTATGGATAGCACACACACACACACACACACACACACACACACACACACACACACACACACACACACTGAGGGGCAGTTATGTCAGACGTTCCTTGTATCAGTTCCTTCCAGTGTAATTAGACTGAGATTCCAGAGAGTGCGGTTCCGGAAGATTTGTGTCATTCCAAAGCTCCGACTCCCAACGACAGCCTGGAGCCACCGGTGGCACGGCAGCACAATGCCGGAGCCTCATATCACAACCCCTCTCCCTGCAGCACAATGGCCGGCCCCGGGGCCTCAGCGCGCCAGTCTGGCCGGCTAAGGTTACCCCTCGGGCGGGCCAGGGGCTCCGCCGCAGACATGTCACTCACCTCCAGCGATTGAGCCCAGAGAAAACCTGTAGGCAGACTCTGCAGCCTGGAGCCAGATAGGCCGAGACTTTTCGGGACCGTGCTATATAGGAGAGAAAAAGACACCAGTGGTCAAATGAATCTGGAGAAAGACGAGAGGGAGGGGGGGATGAGAACACTAACCATGAATCGGCTTGCTATTAAACTATAGTGAACCAGATACATTGTGGAAAGAAAAATGCTACGGAGTACTCAACAGCGGAGGAAGGCGATGGAATGTGGACATGTCATATAACGTCTGATTCATCACCAGCCTGTATTAAATGTCACAGACAGACCAGCTCTGGATAAATGACTGTGTGAACCTGTAGCTCGAGCTGTCCACACATGCTATATGTGGGAGGCTTAAAGCTAAAGGTCTTCTTTTATTTTTACAACAAAGTATAATTTCTCTCTTATCTACTTGATCTCTGCATTGGTGTTTGATGTTGAAAGCGGAGCCCCCTTTGTTTTCACAATGGTGCAGGGGAACAGATTAGCCCCACAAGCCTTTTCCATGTACAGATAAGTATCTACATGTATATTACACAGTCTGAGTGAGACTCCGTTAAAGCATGTGTGTGTGCAGGTTGAGGCGGTGAGTAACTTCTCCCGGACCAGATGAGAAGGGAGCAGGGGCAGATCAGTCTTTTCCTCTTCCCAGATGCTTCCACAGAGGGTTGCATGCTAACAAGATCGAGGTCTTGATCAAAGGGTTTAAACAATTAGCCTACTTCCACTAAAGGGCAGGCCTGAGAATTGCAGCATCCCCCCCAAAGGAATCAAATTCCAGACCTCTGAGCGTGATTCCCAGGAGCATGAGTGGCCTGAAAGCTCTGACCACAGCCTGATATAGAGCCGTGTTATCCGGTGGAGGCAGGAACTATTTTGTTCTCCCACATCCACCTTGACTCCAGCCATTAGCAGACTCTGCTAAAGGCTCCTAAAACTCCTCAAGCCCCACACTGATAAAAGCCTCTTATTAGCTTCTCAGATGTGTGATTACAGCTGATGTGTATGTGCGGCTATACTGAATAAAAGGGGAGAGCCTTTCATGGAGAGGAGCAACGCAACAATCCATTCCTCCTCTATAACTATAATTGGTATACTTTTATCTGGGAGTTTAAGTAATGCACTTCACAAGGGAAGAAAAACATGGGCACTCTGCTAATTCAGACACTGTACATGCTCCCCTTTTCGCTCCTTTCTGAGAAGGAAGCAGAGGGAGAGGAGCAAAAGGCTTTGATAAAAGGCTGGAGGATGTAAGGCGTATTAGAGGAGTCAATCAGGCTACCTGTCTCTGGGCCTCTGCTTGGTACGGCATCGCTCCTTCCTCCAACGGGGCTATCCTCTCGATGTCTGCACGGTTCAGCCGCCTTAACACACAACAGCAGGGGAGGGAGGGAGTTAGGCCAGGAAAAAGCAGAGAGCCCTGCAAGCAGCAGCCAGTGATGTAAGATTTTCCACAGACCTTTTACTGGCATATAACCTGAAGTTACTGCAACTTTAATTTAAGATTGTATAAACAGCAGACAAACAAAGCTGGACGAGTGCCCAGCAAGTAAATGAAAGTGTTTTGTTACTGAATGTTTCAGACACAGATATTCCCCACTGGCCTGACGCATCATAAAGTCTGTATCCATGTTTTATGTTTGTCTAGTAAATCAGCCAGTGGAGCCATTGTTGTTAAGCTGAAGGAGCAATAACTTTATCTTTATAGCCAATAAACAGACCTGTAACATATTTATTCCATTCATAGTGGAATAAAAAAATAACATGATTTTGTATAAATGTTTTGAATACACTTGGTGGATTTGAGGAACAGCAGCAAAGCTTACCTGAATGATTGCATGGGACACAAGTGGAAAAGTCCAATAAACTTTAATCTCTTTATTTTCAAGGCTGATTTTTGGCTAGTTTTTCCGGACTTTCTATGCATTCATGTTTGTCTTATATAATTTTGTCTGTTTAGCACATTTTAAACCAGGGGTCCCATCATCATCTTTGAAATGAAGGTCCAAACCCTGCACTCTTCTTATCATCCCACTGCAACTAATATGACACACTAGAAAAAACTATAAAACAAAATACTAATACTCATGCAGGGCTGAATTCTATTATTTTTTTTAAAATCATGTCGCAACTTCATGTCGTTGCCTCACATGCATGGTAGTTTGACAAAGTATTAAGCTGCCAGCAACCCAAAATACATGAAAAATGACACAGGCACCTGGAAAAAGTTACATAAAAAATCATTAGTCATCATCACTCAAATTATTACTCAGTTGTAAAATATATTGTTACACATGTAGAAAAATGTAGAAAATTAATTCCAACTAGTTTTTGTGCATTTCCCATTTGAAGTCTAAGTGTTGCTGTTAAGTCACTGAATATATGAACAATTCACAGTTTTAAAAATGTAATTCAAATGTTTCATGGTCTACAGACATAAATGAGATACTGTGTGAAAGCTCCACATCAGCCTTTTCCACTGTTTCCTCAGCTTCTCTCTACATGATACATTAAAAAAAACCTTGTTACTGTAAATAAAACATGTTCAGTGTATTTAGAGATGAACGGAGTCACTTTGAATCTTACCCGGAGTGAGAGTGGAGACCAGACAGCTGGTACAGGATGTCAATCTCCATCGGAGTGATTTGACCAAACTTGTTTGCAGCATGAACAAACTCCTCTACAATCCAATAAAGAAGGAGGAAATGAAATAATGCAAACAGGAGTTCAGTCCATGGAAGCCTCAATACGTTACAGTGAAAGCTGAGGGGTAAACTATGTCAGGTATTTTCTACAGCAGGTAGTACTAAATAGTATTTGCAAATGCTGTTACTCATTTATTTTGGTGTTAATTTGAGGATGCTTGATGCTAAATGGGATATTTAAGGAGATTACAGAACAAATACTGAAACTCATTACGTTAATTGTGCCTATGCTTTACTTTACTTTACTTTCCCTGGAGTACACTAACTGAGCATGCAACCTCTCAGCACCACCCTGCATCACTCTTTTATATGCGCTTTATATTCAGCCTTTACTGTTGCCTGCTGAGAAGCTCCATTACCATCAGGTGGTCTTTCTCAAAGGAAAAACCTAATGGTAGTTGTTGAAGGAGGGAAACGAGTTTGTTATTCACTTCCCCCACAAAGACCTTCCTGTCAGGACCAAGTATCGCAGCCTTCGCTTACAAGCCTTCTTCTCTAATCTCGAGTGCTGTGATGATATACTTTTCTGTGACTGACAGCTGAGTGTTTGCTTTGCACTTAATACCCGCCCATCTCATTTGTTTGGCAACACAAGAATTATTTGCAAATACTATTTAGCCAAAGTCTAGTTTTTTAGAAGGAAGGAAACCATGGAGAGAGGAAGTAGAGGAACAGTCTAGAGTTTGCATTTCAATGGGAAACACTGTTAGGAGCAGTTGTGACGGACAGGTAAGGCTATCAGTTACACAGGTCTACAGGTTGGAGGTGATCTGATTACCAGGTTAAAAATGTTCATTTACCTGAGTAATTTAGTGCTACAGTAATGTTCCCTGTGTGTTCACTCACACCAGTCTGTCGAGAAAGTTAGAACATGATCGCACAGCTACATTTCATATCACGTATGAAACACACATGTTTCATTTCAGTGGTGTCGGGAGTGTCTCAGGTGTACCTTTGGTAACAAGCGGGTCTCTGTGAGTCCCGGCGAGGGTGCTGTAAATCTTGCGGATTAGCTCCATGTTGTTGAGGAGGGCATTGAAGGCATTGAAGTAGGAGAAGCTCACCATGTGGGAGGTGCTGCCTCCTGCGGCCTAGAGAATGATCCACAGTCATTGTTTCTGTAAAGGAAGACTTCATCTGGATGTTATTATATTCTCTTAAATCCTCCTTGTTCTGCAGTGCTTGCTAACTTGGACGTCCAAGATTTGGATCTTAATCTTTTACTTTCTTGTTTTAATCCTGAACACAATATTGACATATCAGCACATTTTAAGTTGATGTGGTGAACTTCTTTCTATTTGCTTATTGACACATTCAGTAGATACGGAGCAACATTATCATTCATTTGAAGAAGCGTTTCTGGCCACCTTATAGCTCTGTTTTTGGTCTCTACCCACTCAAAATATCTGTCTCTTTAGCTAATACATACTCCACTATGTTCACCAGCTAGTCTCTGGCTGTGTCAGTCTGCTGTTTGGTGCTGAGCGGGTAGTGTACAGTGTGTTTTTAGGGCTTTTGTCACTGAAAACAGCAGCCTGCTGCGGCTGAAGATGCTATGAGAGGTTTGAGAGTGAACCAAAACAGTAAAGTTATGGGGTTGGACAGCTAAACAATGAGCTGAAACTCACTGTAAAGCTCTGCAAGCTGAAGGGAGCTGCATATTCAGGTGATAATTCTCTGTAGGTTCATCACACAACGAGCGACCAAATTCACATTGTTATCACATTATCACTTGACACTTTGTTATTATAAGAATATTGATCACAGCTGCGCTAAATGTTAAACAACTGGTGTGAAACGTTTTATTAAACTCACTGAAACCAGGTTCTCCTCTACAAATGGAGTCAGCATGTGGTGTCTGATGGTGGCCATAATGTCGCTGAAGTCCAAGGCGGTGATAGTGCCACTTTTGTTCTTGTCTTTTTGTGCAAACGCCTGGCGGGCATGCTCCAACTGCAGCTCCTGCAACATACACACACGCAGAGAGGAGGTCAAGCTGTTAGCTGACAAAAGAAGTAAAGAATGTGTTCCACCGATGAGGAGCATCGCATTACAGGCAAACAGAGAAGTAGAACTTTGGAAAGTATAAAAATATCAGTGTTGGACAGATGTGAAAGGCAGATGTGACAGCATCAGACACTGGCTTTTATAATCACCACTGTCTCTCTGGAGACTAATGGAAACCATCTCCCGAGAAGTCTGATCCCGGAACTGAGCTGGGCTGCCGGTGAGACGGCCGGCAGGTGTGTCCGCAGGAAGATGATTCAATGTGACAACCATGCAATCAGATGGGGACGCAGGGGGAGGCTGACCCCGGGTCAATGTCTGCTGTCAAAGCTCATCACATATAACCAGAGGATCACAGAGCGACGTCACTGCAATATTCAGCTGTTACTTCATCTTTACACTCTGGTTCTGATAACCTAATCAGTGGATTGTTGCTGAAGATTAATTCGCACAATGTTTGATGATTATATTGTTGAAAACTCATGATGACACTTTGTCGCCTCACAAACTTTAAACTTTTCAAGCCTACCAGTGCTCTACCTCGTTTGCACTCACTGAAGTTTCAAGCTCCAAATACTGCAACAACCACAAGGTGGCAGAGCCAAGACTCGAATCTAAAACCAAATCCACACAAATATCTGTATTTCTTTTAAGCACTGCTCATTTAAAATAAATGAAATGTGCTTGGACATGACAGAAAAACAAGACAATAATAATGCAATGAAATCCTGCACACACAAGATTCTTTGGTGTAGCGGTGGGAAGCCCTAGTCTAATATGATAAACCACAAAGTGCTCTGAGGGATCCCACTCTGCAGAGCAGCCTGTCTAACTGTCGGACCACCCAGCTGTTGCCTAAGACCACAGCCCTCGACTCCAAACCAGGTTCCTCCATGACCGTACCGCTGCTGCTCCACAGCACACAGAATATAACAGCACAGAGGTCTCAGTGAAATACGGGCAATGACCAATAAAGCAAAACAACAACGTTGTCAAGTGTCTTAATGGCATACTGGGCTACCGCAAACCACTAGCATAGCTGAAGAGATGAAACACTAAAGATGCTACTCCACACCACATCTCCATTATCTTAGGAGATCATTTATGGCATGTGGTTCGTGTTACGTCATTTCCATTTGTCTCTCAGCAGGATAGAAATGCTTCACCGTGGGATGAAGGTGATCATTATGAATGGTTTCACATTTATTGATGAGCACTTTCTAAGATGTTGGAGAATTATCATCATATCATGTTGCATTCATGTTGTATTCTCTATTAAAGCGAGGTCTACTTTATCCCATTTGATCGAGTGCAAGCAGCGACGGGAAATCTCACCTGAAAGAGGCTTCACATCTGTGTCACCAGTCAAGTGTAACAGCCAACAGCCAATTTGACAGGTTGTAGAACGCAGCATTAAAGCAGCAGTCCAGCACTTTAGTAAATACACTTATTCCCTTTCTTGCCCAGAGTCAGATGAGAAGATCGATACCACTCTTATATCTGACCATTATATAAAGATGATAATAAATATGAAGCTCGAACCAGCGACGGGTTAGCTTAGCATAGCATAAAGACCTTTAGAGGGGGTTATGTGTTTTTTGTGCAACGACTTTATGAAGTCTTGTCGTCACCATGAAAATCTCAGACTCTAAGAAGTCACCTGACTAAGAAATAGTCCACACATTAAAGTTTTTACATTTTGTTTTTGTGCCGATTAAACAAACAAGATATAAATTGGGCTGCAAGATGATGATAGACAGCTGCTGGTGGTAGCTTCATATTTAGGGTACTCAAAATGTAAAAACTAATGCTTTTTACAGTAAATATCAGACAAGTTTATCATGCAGCTCACTGGTTCTAAAATAAAACCGATGATGGATAAAACATATACCTGAAGAAACTGGGTAAACTCTGTGTAGCTGAGGTTCTTGTTTCTTTCATGGCCAAAGTGTAGCCTGATGAACTCACAGTCCCAATTGAAGGGAATGTGGTGATGAACTGTGGTCTGGCTGAAGATGTCACGTACATTCTCTGAAAAGAGTGAGACACGAGTGAGCAATAACAGAGACAGAGGAGGGAAAAACATGCAAGGAGCAATCCCAACATCCATCTCACACCCTCATTCCATTTGTAGTGAACCTCGTTAAAGCAGAGGAAAGAGTCCATTTGGACCGCGGCGCTGAATAGGCTGTTTGACAGTCCCACTCCTTTTACATTTTAAGGGCTTTGAGTCCATCCAGGAAATTTTCAGTACAAGCACTGCTCTCAATTTCAGTTGCCTTGATGGAGGCCCATTGCACAGACGGAGCGTAGCGGCAGCTTCTTTGTAAGACTGCGTCTCGCAGTTTATGACATGCTGCTGGATTCATTTCTCTTCTTGTCAGACGGTGCTGGTTATAATGTTACGTTCCACACAGCTCGCTTGGCTGTCCTGCTCTGTGATGAGACTTTACAGAATACAAACTGCTAGCATATGTAATACATAAAAAAAGAAGAAGACATGGCTACTGCTACATTTATTGACTACACATGCTTTAGTAAGAATAGCACTGGCAACCCACAATGTTTTTGAGCCCCTTCCCTTTGCAGCAGTTTTTGGCACTTTCCATTATCATCATTTTCCACTACTTATCCATTAAAACGACAACAAAACACATACTTTAAATACCTTTCACTATCTGTATGAAGTTAACATTTTTAGTCAAATGAGTTATTCTAATATTATGGTGTTTAGACTACGCTGTATGTATATAATATGATGTTTAGTCTCCTGCCCCCCCCAGCAGCATGCTAACATTAACCAGCATGTACGTACCAAACGAGATGTTCCCTGTGCCAGTCTTGTCAAACAACTGAAAGGCAACTACGAACAGGGCATCCGGGGCACACAGAACCGATTCAAATGCCAGAAACTCCTGGAAAGAGATCAGTCTGTTTGGACAAGAAAGAAAGAGTGCTGTTGTCATGGAAACTGTCAATGTTCAATTTTCCTTTTTTTTGGTCTGAGCATTCAAAGGACTTCTCGTCGAAAAAGTTGTTCAGTCTATGATATTCTATTATGTATTTTATAAACTATATAGAGGTCTAACTGCTGCTCTTATTAAAGGTGAATAAACAGTATGTGTAGCTAGAATATCAGGTAGTGCAGATATATTTAAGCTTATCTTATCAAGGATTTTAAATGGATCAGCTGTAGGTGTAAAACTGACTGATAAAGACACACCGATTTACTTCATTGAGATAAATCATTAACAGCCTCTTTGGCACCTATTATACATGTCAGTGGTGCACTGACTCAGTGAATCTGAAGAATATTTAATCACCAGAGCGCAACCGGTGAGGTGCTGGAGAGAAAAATGATTAAACACAGATTGTGAGAATTGGGTGTAAAAGTGGCCTTAAAGGTTAATCGCTGCTTGATCATCTGATATCCAGATGGTTTGTTGACTTGAAAGTAACTTAAAAACCTGGTGAAACAGGAATACACGGTTTGCTTTGTCATTAATACCCATAAATACAGTGGCCCTGAGAACTCAAAGCACTGAAACTTAAGAAAACAACAGACAAACTAGGAAAATATCAATTCATTGAAAGTAATCAACACGGCAGGAACACGCTTTGTTATTGTTTGTGAATCAAGTTATTCAAGTCGACTATCTGTGACTTAAAGGAGCTAAATTGTGAGTTTTAGTGGGACAACAAGTGTGTCCCTGCTGTGCTCAGGTGTGTTCATCGCTTTTTTAATGTCCTCCAGAAAACAGTTTCTATTGTTGTCTACGTGCAGCGGTTCTGTATTTGGTTGTGTCGATTTTCACGTGTTTTCTTAAGTCGCAGTGCGTTGAGCTCTTAAGGCAACCGTACATAAAAGCAACATTTTGCTGTTTCTAAATAGATGGAAGATGGTGGGGGAGGCTGAGATTTTACATTGTGGCCAAGACCCAGTTTATAGGGGCAATAAATGTACAGGAATTTGTGACACAAGTTTAGGAGTATATTAACAGAACGTGTAAGTAGATTTAATACAATATAATCCTCACATAGCAGCGATCCAGGCATTGTTGTGTCAGTTAAGACTGACACACTTGTTGTCTTGTGTAATAATGCCCATTCAGTAGTGTAGTATTGTGCTGACAGCATGTAATCTGCAAATTCCAGTTTCATTTGGCTCCTACACTGCTCTCGGAGCAACAAACTATGACAAGTAATATATACTTTCATATACATTTAAATAGAAACAGCTGCCAAAAAAACGAGTCTCTGTTTTTTATCACGGAGCAAAAAAACATATTAGTGCTGACACTGGGAATTTACGTGTGAGGAAACTTCGAAATGAGATCTACAAAACATTTAAGTACAGACATTAACAGGAATAATAATTAATCTACATGTATTAACTCAACAGAGAACTTCCACAGCAGCTTTTCTTTCTTCACTGTAGGCACTCACCCATCTTTAGTAGTGTCGGCCACTCCAGCGATCAGCTCCACAGTTTTGGGATTATGCTGAGGCTGTGTATGCAGACCTAGGTAACCCTGTACAAAGTCCCTCGGGGTCATGTAATGCTCTCCATCCTCCACCACGCTGGCATACTGCGGAGGAGACACAGACAGAGCTGTAAACAATATGGATGTTCAATGTCTCATAGCACACAGTATGTGGATTTAAATTAGGAATCGGTATGGTAGAATATCCATTGTGTCCATTGAAAGAAAATGATCTGGAGCGCTGAATGCAACGAGAGAGAAAAAACAACCAATAATGTGTCAACAGTCTATTTTTACTGCAGGTTTCTCTTTTCTTTGTGACAATAAGGTCTTTGTGTGCGGTTTTCTATACCAGCACATATGGTTCACAGTTTACTCGCCCTACAGAGTAAATTACGTTCATACATTGCTTTGCTGAATCCCACAAAGACAGAACGTATTGAAAAAGTTCTTTTAAAGTCCTTTAAATCATCCTTTAACTTCATATAAGGCAGAGATACATGTCTCCTTCCACTCAACACTTATAATATGGATGCTGCATGCTGTGTCGTACACTTTTGAACGGACCAATTATGCTAATTTCCAGCTCTTTATCTATATTCTGGGAACCCGCTAGAGTAGCTTTCATAGTTCAAAAACATCCTTATTCATCTTATACTGGCTGCCTCTCAGTTCATCCTCTGTCACTCAGTGATTCAGAGTTCCCTGAGGGACAGATAGCTTTACTTCTTTTACTGCTGCCAACTGTAGCTCAGTTCTTCTAGCCGTCCTATCAGCTGACTCTGAGAGCACAGCGTGGGGGGGGGGGTTGTAGGTGTTCAAATCTCTGGGAGAGGAGCTTTTGACCCCCGGGTGCACCGGTTCCTTGGCTCCCTGTCCGTTAGCAGTTAGCTGCATTTTGTTTGTTTCAAAGCAGTCTGCAACCTGAGCTTTCCACTTTTACATATTTTACCTCATTATTTGAAACATTGGGCACATTTAATATGCACATCTGAATATATATATATATATATATATATATATATATATATATATAAGAGGGAGATTATAATATGTCCCCATTCCTGTGATGTATTACATGTAATAACTATGCTCATGAGTAGTATTTTGGTGATAAAGGACAGCATTATAATTGTTTTAACCTTTATTTAAGTACTGTTCAGAGTCAGGCTCTTGTTTCTGGAACTGCCTCTTTACACTCACGCAGTTACACACATTCACAACTGGAAGCAGCCCAGTACAATCTGTATTCAGGGTCATGTTGTAAGGACAATTCTGGGAGGGACTTCCCGATCACAGGTCCACATCTCTGACCTCTAAGGCACACAATACCAGAAACAGTCGACTGTACATTCAGCTGTACATTTCCTCAGTATTTGAGGGGAGACCCAGAATTTTCCTCCAGAAAAGTGTCTGAGGTTAAACAGTCTCTTCCACGGTCAGGCCCTCCGCGATGTCGACACGACACAGAGGTACTTGAAGAGCTGTCCACCCTCTCCACCGAGGACCTGGTGATATTAAGGGGGGGCATAGTTCCTCCAAAAGTCCACTATCAGCTCCTTAGTCTTGCTGACTTTCAGGAGGAGATTGTTGTCTTGACACCAGCAGGTCAAGCCCTCTACTACCTTCACACAGGCCTTTATAGCGATCAACCCCTCCACAGCTGTTGTATGGTGTTGATCAAATATGAATCCAGATTCTGTTACTGCATTGCCTACTTCTCTCTAAATGTTTTTAGAAGCATATTACAGTACATTAGTGTACTATTTAGACCAAAAATGGTCCCCAGTTCTGAACGTCGAGGCAGAAAAACGGCAATCCTGCTGTAATAAAGGGGCTAGTGATATTCTACATTTTCTGTCAATTCACTACTATTTATGGATACTTTAAGCAGAGAATTATACTTTTTGGATAATGTGATTTAAAGGTGCTTTATTGCATGAATGCAAAAACCCTGTTACTGTAAATCAGTCCTGCTCTGTGATTTGAGACTGTAGCTCAAAAGTTACCATCATATATATCTTAACACTCAAACCTTCATTTATAGCTCACAGTGAACGTAACTTAATCAGTAACCACCACCTTGTAGGCGTTTCACATGACCGAAGAGTAATACACACAGCCAGTGCATCGCTGTGATGAAACTGAGATCTCAGTCAGCCTTTAAGACGTACGGTCATTTTTAGAGCCTGGGTTGGGTTTCAAGTTGGAACAAAGATAGCTCTGGAAACACAAGTGCCGCATGAACTGGCAACAGAAAGGCCACGCTCGTGGGTCTGAGCCAAGCTCGGCTAGAGAGAGCATGAGATAAACAGAGAAAGAGTGTGGGAGGAGACCTTCACGCCAAGTGTTTTCAGAGCTACAATTCAACGCACTCTGCAGAATTAATGTTTTAAGTGAAAATATTAATTCCAAGCAATTTATTGCCACATTACTCCATCACATGATTGTGTATCCATTCACCCTCACAGTAGGCCTCAAGTAGTTCTTAATCAAATTATACAGGCAGTCAGAATGAGCTTCCAGTAATTAACTCTTCCACCTGAATATGCATTAGAAATTACACAGCCCTCTTATAGTCGAGTGATGTGGAGGGACCATAAGGCGACTTGTACCTCAAACAGACTCGCTTCTTTCGGGAACAAGTTTATAGTCTAAACAAGACCTGTGCGGGGTAAACAGACCTACAGAGAGTTTCTTTGAAGGTTAGCAGACAAAGCGTGATGAGAAACTCAATGACATGAATATCAAAACCCACGACACACACACACACACACACACACACAAAGTAAAAGAGAGGGGAGAATCTCTGTTAAAGCAGGTCCAAAATTAGAATTTGTGTGACCTTTGTTGAACTACCAATGGACCCCACAGAGAAACTACTCACTGACTGCAACAAGTTAGTAGACTTGTAACACACCGTTTCTGTATGTGTCTTATGTGTTACAATGAAGGTTAATGCTGTAAATGTTTTGCTTACTGAGTAACAGTCTTACCTTCAGAAATATAGTCTTCAAGTCATGGGGGTCGGCTCGTTTCGTTGCTTGCACCTATAACACACAAGTAGATTTTTTAAAAAATAAATAAAAGTTAAGTCACATAATCACAATGCTGCCTCCAGATCAACTATGCCATATCAGGTAACCAGTAAAAGTTAAGTTCAGGCAGTCCACTGTTTAGCTTTGATTTTCCTTTCACGCAGTCGGCTCAGCAGGATCGATCACACACGACTGTAACAACTAGACAATATACAAGCACCGTGCATGTGAACATAACACAATAAACCCCGCTTCAAGACAGACATCTCTCTGATAAACACATGCAACAGAGGGAATAAACTACAGCTGTCTCTGTGGAGGCCGACAGAGATGCGCCTATAAAGCAAAGATGCAGAGATAAAAAAAAGAGAGAGGGGGGAGCTTTAAACCCACGCGTCCGCACAGACATGCCCGTCCTCCGCGTCCGACTGCGGTAACCTCACGGCCGCTTTTTACTGCCTTTACAAATTAATATCTGATAAGAAAATATTGACGGAGTCACCTTGACCGCCATGCTGGGTGTGACGTCAGCTGCAGTGGACTAGCGCACGCGCTGGGCACCGGGATGACAGCGGGCATGACAGGAGGTCTGAGACACACACACACACACACACACACACACACACACACACACCAATATAAGAGTTGTTTTTCTGTCTGCAGGTGTGTGTGTGTGTGTGTGTGTGTGTCCGCCGAGGAGAGGGATGCTCCGGACAGAGAAACTTGGTCAGCAGATGATGTGTTACAGTATTTCCTGTGTGCTGGGTCAAATGAGGACACGGTTTCACACTGTGTCTGCAGACAGTGGACGGGACAGTGGTACTGGATCACTGTGTCTGTTTGTGGAGTCGATGCAGGGATGTGATGGTAAACAATAAAGGTTTAACTGCAGCTGATATTGTCTTTATTCATATTTGATGTGTTCTTTTCGATTCGTCGATTGATTGGTTCGTCTTTAAAATGTTGCAAAATAATGTATTTTATGTGTTTTATGGTTATGACACATAAAATACATTAATATGACCATTGTGTTACTATTGTTTGTCCTTTTGTATGTTTTCTTTTAATGTTTCTGATATCAACCTGTCAGGGACTGCAGATGAAAATTAGCCTGTGTGGTTAAATCTGGTACATTTACACAGTGGACTTAAGTCCTTGAGTTAATTCATGTGCATTGTTCCTTTTATATAGATATACTTTAAACTATATATTTCCGTAAGAATTTCCCATAATGTCTTCAAATGGATTGTCTAGTTTGATCAACAGTTCAGACCCTAAAATATTCAGTTTACATTATATAAAAGGGAGAAAGTTTTAGCTCTAGTATCAAGTTAAGTGATTAATATGTTTACACAGGCTACAGTTTGATTCTATAACCAAAATAACACTTAAATGTGGTACACTTTATTTTTTGTATTAAATGATTTTGTTCTTTCTCATTTTGTTGTACTGTTGAGCATAAATTATGTTGAGTCAGGCCAACAATTATATTATTATATATATAATATTCCAGCCGCCGTTCAGTGTATTCTCATTCTGTAAATAACTCTCTATACAGTAAGTCTCATCTTAAGTGGCGGGGTCCGCCATTACCTGCAGGATTCAGAATGCCTTCACATGCACAGGAGACTATTTGCAGCATGTAATCCAGCATTACAGTTTTTATTTTTTATCTCACTGATATCAGCCTCACTGTTGACTGTTCACTCTCCTAACAAACGCATCTGAAATATTTTTTATATATTTTTAGTTACTGCTAATGCAAACTGAACCTACTCCTTCACATTAAGTGTTCAACTGAAAACACAGGTGGCTTTTATTGTGAAGCAGTCACAGAAAATGCAATATATTTGTCACAGAGGTTGGTGCAAACATCTCGGGTGTCAATTTTAAGGGTTATAAACATCTGCTGTTTAAGCCATTAAATGAACTCAAGTATCTAAATGGGAACACACACGACCCAGCAAAACCTCAAGGACTGAGTCACAATTCATGAGCGTAGAGTGAATTCTGACTGTTATTCGGGACATTATCTGGAGGTTAGGTTTTCAAGAACAAGAGGTAAAGGTTTGATGTGCTGTAAAATAAAGCTCATAGCTTAAAATGACTAAATAAACTGACCATTCACAAGATTAGTACCACCAACCATATGATGGTCAAACTGCTCTCTGAGCTACTGCTGTTTACACACACTCACACTACTAGAGGACTGACTGTAACAAACCTGTTTAACACTACAACATTGTATTTCCTTCTACTATTGTGCGATCTTGTCATTGCCTGCATTTGCAGAAAAAAAAAGTCTAAACGACTGTAGTTTGAAGTTCAGAGATCAAGCAGCATGTATTGCCTCCATGCAGACACAATTTGTTGCCTAAGGGTTGTAAAAGGTATGGTATTGTTCAGGAAAGGGATAATCTAGTGCTGACAGTGTAGTAGAGGTAAAATTATAGTGGCTTAAACATGACTGGGTATAGGTCATTCATTGGTGCACCTGGAGGACAGAATAGCTGAGGCTGGGATGATAGCACAGCATTACCCAGACTCAGAGGGATGTTCAGAATTGCACTTTCCCCCAGAGAGTCAATTTCTGTTTATTGAGATATCTCTGTTGTCCAACCTAACCACTGTCCGAATGACAAGATGCTTTATTCTCAATAACATGTCCAAATAGAGTGGACTAAGATGGAAAATGTGTTGTTTATCCCACATTTGTATCACAATAATCAGATGCTCATGTAGTGTGGTGTGCGTTCCTCTCCTACTATTTTCATTTCACTTGATTTTTTTGATGGTATGAGAAGGGAATATCTGAAAATAAGCATTTAAGTCAACAACTCATTGCAATGGCTCAGCAAAAAACAGATGTTCACCATAAATGTTGTACTCTGCTGCATCAAGCAAATACAATACAATCAAATGACAAATAGCAAAATGGCATTCAAATGTTTAATTCTGTCTTTCAGGTACTAAAATAATGACTTTTATATCCATGACCACAATATGTGCCGAGCCTTCACAGTTATTTGTTTTCTAAACATAATATGGCCCAATAATGGATGTTTCGGACTAATGCAGCTATTTGAGAATTTAAAAATCAGATAATGATGTAACAGCTGATATTTTGTTTTTATGTAACCACACACCATAAACTAATATTTTTCCTTAATATTAAAGAATTGTGACCAAAATATTTTAAAACTTGTCAAGGCTCTCAAAACTTGAATCAAGCTGTGACCAGTCAAAGCTAAATTGTTTTGCCTCTAAAGCAAAACCATAAAATCCTTTAATAATGTGTTATAGTTGCCAAGAAATAGAAGTGTCTGTAAGGTGATGGTTATTGATTAATGTTTTTTTCTTTTTTACATGAACACAAACAAACCTGCAATATGAAGTTGTCTGTCCTCTCTGGTGGATGTAATGGGGACAAAGTTTATAGATTACCTCAAACATAGTTTTTTGGTTTGTCTGTACTGCAGCTTCTGTAGGCAGCATATATTTTAATAAACAAATATAGGATGATATATCGGCCCGGTTGATTCATCAGTAATCAGTTAAGATAGATATACTCAAATATATAATCTAGGTCAGTTTATTGAGATAGATTCATTATGAAAATAAAAAATAAATATCATGTAAATAAATGTAAATGGAGGAATAGTAAACTCTCCCTAATGTGCTTTAAAATTTAATTTATCATCCATAAAGATTTTGGCTGAGAATAATCTGTTAAATTAATTATATGAAGTCATGTCTAAGTCTCATTTTAAGTTATATTGTTTGTTGTTGTTGTTGTTGTTGCTCCAATTCCTTAAAATTGTATTTGTCATATTGTCAACCCTCAAATGTTTAAGTGTTTAAATGTTTTCTTTTTAGTTTATATATGGTTTCTGTACATATATTTTTTATTTTATATTTTTTTACTGTTTGTTGTGCAAGCTATTGTCCCTTTATTGAGTTTGTAATCTAACATTTGTTCAATAAAGAAAAAAAAAGTCGGTAGTTTATTGAACTCATTTCAGTTTGAACTAACCTTCCGGTGTATTAAGTTATTATATGTTTAAAAAAGAGTAGTTTTTAATTCACACTACGGATTTAATAAAGTAATAAATTTAACAGTCGTTTGTTGTTGGATTAAAATCTGCGGGAGCCGTTAAAAATAAATAAATAAATAAAAAAAAGAACTACATCCTGTTTCCACACGGACCCGGAAGTCGTCCTGATTCCGCGGGTCTTTTGGGACAACAGCTCCGAACTACACTGTGCACAAATGGCGGGTAAGTGTTCGAACGCCCTCGCGCTTTAATTCCACTGTAGCCGTTTTAACGTCGAATCAACCGACAGAACGGACGTTGGTCCGGACGTTGGTCCGGACGTTGGTCCGTTCTGTCCGCCCGTTGGAGACGTGACACAGCGCGCTCAGCTACCGTTAGCTCTGTGTGTGTGTGTGTGTGTGTGTGTGTGTGTGTGTGTGTGTGTGTGTGTGTGTGTGTGTGTGTGTGTGTGTGTCTGTCTGTCTGTCTGTCTGTCTGTCTGTCTGTCTGTCTGTCTGTCTGTCTGTCTGTGTGTCTGTCTGTCTGTCTGTCTGTGTGTGTGTGTGTGTGTGTGTGTGTGTGTGTGTGTGTGTGTGTGTGTGGGGCCTGCTAACGGCGTTAGCATCAGGCTGTGGTAGCATGTGTGTGTGTGTGTGTGTGTGTGTGTGTGTGTATGTGTGTTTGTGTTTGTGTAACGGAGGAGTGACACTTGGGCTCCGCGCTAACAGCTCGTGTTACCTACAGACGATACAAAGCACCGACTTTAACTGTGGTATCTTTAGAGAGAGACACAGTGCTTCATTTTAAAGGGTCACACTGGTGGTTCATCAGAGGGCCCACAGGCACTGTTGTTGTTGTTGTTGTTGTTGTTGTCTGTTTTCTCCTGCATGACAGCAGAGTTTGTTGAAATGCTGTTAAAATCAGGTTGGACTGTCAGAACTTGTCTTCATAACTGGGTTTTAATTTAGTGTCTGAACGTGGTTATATTTTCTTATATATATATGTGTGTGTGTATGTATTGGACTTTTTGTTTTTTTATTTGGTATAGAGAGCTAAAGGGAGATAGGAAAGGGGGGAGAGAGTGTGGATGACATGCAGCAAAGGACCACAGATTGGAAACATAACAGTAAATATGTATATATGTTTATATATTATAAATCTGGGTCGCTGCAGTAAGGATTAATACATCTCTCTACCAGGTGAGCTACTGGGCGCCCCATAGTTATATATTCTGATCCTGTTTGTTTCAGCATTTAATCAATTGTGGTGTCTCAAGCTGCTGCTGACATTTAGGTGATCGTTGGAAAGAAACTTCGATCAATTAAAACTCCTGAAGATTAAATGGAGAAGTAGAAAATGGGTCTTTAAAAACAATTAATGCCAAAAACTGACAATATATTTTGTGTGTTTCCTCAGCAATAAATACCATGGAGAAGAAACTGGCTGAATACAAGTGTGACACCAATGAAGCCGTATCCCTGAAGTTGGGTATGTTTATGTTTGTTTTGTTGTATATTTCTGAATATGATGTAGCTCACTGAGTTGTGTGCAATGAGTTTCGACCCTGTCGTCTTTCCCCGTCAGTTCGCTTCCCGGAGGACGTTGACGATGACGGCACCACGTTCCACCCCGAGTACAGCCACCAGCTTTTTGGAGATGAGTGAGTTGTTGTTTGTTTGTTTTTTTTTCCTCACTTTTCTCTACATGTTGACACTGATGCCTAACTATACATTCATCTGAATATAATATTCACACACACGAGCTGTCAGCTACAACCAGTACAACTCCTCACAGTCCACTAGCTTTCTCTTCTGTGTGTGTGTGTGTGTGTGTGTGTGTGTGTGTGTGTGTGTGTGTGTGTGTGTGTGTGTGTGTGTGTGTGTGTGCGCGCGCTGAAAGAAATCAGGTGGTTGGACACAGCCGTGGCTCTGTAAATGAGAAACAAACACTTGCAACACTTTCCAGCCAGGGTTTGTTTGTCAACGGACAACAAATCAATAGTTGATGTATCTCAGTTATCTTGTTTTTAATCTTTAATCTTTGCAAACAAAAATCATAATTTAAAATAAAATTCGGCCCGTGCAGCAACTTTAGCAACAGTTTACAAACTCACAACATACCTAATGTTAATTACGTTACCTGCTGTGTCATCGTTTACACTTTACGCTGGTATTGGATTTCTCCAGAATCACATAAGTCACCTTTCAACTAAAATAGTGTCTGTGATAGTGGTTTGACTTCAGTTTACAGTTACAGTTTAATACACGCTAGTTTCATCTGAGTGAATGCTACCCTGTGGGGCAGGTGGTGTTGGCATTAAGAATAACTTTAGAGAAATAGCCAATCTTCTCACTGATGGTCTTGTTTGTTTATGTAAGTTATAGAGGCATCAATGATACATTGAGACTGTTTCATAACCAGTTAAAAACCCTGTAGTTCGTTTAAGTTGAAAACCTCGTTGAAAATGTGTGGTTAGGTGTGATCAAGAGTGAAATCTGATTAATGTTGGTTTCAACAACATCCAACAGAGGTTCAATCAACCAATCAGCTCACATTTGATTTCCACTGTAGTTTCAGCATTGAGTTTGTTGCAGTCTGCAGCTTCACTGTTAGATGTCAGTATATCGCAGGCTACCAGATACGGATTGCGAGCTCAGGTTTCGCACAGTGGTAGCTTGCCGATTCCTCCAGCTTCCAGTTTTTATGCTAAGCTAGGCTAACCACATCCTAACTTTAACCCTCGGACATAAGATTGGTCTTCTCATTTCACCCCTGAGTGACTATGTGTGTTTCCTAAAAATATTCCTTCAATCACGTACATACGATGCTTCGGTAAACTTGGATCTTAAAGTCCATTGCACCGTCCGTGCACACTGTGAAACGGCTGAAGTCTTTTTCGTTCTCTTTTGTTTTGTCCATCGTCTTTTGTACAGCAGACTTAAAATGATGCCAATCTCACATAAACGCCTTTTGAGCCCTGCCTGACCAAATGTGGGCTGGCTTGGCTTTCATTCAGTAACCTTATGGCTACAAACCACAGCCTCTGAGCTTCAAGCACCTGTCTTTCTTTGTAACCTGCTGATCCCATTGAGTATTTATAGACGACTGTGCCTCGTAGCAAGCCTGCCAACACCACAGATTTTCTGTTTTCACTCGTTTCACATATGTTTCAGTCATCTCCTGATTTATTCAGACGCTCTTCATTCTGTCTTCTCCTTTAACATCGAGTACCTGATGATAATAACAAGTCAGTTTCATAGTTAGTTTTGAAGAGGATGCAGGGAAATTTATACTGCCAGACATGCAATGGTTGAAATGTGAGCATGAACAAAGCTCTTTCTTGCATGGTATTTTAGCCCCACAAAAAGCTGTAAAGTTGTATTATAACCCTGATGTGTGTTGCTATTGAACCTGAGCAAGACTACATTATTGGCAGTGACACCTGTGTCTGTGTGTAGGCTTACAGTGTCGTTATGCTCTAAATTGCATTTCCAAATTAGTCAAAACTAGGATTGGTTATTTTTGCACTTGCTGCAATCAGCTCAAAGGGAGCTCAGTAATTGGGGCATTAATTATTTCAGCAAGCGTAATTGCTAGTAAAGCTCAATCACACAGTTGCATAATGATGAAATCTATTTTGCCATAAACTGCCAGTGATATAGCGGTGTAAGAAACAATGCAACACAGCAAAACAAGTTGCCTAACCTACAGTAAGCATTGATCATCCTCTCCAGATGTATATTCCATAAATTTAAATACGAATAATCAAATGTTTTGTTATATGAATTTATCTTACACAGCACACACAATTTAATGTGTCTGTTTTATTGTTTTCTGTTTGCATTTAATGATTGCAATCACTTTGTCTACAGCGAGGTCGCTTTTGGTTACAAAGGTCTTCAGATACAGCTCTTCTACAGTGCTGGAAACCTAAGCACCCTCTTCAAAGTGAAATATTCCTCCAAAGTCACTGAGGTGTTTGATTGTGTGGAGGTAAGACACGCATTCCTTTTTATTCCTTTTCCCTTAGGAGTTCTTGCACCCTTAAGTGTAACTAGTAGTGCTGTGGCAGGATCCCTGCTTACTATACTTGTGTCAGCCATTTTCTTGTATTATTGTAATGATGATGGGTAACCATGTTGTGCTGTTTGTCTACCATTATAAACAAAATGTGCCTTTAAACATGCACCAAGAATCAAGGTGTGATCAAAACACCATGCCTCCTGCTGAAATATGTTTTTTTTTTATCCGTAGCTGCTCCACTTTAAAAAAGGGGGTATTATGGAAAACACGAATTGTCTCATCTTGGGGTGGATTTTGCAGTTTGTGATGTATTTTAAGTGCTGTTGAATCATGAAGCTGGTACCAACTTTTTGAGGTGATGATTTTGCATATTTAAAACAAGACTTCTTAAGTGCCTCGCTGTGTGATGTCACAAACTGGAATGATTTTTAGTTAAAGCCACAGTAGGTGACTGATGACCAAAGTTAACCACGTAGCACCTAAAGACCAAGATATTTTGTTCAGGAGTTGGCTGAGTACACCAAAGTTCACTGGTGGTTGAATATTGGATCAGGTGGTAACAGGAGTCCAGTGAGATGTTAATGTTGCTCTGTGTCTAAATGTTTGAGACTATGCTCAGACATTACACACAGTGTTGTAAACAATGCACTGACATTCTGTGTTGATACCGATGTTTAAAATAACAATTCGGCCAACATCAATGTTTCTCTCTCTACAAAGATAAAAATCTCTTCCTTGTTGCAGCTCAGTCTGTTTCTCTTCTCATCCAACATGTGAAACAGTCAGCTGTGCATGGAGCACATCGGTATTTGCGTGCAGTTTGTGCAAGAGCTGGAATATGGAGGTGATTATTTCTCCAGAAGTCATGTTGGAAATGACTAACACAACATTTAGCCAGCACAAAATTGATCCAGCACATCCGATAAACATCAGCCAGTGAGATTGGTGAATGCCATCTTGATTGCAGATAGACCAACGTCGGTCAACAAGGTGAATATCAGCAGAAACCGATGTTCGAATCAGATATTGCTTCAGTCAAGCACTTTAAACACATAAGTTTATTGTTCAAACAGTTGAGGTTATCGAGATTTCTTGTTGAGTGCTGTGATTTAAATAAAGAAAAACATTCATCAGCACCTTTTATTCCATTTACAGTCGTGTTAAATTACGTGTGTGTGTGTGTGTGGGAACTGATGAACTTAAAATACATTGTTGTGGTGCACCTTAATGAAAAAGTGAGGTGCACCATTGCCACTAATAAAAGAAGTTGGTCTGGAGTCCTGCCATATGTTCTGTGGACTCTCTGAAGATGCTTTAGTGCATTAGATGGTTGTTGACTCAGTGCTTCAGCTTGTCCGATGGTCTTAGACCAAACTTGAGAGGGTGCTTTTCTGCAAAAGGTATTGGAAGGTATATGGCTAGACAGCAAAATGGAAGCAGTGAATTACAGAACACTCCCAAGAAGAAACCTATATTAATGAGCAAGGTTAATTTAAAAAAACTGATGCAGTCTAACACAACAACCCTACAATAAATCCCGTCATCAAGAAGGTTATAATGATCCGTGTTTGTTGAAACCGTTTCAGAGGTGTTGACTTATATTAATGAGCATTTTGGTGCTGTTGCATTGTATTATATTATAATTAGAGGTGTTTGTAATGTGTCCACCCCGTTTTATTAATTAATATAGACCAAATAATAGAATACAAAAAAGAAAGTATTTTTCTGATAACCACTCCGAGTCTGTCTTGTAAAACATTAAATGGTTGGACTGTCTAAAAGCATTGCAGCGTATAAGTAATTTGAAGGAGGAAAAAAAGGTAATTTGGTGTATTTTGAGTATAGTTGCCAGTGTAGTAAAAATAGTAGTTTTGATACCCACTGTCATATATAATAAGTGTTTCTGGAAAACTTAAAGCAGACGGCCGCAAAAGTGAAACTGGGACATGACTTTTGAAAACTAAACACAACAGTACATCAAAATACAGCAATAGAAGCCCTTTAATAATGACAAGTTCTGTAAATCAAACTGAAACTTTAATGAGGGGCTGCCTCCATAGTTGTGTAATAGAAGGATTGTTTGATAAAATGTTCTTTAAGGGGAGCAGATAAGACCTAAGGTATGTTTTTGTGGGCAGTTTTTACTACCGTAACATTTCTTCACTTACTGAAGTAACTCTCTGGGTGGTGACATTATTCCTGTAAGAGATCTCCTGTTTTGTTTGACTAAATCTCAGCCCACCACGGCCCCCTGTGCCAGTACACTAATCCTACTCCTCCCTGTCGGAAGAGGAGGCTTTTAAAAGGTTTTTACATGGGGTCTAACATGAGGCATTGATTTTTTTTTTTTTTTTTTTTAGAGGTTTTTGTGATTGAATCAGCAGGAGGAGTAATGTGACACGGTTGGATATCTTGTTCATATATTTCCAGGAGTGAATTGGGCTCCTCAAGTCATCAACAATCAGAATCGATGGTGTTGACTGTAAACTGATGTTCAATGGGTTTCAGCTTTTAATGTGAGGCACACACTTTTTATGTAATAATTAATGCATTCATTTATTTTATTGCTCAGCTTAATGACCTGACAATTAGATGTAATTCTTCCGAGAGTTCCACTGCTTAGTGTGTAACACTTTGCTTTTTTTTTTAAATTGCCACACATAAGAATTTACATATCAACAGCCAGTATTTGGACAAAAAACGGACAGTAAAGCAAAACGCTTGTCCTGGTCGCGCCCTCTCTGAGGCTTCACAAAAGGCCTCTGGCAGCTTTGAATATTTCCTGAAGCTGTCAATGCAGCAAACACGTAAAACGAATACATGAATTAGCCAGGGCCCCTATTGAGGTCAGATGATTCAACTGTGGGGACATCTGTCCTGTCTGGAAACAGCAGGGGCTCCCCTACTGGACAATGTAGCCTTCAACTGGTGTTAGTGGGAGCAGTGGTATTACTTAAAAACTCACCAGGGTTTGGTGTTTCTGTGGATGCACTCAAATTATAAATAACCCCAATACGAAAGCGATGGGTCCATCCAACAGGGGTGATGGGCACCACATTACTTTCATCTCTGGTAACACCAAAAAAAGAAAAAGAAAAGCCATGGCATCCAATTCACTGTGTTTAAACCTAAAGAGAGCCATTAGACTTTTTGGGAACATAGTTTGAAGCTGATATTCAAACTGAAATGTGATGGCTGGCTTAGTGTCTGTGTGTGCCACTACTTAGTGTTCAGCGTTGACCCCTGAGTGTTCACCTTGTTAAGGGTTTGAGTGCAGCTGGTGTAGAGGTAGAGAGTGAGGGGAGCAGCAGAGTTCAGGCTGCATCTGAAGAGTGTTTGTCTCTGAGTGCATGTGGACGGTCGGGGTGCGGTGCAGCTGGTGAGAGACGAGGGGAGGCAGAGATGGAGTTTATGCAGCTGCCACGTTGATACAAGACTCTCATCAAAAATCACCTTCTCCCCTTTTAGATCAGCCAAAAACACCATACTGCTGGCCTTGTCGCAGAAAACGCAGACTTTAGTGCCAGACCTGCCGTGCACATGGGCTGTAGAACCGATGAAGGCCTTGTAGTTGTATGTAATTATTCCTGTTACATTCATAATCAATGTGGATGTGTAAATATGCTTTAACTTAAAAAAAAATTCAAGTCAATACTTTTTTTTTTTAGAAACAGAAGGAGTGATTGCAGACTTTGAATGTGGTGTGGTCTTTTGGAGTAGATTAAAGAGATGAAATAATACCAACACAACAAATTAGATAGTTTGTACCCCCTTTGTGCTTATTGTTAGAAATCAAAGACATTAACAAAATGCTCTAAAGGAACATTGTTAAGTTATATTCATGGCAAACTAAGGCATCTATTCTGGAAGGCTGTGCAATTTAGTGTCTAGTATGCAGGAGAGTGCCCGGGACAAAGGGACTTGTTTGTCCATGGCCTTTTAAGTATGGTCCTTCTTCCTTAGAAATGTGACTGAACAATTACAATGGTTAAGAGGCATTCAGCTGCAGGTGCATTACTTCCAGTTAGATATTAGCTGATGTCTGAAAGGGGGGGAATTAGCAGTATGTTGTATTAGCCTTTTGTAGTGCATTTTGCTCAGACCTTCTTCATTTCCCAGTTTTCAATGCTGAGCAGCAAGGGTCTCTTTGCTGAAATAATGCCCATCACACATGTAAATGGTGTGAAAGGGCTGCTTAGCAAAGTGTTCTCATGTCAATCCTTGTGGAAATGGATACAATGCAAACATTACAGCTGAACTAACCACAGGTTGCACTGAGTAAAAAGTCCAAGGGTAGGGCCTCTTTGTCTCCGAGGCTCTTTGAAAATGCAGGGGCAAATTCATTTGATTGGGTTCACTTGGCAGGATTAGAGGAGAGGCCTCTATTATGGATGCCCAAAGGTTTGTTAAGTTGAGATCAATTCATAAGATTTAATTTCCCAGTGAGAAGCAGAAATGCGTTTATTGTGGCAACTTCATCACATATTCATGGTTTAACATAAGTAGTAAATGTACTGATTTAAGTGGTCTTTTCAGCGGGGAGGGGGAGGAGGTTGCTGCTGTGGTCTCTGCTCAGCTGACAGTTTTAATTGCCTAATGGTTTTCTTTTCATTGTCACAAAACATGTATGCTTCCAGTTATATTGTATAGGATTTTTTTCCCACATGTTTGCTATTTTACAAACATTTCTATAATCGTACAATCTGTGTACAAAACAAAAATAATTGTTTAGATTTTGTATTTATTAGAAAATACCTCTCTGGTCACATTTGTGGAAATAAGTCTTACAAGCTGTGCTAGATTATCTTTTAGTATCCAGATCTGTTTGTTGCATTTGTTGTAAAATTCATACACATTGTGTTATCCAGCCCGACGATATTGAAGGGAAGATCCGGGAAATCGTTCCTGCTGGGTTCACCTGCAACACTGATGACTTCATCTCACTGCTGGAGAAGGACGCCAATTTCAAGCCCTTCGGCACCCTGCTTCACACGTACACGGTCCACAACGAGGAGGCAGGGGAACTCACATACCAGATTCACAAGGTACAAACATCGCTTACTGCCTCGCCAAAGCAATCCGGGAAGATTTTAATATCAGTTTTAACTATTTAGAGTTGTTGTTACCATTACGTTTAAACGGCGGGGACGAGATTTAACTCTGAATGATAGCGTTTGATTTTGCCCTATTTGCCCTAGGCTGATATTACCTGCCCGGGATTCCAAGAGTACCATGAGCGCCTGCAGACCTTCCTCATGTGGTTCATAGAGACTGCCAGTTTCATCGATGCAGACGACGATCGTTGGGACTTCTTTCTTGTGTGAGTGCCCTCCTTAATTGACATCATACCCCCCCTCTGCGCCCACCCCTACCCTAAAGCCTTTATTGTGTCATTGAAAAACAAAGCCCCCCTTTGTGGCGCTTGTGACCAATTACCAGGCCAGTTTGATTATATTTCCCCTGTAGGAGAATTGTTGATCAGGCAAGAGCTTCCTTTGTGCCAAAAGCCCTTTTCAAATTTTTCAGGGGCAAGAGCTGAATTGAATACTGTTGTCTTTTGAAACACTGAACAATGTCTTAACAGTAAAAAGAGCCTCTGCCAGTGTTTTCTTTTCCCTGGCAACTATTAATACTGACAATGGGGAAAATGGACTGAAGTGATTTTGAGGAGCTCAGTCCCTCCTCCAACCCCTTCTCTTCCTCTAAGTTGCAGTACTCCAATTAAGTGCATAATGTATTCAGGTTGTAGCAGGTGTACCAATCGGGGCCTGGCTGCTCTAACATGCTGACGTCGGGGGGTGAGGGGTGGGCACGAGAACAGAGAGGCTAAAATGGACACTGCATGGGAGTGTGCCTGTAATTGACCTGTTTGCCTTTGTGTTTTATCTGCAGATTTGAAAAGTACAATAAAGATGGGGAGACTCTCTACGCAACTGTTGGCTACATGACAGTTTATAATTACTACGTGTACCCAGACAAAACCCGACCACGTGTAAGGTAATTGCTGGGGCAGCACGTGCCTTCCCATTCTTTTGTATGAAAAAGGAGTGGAAAATTATACATTTCTTTATCCTCTTCCCAAAGAGCCCAAATTACTGGCTTATATAGCCAACCATTCAACCAGATTTTGTTTCATTACCAAACCAGGGTGATTTGTATCTGAAAACAACTTTATAGATAAGCTTTTGATGTGATTTGATTTGTTGCATTGATGGATCAGGATAACAATCTATTATTTCCTACTTTGAATCAAAGTATTTCTGGTCCTGCTCAGAATTACTACCACATAAATGTGTTTTGTGACTACAAACCTGTTTTCTCATTGGCTCTATGTTTGTGCGTATGTCTGCCCTTTTAACTAAACAGCCAAATGTTGATCCTGCCTCCGTTCCAAGGAGAGGGTCATGGTGCTCAGCTTCTGGAGGCAGTGCACAGATTTTACTGCAGCCTGCCCAAAGTGCAAGATATCACAGGTGATCAGCATCAGACTTTTTTTTTTTTTTAACGGCATTTATTGTGTTTAAGAAGGCGTGGATCAACATTTTAATCTGAGAACCTCATGTCACCCACAAACAGTTTAAATGATTTTTCTCTGCTGTTGGTGGATCCAGGGGGTGAGTTAATTTGGAGGGCTGGCATGTATACCAGAATGTGCTGAGGCTCTATTGAAACTAGCTGGATCGAAATAGTTGCTTTGCATGGAGACAGAGGATGAATACTAAAAAGGCATCCCAGCGTTTTTCCTTTTGAGAGACGAGTCCTTTTCAAGGCAGAACGTTCCTGCTAACTGTTCGTCTGGCCTTCAGTAATATTTCTTCATTGTTGCTTATAAGTAACTTCTTGCAAAAGTTTGCTAAAAAAAAAGAAAAGAAAAAAAAGTCAGTTGTTATTATTGTTTTGTAGACCCAAAAAATCTTCTCCCTGCTCCCCAACTCACACACAAGTTTACACACTGACGATAACATTAACAGTAAGACATATTGAACCGAGCCAAGTTTGTCAGGTTTATTGTAGATCAACTGAAACACTGTGAACTCATTTTAATTGTATTGTGGTGTTTGTCATCAGCTGAAGACCCCTCTGAGAACTACGTGAAGCTGAGAGACTACGTGCTGGTCAAGCTTTGTCAAGGCCTCCCATCCTTCGCTGCAGACAAGCTGCACCTCGGTTTCTCAGCCGACATGGTCAAAGAGGCACAAAACAAGTTGAAAATTAACAAGGTGCTGTATGAGTCTGTGGCTAATTATTATTTCTCTCTGTGTTCGATACGTAGTTTCATCTCCAGTCATCAGTTTTAAATCCAAAATATTCATTATACAGTGATATAAAACAGAGGAAAGCAGCAACTCCTCACATTTAAGAAAAATAATCACCTATTAAAAATGTTGTGTGTCAGCTAATCCATTAATCGATTGATCGTTTTAGTACTTGTGCTGAGCCTAACCTCAAGTTTCACAGTATGGCTGAGTGTAAAGCCAGCTGGCCATAAGGGCTACAAAATAAAAGCTTGGATGTTTTATATGTTTACAAGGTCTGTGGCAGATAGAGCAGACCTTCATTGTTCATTTCACTCCCCTATAAATAAAATGCTCTCACTGTACTATAACGCAGCCTTTTGAGCTTTAAAATAATTAAATATAAAATCATTTTAATCAAAGGTTCTTTGTTATTTCCCTGCAGAAACATGCAAGACGAGTGTACGAAATCCTGCGTCTGAGAGCAACAGACATGAGTGATGAAGACAAAGCCAGAGAGTACCGTTTGGAGGTGAAGAAGAGGCTATTTGGACCATACAGGGTGAGGTTTTAATCATCACAGCTTCAAAGTAGAGTGGAGAGGGTCAAAAAGTGTGTGCAGAATGACAGAACACAGAATGAATGTCTGAGTAAATTATTTCCTGATTTATTCTGAAATAAATCTGTCAACTCGTCTCTGTTGCTGTCAAACAAGAATCCAGTGTGCAGTCTTCTACCTTGTGTTAGCATGACATTACAGCTGTTCAGTGTAGGAAGCAAAGTGGCCCATGTACGGCTTACAGCTCTGCATTGTCACTGTTTATTATCTTACCTTTTAAAACAGCAGAAAAATTGATCTTCAATCCCGTGAAAATTGATAGATTACTAGTGCTGTATTGTTACAGCGACAATAGGGCGCACCAGGCATCCGTGGTTCTGCTGCTGCTGGAGCTTTTCTCTATTCAGACACATGTCATTAGTCAGGATTTGCATTTCTTTGGGAGAAATAATTTTCATGAAAGTGTGTTTGAAGCACTTTGTCAGAAAGCTGCTACTATTCAGAGTTCTGTAGCGTTACTATTGCAGCACTTTTGGAACTTCATCAGTCAAACAGAGTGATTTTATAACATCACTTTTGTTGTTTTCTCATGTTTTTCTAGGGAAGTTTGAGGTGAACAGAATATCATAAGCTCCTCTGATTCTGTTTCAACAGGAATACTGAGTAGATCTGTGTGCACCAACATAACACGCTACGTCCTGTTTGCTTGTGAGATTTTGTATTTGAGCTTCTTGCTGAAACTTTGCATACCAGCTCTTACAGAATTTTCTGTCAGCAGAGTAACCACATGTCTAAAAAAAAAGAGGCAGAATCTGACGTTGAAAAGACCTATGTGGTGAAGCAGGAAGTAGAAGTTTCTTGGGAGAGTGGCAAGAAAAGATCTGGTGGCCAGATGCAGAGCGGTTTTCCTTCCCTGAGGAGATTTAGCGTGTAGTTAGTTGAATGGCAGAAGCCGCTGCTCTGTGAATGTGAGGGGGATTATACATTTTTGCTCTTAGCTCCAATTCCCCAGTGACCATGTCTGCATGCATGTGCATGTAAGAGTTTTCAAGCTGCAGATTGCACTAGACTAAGTGAACGTGTACTTTGTTCGTCCATGTCGGGAACCTTTCACCATTCAGATTTCACTACAGATGTTTATGCTGCAGTCCAGTTAGGCATACTTTATAAAGGGTATATAAATCGTAACTAATGGCTTCATTAATTGTTCATGGAAAGCTACCAGTGCTTTTAAAGATAAGTAATAAACTATTAATAAGTCTTGGTTTGCAGTTACCTTTCCTTATGCTTTAAACGTACGTTGTTTTAATTATCTCTTTAATTCATCATGCACAAAGATTCCTTCATGGGAATCTGAACCACTTGAGAGCTACACAGCATGTGCACCAAAACTATCTGAAGAATAAGCCTGGTCATAGTCTGTGGTTTTCCTATTGTCAACAAATCCTGTGAAAGCAATAAGTTGAACCTTATGCAGCCACAATGCGATCAAGCTTAATCTCAAGACAAGTAGAACAACTAAAATCTAAAAGACTAACTATTGTTGTCACAAAAATAGTGACTTTCCAGGCTTGGAAGATGTCATGTTTGGTTCAGTGTGGAGTTCATATTGGACATTTGGAACTGGTGGTCTGTGCTGTTAGATTATCAAAACACTCAAACCTGGTATTTAATTTAATTTAATTTGATTTTAGTTGACAATCCAGTCAAATGAGATCTGAAAGCAGAAGTCCGGAATCAGATTGGGTACAAAATCCCACCATAAACACAATAAACATGGTACAATATACATAAATCTCAGTTTTGAAATCTCTCCAATTAGTTACAGCTGGTGACCCCGTTTATAATACACTGCTTATCAGAAATGTCTTATCCCTAAATGTAAATGAAGAACCCACATTTCTCACCACATATTGTTACTTGGCAAGTCTTGTGTAGCAAACAACCAAACTGATCTAACACATCGCCTGTGTGTGTGTGTGTTGTAAATGTTCTGCAGAAGAATCAGAGGGAGCTGGCGAAGATGAGGAAGTGCCTGCGGCCGGAGGAGCTGGTGTCCCACATGGGTCAAATGGACACTCAGACGCAGCACGAGGAGCTGGAGAAGAGTTATCAGGTTGTTGTGGAAGACTACAGGAGAATCATTGAGAGGCTTGCATCACAGGCCTGATCAGACTCTGTGAGATGCTGCCGGCCTGGAGCCCACCCTCTCAACATACAGGTGGTCTGCCCCGTCTGTACAAAGCCCACATCACCACAGACTTTAGCTGCAACCAAGAAGAAACTCTCCTGGTGTAACAAAATCACAGTTTTAATTAAAGAGTGTTACAGATGTATTGTGGCTGAGTCCGGTGTCTCAGTGGAGAAGACCTGTCTTTCTTTCCCCACTGATACAGTAGAGGAGAATGGTGCAGCTGGAGGGTGAGACTTCCTCTTTGTCCTGTGTGTTTAATCACATTGTGTGAGATTAACTGATGTGTAATATTTTGCAGGTGATAGGAGGTCCACCACCCTGCAGAGAAACCCTGCTTATTCTCCATCGTAGACATTTTTTAAAGATCTTTTGTCAAAACAATTCCCAATGTGTGTTTTGAAGCACTTCATACTGAAAATAAAAAAAATGGTTTTGTATATTGCTCAAATGGTGTGAGTCTTATTGTGGAGAACAAATGCACCAATTCAGTATCTTTTTTTTATTTTATATTTTTATTTTAACATTTTGACAGCATTCAAAAATACAAACTTGCATTTAATTTGGACACAATACTCTTGTAATAATTCAGAAGTTTAAAACAAATGTTGCAAAGTAAGTAAACAAGACAACAGGAATAATCTATTGCATCAACCCTGGCACCTGCACATATACTGTTAACTCTGTACTTGGATGTTGTTGAAGCTCTCCACTGCACGTCTATAGCTGCACATTGGCTCTGCCAAATGCTCAAATTATTGCTGGTATTATGTGTATAAGCTATAATGTTAACCATTTTAATTTAGTGTATTAGTGAGCTGTAATTGGCACAAAGTTCAGGTAGTTTTGTGAGTATTTTGTCTTAAACCAAAGTTTTGGACATTAAATCACCTGAGGATGCGAGATGAAAGGTCAAGGGTTCAGAGTTTTTACAATTCATCCTCTGTGAACCATGAATGTCTTTATCAAATGACATGGGAATCCATCCAATAAAAGATATTTAAATAAACAGACAAAAAATGTCAACTTAATTCATCGTGAGGGGGACAGGATTATTTGTACCAAATTTATTGTTAATAGTTTGAACACTTTGAACAAAACTATTTCAATTAAGAAATGTCAACCCAGTAATGATGCTACTGGTCAGTTAACTTCTTAATATACATATTTAAGGTTTGTTGCTGTCACACCCATACAAGGTTTTTCACCACCTTTCCAAAATGGAAGTACAAAGACTCATGAGATCAGAAATTTATTAATTTTATAACATTTCATTTTCTTGGTTTACGGCCATTTTAGTCTGAGGTTGTATAATTTGTGTTTATGTACAATTATATAATGTTATATTTATGAAATTCACTTGCTGCTAGATGTCACTACAGCACCAGCAACTCAGACCAAAACAATGGCCGATACAGCCAACCAAACTCCATTCAGTAGAAATCTGTCATTTTGCCTGGCACGTAAACACTTAAAGATGGAGAAGTAAATCTAAACAAAATAAACCCTTCTGAGTTAGATGTGACTATATCACGGGCCACAATGGCTGCTACGTAAGGTTCGCTAATCCTTGGGTACAAATGTGCCGGTCAAAGTACGTCCACTAAAACTGATGTTACTCTAAGTGTGTTACAGCATTAAGAAAAGGATCCCTACAGACAGAAACAGTCGTAATATCGCTCGCTGCCAGACTAAACATTACATTTTATCTTGCATATCATTGTGACTTCATTCAATGTGGACATAAAGTAATTAAGTTTGTCTTGCTTCTTCCAACAATTAGCAACTATTGTTTGGTCAAAATAAATCTTTACTTCACAGACGAAGATGAAAAAAACAGCAGTTTCAGTCTCTCCTCAGTTGCACGCTGAGGGCCTCATGCATTAACATACACGGCCAGACCGGCTTTGTAAACGAAGCACAGACAGACTGGGATAGCAACACAGGCAAAGTTAATATCATTCTCCACTCAGAACGCCACAATATGTTTACATGGCAAATAGTTGTTTTAAATCTCACATATATATTTAACCTTTAGCTTATTGCATCCATATTAGCCCAGCCAACATTTGAGATCACATCATGCCAGAGCTCTTCCTTAATCTCACTATTACTGTCAGTCTAGAGTAAGAAAGGTTTTTTGTTGCTGCTGTTGTTTCTCCTACACTCTTCTACATAAATTTCGTTGGTTGCAATCTGCAACCTCACTGCTAGATGCCACTAAATCTGACACACTGGTCCTTTAATACGTAAACATTCCAAATATCTACTTTATCAATTAGATAAATGGTTCTTTCTGTTCCTCGAGCAGTTCAGTATATTCAAATGATTTCTCTATTGTAGCTTGAGAGCATTGCATTGATGATGTTGTTTCACTTATTTACTGTTTTCTGCTTTGAGACTGAATAGGTCGCGTATTCTCATATCCTCCCTGATCCTAAACCGATAAAAGATGTGAAATTGCGAAGGAAACATTGTAATTATTTAATGGTTGATCTTGTCAGGGCTGTAGAAACTGAACAGAGCACCGCTTTACATTGTCACCTAAATGAGGCCTACGTATATCAAGGAGACAGTATAGAGAGGATAATCCCACGCTATAGATCTTATAAGGCCTGATTAATGCTTTTTCCAGAGTGTGTTGTATATATTTTAGTCATTTTAGGGATGTAATTTTGTCCAGGCACCCTCTCGCGGCTAATGCAACTTCTGATTGCAGCTGATGTTGAGTGTTACACTAATGAGTATTATGGTTTTCAATTGAAAACCTTTGTGCCACTGTATTGCCCCCGCTTATGCAGATCACTATGATGAATACCCATCATACTTTATGACACTTTAGCACATTGTCACTAAATGAAGGCTGCCAGGTCAATTTTCAATTTTTTCCCCCTCTCCACACGAAACAAGACAAAACCTTGGAACCCTTCACATCTCTAATTCAGATTGATTGAATCCACTCGTGGCCACAAGGGGCCTCATCTCACTGTAGTTTTCTCTGCTTTTTCTGCTGTGAGTGCACATTTCACATTGCACTGCACAAGCTCAGCAGACTGACCTGCTAGTGGGAAGTGGCATTATTGTTTGCCAGGCACATGAGTCTTTGTGCTGTTTGATTAATTCCACCAGCGGTACATGACTGTGTAACAGAGCCATTGTCAGGTTTTTTATGCAGCGTTTTGATGCATCCACTCCAATCTTCACATATCTGGTGCAGCAGGAGAACAAACTGGTGCGGTTGTGGACTGTTTGGACGATCTGCAGACCTCTGGGCAGTTGTCAGAAGGCTGTGAAACCCCCTATTGCTCCGTCAGACCACACAGTTGAGTTTACACAAGCTTAATTATTCCCCCCACAATTCACACTAAGTCTATTCCTGTCCCATTGCACCTGTCTGCAAATACTCAAAAGTACGAAGGAGATGTTTTATTTAAAGGAAAAGCTTTGTTTTTGGGGAAATATGCTTGTTTTTTTGCTTGCACAGAGTTAAAACCAGTGGCCCGGCAACCATCGGAGTCCCAATCAAGACAAAATGGTCTGAGCAATAGATTACTCGCAGTGTGAACGTAGCCTCAGTGGCTGGTATGCTTCATTAGAACTGTGGATTTTATTGGGTTTGTTACCTGTTGGACAGAGACACAGTTTAGTCTTGTGTTAAGCAACGTTAGCCAGCTGATGGGGTAGCTTCACATTAATCGTACAAATTTAAGAGTGATATCAACCTTCTCATCGACATAAACTGTAATTACCAGATTGTGCTCTTACCTGAAACATCTTGTTGCTTGTTTTTTTTCTCTCCCTTACTTTATAGTCTGAGCCCCTTGGTTCAGTATGGTGTATAAAGATTTGCTACTTTTCTTTGTCATGACATCGCGTCTTATAGCTCAAACAACAACCTGATTATTTCTAGAAAATAATTGACTACAGCAACAGTTTACTCTCTTCAGATTTATTTCCAGTCCAAAATAGAGGCTGACCAACATATATCGGCCTATAGCAGACATTGGTATTGTATTCGTTTTAGTGTAAATTTTATCTGATATGTGGCAATATAAAGTATAAAAATGCTGATATTGGTGTCACTACAAAGATTTCCATGAGAGCATGCTGTGATTTATAATACTGTGGCAAGAAGCAATGTCACCTATAACTGGCCGACAATGTATATGTTTAATTATTTAACATGTTAAAGTCATCGAATAATAAAGTTATTTGTTTAAGGAAGCAGCCTTTGCAAAATCATATCGGTGCAAAACTGCTGCACAATCCACATGGAAGAGGTCTATTTTCATACTATAAATTCACTATATCGCCCTCCGTATCGGTGATGGGTGAATCTTTCCCCTCTAAAGCTGATATCTGTATTGGTCTCAAATATCCCATATCGGTCGGGCTAATAGTTCAAACTGAATATTGAGAAAAGGCATCATGTGATACCTTGAAGCTCATTTCTGTGTTAAAATTGGTCTCTTCCAGTATTTTAGATGCCATAGAAGTATGTGTATTTTTAAAGCTATTAAAGATGTCAAGGTTATACATAAAAAAAAACAAACAAAGCTACATCCAGGCCGAATGCAAGTGCACTATTCTGTTTCAGCGTTTTCCCCCTCTTCAGTCGATCAGCCATTCAGATGCAGTGAATTGATGTCTAAAGAAGGCAGTGCACTTTTTTCTTAGAGTCAAGGCTATTACAGTGGATCCAGCAGTGGGCCCTCAGTCGCTGAGCTTTTGTAAGGGGGACACAGTCTGTCTATTATGTTGTGTCAGAGTGGAGATGTGGGAGGTTGATTTATGTCTGAAACTGTCATGAGTTTCAGTCTCCTCTCTCACACTTTTCATATTTCACAAGAAAAAAAAAGAGGAGGGACATCCATTAACGCTCGCATTTCCTCGCTTTCCCCTATCATGTTTGAGCGTGTTTAATCATGCTAATAATTGCATGCAACTTACATTATAAGGAAAGGCTTAATGCCATTATTCAGTGAAATGACAACAACAGTATCAAGCTTGACTTGAATATTTGGTTTCACCTGTTGGCATTTCTGCTACTGTTACCTTATGGCGCCTCCACATCTCTCCACTCAGGCAGACAGTCAGGGAGTTTTGGACCGGAGCCCAGTTGTACTGAAGGACCTGCTGAATATGATACCTGTGTGGAGGAGCTCCAGCGTCTTAGCCCCCAGGTTCCCAGGAGAGAGCCAGGCAGGAAAGTTGGAGTCCCCACCCCCCCCCCAACTCCCACCAACCCCCCACCCTCCCACCATCTCTGCTTTTCTTATCGTGTTCCCATTTCTTTTGTGCTCCTTGCTTACCCACATACCCCGAGGCTACTGAGCCCCCTCTTCACCGTCAGTGAACCTGGCCGTTCCCTTTTCTCTGCTAAATGAGTCCTCTTTAAGATAATGTTTGATGCGCTGACAGCCAGAACCAAAACAGTGTAAGAGAAACCGAGTTTGACATCTTTTAATTGTGCGTCAGAAAGCAGAGATTGTGGTTTCTTGGACTGCTTTCAGATCTTGCTGCTGATATGGTAATTTGCTCAAGTGAAGGATGTGATGAAAGTGGTGGTGTTGATAGTTTAGTAGTAGAAGTCCCTGGAGTCCAGTCTGCTGGTTCCCCCTCGCCTTCAACATGACATGATTCCTCTAGCCGCACACATTTAAACAGTATTTGTTTCAGTAAATCACATTAAGTGTCAACAAATATAAAAATAAATAAATAAATAAATAATGTTTTCACAGGAAATCTCATGAACTAAACAGACACAAGTGTTTGTCATGATTAAGTCTGAATGGCAGATGTGCACGAACATGATTGATTTCCATCTGTGTACGACCAGAGCTTCAGCTCAGCTGGTTGTGATAGCATCAGTCGGTTAAATGATCTGGGATCACGGTGCACTTCAAACTGAGCGGATTTCTATTCAGATGACATGAACGTGGATCAGTTAGTGAACATAAATCAGTGGATTTTGTGATCGTGATTGACAGTGAGTGAACAGCCGCGTGAGAAGACTTGTTATTTCTGACACAAGCGATGCATGTTTGTAGAAATAATTCTTTCTTTCATTACATCCAGATAAAGAAGCCTTACTGCTGATTGAAAAACCTAATTCATTTTGCCCCTTTCACCTTCTCCCTCTTTCTTTCTGTTGTGCTTCTTTAATCGACTTGAACAAAAGCAAATGACCTTATGCTGTCTGAGTCATTATACGACATATAATCGTCGATGACTGGAACCTGCTGTGGCATTTGGTTTTCATTTACTGTATTTACTATGTGCGGTACGCAAACATGACATCTACCAGGAAGTTGGGCTGTTTGTTGAAAATCCATGAAGGACTAATTTTCAATCTGTGCTTTAAATAAAAATTAGTTGTGAGTTGTTATTAACAGGAAACATTCATGTGTCAATGCACTGCACAGCATGGAGGATCTCATTGTGAAGGTATTTCTGTATAAAACCAACAGAAAACATTAACAGTGGGCTTTTTGTTTTGATCTGCACATGAATGGCCTTCTTGACTAGCTGCTATTTCTCAAGGCTGACTTTTCTTGTACTACCGGCCTGTGTATTAATCTCTTAAATGAGCCATGCTGTGGAGTTGGATGAACATGTGCTTTTCTAGATGTAGTTTTCTAATTAAAACTGTCCCATTAGGGTGTAATTGGTGCTATCTGGGCTGGGACGGAGCTGTATGGGAGGGGAGCGAGAAGTCAGACCGAGATGGTATCATGCCCGAGGAGACAGGAAGCCTCTGTGTAATCTTGTCAGGTTGGAGATCGGGGCCGCGATCAAGCCGGCTGGACTGAACTCTTCTTGTCTGCTGCTGCTGTACTGTACAGTGTACTGAACTGCTGTGAACTCCTCTTATCTTTGTTGTTTCCACGGGAGCCTGGGTTTCACCTGGGTGGGTGGGTGGGTGGGTTTCACATATAAGGAGAGCACTGTGTTATGGTTATGTTTTTGTTTTTGATCAATGTATCCAGTGAGTGTCTGGAGTGATACGATTGGAGCGGTGGCTTGATAGAATAACACCAGTAGAAGTTAAACATGTGAAGACAGGTTGTTTCTTTGCTATGTTTATAGGAACAAAAGTCCAGTCAGATCATGTGCAGTTTAAATAAAAAAAAAAGTGACATTCTCAGTTTCAGCTGCTGTCCCAGAATCCCAATCGAAGAAGTGATTAAAATATTATTTGGCTGGAGGGCAAACAGACAGGGAACATTACCCATACTGAACGACTGAAGTAATAGCTGCAGACAACATCTGCTAAGGAGGAGTGATTTTCTTCTCAGTTCCACTGATGACAAAATTAAAATCAGTAGCGAAGGCCATTCAGAAGAATTAAACAAATCCACATGAAGAGTATTTTTACTACACCGACACAGTAATGGATATGTTGGTCGGGGTGTATGTGACCTACAACAGAACGAGAAATGCTCAGCACAACTTAACTGTACACAAGAATCAGGGGATAGTGAGAAGGCTGCTATTAAATTACACATATGTCACTCACAATACGATAACAAAACACTCCCAGGACCCTGGTCTGAAATGCTGCAAAGCTCTCACAGTGTTTTTTTCCCGGTTAAACCCAAGCTTACTAAGTAAATAGGAATGCTGCACACAGAGACACACTGACATTTGCCAGATGCTCGGTGCTAATTAGGGCCAAGTATTCCCCCTCATATGGAGTGTGTGAGAAACCATAAGTGCACCGCTGGTCGACCTGTAAGACCTGACTGCGGTGGTGCTTTGTGTTTGTACTCTGAATGCTTGAGCATAACAAACTCAGGATTGTTATTCAGAGCAGGAATTTGTTATTTCAGATTTCATACTTAAGAGAAGCACAAGAATTCCAGTTTTCTTTGATGTAAGTCTCAATTTGTGATCCAAATAAACAATTTACAGCGTGTTTTTTGCCCATAAACATGAATGCTAAATCCAGTGAAGTGCAGGGTCTCGCAGAAGCTTCAGTTAGATGTATTAACAGATATTGCTCTGCCTATTGACTGTCATATAAGATACTCACATTCTCACAGTCCATTGCTGCCTGTGTGTGGGTGAGCCACGGCGAAAACACAGGTGGCGAGAAGCAAAATGCTCTCACCTTGTCGCTATTGTCAGCGGTTTACCATCGGCACATGATCCTTTTTAAGGTATGACTTTCATCATTTATCATCAAGCCTCCATGTTTTCAAAAGTAAGCCACCACAACACCTACAAGCTTCCAAATATAATCTATCCAAAGACCTGTCCCTCCCTCCTGCACAATAACCCACTCTGCAAACCCTCCAACCCCCAAATGGTGGTGGTGGGGCACTAAGCAGGAAGTGAAAGGAGACCTGAAAGCTCCAGCCACCCACAGACCATCCCCACCTCACCCCTCCTCACCGTGCTCTCCCAGGCTGCAGTACGGCTCTGTGTCCTGGCTCCTGTCCAGGTTTTGGTGCTGTGATGGGGAGGGTCACGGTTTGCGTCTGACCCCGGGCCTGCATGTTGGATGTTGTTATTATTAGTGCTCCGTGCCCCCCGGGCGGGCGGTCCCTAAAGCAGGAGGAACTGCCGGGCTCTGGAGAGGCTCTAGACCTGGAGAACAGCTGTGCGGGTTAGAGGCTGCTGGGGCCCCCACAGTCCCCTGAGAGCACCACTGCACCGGCCCGCCAGGAGGTACAACTGTTTTCTATATACAGACTCACTGCACCACCTCATAACACACTGCTGCACGGCAGGACCGAGGCATTTTACTGGATACACTGTCTATTGTACAGCAGATGAGTTTGATAACAGGAATCTTACAATACAATGCAATAAATGACACTACAGACTTTCAAATTATGACACTGAAAAAATGTTTGTATGCCATTTTATCATGGGATCCATTCCTTGATGATCTTTGCTTCTCAGCTTTTGCCTGTGACCCATTAAAATGAAGCAATGTGTGTTTGGGACCACTAATCAAGTTATTCCCTTACTGTGAAATTAAACATCAACAGTTCAATCACAGTGATTTTTGCTCCTCTGATTGTTTTATTTGAAGGACTTTTAGAGGCCTGAAGAGGTGAAAGTATCCAGTATTTGAAGTCAGTCTTGATGTACTTGGGAACCTTTGTATTAGACCATTGTGTTTATTAGCAGGACGGCTTTATTGTAATATTTACATGATTTTTACATTAGTGTGTTGAAGTACTTCAATTTGATTTACGTAATTAACCAAAAACAAACATTCCTGTCCGTCTTTTTAATCCATTAACAATTTCTCCATTGATCATATCTCCTACTGTGATTAGACTTGCTCTGGTGGGCAGATATACCTGATATTATCCCCGGTTTGGGGTTTGGAATATGGTAAAGCAGTCATCTAGAAACCCTGAACATCAGTAAATTTGATTCAGTCTCATTCACAGGATAGGACGTATATGACTCCTTATAAACTTTACAGTATGCAGCTCAAAACTATACTATACACATAGTTGGTACCTTTTATCATATGATTTGGAAATGCCTTTGTGTAGCTAATGTCTGTCCAGTGTTGTACAATCCTGTCCCCCTCTCTTCATCTGTACTGATTTTAAATGATCTCTCTCAGCTTTTATATTGCTGACTGTATGTCTACATCTCTTCAATTCAAATTTGATCACAAAAAACAACTTCTCCATTGATTTTCCAGATAATTTATTGTGTCACAATATATATTATGATATGAAATCACACACACCACGATAAAGGTTTGTGTCCAAACCCTACAAAGGTTTATTAGTGTTTATTTGAGCCTTCTGATGTTGTAGCAGGTGCTCCTGTCGGTGTGTGAACTACCTAAATTTCTAAATCTATCGTTCTATAAACTGCAATACTTATGTGTTGCAGACATATTTTTTATTTGCGTAAGCCATCAGTTGCTTTGTGAATGAACTGCAGCCAGAGGAAGGTATTTAAAAGCCTACCTTACCTCTCTCTACCATCTTAATTCTGCCTATTCTTGGCAGTTCTGGAGGGGGGCCTTCTAACTGTGTAAATAGCTCTGGAAATTGCATTTGGCCTTTGACTGTCTCTGTAATTGCGAGACTCTTGCAGTATTTTGCTTGGCAGTCTGAGAGGTTAACCCCTGAGGGCTGGAGGCCTGGAGCTCTCCGTCTGACTGGCAGAGGTCTCCTCAAAGCCCCACTTGTTCACCTCCCAGCCCGGGCAGCTTTAAGCCGCTGCTGATCCTCTTCTAGACGAGAGAGAGAGGGAGAGAGTGGGAGGCAGTTGCATTCAGCCATGGCTGAAGCTCTGCAGGATAAAGCCTGGAGTGTTACAGGGCCACACAGACACACTCGGCTCTCCTTGGTTGCACCTGGGCAGTCAGTGGCACTTGTAGTTTTGTCACCTCTTCAAGAGAGCTCCAGCACTAAACTCGGGTTTTGGCCGTAATCAGATTATATGGACGCTGCTGCAGTAGCTGGTCGATCGGTTTCTCCAAAAGCCTTTTCCCTAAATTCCCATGAAAATGTAAATATGGACTGTTCTTGTAGTTAATGATGTGCAGATGGATGCACTTAGTTTGGTTATATTGAATGAGTGTTTGATACATGCACTTAAATATCAATTTAGCAATTTATAAAATGTACCAGTGTTAATTTACAAAAATGCTCATTACAAAACCACAAAATGCTCTTGAAAACACTGAAAATAATGAAGAGAGAGTCTGATTAGGAAAATAATATTCAAACATGGCCAAAAATAATGTCGTGAAATTGATTTAATATTAATTCTGCACATTAATCCTGTGTTTTTGATGGCTTTCACATCCATGACACTGTTGATTTTGAAGTCTTCATCTCAGAAGAATTCAGGGGTCGACTTGGGGACTTGGGCAGAAGGTGCTTTCTAACCTGTCTGCACTGATGGATGATGTTGACGTATGAAATGGTCTGTAAAGATGCAGCCTCTTTTGGAGTCACAGCAGAAACTGTAGAGAAAAGACAACATGTGCAGTTTCCTCCTTGGATTCCCACATTGTTCTCGCCAGCTCTGCTCCCCCTGGGCCTCAAGAACGACTCTCTACACCCCAGACAAAAGTACACAGGCAGAAAAGAAATATCAAGGCACAAAAGCTCTTTATGTAATGCTGTCAAGTTGCATTGATTTTTTTTTTCTCCGTATACTTGACAGACAACATAAAATCGTTGCTTCATGTCATGTCAAGCTGGGCCTCGGAGATCGCATCGGCTCTGCCAGTATCGCTCAATTCTTTGGTAGAAATGTTTCTTGGACGAGGCATTGTGGAGAGATGTTGTCTGTGAGTAATTCATTTGTGTGAACTCTGAACACATTTGTTGCCTTTACACAGCGACACATACAGTACACAAAGAAAGTCAGAGAGTTGTGTCTTACTTTGTGCCCAACTTAACTTGAACTTGACTTAAACTTTGTGTTTCTGTCCACCAGGCAGTGTGTAGCACCGTATCTGAGGCCTGGGTCTGTTTCATCTGTGGATGGATGGATTCAAGGACTGGAGCAGGAATTGGGTGCTGGTTTGTCTCTGGGTTTCTGTGGAGGATCAGCAGCTGTGTAATCAGACCTGGCTCTAACCCTACCTGTCCGGACGTTCCTCCACACCCTCCATCATGTCCATGTGTCACGCACACGCTGATGAACCGCTGGTCGCGTGCAGCCTCTGAGCTGGTTTGACCTGTGGTCTGATTTAGTGAAGATATGCCACAACTACCACCACTGTAGGAACTACCAGAGGATACAGAACATTATTCTCTGCCATTAACATTCATCAGGACTTTAGCTAAACTCCCACTGATTTACTGTTTAACTGTGGCCACTCAAGCTGCGTAATAAATAGATAACAAGATAAAATCACAAAAACACACTTCAGTATAATTTTAAGGCACTTGTAGTTTACTTCAGTATTTCCTTCTTATACTTTTTAACATTTTTAATCCACTGTATTTATCTGACTGTATTCACTGATTATTGTAAATTGCAGATTCAACATTTTCATACAAAACATGAATGATCAACAAATAAAACAAAATGCATAGTTAAAGATTAAACTATACACTAATTTATAAATTTAGCATCACCTGGACTTTATATAATAACTATTAAAATGCACATTAATGCATCAATGATGTCGATCTAGTTAAACGAACAAAGGCAGAGAGCTTATGACAGGCTTCCTGTGATAATAATTTTATAATGCCATCATGTCTTTTTTAGGCAAATTGTTTTTGTCCCAGAAATTTTATATGTATATATATATATATATACATAATGTTTAAATGTAATATTAAAACAACCGCAGAAGCCAACCTACCATCAAAATGTAATTTATTGTTAATTTTAACTAGTTTGTAGTAACAAATGCCCGTTGCTCTGAAGGCCAGTGTATCACACCAAAGCATGTACTCTGCACACGCCGGTCCACTGTGTACTTTGCAGTCTGAGAGAGCAAAATGAGACACTCACACTGTATCTTCAAGCGCGGCAAAGTTAGCAATAACAAATATGCAACATCCAGTGCTGAGAAACATTTCAGGTGACGGAAGGTTTAGGCACCAAACGGCACGCCTTGGTTAGCTTTGGGAAAAGATCCCAGTTTGGGTTAAAATACAAAATGTGACACGGACATGGTTCAACTGCGAGAGTGTGTGTATTTTTGGAGCAATGGCCGTTTGTTTTAGGGATAACGGGCTGTCAGACAAATGGGTTTTCGGTCCAAAAGGACATTTACCAATTTATTGGGGTTTTGGAATAATGGGCTATCGGAACAATGGCACGGCACCCAGTATAGTATGGATGCACAAAGACAGAAATGGCTGCTCACATACAGATCATTTAGGTTAGTTCAAGAAAACCTGGGAAGGGGCCCCCTGGTAGTTCACCTGGTAGAGCTGGTGCCCCATGTACCAACACTGAGTCCCTACTGCAGGTCATCCCCTCCCTCTCTCCCTTTCCTGTCTACCTTGATCCTATGAAATAAAAGCAAAAACTAAAATAAATAAAAACAAATTAACTTATTAACGTATTTTTACATTGTAATATTGCTACTTTTACTCAAGTAAAAGATCTGAGTGTTTCTTCCACCCCTGCTGCGTCTAATAAAGAACCACATTATCTGCTGACATTGTTTGTCTGACGACCGACTTGAACGCGACACAATAGAAGAGGCAGCCAGTGTCAGACATGTGGATGCTCTGTGGTCCCTGTTGAGAACACTAAGCTCTGTATTTGCACTCCTCTTGCTGAGGGTAACAGCCTCTCCAGCCCAGGTTAGGAGTGGGGCTCCCTGCAGCTGCTGTCTCTGAGGCTGATTAGTGCGGTGATGAGCGAATGAGGGCCAGGGGAGCCACGCACACACACTCTGAAAGGGTTAAGCAGCCGGTTAGGGAGGAGACCTGCTCTGTGTCCAGGATGTTGAGTGCTGCAGCGCGATGGTGTGCTGTTACACTGCATGAGGCCTCGGCTCCACTTGGGTTCTGATTGGGCCTGTAAGATCACAGCAAACCCCCCCTCCCCTTCTCTCTGCCAACCCCCTCCTCCCTGAGGGTTTCTCTCTCCACATCCTCCCTGCTGATTATCACCACTGCCAGAGCTGACTCTTGCACTCCAGCTGCTGTCCACACTCTGGCTCTGGGGCTAATTTAACCAGGCTGCATGGAGGGAGAAAACTTTCTCACACGGCCTGAAGAAGCAGAGCTGCTGCACAGCAAAGCTCCTCCCAGGCTTTAGCTTGTTGCCCTCTGCAGAAAACCTACATCAAGCTGCTGCTGCTCACTACAAAAAGAGCCACTCTGCTAACACTACATGCCTTTCTGTCAGGCTTTCCCTAGTGGTGCGTTTAACAATATCCAGAGTTACAAATGATCAGAACAAGGTCACAGTCCTCTTTACTTGGAAGTAGTTCATCACAGCAAAAGAGACAGCGGAACTTGTGTAGCTCTCCGCAGGTGTTTCCTCTGAGCAGAGTCACGGCAGAGTACTGCCTCCACTGCCAAAGGGTGACTCTCAATATGGAGTTCAACCCTTAAGCTTCTAATATAAAACACACATGCAATATCTCAGTGGCTACTGTATATCAAAGCATTGTGCGCTTCCATCACAATACAACCACGAATAACAGAGGTGAATGATGCTTGAGTTTGGGAGGATTGATGCGTTAACGACTTCTTTTTCCCAAGAAAGATGACTGAGGCTGGAAAGCGAGTTTGAATTTCTTCTCCCTGAATTGCTATTTCTGCACTAGGGTTTCTCAAGTTATTGTTATTTGATATAAGCAAAGGCTGAATAATTCACACAAACATTGTCATAAGAAGGAGCTGCAAAAAAAAAAAAACATCTATTTGACTTTGTGAGGCTGTGAGGGAGAAAAATATAGTAATTGACCAGTCGAAGAAGTGACTTTGGAGCAGGACAAAAGAGGTGGATCGCAAAGAAGACAGGAATCACAATGAAGTGTGATTCTGACAAAATTTTGAATTTAAAATGTAGCTTGTAGAAAGTGTTCACTTATTCTGAAACTGGCTGGTTAGATCTATAATTAATATCTAAATTACAGATTTAGATAAAAAAAATACAGTTTAAAATCATTGTGGAAAATGTTGTGGTTTACATTTGTGTTTAATTCTGTGTGACAGTTACCAATTCAAACAATATGCACACTATAAACATTAGGTCTATCCTCTGCCCTGGCAAATATCCATAAGCCACTTGGACACATGCCAACGCCTCTCGGAGTTAAGCCTTGTCTTACTTATGAGTCTGTGCCAAAGCAGCATTATGTGAGTGTTGATGGGGAGAGTCCTCTGTCAGGCTGCAGGGCTCCGGTGTCTCTCTGCCAGGCCGCCCTAGGTTGCACAATTGGACAGAGAGGGTAAGACGCTGCTCCACAATCCCAGTGCCGCCCCCCCTCCCCCTTGCCCTGCCCTGCCATGTTAAATGGGAGCATTGTGACTGCAGACCTGCTCTCATCTTCATGTACACTTTCTTTTTTTCTCCTTCTCCCAGTACATAATGACCCCAGACTATGTGACGACAGGCATTGTATCCGACTGGGCCGACCACATAGAAATTACAGATGAGGATCTGATTCAGAGGCAGCTGCAGGTCTTTTTCTGCTGTCACTGGGTCCAGACATGTTTAAGGTGTACGGGTATACGATTGTGCATGTGTGCATATGTGTATCTGTTGTATGTGTGTTTGTTTTAATGTTTATTAAATCACTTTTTTACATTATGATTCTGTGTCATGTTGTTGCAAACAGCACGCCAGGTGGTAACAATTGATTAAATCAAATTTCTGCCCAGAGCAAGAATTCAATTATGGTATTAGACCTGTAATCTGATGCATTCATGCCCTCGTGTGAAGAACTCTGTCATAATGATATATCTATAATATGAATCCCTGTAATTTAACTTATTTATGTAATTTTAGACATGTTAGGAGGTGGATCACATGTGAGATTTTCACAAGGTGCAGTGGTTTGAATGAAGGTGAATATTTTCTAAGCAGGTGGTCATATTTATTAAGATTGAAATCATTCAGATAGACGGTTCAGAAAAAGAAAATCATACTTTTTATGTTTCTTCTTCACAGAAATTTCTCTCTGTCAGTCTTTGCAGTGAACAATGCAGCGACACTACACCTGACAGGTATTTAATCTCTTGTAACCATTTTATCTGGGAATTCCCCTCTCTTTCAATTATGAAGTGCAATTGAGAAATCAAACCCAGGAGCACTGTTCGTTGGCAGAAGAGTTATGATAAGATCCACTTTATTTTCATTGAACTAAAACGCTTTGGGAACTCACACAGTGAACACACAACCTTTGTGTACGACGAGATTGGTCCTGCAACATTTCCATAAAGAAATAGATGATGTTTGTCTTTTTTCTCTTTATATGATGATGAAAAACAATACAGATTACAGAGGGGCAGGGTACACGTGGGTTTTTTTAAGTGTGTTTTTGTAACAGAAATACTTGTGTATGAAAATGTTGAATCATTTGAAAACATGTTCAATATCTGTTGTTATAAAGGAGTTTTTACACCTTTAATGTGACTGTAGAAGTATCATAGAAACAGTTTTTTTTAATTCATATTTTGCTAAATAATTTCCACATTTTGCAGCTAATGTACGAGTATGAACTGAACCGTTTGTACCAGCTTTGGTGGTTCTGCTGCGAAGTAAAACTGACCACAAAGATAGCATCTTAGGTCTCAGAAGGCAATTAAAAAGAAATTAACTCAATTTTGTGTTGTCTGCTTTTTTCCCGTGTTTATTTTGAGAAAGGTTTCTTGGAAACTCCCACTTTTTAATTGCACCAAATGCTTATTTTTGACTCTTTTTTTTCTGCCTTTTCCACTGGTCTGCAAAATGCTACAGATGCTATCAACAATGATGTCAGTGTGGCTATTTCTGCCTTATACACAAACACATATACACTGATCTGGTGCGTGTATAAATAATTCACATAGGTCAGGCTTTGATCCTCTGATACAGCCTCTCGGATTGCCAGTGGTGGCAGGAAAACCAGTAGATTGAAAATGAGGAATGCATCAAGGGGTGTGCTGTTTACTTGTAGCGCAGGCAGCTGGTTAGCCACCCCTCTGCCGTTTTACACCCCCCTCCCTCGCTTTTCAATTCCAGCCAGACCCCAGGCTCGGCTACTAACTGGGGGCTGGAATATTGTGCACTGGGGATCAATGCGGCCCTGAGTGAAATGTCAACTGTGGCCCTGCGATGTGTCAGGCTGTGAGGGAGTTGTAATGGCTATTGATCCACTGTGCGCTTAATGCAGAGCTGCCCCGCCACGATGTGAGCCAGCTGCAGCAGAAAGATATATGTATGAGATGAGCTAAAACTGAGAAAATAGAAAAGAAAGAGCCCACAGTTTTGTCCCCCTCCTTACATCCCTCCCTCTCTGGCTGCAGATTGATCTTCCTCTTCCTGCTGATTCTAACTGGGGTCTGTCATTATCTTACTCTGTCATTAGGGGCTCCATTGACAGCCTTGGCCTGTCTGTGTCACTCTATTGAGACAGCAACACTTTTCCCATGCAGTGTTCCCTACATTTATTAAAATCTCTGACAGCCTTGTCTTAGCTTTCTCCATAGATGGCTGAGCTTCAGGCAGCAGTGCAGCAGTGTAATTGGAAGACGAGGCTCTCTGTCCCTGGCTAGTAATATCTGTGAGGTACAGCTGTAGGTCAGACTGGTTTATATCAGACTGCTTGCTATGAAGAACAAAATCAGACCACCTCTGCCTGAGGGTCTGTGTCTGTGCCAGCATAGACTCTACATTTATGACTATATCTGTGAACCACCTGTGTAAGAGCAGTTTTCATGCATCAGTTTTTGGGTAAAAATAATATTTCCAAACAAGGGACAGTATACAAATTACTAGACAAGGGAGGGTCAGAAAAAAGGGAGGCTTGTGTATTTTTTCTTTTTGCTGAAAGTGTTTGTTAGGGGGTGTTTCACCTTTATTTGATAGGACTGCTTAAGATAGACAGGAAAGACTAAACCTCGGTACATGGGGCGCTTGCAGCTCTACCAGGGTGCTCCCTAATTAAACCTTAATATGTTAAAGGAGCAATAATAATCACCAAATCACACATTATAAGTAGAATTAACTATTGGTAAAGTCCTGGTAAACAGTAAAATGGTGCGTCCTGTTAACTGAACATTACAGCTTTTAAATGAACTGTTATTATCGCTGCTGTTGAAAGTTATGTCAGATGAGGTTGTAGCCTGATATAGAATAAATTAAATCAAATATGGGTTGAGAAAAATAACCCTCCCCTCTTCTCTCCAATGAAGTCAGATTTCCCCGCCTACATCAAAGAGAAAAAATACATGACCTTTCATGCGGTCCCTTACTATTGTCGAGGTAAACAAACCTGTTTGGAAAATTAAAATTTAATATCACAACAGCTGCTACAACTCAAAGAATTACTGTAGATTTAAGGAGCCAATTTTGTTTCAGTTTCCAAATAATAATAAATATTATGCCAGATTTCAATGTGAAACAAACTGAAAACAGAAAATGAAAGAGCTCCGAAAGAAGTAACCTAAACAGGTTTATTCTTACAGTCTTTACATAACCTACATTTCTGATCATATGATTATTGTTTTGTTGTATTCTCTACACCCTGGGCTATTACTGTAGGGACTTGACAACTTGAAAACATTTCTGGAGGCTGTCAGGAAGTGCACAGTGGGGTGCACTGTATCGAGATTGGTGGTTTGTGGGTATGTGTGTGTGTGTATTTGTGTGCTGCTACACAAAAAGCAACGCTGAGTATAGGCTGGTGGTGGGACCAAGCTGCTTCTCCGTGTTACAGGAGCCACAATCAGGTAGGACCAGGGGGTCTCTGGCTGTCTTGGCCCCCGTAACACACGAGGCTGCTCAATGGGACGGAAGTTATTGGGGGGTTGGAGTGAAACTGATGACATGGTGTGTGACAGAGACTCATCATTTGAGCGTGATACAAGTATTTGAGCTGCAAGGCTGTAATGTTGCTCGGCTTGTCTGGAAAGATTTATTCCAGATTGCAGGGCCTGAGGGGTCAGTGGCCCTACATGTGGGAGGCTTTTCTGGAAAAAAAAAAGCAGCTTTTGGGAAGGGGGGGTTGGACATAGTGATTCAACATGCAAGAATCAGTCGGTGGAGGGGGAGAAAAGAAAAATGATTAGTCTACATATCTAATATCTCTCTATTTATAGACCAGTGCTGAACATTTTAATGATAGTTTTCCCAAAACACAAAGCCTGGAGCTCTCTCACAAAACATGGTGAAGAGTTAATTCAGTATTTGCTTTCATGCAGATGTGTATATGTTGGAAACTTCCTAGAATACAATGAATTTCTGTCTCCACACAACTTGAATTTACGGCCTCGCTCCTGCTTGACGGAAAAGGAGCTTTTATTTATTTTTTATTTTTTTTCCAGGGAGGAAAGAAGAAATGTTTAATCCAACACCCACTGTGAAACGAAAAAGTAATGCATATCTCACTATCTCGCCTGTCTCCCAGCGAGATGAAATTGAAATTTTAATGCATTTCAGAGTTTTTCCCCCCGAATGGAGAAGCTGATAGACACAGGGATGTCATATTTACAGTATGAACACCCATGGTTTAATGCACTCCATAATACTGCCATCTCCAAGTTCTCCTGAACAAAACATGTTCTGCTCTTGAACATAAAGGAAAGGCAAAGAACAAAATTATTCCTCAAGCTTTCTATCAAGCTTCTGCATTCATGGCAAAGTCTAAAGGGCATGTCAGTCCTCCTGCCTCTGAGAGAGGTAATTATCCTTTTCCTGTCAGAGAACAACAAATGATAGCCAACTATGGGGGTGCATTTTCAGGAGCTGAAATTTGTCAGTTGGAAGGAGAAGGAGGTTTAATTTTCTGGCAGCTGCATATCTACTTTTATCATGTTTTTTTCAATGGTCATTTGTTACATGTTTTTTTCTATTCACATGAGCTTGCACATGGGGTAGTGCTGTTTTTTTTTTTTTTGTCTGTGAGCTTCTGAGGGTGTATTTATGTGCCCTGCATTAACATACCTATTTATAGTCCTGCACTTTCTTACAGTCATCTTTTTTTTTCTGTTGTGACCATTTCACAGATTATATATTGTCCAAGTAATTTCCCTTTCAGCATCTGTGTTTTTTACCTTTCAGAGAAAGCAGTGAATGGAGGGAAAATTATCACAATTACTCATATAATTGAGCCGTCTTTGTAGCAAGTGCAGCTTCAGTAGCCCTTTTTTTCCATCAGCCAAAATGGTTTCATTATATGGGTTTTTCATATTCCCTGACACAGGGCTCTGCTGAGGGCCTGGCGCGTGGATGAGATGCAGGATGAACAGAGCGAATCATTAAGGTCACAGTAGGAATAATTATCCCAGCTATGGAAAGAGCATCAGCCTTTATTCTCCCCCAGCACAAATGCAATGTCCACGGCTTAGAACTTTGTTACAAATGGAGTTTCCACCTTCCACTTATACAAAGAAGAGAGGGGGAGAGCAAGACTTGTATCAACATGACAATTTTCCATCATTAAGACTAATGACAGGCACAGACTGTGGGGATCAAGGGGAGCACAAAAAAGAGAGGCACATTCAGGTGTTGGCTGAGTGCTGACCTCCTTCCTGTCTTTGTTGGAGACTTAACTCTTAACAAAAACTAAAAAGGGGGTTTCAGACTAAAGGCGCAGTGGCAGCTGAACGTCAAGCAGCCCAGCTCTCCATGGGCAAATGACTTAATTGGTAAATTTGCATGTTTTCCATTTGCAGGGAAATTAATTCAATAAGACCTACATGTAAAGATAATCAATCGTTGTTTTAGTGTTGGTGAAATAATTCCCCAGCGTATATGTTACAGTGATTTTTATTCCCTCAGTCCAACTTTCTCACATCCCTACACGACTGAGAGTTTATTAAATTTCAATTATCCTTAAAATTGATTATCTGGTTAGTTGACGATTTGATTCCCAGATCTTCACTTAACAGGTGAGATATTGTAACATGTAGCAAGTATGAAGCGTCAATGTGACACTAGTTTCTTTTACAGTTTAGCTGAATTAAGTAAAAGCCATATTTTTCCAAGTCCTTTCTCCCCAGCCTTCACTCAGGTAATTGGTCATTTTGCAGCCAATTTCGGGCAGGTTGGATGCTTGCTGCCATGGCCTGACCCCTGCTGCTGCTGTAATGGGGACAGCATTTCTACCAGTTCACTGGGGGCTTTTCCACACAGCTTTTCTGAGGAGAGAGCTGCTCTGAACACTGAAGGCAGAAAAGGAGTTGAAATATGACTTCTCAGCTCTGCAGTGACCAAGATGCAAGTCCTATTATAGATGTGTTAATTATACGGTCCTTCTTTTCATCCGCACAAGAATTATTTGCAGCTCAAGAGAGTTTCATTTGCTGCAAATAAAAGAGTTGCTAAGGTTCAGAATTTCCCATTTAGGGATCTGCTTGCATTTGCAGTAAGTTACAAAATGAAAATGTACGAAGGAGGAAAACATGCCGGATAAAAAACAACACAAACATAAAAAAATAAAAAAGTACAAATACATCATTAGTATTGAATTAAATGCCACATTAACTGGCCTTTTATTTATATTATTGTCTGTCGTCTATAGAGCAACAAGTCCAGTTTGGAGTCCCAGGAGCGTTTGGTCAGTACTTCCCAAACTGATGTGATACAGTTTCCTCACAGAGTCATCAGTGCCTGTAAACACACAAAACAATCATTATTATCCTGCAGACAATTTTACAAACAATCAACACAGCTCCATTGTTTCATTCTTTAATTGCTATAGAAAAAATTTAAAATATTTTGGCTGTCAGTAAAGGAAATTATTCAACTTTTTAGTGTGTGTTAAAAGTGTAATATGTGATCCAAATATATATATAAAAAAAGAGAAGCCCAGACGCCATCATTTAAAACAGGACCAAACAGACTGACCTTTTAATGAAATTAATGCAGAGTTATTAATGTTTCCAGGTGTTTATAAACACCCAAAGTCAATTATTGTCTAATGAGAGACAAATAAATGTTTTTAATTTAGAAGTCAAATCATCTGAATAAACCTTTAATTTATATGGGCATTTAAAAAATAAAAAACATCATTCATTTTTATTATAATTTAATTCCAGGGACCATAAAGTGTGACCTTACTGGCTGGTAATGAAATCAAATATTAAAATCTGATTATCACACAAAAGTAAACAAGCCAATGTGTTTTTTGTTTTAACACATTAAATTATTGTGAGTACATTTGGTTTTGATTGTTATATAATGTTAAATATTTTTTATTCTTCTCTATTTTATGAAAACTATAAAAAAAAAAACTTATAATATAATTTCATTTTCTCCATGTATCCTCCTGACCCTTATGATAATGCAATCAATTAACCAATATAACAATCTTCTTTCTCAGATGTTACGATTCATTATCTGTTTGCATGCAACTCAGTAAACAAAATCAATTCATATTTTGATGCCACATTGAACATGAAAATAGACATTGAATTTAGTTAATTGTAGTGCATCTAGTTTGCGTTCATTGACGCTGCAAATTACAGGATGGCAGCGAGCAGCAAAGCCAGAGAGGAAGCAGAACAAAAGGCAATTTCACTTGTTTGATCCACTGTCCTTTAAAACGTGAAATAAAACCTTAATATAGTGTGACATTTCTGCTGGAAGTCACTCACTAAATCCCATTTGCATGTGTAGCTCAGGTGATGATAATAATGTCTATAATGGGCAGTTTCAGAAATGGTGAGCTCATGTAAAAAAAAAAAAGAGAGAAAGAAAAGAGACATCAGTGTGAGAACAATTTGTTTTTGTTGTGAATTAGTATATTTGAGAGGCATCATGTTATTGAGTACATGCATCTAAGTGACAGCTTATAAAAGTTGTAGAAATGTATTATAATTTAAAAAAAAGGCTTTTCTTCTTTTGCATTTGCAGATACAAAATGATCAAATATCATCATAAATGATCAAATCTAAAGCTTGAAAATAAAAACCAAATCTAATAAAATAGACACATATACACCTGCGTGATGTGCAAGCTGCGTTTTGTCTCCTTTATAAGGAAAGGGAAACACACACACAAAAAAAACCTCACAGTTGCCTGCACCTCCAATGACAATAATTAATCACTGCTCACATGCAGAGTCTGCAGGGTGCACATGGAGCTGTGCCTTCACACAGCATGGACACACAGTTTACCAACGCACCGCGGTCGGGATAATATTTAGTGGCTGTGAAAATGTGGGTTGGCATGGCAGTTGAGGAGGGCTTTCTACCACCGGACTGAAATGAAGTCTGTGACATCTTGGCCCGTTTACCCCTCCAACCCCCCCACCACCACCACCTCCCCTCCTCTTTCTGTCTCTCCACCTCTGCACTAACCCTCAGGTGAAGAGCAGCAGGTGTTAAAACACCCTCAGCCACAGAGCTACTCACTCCTAATGAGCCCTGCCTCCGCGCTCCATCCATGCATGGAGGACTTTATTTTTAGTGTGGCTAGTTAGAGCCCTGCTGCCATGCTTCAGGAAGGACCGCTGCTGGCCTGCGCTGCCCTCCTGCCAGCGAGCCAGGAGTCAAATAATAAATTAAAGTGGTAATATTATCACGCGCCTGCTCATCCTAATGACACCGAGAATGGCTTGAGAAACCCCCCCCCAATAAATAGTTAATCCTTTAAGTTGCAAGCAAATCAACACTTTGTAAATGATTGATTTTGCAGAAGGCATCAATAAAATGAATATGATTTATGCAGCATAAGTCTGTTCAGCCCTAAATCACATTTACTTCAACAAAAAGCCTGTAATTATTAGGCCCTATTGCCACTATTAGTCGTACACTCGTGGTATTATTTTACAATTTTCTGCAAATTCTGCCTCTATTCTGTTAATGGTTTTGCTCACAGCCGCGTGCCAGTTTGCAGATACTATAATCGTGGGAAAATAATGACAGTTATCAGTCGCACCCACCAAGTACCCATAAAAATCTGTCCTCTGTTCTGGAAGATGATAATTATTGGTTGTACTACCATTATCATTGTCGTTGTTGATAGAGGAAATCTTGAAGCATTTTTCGAAAGTAATTCCAGAGAAATCACTTCAAATTGGCCTATTTTAGGGGGGACAAGGGACCAGCTTTCGTTATAGCCTAATATTGCACAGAAATCTTTAAATTCAGGCATCCGCAGCCGCCTGGCACACTGTGGCACACGTGCCGTGATGTCAGCGCCTGCATTTTGATAACACATTTTGCAACTTGCTAGTTCTGTTTTGAGTTCAATTATGTAATTACACTGATAATCACAGTGACGGAATTTAACTGCCTTTAATTTGTTATTCAGGTGGAGACGGAGGGACTGCGGATGGAGCAGCCGGGCTGTGTCTCTGCACCGCACAGACACCAGAACAAGAGCTGCAGCCTGCAAATGAATACTAAAAAAATGAAGACCTGCTGGATACTTTCTCCTGCTTCTTCTTCTTTCACCAAGTGCACCCTGCGGAGGCTCTCTGACCTCGGATGGCGCCGATTTATCTGCTTCTTTTCCGTCACATGATTTTTAAAGTAAGTGGTCAGCTGCTGATTGAAATTAAGATTTTTTTTAAATATATATATATAAATCTGGATAAACTCTGCTTACAGGCTGCAGCAGTGGTCCTGTTTCAGCTTTGAGATGAGGAGGTCTAAACCTGCAGCACAAGAAGAAAAAAAAATGTCTCCTATGTTTAGTCAGTCGTCAGTTCAATTAAATCAAATGTCCATGGATAATTATTCTTGTTAGGCTGTGGGAGGCGGGCCGCTCCCCCATCCTCACTCATAGATTCATGCTAATCAAAGGTGCCAGTGTTTAACAAAACTGTGACCATTAATTGATTGCGATAGAAGGCGCGTAAAGTCGTTTGGAAAGCATTTAAATGTGATAAGAAAATAGGCCCGTGTGCCTTCATGGCTGTGTTATACAACAGGCGATAGCTGGCTTGGGGGGGGGGAATATCCATCCGAGCAAGAAAATATAACCAACAATTTCCCAGGATTATGTTTCTGTATTGTGTTTTTATTTTATTTATTGTGAAAGAATCCATCATTAAAACTGTTGCCTTATCGAAGTCGTTTAAAATGGGCTATATGTATATATATAGAAGCTCTGTCTCCATTGTAGATGTATATAATATATCTCACTTTGATTTAATTCCACATTAAGCTCGTTCATTTAAATACTTTTTATTTGCCATTTTGTAGACTGCGATGTTATTGTGTGTTTTTCAGGTGTTATAAAACATCATTAGGGCCTGTACCTGAACCAACAAGCCTCGTTTGACACCAGAGCAGGACTGTTTGATCGTCCCACTGCTGCCAGGTGTAACTGAGACCTCAAGCCACTGTAAGTGTTAAATACATGACTAATTACAGACCTACTTATGAAAATTGAACGGTAGTGTTATGCTAATACACCTTTCTCCAGATAGATCAGGAGCTTCAATTAAAATAAAAGAAAAATCTAAAAAATGCTGTAATCAAACTGGCCAGCAGGAAAGAGCAGTTTTAACGAGGTTGGAAATATTATTTAACGTTATTAAGTGACGTTTAGACGGATATATGACAACCGGTACGTTTAACACAGTGAGACAAACCTGATTTTACTATGTTATCGAGAGCTGTGCCAATATAAATGACCATGTTTCAGTAAATGCTACAGTTTCTGGACAGTGCGGATCAGAAAAAAGATGTCATCACCTTATATGTTGATTGAATATGATCAATATTTATCTAAAATTGAAGTTATATTTTAATGGATTTTAAATAATAATAATAATAATACATATTATAATAATAATAATAACAATAATACAAATAATAATAATAATATAGTGAATCTTGACGTGTCAAGAGGAAATATTAGGTTTTGTGGTTTTCCTTGACTTTATCAGGTTCTTCGGACCCAGCCCCAGCGTCGCCAATCGGCTTCCCTCTTGGAGAGAGTGGACCAATCAGCGACAGTCTTTGATGAATATTCATGAGTCCGAGATTCAAACCTTTGAGCGAGTTTGTCTTGGTCCACAGCATCATACCTGGGACTTTTCACAGGCACAAACTACATTTTCTTATGAATGGAAAGAGAAAAAATCAGTTCGGCTTAAATTGGGACTCATCCTTCACTGAGATCATAGAAGGAAAACAACAAAAGCAGGACAAGGGGAACCGCAAGAAGAGATGACAATGACTACAATTCCAGAAAGTCTTAATAGCCCTGCCTCAGGAAAAACCGTTTTCATGGAGTTTGGACCCCCGAGTCAACAAATGTCGCCTTCCTCCATGTCTCACGGACACTATCCCATGCACTGTTTACATTCTGCAGGTCATACGCAGCACGACAGCTACAGTCCAGCCTCGTCGTTCCCCAGATCTTTGGGTTATCCATACGTAAACTCCGTCGGCAGCCATTCCACCAGTCCATATCTCAGCACAGTACAGACCTACCAAAACAGCTCGGCGCTCACACAGACGCGGTTAGAGGATGCAGGTAAGTGTGCAACAGCATCTTTGGATCTTAAATATATCGACTTTCTGTGTTTGGCATGGCTTTCTACTGTATACAGTCCCCGCTGCATCGAAAAGGCGACCCAGATGTTGGAATTAGGCTTGGTAATTATTTAGGCTATTGCGTAACGCTATAAACAATGTATGCAATTAAGGGTAATTATACCTAAAGTACAGCCTGTAAAACTTGCGCTGGAGTATTCATAGCTGCGCAGCACTGTTGGCTACAACTGCCTCCTCATTTTTTTTTTTTTTTCTTGCTCTTTTCTGTCTCCCTCAGCGCCAGAAGCAGAGAAAAACACAGTGGTCGAAGGCGGAGAGGTGCGATTCAACGGGAAAGGGAAGAAGATTAGAAAACCAAGGACTATCTATTCGAGTTTACAACTTCAAGCTCTGAACAGGAGATTTCAACAAACTCAATATTTGGCGTTACCGGAGAGAGCTGAGCTGGCAGCGTCGCTTGGTCTCACCCAGACACAGGCAAGTCCCTGAAACCCCCTCACACATAGCTTCACTCTGCAGCAGCACCACTGGACATTCACACATTTTCAATGTCATTTTTATTCCACAGCATACATTATTATTATTATTATTATTATTATTATTATTATTATTATTATTATTATTAGTATTATTAGTATTGTCGTCGTCGTCGTTGTTGTTGTTGTTATTTAGGCTGCACTTCATATGGAAACAACATTCATCAAACAATAACATCATGTTCAATGTTTTTTTTTATTTGAATATTATTTGCTGTCATTTATGTTTTATTATCAATTACATCTTAATACGATAATATCATAAAGGAAAGCAGGATATTAATATTTTATTATTTTCCTTTGTATGATTAAACCTCCTGCGTGCGTAAAACGTGCGTAATTATTTCAAAACTGTCCTTTAGTCTTCTCTTCAACTTTATATTCCTACTTTCTAATCCTGATGACTTCCTTTGTCTCTCCAGGTGAAGATCTGGTTTCAGAATAAAAGGTCTAAATTCAAGAAACTGATGAAGCAAGGCGGTGGCACAATTGACGCCAATGCTTTGGCCACTGGCCGCGGACTGTCGAGCGGTTCTCCCTCGGTGGCACCTGTCTGGAGCTCGCCGACCACCGTGAAGACTTCAGTGGGGACAACCGGATCTTACATTCCCAGCTACACCTCATGGTATCCAACCACACACCAAGAGTCTATGCAACAGTCACAGCTCATGTGAACAGAGACCTCAGCCCTCGACTCTGCCATGGCTCGTGTATCAGGATGTTGAAGGGGGCCTGTAGCCGCTCAGCGCGGTCTAGCACTGATAACACACAACAACAAGAACCCCGGAGTGAGTCTGCTGCCGCATGCCGCCAGCTGACACAGTGGCCTCCTCATACCGGATGACGGCAAGCAAGGGATTGAAAGACTGAGAAGGCACGCAATGCGCCCAAGGGCAACAAGTCCATGACAGTCAGCGGAAACCGTCGACAAATGGATCCTTTTATTGGCTGCTGTTTATCACTTTTGTGTCAGTTCCTATTATTATTATTATTTTTTTTTTAAATCATATTTGTGTGAGTTATTCTGTTTATAAGAAAACACGTGTTTGTTTACACCAGATGTCGGGCCCAAGGTGATGATGACCTAAAAATCAATCTGCATTCATTAACAGTTAATGGTCGATTAGGCCATAGGGGTGTCTCTTTAACCAAATAATAACGATTCATAAATCCCACTAGCAACCATCAGGCCATTATGCCTACAGTACATTCAACCGGAGCATATTGTGCGAAGCCTCAACTTGCTACTATGTTTATATGTGTTTGTTATTTAAGTTAAATTATTCAGATGAGTTGTTTTCTTTCTGTTGAGGTCGGTGTGTGTTCACTTTGTAAGTGTGTTTGAAATAACAACACTGTGTTGTTAATGCTGCACTAACGCAAGCAAAGCTTTTCTATGCCGTGCCCCCCGATGTTATGTGAAAAATGTAAAAGGCCTGACAATTCTGCTGCTTTAGAAAAAAAAAATATCCCGAGGGTGAGCAGCTCATTTTGTCACTGTATTTTGTACATAATTTTCAGATTTGTTTTTGTGCTGTACTGGATACGCTGTGAAACAGGGTTTTAGGCTTTCTGTATTCGTCGAGATGTGTTTAGTCAACATAGAAAATATTTAGTTTTGTATTGATCACTTTAATTTATTTATCTGTTTCTGAAGTTTATGTACAGAATGTGCAAAGTTTCAAAAGCAGTAAAATAATGATTTAAATTATGTCAAGAAAGGTGTCTGATTCAACCTCTCTCCATCCCTCCCTCCCTCCCTCCCTCTCACCTCCTCTCCTGTGGAAAGAAAGGCTTCAGCATGGTGCACGTTTAATGTGAGCTGACACAAAGCAGTATCATGTTGGTTATTGTAGCAGACACCACGTGAGTACGTTTGTGTTGAGCTGCAAAAAAAGGCTCGTCATTTAGATTTATGGTCGTGTTGTAGCATTTAGCCTACACGGGGTTTGTGCCGCATTGCTCACGTGGTTGCAGATGTTTTCAAACCTCTGGAGTGACCCCATAACCTGAAATCTGATGGTGCATCTTAAAACAAAAAATAAGAGTCTCTATGTGCAAGCTACACGGAAAGATATGTACATGTGGTTCACATAAATTTTTACACTTTAAATGGAGAATACTATAATAAAAGGGGAACATAGATTAGAGAACCGCTGGGGATCCTTTGTCCGATATGAGCTGCATCATTCATATGATTGTGATTTAACCGTCGGCGGTGCGGGAGACCTCGATTCATTCAACAACATCGCTTATTTCTTTTCAGCTTTCTTCTTAAAGATAATCTTCCTTCTATTTGTCTTCCGACAATCCCCATTTCCCGCCGTCAATGGAAGAGATCAATTGTGTGTGTGTTAAGTGAATAATTGCGCAAGAGGCAGGTGCTGCAAAAAAAGACTGGATGAGCAAACGGGACACAAGGCGGATTAGAGATCAGTGCAAGTGGAAAAATCAAAGTTTTTTCTTTTATCTCACTCAAGATGATTTTAAAAAGAAACTACACTTGCCCTTGAGACAGGAATTATATGTCCATTCAAAGAATATTAAAATTGCTGGTTATGCTACTAAAATAATAATAATAAAATAGAAGAATATGAAGAGAAAGAAACAATATTAAAAAAAAAAAATTCTGACTTGTTAATGTTTTGTGCCTGAGAGGAAAATAATGAAAAAAAGAAATTAATTGTAAACGCGCGACTTGTATCTCTCCTCCAGCTGCCTATATAGGTTATATATATAGATATGTATATATATATCTCTATATATATAGATATATATACAGGTTTTATTCAATTATAATGACACATTTTATAAAAATTGTACAAAGTGGCCAATATGAGTCCATAATGAATCATAACTTAATCTATAATTTATTTAATGTTTGTTAAAAATCAGACCATCATAATGGTTTATTATTACTATTATTGTTGTTGTTGTTGTTGTTGTTGTTGTTGTTTAATGAATACTGACGCCGTTTTATACTTATAGGCCAATAGTGCCACGCTTTAAACTATCTTAAAGCTTCGGAGGAACTAAAAAGAAAAATAATCTCTGTCCTAGTTCATCTACACTGTCTGCTCCTTGTAACATCCTCTCCGCTCTGTCTCCAATGTTATTTTAATACATAAAACTCAGAACATATGCCATCCTTTGTGAACAAGCCTACATAAGTAGAACAGGGCTATGTATATTTCGATACCATTAAGAAATAATATGAATTGTGCTGCTGCTGCTGCTGCTGCTGCTGTAGCGAACATAAATCTGCCTACCTAGCCCCTAGAAAAGGCGCAGCTGCACATCCAAGAGGGTCAGTGTTATTTCGCTGTATTCTCCCCTTGATTATACAAGCTGAGCCCATCAAACCCAGCATAATTACAGTAATTTCGCCCTTATTTATTCTAATGCAGTTTCCTATCTCTGAGGTAATTATGAGCATTTTTTTTTCCCCGCAAGGAGGATCTTTCTGCGCTGACAAAAGAGATAGTGCTCTGAAAGAAATTTGCTGCTGCAATAGAGAGAGAGAAAAAAAAGCGAAATAGGTGAGCTGCCATTTCGTCACTGTTCCCTTAGACTTAGCCTATGTATAAGGCTGGCAAATTGCTTGCAGGTGTACATCACCGAGTTGTCAATGCGAAGAGGCTTCAAAATTAGCAAAGCACAATGTAAGAGTAATGAGAGCAGCGACTGAATTAAAGGGGAACTTGTGTCTCCCATTCCTTACATTTCCTCTCGGTGTGAACAGATTTTCAGCTATATGACTTTTTTCTAGCTCTTTGGTTGCTTTTTTCTTTTATTTCTTTTATTTTAACTAAAGTTACAGGGTAAAAAAAAAAAAAAAAAGATCTTTACTCTTAAGGAACCTGTCTTTGAAAATAGTTTTATAAAATCATCAAAGAATCAGCAGCATTCACCGATTTGACTGAGAATAAAAATAAATAAATATTGCAGGCGTGGAAATAAAAAAAGAAATTGATAATTGTGCCTGCACCGAGAATCAACTCATATTTCCTGTTTTTTTAATGATCTCAAATGCACTTTTTTCTTTTTAAACGAATATTTGAGAAATAAAGTTTTTTAATACGCACCTATCGGCTTGAAAAGGAAGAGGCGAGCTCCCTCATAGGATCTCCAGACATCAGCATGGAGGCAGATGAAGCAGCAGCAGCAGCAGCAGCATCCTGCAGCACAGACACACAAAAGATGAGCGCTTAAATCCCACAAAATGTGTCCCATGTGTTGGTCTAAGCTTATTGCAGCAGAGTTCAGAATATGACTGAAAATGTCTGCTTTATTTCCCTCTCTTTATAGCTGATGGGGGAAAAAATGTAGATTATTAGCATAAATGTTTACTCCTCATTACGCTGATGACATTGTGCACTCGAGATCTTGGTAATCTTTGGGGGAAATTATGAGTAATTTTTTAAAATTTAAAGCAGCAGTTACCATGCAATTCAGGCTAATTCTGCGTAGGCTCCACACGGATATAATTATCGTTGAGTCAAGATGTTAGGCTAAAAACTATGCATTGATATTCCCATTTATCATGTACATAGGACTTTGACAATGTTGATGCTTGAAATAGCAGGAAATTGTCTTGTGTAAAAAATAACACCCCATATTAGGACATCTAAAATTGCGAAGAATTATATAGTAATTACAGGCTTTCAGATTTGAAAGCCAGAATGCTCAAACCAGAGCAAATGCGGATGAAATAACAGATCAGGGTATAAATTAGGAAAGGGGGTATGGCATTTACAAGTTGCCTAGAGAAATGCAAAAGTATACAGCACAGTAGCTCTGGAGAAACAGTAAACATTTCGGAAATCCCTTTATTCTATGTTATTTTGTATTGGAAAGAAATCGATAAAATAGTGCCTATATGAGTATTATATTCATTAATATGTAGGCTACAGCTGGTTAAGGCCTATAAGGCAGAAGTGAATATCTAGGAGAAATACAGGATAATATTGTGTAATTTCAGCCCATAGTGCAGTGATCATACATGCACTTACACTCTCTGGGCATTACAAATTGAATCAAATGGCCCCACACAAAAGGTATGGGCCCGGATCCATGCAGATGTGATGTGTTGGTTTTTTTTTTTTTTTTTTTGCAGCATGCATGGGATCTGCTCCTGTCAGCTCCAGGGAGGAGGCTCCATCATGGAGATACAGCAAGCAACCGCTGACAAGCTACAGTCCTAATTATGTACAAGGAAACGATCCCACTTTATGGCCCGTGGTCGTTTGAAGGGAAGCGTGTGGGATAGACAGTGATGATCATGAATGAGAACTAAGTGATGTGACTGTGTATTAATAATAAGCCCCCCCCTTCTATCTATCTATCTATCTATCTATCTATCTATCTATCTATCTATCTATCTATCTATCTATCTATCTATCTATCTATCTATATTGTCAAAATAACCCTTAATAAGAGACCTAAATTAAACTGAAATCAAATAGGCCTTCCTGGCTGCAGCACATTTTTACTTTTTCTGGACGTGTGCCTCTGTTTTCCATGTAGCCTGCAGGCCTTACATGAGCCAAGTAAATAATGTAGGTCAATCTGCTCGTCTTCGGAGATCAGAGACTTTACTTGTGAGACGTGAGAAATGTTTCCATGATGTTGTAGCTCCAGGCTGTCTTGGACCTAGTTCCTCTCTTTTTCTCTTGTTAGGCTGAGTTCATAAAACGTCTGGAAAGCAGCTCTCCGACTCCACAGAGTCTGAGCTTGTGCTCATTCATACCCACCCTCATCTTCCCCTCTCGCATGCCAAGGCGTGTTTGTTGTGTTGCCTCCTTCCTCCTCCTCCTCCTCCTCCTCCTCCCTCCACCGAGCCTGAGCCCCGGGCCTCTGAGTCTCCCTCTGCCCGCCTGAATGAGAACCCCGGTTCGGCTAATCGCCCGCTGACGGAGCCGGATAAAATCATTATTAACCCGAGACTGCTGAGGAATTTGTTGAAGCTTGTCCACACTTGTGAAAGCACCTTAATGTCTTTGTAATCGCAAAACAACATATTATTAGATAAGAAATAGCTTTTAATGATCGGCTAACGTTAGCCTTAAAGTCCAACTGTGGAGCTAACACGGTTGCTAAGCAACACATCAATAAGCTATCAATAAGCTAGGCTAGGCTATTAATTTGTTAGCTACAGGTGTGCGTTTAAAAGAGAGTTTTAGCCTTTTACAGCAACAATACAGGTAAATATAGTTTAAATAAATCACTGTAACATGTTTGTGTCAGTCTGGACCCATTAACATATCGTAGGAGTTTTCTTAGCTTAGTCAATTTGTAATAGCATTTAACAGCTAAGCTATGTTGACGTCTTGTAGCTAATGTTAAATAAAGATTCATTGTTTGCTTTAAAACATGTTATTAGACTCACTGCAACACAAGTAAGGACACAAATTCTCCTCATGCACTCATAAATGGTTGTTAGGAAGAAAAAAGAGAAATGTATATCCACAGAAAACATTTTATTTAAATAACGTCTGGCCATATATGGAGCACTGCTAAAATAAATAAGACAAAAATACAATTAAATGTGATACAGGTAAATCAGAGGGAAGGACAATCAGTAGCTTACGGTGGATAATTAATGGATTTGCACCAATAGCATTAAAAAAAGAGTCAAAGCAACATGAGCTATCAAAATAATAATAATAATAAAAAAAAAAAGATGTGGCAAAATATTTACAAACGTGGATTCAGACACTTACCCCCCAAGTTTATTCAAATCAACTAATGCCATGAGGAATGGATGAAGGTAAGCTGTTTTTTTTTTTTTTTTATCACAACAAAATGAGGTCATATTGAAAAAGGCACGATACAGTTAACTTGTGCTACATTTGTGACAGGTTGTCCTGCGATTCATGTTTTATTTGCAGGAATGGCAAAAAAAGTGACGTCCGCGTAAAAGTATAGGCTTGTGCCAGGCTGTGATTGCTTTGGGTAATAGTGGTTCATTCATCCCTCGACATAAACAAAATAAATAAATACAAAAATAACTGTAGAAATCTGTGTCTACCATTTTGCCAGCGCGAAAACTGGCAAGGTCCATGAACCTGTCTGGCTCCATTAACTTCTCCTAGATGCTTTTTTTTTTTTTTTTGCGTGTAAAGTTCGCATGGCGCACACACGAGGTCTGTAAAATCAAGGTATTGGCATTTGTCTGTTGTTGTTTTTTTTTTGTTTGTTTGTTTGTTTTCACCAGTATCGTCCGATTTAAACCCGATGTTTGTTTGTTTTGTTATTCAGAATATCGTCCCAGCGCTTATGGCGGAGTTGTGGTGGTGCTGGACCAGAGGAGGCTGCAGATGCGTCGCAGAGTTCGTGGTTGAGTACCAGGAGTAGTTTGCCAAAAAGGATGAAGGCGTGTTGGGAGGGCTGCTGCTCTGAGGTAAACTGGAGTTGACACTGTTCATTCTTTGAGTCTGTGGAAAGTCCCAGGCAGTAACTGGCGGAGACGTGCAGGGGGGAGATTCACTGGAAGCAACATGTTGCTCTGGGGGGATTTCTCCACTTTTCCATAACTTCTTGAACTTGGAGCGGCGGTTTTGAAACCAGATTTTGACCTGAGAAATAAACGGATACAAGCAGAAAATTGATTAGCCATATATTTCCCGGCTCAAATCCCCATTTGACAGTTTTTAAATTTATTTTCAGTGTTAGACACACATTGGATATTTGACAGTGTATGAACCCACCTGTGTTTGTGTAAGGCCCAGCGAGGCTGCCAGCTCGGCCCGTTCTGGTAGAGCCAAATACTGCGTCTTTTGAAACCTCCGTTGAAGTGCAGCCAGTTGGAAGCTGGAATAAATGGTTCGAGGTTTTCTGACCTTCTTTGGTTTTCCATTTACCATCCGGATTTCTGGCTCGCTCTCTTCTTTCTCTGAGGGAACATTCAAATGTTATTGACGTTATGCGTGAAGGACACGACCATTTGTGTGGTTGCATTGAGATATTACGCATTTAGTTTTTAGTTTTTTCATAAATACGTGTACACCTAATGATTCATTTGATTTTTATCATATTGTAATATTATAATACCGAGAAATTAGAAATAGTCAAAGCTTGCTTGAGAGTTGTGTTTGAAAATAAAATAATTGAATAGTCACTATCAATGTTGTGTGCGCATCTGTGCTGTGTGTGTCTAATAATTTCTGACCACATAAGTCAAATATGTGTTGTGCATGATTCAGCTTGTTGAATTTTTATGCCATAAGCAAGTTTTGAAATTGGTCCCAAACAAATGCATTAACTAAATTTAAATGTATTAAAAATAACAATAGAGGAGCTTTCTTACCTGTATCGGCTGGAGTAGGAGAAGGGTTGGAGCCGTAGGAGCTGTATGCACCATAAGATGAGTTGAAACCGAGGTCGTATGACTTTGCGTTGTATGGCACAGTGCTCGTGGCGCTGCCGTGGTACTGGTAAGAGCCGAGTTGGCCAAATGGAGACCCTGCGCAGTGGCCGGGCTGTTGGCTGTTGTAATAGCTGCTGTCCGTCGCCGTGGACACTGGTAGAGTCGGGGACTCCTGCGATTTGTGCAAGCTGTGGTAACTGCTTGAGGTAATCTGGTTAGAATGCATATCAGTATTTAAGTTCTCAAAAACCCCGGTCATCTTCGAGCTGGAGCGCAGCAATCTCGTAACCTATGCGCAAAGAACACCAAAATTGCGAAGCTGCAAGCTGAAAAAACGACTCAAATCTTGGACTGATGACACCTTTCCGTGAATCGAAACGCATCCCCGTGTAAACTGTGGCAAAATCAGCGGAAGGTGTGTCACTCTCGCAGTGGCCTGTGATTATCTGCTACGGTCGGTGGTGGGAGCGCATTTATGAGAGAGTGAGAGGGAGAGCTACTGTGTCTGAGGCAACCAATGAGTAAGGGCTTCAAGACTGACTACTCCCCACCGCGTCCACCCTCCATTATTTGTTCAGGTCTGTCTGTCCCGGGTGTCTGCAGAGAGTTTTCCATCAAAGCATCTCAAAAGAATCAGAGAAAGGTACCGTGACCAACAGGCCCACTGCTCTTGATCCCATAACACACTCTGGAGTAATTCATCAATGTGCGCATATATCTGGAAGATATAACGTGACTCAACAACATATGGAGAACATGTACTACACATCAAAGGGCACCATTAAATTGGCTGTTAGTCGTCTTCATTTTAATTTTACGCATGTCAATATATCAGATTTATATCCATTTTCAGCACATTGTAGTAGCTTTGGTGGAACTGCGGGACTTTTTTTTATGTACTTCTTGTTTACATTTTGGTCTAAATCAAGTGAATATATTATTATATAATATATATATAATATTAAGTGACACTTACAAAAGGAGTCGCAGCCCTACAGAGAAAGGGAGGGACACAGGGTGGGTCAAAGGGGGATTTAAAGGTGTTGATTTAAAATCAAACCGTATGAATGATGGTGAAGGTTGTGCTGGGTGACCACAGGAAACAGCTACAGCGCCCCCAGGTGTTAGAAATCTGACTTACAGCGCTTTTTTCCCCTTTTGAATCTGATTGTGTCTGCATTGGGGGCACAACTGACAGATGAACTGCCTTTTAAACAAACTCCCTTCACAACTATGGATCACCGCTACACCTTCACAGCCCAAAGTGCTGATTGTCCCACGTTGTGATGTGTTCACTTGTCCTGGAGTACAGAGGTTTGTGTGCCGACTGAATTATTGAGGGTGTGTTCATCGCCACAAGATGGCAGTATAGTTTCTTTTATTAACACAAACGAGATAGAGTTTTCCCTAATACCACTGCATGTGTTGATCAGCCTAACCTGGGAATAGACCGTCACCAAGCCCTCCAGACAATGTCATAGATATACAGGATGTGACAACACTTTTACAATCTAAGTTTTAATCTAGTTGAATCCTATTATCATGAAGCTACTCTGTCTGTTAGAGACATGTTGTACTGGTAACTTTAAGGTTTTGTCCCCAATAAATAAAATATCATCCATTAGCCTGAATAACTCACTACATTCTCAGAAATAGTACATTATAATTTCCACAAAGCTATAAGCTATTTCTTGCATTGTCCAGGTTTTGTTGATAACGGTTCCACCCTTTATACATATTCTGATGGACTTGCCTTGCTTGCTGGATAGTCCATGTCATTTTTTAAATAGCATTTCTTAAAAAGATGATAAGTTGATGGTATATGGGTTGTTAAGGAGATGGGTAAAGGGCAGAATACACACACTTATACAAACACCTAGGATAGGTTAAGCTCCAGGAGTGCTGGATCCTAAAATTCCCATATTGCAACTCAGTATTGTCTTTCACCTGCCTGGTGAACGCCTACATCTTTCAAACTCAAAGTTTCACCCAGCTGAGATACCTGGATGATGTCACTTTAGTAATTATCTCACAGTAAACATGATACAACTGTTTCCACAGAGTAGTTCATGCTCCTTTTAATTTCTTCAGTCTGGGAAAACCTTTTGCAGTTTGTGTTCAGTCCATAATTATTCATTTTGATTCGTTTCAGTGCATGTTGTTATTTTCCTTTATTCTGCCCATTTGTCAGTGAGGGCATGATGAGTTTTCTCTGGCAGCTCTGCAGCAGGACCCCTACATCCAGTCCAGGGAGGCTTCTATCTTCCCATTGTTCTCCTGAAAGGGAAGCTGTCCTCTCCCACCATGGGCCAGAGGGGCTGCATGTCACTGCTCATTAGTGAAGCACAGTCTCTGTATTCAGCTGCCCGGCATCAGAGCCAGAATGAGGAAAAAACTTTCCAGTCACGGTCACATAGAGGCTGGACTTTTTTTTTTTTCTCTAATTGATTATTTTCATTGCTAAAAATTTAAGTCATGTGAGCAATTATCTTGTCTATTCAGGATTCTTTTCATCAAGGTTCGGTTGATGAGGTTGTCTGATGGCCAGTGAATTTTTGTCATTAACAGTAACTGTGACCCTGTATGTCAGTTCAGAGGAGCTCAAAGGTTGAAGAAATTCCTCCGATGAATGCACAAGTCATCAGATGTTCAGGTATTGGTCAGGAAGGATTTCACAACATAGTTCCATAATCTCAGAGTTCACAGTTAACATCAGGATGTGCCAAAACATTCATAACAGCTCTAGTTACACGGTTCTTATCATACCTTTTCTTTCAGCCTTTCATGATCATTTTCATACTCAAGTTCTTGACAGTCATAGATGGATAGATAGATCGTGCCCAGTTGGTTGATAATAATTTGGATGTTTTCTCCTCTGCTGCAGAGCAGCTGGTGTAGTGGCTCTTCCCAGTGTTCAATGGCACGAAAATGATGCCAAATGACAGGACACAGACGTAAGCCGGGTTTATCACGCATTCCAAATTAGCATTTTTACTGGAGCTCCTCCTGACTTGGCCTTTAGCACACTAGTCAGGCAGCTTTACATATGTATTCAGCATCTTTTTACCAGCTCATATTGTCTTACCTTTGTTTATTCCCTGCGTAAAAAAAGGACTAAACTAGATTGTGCATAATAGAAGCACATCTCCTAGTCTGTTCTAGGCTATCAATAATGTAGCCTGATACTCATTGAAATGGACATCAATTATTTAACATCCTTGAATGAAATTTGGCAAGTTGCCACACATGATTATAGATGACCTAAAAATGACCATCAGTTCAACATGCTTGTACCGTGCCATGTTTAATCCCTTGTATGAACGTTTTCCACGATCATGTTTAAACTTCATGAGGACAGTTGAGTAGAAAGGCCAGAGGATGTGACAAAGTGACACAGAGAACTCAAGGTAGTAAATCAAAACTTTGCAAACAAGCCAAAAAAAAAGAACATCTCATGGCCGTATTGAAGACTTTCTTGCTATATACAGTATATAATATAGTCCATATAATTATAAGGTAGCCTGTTGCACTCAACAATGGATTGCAGCCTATACATAATTACATCCTCTCTGTTCCCATTATAAGGTTGTGAGGAGTGCTCATAAAAGGGCAACACCAACTGATATTGACATTTTGTCTTCAGGAATCAAAGTGCACAAAACAGGAAGTCATTGTGAAAGATAATAACCCTGGCATTTTGAGGAGTTATTGATCTTGAGCATCTGTTATCTAGTTTTTTGTGTGTATGTGTGTTGCAGAAGCTCAAAAGGCAAACAAAAGCTGAGATCTTTTCAATGACACACCATTTGCTCTCTGTGGGTTGAGGTTTCAGAAATCAACATATCACTCCATGACCGCAGAGTGTCTACTGTCTGTTGACAATGACAATGGCGCCGCCCAGTACAACACTTACAATACAATCAGCAGTACAGGAGTGCAGCCACAGGGAGAGGACAACTCTTCCCACCCAGAACAGTTATTATTAACTTATTTATTTAGATACAAACTACTATGGATTTCAGGTCATGAAGGAAAGTCTAAAATCTAAATAAACCCGATGAGATGTTAATTTCCGTGTGTTGTGCTTCTGCAGAATCCATCATGTGCAGAACAATGATAATGATGATGACGTTTTAATGATCTTTGTGGAGCTGACAGATGTACACACACACACACACACACACACACACACACACACACACTACAACAGAGACAAAGGTTATACTTCACACTAACACTTCACAGCCCAGAAGATTTACTGCAAAGATTGTTCTGCAGCTTTTGGTTTTCATTATTTAAAGTCCTGTTTGCTCTTGTTATGTATGTGTGGCCACCATCTTGATTAGTGTATGCAACAGATTCTCCAAAAAATAGGATTGGATAAAATGGGAAACTGGGAATATTGACTGATTCTGAGATTTATTATTTTATGAGTGAGTGAACCAGAAGTATAGTTTACTGTAGCTAATAATAATAACACATCAAGTGTTGACTGAGTATATTATATATTACAGTAAGTATATTTCTTGTAGCCACAGTTAAGTACCTGTTTAGTTAACAGTTATCAATATGATGATTGTTAGTGGGCTACTCCAAGTTGTACGTGTCTATACTGGCACTATTTTGGAATACATGGTTAATTGTGTTTCCACTGTTCCCCCTAAAGCTTTAATAATGCTTGCACTAAAGGTATTACAGTGCTCAGGGCCAATAAGGCAGTAATGTTGTGTTTAATACAGGCAGGTTTCTAGCTCAGTATTCTGGCTGTTGGGGAATTCTCTTCTCTGATCTCCTGCTGGGTCTGTTGGAGCATTCATCACCTTGGCAACTCGCCCCTTTAGTCAAATCACATTACTGCAAGTTTTTCAGCTTTGGCTTAAAAGTTTAAATACCTCCATGAAATGCTTCCAAACGAACGTAAACTGTAGGGGGTTTACACAACATGTTTTTTTTTTTTTTGAAGCATTAGCGTAAGACACAGAGCAGCTTAACCTTGCAAACATGGAAATGATTTACTAAGTGTTTCTTGACCTGTCTGTCTGAAAGGTTGAGCGTGGACTGCATGGCTCTGGACATGAGTGGAGTTGAAGTTGGAAACCATCAGCACGGTGTTCATGATTGAGCATGTGTTTCCTCAGAATTAGTCATGGTGGCTTTTCCCCTGGAGAGAAGTTATTTTTAACAACAAAAGGACTTAATGACGAGCACAGGCAGACAATAACAATTGGAAGGAAGTGTTCAGTTTTGAGCGCACAGCAGATGTGAGGTTAATGTTTGATTCTCCACAATGGGAAGAATGGTGTTAAAGATGACTGTTAATGTTGTTTAGCAGCAGTCAACTAATAAAGCATATTTACTATTTTACACTACAGCGTTAAAAGGTCCATTTAGGAGAAATATTATAGGTATGTTTTTATTTGCATATAACCGCTGCAAAATAAGAATGTTTGAGATTTTGTTACCTTAGAAGGAGACGTTTTTATCCACAGACGCTGCGGGTTGCCTCCCGTGGAGGCCGCCATGTTGAAGCATCGTGTTTCTACAGTAGCCCAGAAGGGACAAAGCAAATACTGGCTCTAGATAGGATTGTTTGTACTTGGAAGGGAAGGATTACACGCGAGAGTTGCAATGTGCAGCTTAACCACTAGATGCCACACTGCACACTACACACTGGTCCTTTAATATACTCAGAAAAAGATGTATAAAAAACTCTTTGCCTCGTGTTTATGCTCCTTTTTTAGATGTGAACGACTACATCGTCCTCAGCTGTTTGAAAAACGTCCCACAACCTCTGAGGCTTATGAAAAAATATTAAAACCTGCACTGAAATGAAATAAAAACAACTCTACACACTTCTTAGTTCCTCATAAAAATCATGGTTTCACTATCAACTAAAGTAAATTCCCTGCCTGCTGTACAGCCTGATTGTCATGACATCCCAGAGGGAATTCCTTCGCGCTGAAGGAAAAATGGTTTTGCACTTTGCAGGGATAACAAAGGAATCCCCAGAATTCCCTGTCTCATCTGCCTGAGAAAGAATTCAGAGAGGTCTGCGAGGTCCTGCTCCCTTCATTGTTGGTTCAGTGGCACACCCCCCACCCAAGAGCCATAAATGGAAGCAGTCTTTTGTGCGAGGGGAGTGGAGCAGATTTACTGTGGATGGTCTCCCTACAAAGGACCACACCACTGTCACAACAGGACCAGGATCAGCTTCTCCCACTTTCACACAGTGTGATTTAACACCGTGCTTCACACAGCCACTGATGCAGACACAACTTCTGCAGTCACACTCACCATCCGTGTACGTCTATGGCAAACCGCAAGAGGTTACTTATTTTTCAGGTTGCTGAATTACATTGGTAATGCTCTCATCCTTCTCAAGGATGGAGTGAGTTGTTCAGACATTAATTCAAGTCTTGATGATGATGGAGGTCGAGAAATGTACCTCATTATCTCTTAATTTCCCCCCCAGTAATGTTTTTGCCCTCATATTTTAGATCCATGTCATTACAGATGTTTTTGTAGAGTCAGATAAGTAATACTGTCTTCCTGATAAGTAAATCAGCATGACATGTAATCAATTTTGCATGCCTCTGTGTGCGGTCAGTGTAATTATCTGTAGGGTTGGGCATGGACTTAAATCTATCAGAAATACAGAAGTAGTTATGTATTTAAAGCTTCAACAGCCATCTGTTTTAACTTTGCATTGTGGTCATTAGTATGGTTTAATGTCTTGGCACACAGGCCAAAAAGTGCAGACGCCAACTGTGCATTTTGGGCATGTTTCCTTGCCTCTCCAATAACATTTGGGTTTGGTTTCCTCCACCAGCCTCTGTTATGTTGACTTCATCACTGTGAAACCTAAGGAGCTGGTCCTTCTGTCTCTCCAGGATTTGAGTTTCAGAGCTTCTAAAACTTGATCATTTGAGCATGAAGGTGGCAAATCAATGAAATCCAGCCGTGTAACACAGGCACCACTTCTCATCGTCTCTCCCAAGGATGGCGTGCGTTGTCCAGATTGCAACAAAGATGTAAAATCCCAACAGGATTGCTAAATCAGCATGAAATGTAATCAATTTTACATGCCTCTGTGTGCTGTTTAAATGCCATTATCAGTGAGGTTTGGCTTAAATTTAAGTATTACAGAAGTCCTCCATTTAAAGTAACAACAACCATCTGTTTGCATTGCATTATAGTCATCACTATGGTTTTATGCTGGCACACCACTAAATTGCCTGTGCCAACTGTGCATATTGAGCATACTGCCTTGCCTCTCTGATAACTTTTGGGCTTGGTTTCCTCCAACAGCCTCTGTTATGTTGATTTGTGTGAAACTTCAAGCGCCTCTGTCTCACCAGAGTGTTGAGTTTCACTGCTTTTAAAACTCAATAATTTAGCATGAAGGTGACAAATTGCTAAAAATCCAACAATCAACAATAATCAACATCATCAACAGAATCTGAACAAAACCTGTGTTCACATATGAAATTAAAAGATCTGGAATTTAGTTTGTAGATTATAATTGCTGTAATTACTTTGTTCAGCTATAAAACCACGTTCACAAGAGCAACCTCTCCAGGCTGACCGCGGCTGTATGCTCACAACTTCTATTCATAACTTTTTTTTCAGGTCAATTTATAACATGCTGTTATTATGAAAACCTTAATCCATAATTGAGTGTTCCCAGGCAACAGGGTTTTCATAACTGAAACATTATGGTATATAAAAATTTATTTTATTTGATTAAGAGATAGAGAGAGCTTGAGCAATATTTACCTTTAACTGGCTATATACTGGTCAATAATAAAACCTGTGGAACATGTATGTGGGTAGCATCAAAAAGGGGTTCTGTTTTTTTTGTTTTTTACCCCCAAATGAAACTTAATATCCTCACCAGTGATTTGTCCAGGGGGCCACACAGATCTCTCTCTAGTCAGCATTTATTTTGTCGGCAGAAAAGTGCAGCTAATCTGTGAAGAAAGGCCTCGTCACCTGCAGGGGTCCACCTGTTCGACCTGCACCCTCTCTCCGGTTTCTCTGTTCCCACTGACCTGAGACAATACAATGCCGGGTGGCTTCACCTCCTCTCCAGCTCATGTTACACAACCACCCAGGGCAAAAGTGGACATGAAAGTGCTGTTTGTGTGGTTGGGTGAAACCAGGTAAAGGCAGTTACACACCTGATCGCTCACAGGGACACACACAGACATTATTTATATCTGTCCATATGAAAGCTTTTTATTTGTTTTGATTTGCTCGTCAAGAGTAACTGTGAACTGTCAAGATAATGATGTGAATGAGTGTCTAATTAATGTTTAATTGAGGGATATCATTTCAACAGGTCATAACATTAGTTATTATTATTTCACATATGCTAATTCTAATGGGTTAATATGGAGCATTATGATCCTTAATGTATAGTAACTCTACCTACAGACGACCTGATTTAATGGTTATTAGATACAGAGTGGTTTGAGCTATGACACTAAGGAGTAAAGATTAAGACTAGATCTACTGCCCAGTACTTTAAAGTGAAATGTGATGGGGATTATGGAGCAACAGGTGAATTTATAGAAAACATTACTTACAGCAGAAATACAGCTAGAAAAGGATGTGAACAACTGTCCTTAAAGTTAAGACCGAGATAGGGAAGGGCTGTTGTATAAATGAGGGGACATTTATCAATTCTTCTTTATCAATAATAATCTAATTTCTAAGTTTCAGCTTTTTAAATAATTATTTTTCGTTAATGAGAAGAGGCCACCGGACTGTTTACATTCTGTGTGGTGGAAGAAGTACTCACATCTTTCACTTACGTAAAAGTACCAATACTACAATGTATAAATACTCCATTATAAGTAAAAATCATTCATTTCTAATCTCACTTAAAGCAGCACCAGGGAACTTTAATTTTGTGGTGATTCTGGCGGCCCCTGTGGACAAAAGCAGTAGCGTTCCCACCGCCTCATTTCATTGATTTCAATGGGAATAACTGTATAGAAATAGCCAGTCTTCTCTGTGGCTCATAGGCATTGGTGTTAAATTGAGTTTCACAATGAGTTAGCAAACTCTTTGTAGTAGGTTTAAGTTAAAGTATATAAATATTATACATCATATCAAAATAAGTATCAAAACTAAAAGTAATAGTTCTGCAAATTATATACGTTTATATTTTAGATTATTATTTAATATTATTATTATTAGATAGCTAAACCGTTCAGTCCAGTGGTTTCCAAACAAGGAGTTGGGCCCCTCCAAAGGGTCACTAAGTAAAACTGATGAAAATATTGAATAATTTGATCTTTGATTTGATTCAAACGGTTATTTAAGTGTAATCTTCTGAAAGGTTTCTAGGGGAAAAGTTCCAGCAACAACTCATAGACATCTGAGACATGACAGTGGGACTTAATTAGACCAGCTACTGGTTTAATAAAATGTATTTTATGCACGGGTCTTATGTGTTTTTTTTTTTTTGTAAACTCTTAATTTGAAAATAATTACAGCTGTCAAATAATTGTAGAGTAAAAAGTAGTGAATGAGAAGTATAAAGTGGCACAAAATTAAATACTGACATCAAGTACAAGTACCTCAAAATTGTACAGCATGTACAGTACTTGAGTAAAAGTACAGTTACTTTCCAACCACAGTGTACCAACCCTCAACAACTATAGGCAGGTATCGTGTCAATGGATGTAGGAGACCCCTCCGATGACTTCTGATGCATCCGTTACCAAACTCACAGCAACAGAGATGCCATTCACATATCTTACACTAGAACCTCCCTGGTCATTTGCTGCAATTAGGAATGTGGTTAAGACCCTAATACACCCCCCCCCCGTCACATCCTGCCAACGCATACACACGCAGACGTAGCAGGCTTTCTAACATCAACAATGCCCACATTGTGTTCTGTTATGTGATTGTGGCCCAGGCTGGTTCAAAAGCTCACACCACCATCAAACACCAGCAGATACACCGGGGAAAAAGTGAGCGGGCGATACAATGAAGCTGTTTTATGTGTCCTGCAGGTTTCAGAGGACAACAAAGCTGCCAGCTCATATCACTGATGCTGGTGGGTGGAAACATCAAACCTCCTTGAAACCACATTGAACTTTATCCTTTGGGGGGAGTTTGTGCAGCTGTTTGTGAAATGATTTGTTAAATGTTCCTTAACACAACTTCCCCCAAAGCTACACAAAGACACAAAGAGGAGCTTCTGTCATTAAATCAATGCTCTGATGTCCTGAGGTGACTGAAGATGTCTTGACTGATTACATAGTGATAACTTATTTATGAACATTGTCCTTAGCAGGTGTTATTGATGAGAGCGTTTATTAATATTTTATAAACGTTTCTTGGCTGGATGATCAAACCCCCGAAACCTGAATATAGTGTCCATATTACATTTTTTTTAAAGTCACACAGAAATTAGGGTTTTTTTCTCCCCAAAAAATCCTGATAGTGAGTGAAATTCCAGCCCTTCTAAAGATAGCACCGCCTTTTAGTGACCTGCAACAGCCTGTCGCCTTGTTTGGCTGAATTTGGGAGGTTTATTTGTCCAGCTGGATGTAACACTTGCTGTTTATCTGCTTCCACCAAACTAAAATAGCAAAACAACCCTTTAGATTTCACATGTCATAGTTAGATTTTAATGGCATTATACTGCAACTTTCCTTTGAGTTTAAATTCTCATATACAGGTAGACAAGATTTTATTTTATAATAGTCATTTTGTCAAAAGCTATTCTAGTGTTGCTCAATCATCTATGACACCATTTCTAGGTCAGCAACTCATTTAGAGAGCAGTTTATCTTCTGTAGTCTGCAGAATAAATCTTATGTGATACACACATCTCACCTGTAAGACAAGAAGAAATAAATAAAATGTATTTCACAGAACTATAACAGCAGTAGATGAGGAGTGTGTGATACATATTAGTCATATTAATTTTAATATTTTCAACATTAATGAATATAGAGGAGGACCCAAACTGATTATACAGTTATTGTGGTATATTTCATGCCTATAAATTGCCTTTATTTCAGCTAAAATATATACATATAAAACCCTTTAGCGGTGCTGTTCTACGCGGTGACCGGAGGGGGCGCTCGACAGTAGAGCAGAGTCCGGCGGTGAAACGACCAGCGGCGGTCTTCAGTCAAACTGCACCGGGCTGAGCGGAGAGCAGCAGCAGGGTCAGTGGCTCTGAACATTGGACTAACTCCTGGACACATCTGGACAACGCTGAGATGCTGCTGCAGGGACGACCCTCTGCTCTTCACGTTGCACTTTTATTTTATAATTTTTTCCTGGAGCCATCCGCGGTGCTCGCCTTCAACCTTGACACCAGTCATGTCATCAAGAAAGACGGAGAGCCGGGCAGTCTGTTCGGGTTCTCCCTCGCCATGCACCGGCAGCTCAACCCGGATAAAAGAATGTGAGTAATGTCTTTACCTGCAGCTCATCTCTCATGTTTCATCTGCCTGTGGTCGTTTGTTTGAAAGGGCAGCTCCATTATAAGAGCACCTGACGGGACAGGTTCACTTTAATTACTGACACAACTTTTAAATATACCTAATTTTTTTGTTGTTGTCTAAAGTTATAAAAGTCAATTACTGGCTTATCATTTGCAGTAAACATTATTAATTTAAGGATTCTGCTTTTGCAAGACCAAACCCCCCCCCGATTTTCATTCACTGGTTGTAATCTTATTGCAACAATATATAAAAGTTACTGTAGTAACTTTCTACCTAAGCCCACAGTGTTTCTTGTCACATCATGTGTGTTATTGTTCGGATTGTCAATAGAGGTTGCCTGTCTCCCTGTGGAGCTTTGAATATAAAATGGGAAGGAGCTTAAAGACAACAAGTGAACAAACAATGGTTACAACTGTAATGCAAATGAGCCTGTAAGGTCAAACTGAGAGGAGAGGATGGTTAATTGGTTAGCTGATCAACTTTTCTCATTGATTGATCTTTGGGTTTTGACATGTTGGTGAGACTAAACAAGCAATTTGAACCTTGGGCTCACTGTTTTCTGACAATAATTGATACATTAATCAATAGTGAAAGTTAGTGTTCACCTTATATATATGGCGTTTCAACGTCTTTGTATTGTAAGGCGTGTTTCAGTGTTACATTTAGATTTTTCCTGTTAATATCAGTCACTTACGGCTAATGAGTGGTGTTTAGTGTGGTGCACTGTAAACCTCAAAGGGTCTTTTACAGTAAGGACTAAGCAGGTGTATTTCCTCTCAACAGTTTTACCTTTAAAGTTTGATTTATTGACAGTAGGCTGCTGAGAAGAGATGACTTCAGTGAGAGTTTGTTTACTAATGCATCCTCAACAGCTCAGGCAGACATTCATATTCACATAAGTGAGGCAGGTAAGAAAGGTTTTCTGCTCGAGTCAAAATGAGAGTAAACAGGAGTTAGAGTTAGAGAACTGTAAAATGTTTCCTCAGTGCAGCATTTCAAGGATTCCGGTCGGCACATACACTACAGTAAATCATTTCCTCTGGCTATCCCTGAGGGAGCAGAAAAGACATCAGTGTAGTGAGCCTCGTCATCCTGCCACACAAAGTGTAACGGGGGGTAAAGTGAGGAGGGGGAGGTAACGTGTCAAAGCCTGTGACCAGGGTGAGGCTGCATGCAAGAGGTACTGTGTTATACTCGGGTTAGCAGGCACAGGACTCTGCAGCAGCATGTCGACAAACAGAGAGCAAGGATGAGAAGCCCTGATAACAGGACCTAAAGATCTCATAGATTAGGCTTAACTTGTGGAATTTTATCTAACTAGTGTTTTGACAATTGTGTGCAGGCAGCTACTGGTTTTTTTACAAGGCTTCTTTTGTGCACAAAGAACGTAAAAAAAAGGCATTTTTGCATTTGTCACACTTGACAAGTGTAAAGAGAGTGAAAGTCATGAAATGAATGTAATATTTGTTGGGCAAACAGAGGCTCAAAATGTGACACAGGGCTGATAGTTGGTTTTCAGCCAATAAAAGTAAGAGGAGAGTGAAGATTCACTTCCTTACATTCTGATCTATGAGAGAGCTGCTCCAGTTTTTAGCAAACATGCACACAACACGTGTAGAAGCTGCTTCTTGAGAACATAAACAGCATCATTACATTGGTTTGTTTGTGCAGAAATACATCTGTAAGGAAACTGCTGACAAGAGCTGCAACTATTACTTGATTAATTGATTAGTTCTCAACTATTGAATTAAGCATCTTTTAGGGTAATTTAAGAAAAAAAAAATTAAATTATCTGATTTTAGCTTCTCAAATGTGAATATTTTCTGGTTTATTTAGTCCTTTATGACAATAAACTTAATATATTTGGGTTGTGGACAAAACAGAACATTTGAGGATGTCACGTTAGGCTTTGGGAAAACGAAGAATTGAGAAAATGTCAGACAGATTAATTAATAATTATTAAATTAATAGAAATTATCAGTGGTTGTAGATCTTTTGAGTTTCTGCTTTTTTTGGTCATATATGATAGTAAATTGAATATTTTGGGGTTTTTAACTGATGTTCAGACAGAACAAGAATTCCTAACTTGAAATCAGCTTTTTTTACTGTCCTCAAACTTTCTTGAAGCCTAAAGTGACACCATCAAATTGCTCATAATCAACAGTCCTAAGCTGATCACACGAGACAAAGAAAAGCAGCAGTTTAGTTAAAAACTTAAACGATTAATTGATTAATCAGAATACTTTCCTATGAGTCTTCTGTTTTGAGTAATGAGTAATTAGTAAACTAATTGTTTCAGCTCTACTGACAATTTATTGCTTGATCAACACACATAGAGTCTGTGTTACTGTATAGAAACTCAACAGGTTATTGTAACAGTGTGGACTCAATAGCAGCTCTCCGTTCTTCACCAGCATCCCGTCTCTAAATCCTCATGTGACCCCAAGATAATCAGCCAGTCACAAGTCAAGTGAAAGTTCAGTGGAGCACACAGACGAAGGTAATGAACAGCCCTGACTAACCTAAAGCTGAGGGACACACTGAACGCTCTGAACTCATGAAACTACAAGTCAGCGCTGTGTCACACTCTGCATCTGTCTCTTTGTTCTTATTCAGACATGGTGTTTGATGACGATTGCTAGCAGCTGTAAATCTCTACTGGCTACCGCTGCATACTTTAATGTGATTATAATAAATCATATGTGAAGAGCCTTTTCAGGGCTCTTTCTGAGCGCTGAATATGTTTGGTGAGCGACGTGTGTGACTAGAATGATTAAATTCAACCGGTCTTTCATCTCTTCTGTGTTTCAGAGCTTAAAAGTCCAAATCTGCTCCACTTGACTGCCATTAAAAACAAATTTTCTGATTAAAGTGATTTGTTATTCATATTGCTTACAACCATTTATGCAACTCTATCCATGTTGTTCCTCTAATGGGTTCATTGAAAGCACAACTTGGGTTCTCACAGTGTTTATGGCGTTATCATGCCTCTCATATTGGTTTCCGATGAGTTTGAGAAACAAGAGAGATCAATGTGTCCTCAACATCAGACTGAACATAATGTGGCATCTTGCAAAGAGGCAACTGGATGCCTCTTCCATGAATAACGTGTTGGGTTAATGATGTGGATGTAACATCCTCCGAATGAAACCAGAGAGAACAGACATTTGACTGGACATGCAGGGCCATCTGTGCACATGTAACCTGATAGATTAAACGCATCAGTGAATCATCAGTCGAGACATTCCAGTCGAACTTAACACTGAAGTTTGGCCAACTTGAAAGGAGACCACACAGCTTAGAGAAAGTTCAATAAACACAGTAAAAAACGTATTTAAGTCTTCGTTTTAAACTTTATTCTTTACTTAAAGTTTAAATTTGTAGTGAATATTCATGATTTCCTCTGGGATGTGTACCCAGCCAATCACAGGTCAGCACCAATCAAAGCTGTGTGTTTGTGTGCGTAAACTGAAACAGTTAGAACAGCTGCAGCAGTTCTTGTAGCTTTGAGTGCACAGCTGTGGGAGAACTGGACCACATCTGTTAACAAAGAGCAGTGAGATCACTGTGTAAATCCACACCAGTCACTATGCATTCACATTTACACTGCACTGAAAGACATGTTGCATGATGGGACATGGTTTCACACTGTAGTCTGGCTGACACTGGATTGTATCAGTGTATTTATTGATCGAGCTGTATTTCAGCCTCTGTATTGGTTGTAATGCGTCAGGACAGTTTGATGCTTTGAGAATAATGTTTCTGACTGCTATAGTTACATCCTCAGAGTCTATATTAGCCTACAAAGCAAACATTGTATTTATTTCTGCAGCAGAAAGTCAGAAAAATGACAAAAATTTACCTTTTTTCCCAACTGAGAATGAACTCGTCTGCTTGAGTTGTAGCACGGTAATGTCAATGTTACCCCTCAGCTACTTGCTAAATTCTACAACTGTCACTTTCCTGAGTAGCTCTGCTGTTAAGTTGGAGGTGTTTTCCTTTAGCTGTGTTACAGGCTCTTCCTAAATGTGGTGTTTTCCTGCATGTTGCCTCATGGATTTTTCTTCTCTTGAGGAAAAAGTAGCTATCAGTGATGCAGAAAAGGCTTTTTAACTTTTAATCTGAGTACATGTTAAAAGCAGCTTTGAGCGGCTACTTGGACAGAGCTTTGATTCACATCCTGTAAATGTTTATTATTGCATTTTCATTGTGTAAGTTCTTCTCTTTCTGTATTTATAAGTGGATGCAATCTATGTATATGTCTAAAACTATTAATTGATTATCAAAATAGTCACTGATAAATCTCTGTTGATCAACGACAGTAATGAATCATGCCAGCTATAAATCTAAAGCAATCCCATTTTATGAGCTGGTTCAACTCTGCTGAAGCTGTAGATTGCAGAGATGTTGTGTTGGAAGATATTAATAGATTTATCTATTAAAAATAACAATTTTCAGTCTCTAATTTCACACACAGAAAATGTTTTCCTAGTTTGTACTCTGCTTGGCATCACCCTCTGACACATGTTAGGCTAAACTACTGCTGAAATGTCAGAAAGCTAACTTTGTAAAGGTTTTTGTATATATTTGCATTTCACTGGGCTTTGTTTGAAAAGAGGGTTCGCAGTTTGGCCTTCAGTCTTACATCAGACCTCCTTGGGAGAGTCCTTGTTTAGCAAATGAAGAGCAACGGGGCTGAGTCACAGATCAATAGGTGGGTAACAGAAGGAACTGTAAGGGAGGAGAAAGGGGTGGAGAGGATTTCCTCTCTCCGTCCTTTGAGAAAATTCCTACACAGTAAGTATGCCGGTCAGTTCACTCATTATAGTGTAGCTTACAATATACTACTTGCAGTCTTTCCCCCCCAAAATCACAGTAAAGGTCATTTCATATAAAGATAATAATCTTATGTCTGTAGTTTTGGCAATTTAAGATTGAACTGCCATTTCATTATTCAATCTTATGTTGCCCTATATGATTTATAGTTTGGCTAATCAGTCATTAGTGAATAAAGTATCCAGTCTGAGGTCTTTTTCTCCTCTCAGTCAGGGTTACGGTAGAAGTTTTCAGAGATGGCAGAGCTGTTTTATGGGTGTGTTTTGGCACAAGACTAAATCAATGTTAGAGCTCTTTATAAGCGCATTATAAGTCAGCTGCACCATAAATGACACATCCTTGAACTGTGTGTTAATCGTTTAGATATATTGTTGAGGTTTTCAGTAGTTGACTAGCCATCACACTAAATATCTTTAATTCATATCCATCCTGTGCAGCTGTGCAAGTTCCGTCATTTTCTTATTTATTTAAAAACAACCACTGTACGAGTCAGCCAGAGACGTGATTTTAACTAAATCAAGTAACTAATGTTAGTTTAATTAGCTAGCTAGCTTTTGTGTGCTTCTGTCTATAATCAAGAACCCATTTTTTTCTTGCCCTTGCAAGAACAGAAAGTTTGACAGATATATCAACAGTAACCATAAATGGTATCAGTTCAGTCAATTGCTGACAAGATGTTAATGATATGTAGTCTTGTATAAAACGATTGCATCGTCACCAAGATGAGTGGATTGTTGAAGTTTGAAGTTTGAGTTTGTCTGTGCAGGATGCTGCCACTGACAGGAAATGTTACTGGTTTAGGGTTTCTGTGTATAGCTCACAGGTCTTTTGAAATACTGTGTAAAAAGTTACTGGTGTATGTGCCACCACAGACAACAACACAGAGTTGAGAGCAGCGGTTCATTTGGAAAGTACAAGAAGGAAGCAAACTGTTGGTTCAGGTCTCAGTTGTATTCCAGTTTTATACAATCAGTTTTATCTGAAGTTAAAAACACGTCAACATGATGCCAGCCACAACCAGAGTAAATGATACTTTACACAATGATACCAGATGCTAGTAGTGGCGTACTAATACAGACGATTCACAAAAGAATAGTTATAATAGCAGTTGATAAAATTACATGATTATGTTTTTTTTCCTGCAGATTAAGTCCAGTCCCAAGTTATTGATTACATCAAACTGCAGATATTTCATAAATTCTCAGTCTCAAATATTGTGTCTTGAGTTAATATAAAATCTGTGAGAGATTTTAAAAATGTTTGTATGTATCTAATACACAAGTTTAGAAATACATGTGTAAAAGAGAAGCTGTTGAACACATGTGATCTCAGAGTGAAACACTTCCCTCTCTTCGTGCACTTTTGAGGCTATGTTAATATGAGGGTTTAAAGGAGAAGTTGTGATCAGTCAACCGTGGTTGTTCAGAGCACCGAACACACTCCAAATTGTCTGATTCGCTGCTCCTTTGCCCTCTGCAGAATGTCAGACAGTAGTCTACTGTCCCGAAGTGAAGTTTTGTTTCTTATCACAAAATACCACAGCTCTTTGAGAGACGGATTGAACACAACCAGCTTTTTACTGGCTGAACCTGATGAATCATCCTCTGAAATACAAAATATGTGCATTAGTCAAAAACATGTAGAGAAACAGATTTATGTCTGTTATGTTAATAATGTATTATTCATTTACTATTATTAAGCACCAGAGCTTTTATAGCCAGGGCCCCGAGGCTCTGGAAGGACACGCCCAAAGGAATAAGTCAGTCATCATCATCTTTCACACTGAAACACTGAAAACATACTTTTAGTTTCGACTTTATACTGAGTTATTTCTAAAGGATTTGACCCAAGCCCAATTTTTTGTGTAAAGCACTTTGTAACTGTCATCCATCATTAAATTCCTTGAATAGTAGTTTTTAGCCCTGAGGGGATGGCAATGTTAATCTGTCTGTTGGTTGAATGGTCCACATTTTGTACAGATAGCCATCTGACCCGGACAATATATCCTGACTGTGGTGATCCCTTGACTTTTCCTGTAGTGTGAGCTAAATGTCTTCAACACTATTAGATGTATTCTCACAGAGATCCAAGTCGCCCTCAGGATGAACTGTAATAACTCTGATAATCTCTTAACTTTCATCAAGCCAGAATTTTAGTTGCAAAACAGATGATATTCCCACCAGCCTCAGCTTTACTTTGTGTTTAGTGCTAATTAACAAATGTTAGCATGCTAACATGCTAATATACAATGGTATACATTATACATGCTAAACATGAGCATATTAGCATTATCGTTGTGTGCCTGTTAGCACGCTGACGTTAGCGTTTGGCTGCACACAGCCACTGCTGTGTCCCAAGTTCATACAAAATGTATTGCTTATGCTTTAATACTTAGTTTTAGCTTTCTGGAACTGTTTCACCGTCACTCATAATTTATTCTAATGTCTTTCCTTCAGCCCCCCATTTCCTTTGTGCATTGCATTGTGGGAGAACGGTATATATCAACAGTACACAGTTCAACCGCGCTTAGCACTGTATAAGTATAGATAGTAATATTAACAGGGATTTGTTGTGGACATAAATAAATTATATAAACTTTGTCAATTCTAATCTGGTTTTAGGACTTTGTCCAGTATTGAATCTGACCTCGTCCTGGTTTCTGGCTGATCCTTCTGCGTTTAGATCTAAGTGTGATCTTCGACAAATTTGACCATTTTTGAGACACAGTAACTCTAACAGGGTCTTTATTTATTGTAATTGTCAGTTTGTTTTAGTCATTTTGATTTTCTTTGATAGTGACGGTGTAAAATCAGACAGGAAGAGAGAGAGAGAGAGGGAGAGAGAGAGAGAGAGAGAGGGGTATGACATATATCACAGGTCGCAAGCCGGAAATGAAGCAGGCATATTGTGGTCTCATGGCTATTAGGCCCTATTGTTCTTGGGTTAGAGAAGCAAGCTTGTGACCGGAAGGTTGTTCAATCCTCTGTTCGGGAAAAGTGAAAAAGCAGCACTTGCCCCTCACTCATTACCAACTTAACCCCAACCCCTCCAGTGGAGCTGCAGCAACAGATCAGACTGTGTTTGTCTCTCAGTGGACTTGAATAAATAAATAATAAAGAATTGTAGTTCTATAGATATTTGCAGCATAGCTACATGTGATTTAATAAGAGAAAATGGCTCATCTGAAACAAACGTCAACTTTGTTTTTTTCACTTTGACAGACACATAAATGAAGAAGTTGAACTAATATCTTTGCTGACAACCACAATATCAGTATTTCAAGAAGGCAGACAGACAAGAAAAACATGCTGTTGCAATGCCATCACTGTCGTCACTGATCTTCCCACATTCACAAGCTGCTGCTGCTGCTGCTGCTTAGAAATGTAGGAACATAGAACTTATAGGTGATGACAGGTAGCTACATCAAAAAGTAAATCTTGTTTGTTTTGTCTTTTTTCTTCAGGCTGTTGATTGGTGCACCCAGAGCCAGAGCTTTAGGAAAACAGACAGCCAACATCACAGGAGGCCTTTATCAATGTGAAATTACCCAGTCCAGTGACTGTGAGCGCATTGTATTTGATAATGAAGGTGAGTTATCTATCTATCTATCTATCTATCTATCTATCTATCTATCTATCTATCTATCTATCTATCTATCTATCTATCTATCTATCTATCTATCTATCTATCTATCTGTCTGTCTGTCTGTCTGTCTATCTATCAGTGCTCATATCATTGTCTCTTTTTGATGCATTTTTAAAGAGAACGTGCTTACTGAGAACAAGGAGAATCAGTGGATGGGGGTGACGGTTCAGAGCCAGGGACCTGGGGGAAAGATTGTGGTGAGTTAAACCATCGTTCCAGTAACCTTACGTCCTGGTTTGGTCTTGGTATGAACCTAAACTCAGCTGTGTTTTGGTATTTCAGACTTGTGCTCATCGCTATCAGAGACGCTTGTTTGTGAACAGCCCTCAGGAGTCTCTGGACATCACCGGGCGCTGCTATGTCCTGAGCCAGGACCTGACCATCGACTTGTCCTCCGATGAGGACGGAGGTAACTGGAACTTCTGTGAGGGCAGAGCCAGAGGCCATGAGATGTTTGGGTCTTGCCAGCAGGGTTTGGCGGCCACCTTCACCAAGGACTACCATTACGTTGTGTTCGGAGCACCAGGCGCTTACAACTGGAAAGGTCACCAACTATACATCCCTTCACAGCGCTTTAGAGTATTCACCATGAGAATCAAGTTTCTCATGTGGTGTCTGTTCTCTCACCTCCTCTGCAGGCATTGTACGAGTGGAGCAGAAGAACAACACTTTGCTAGAGATGGGAGTGTACGATGACGGCCCGTATGAAGTCGGAGATGAGAATCTTTTGAATCCTGAGCTTGTACCTCTTCCTGCCAACAGCTATCTCGGTGAGTGTCTACAAAACATACTAAAACTAAAAATATTTAGTCCTGTTGCTGCTGTAACAAGTCTCCTCTAAACTCCTCTATGACAGTGTCAAAAAAACAACACAGTAAAGGCAGACCAGTTGTATTCGACTGCATCAAATTCTTCAGTTGTGCCTAACAAAGGAATAAAAGTACTCTGATGCTAACAAGGCAATCAAGAGTCAGATTTGTTTAGAACAGGGAAGAGATCACTGTCAGTAAAGCAGAATCATGTGTCTTGTGTGTGGAAACTCTGGTAGTTAAAGCAAAATTGTTTAATATGCACATCTGACACCAATGAGATAGATTGCTTTAAAGGGAACACGCACGTCATGATCATGATCTTGTTTTTTTACATGAAATTCATCTTGGCTCATTTTGTTCGTCGTGTACCCAGTATAGTTACCAGTTAATTGCATTTTTCTTGGCTGATAAAAAAAGGGCATGACAGAAAACATAATTGGCAGTGTTTGTAGATCAGAAGCCGTGAGAGATCGTATCCTTGTTGCTGCACTAGTGACTCCTAGTGATTGGTCAGGGCAACTGCGTAAAGATGTGAGGACATCTTGAAGCCATCTCACTGGCAGGTTAAAAAATAAAGGACTCAAAGAAACCCGTTCTTCAGTGTAAAATAAGATTTTCCCTACACATCTCTCCCACTTTAGGATTCTCCCTCGATTCGGGACACAGAATCACCAGGAGTCGTGGCCTGACAGTGGTGGCTGGAGCGCCCAGAGCCAATCATAGTGGAGCTGTGGTCCTGTTGAAGAAAGAGAACGACGTCTCCAACAGACTTTTGGTGGAGCACATTCTGCATGGGCCAGGACTTGCATCCTCCTTTGGATATGACGTGGCTGTAGTTGACCTGAATAATGATGGGTAGGAAACATTTTCACCTCGTCTTTATTGTGCTATAGTATACAGATAATTTAATCTTATTAGGAAGCTGCAAAATGAAGAAAACTAGACACAGACATAAGAGAAACATCTGTAAAGCTTTAAGATTACTTTATTGTAAATGTGTCTTATGAGGTCATATTCTGTATGATAGCTATAAATATTTACCTCCCTTCTTTGATATAGGTGGCAAGACATAGTTGTAGGAGCCCCTCAGTTCTACATGAAGAACAGAGACATTGGAGGAGCTGTTTATGTCTACATCAACCAGGCGGGAAGGTGGGAAAGAATCACTCCTATACGTCTAAACGGGACCAAAGACTCGATGTTTGGAATTGCAGTGGAGAACATTGGAGACATCAATCAAGACTCGTATGAAGGTAATTGAGCTGTCATTTTGTGGCTTATTTATGTTTTCTCTGTTAGTTGCTGTCAAGTAAACTGCTTTCTCTCTCACACAGACATTGCAATCGGAGCTCCTTATGATGACGGCGGAGCGGGAAATGTCTACATTTATCATGGCTCTGCACAAGGGATCAAAACCAGCCCTGCACAGGTGGGTTTTTGTGGAAAATATATTCATGTTAACAATGGATGACGTGACTGCTTATATGTAAAAGGAGTTGGTTGGAGCGATAAACCCACAGAGAATTGTTCCCTGACTCTGCAGCTCTCCTCGGCTCTAGTGACTTTATAGTGAGTTTCAGATTATTATTTTGGTTTTCAGGTCCACAAGTTTCCGGTTTTGTTCAGTCTCACAGCTCCCAGACGTTTTTTGGCCGCAGCAGGTGGTTGTTGGCAGCGAAAAGCTCTTAACACAAACTATACGCTCACCTTCCCAACTCCATAAGGTCCCATATTAAAATGTCCAACGTCAGAGCAGAAATAAACATGTAACATGCTTAAAATGATGCATGATTAAGGGGATAGACACTTTAAGTGATAGGTGAATGCCGTCAGGTGTCTGTTTTGGTAACCAGGCTTCATTTGGCTGCCTCATATTATTTATTATTATTTTTGGATTTGCCTTGAGACGATGGAGTGAGGATGGCCAAGATGGCGACGGCCAGAGCCGACCGCACTGAACTTCACAGCGGCTCTTCAGAAAGCCTGATGTGTCGTTACAGAAACCACGTTCATTTGTAATTATAAATGATTTCTCCTTCATTACAGATCCTTTCAGGAAAAGCACACAATGTGAGATTATTTGGATATTCTCTGGCAGGGAACATGGACTTGGACAGTAACTCTTATCCCGACGTGGCTGTAGGCTCTCTGTCGGACACAGCTCTAATCTATAGGTAATTGTTCTTATATTATGTCATTATATCGTTTTAAGCAAATTAAAACCCTTACGGATTTCTATCACAACTTCATTTAACAACCTTTCTTTCAGGGCACGGCCAGTCATTAGCATCAGGAGAGATGTCAAAATATCTCCACAGGAAATTGACCTTACAATCAAAACCTGTGGTGACAGCATTTGGTTCGTGTTCTAATATTTAGATATTTCAGCAGACCTCAATTTAAAAAATCCTGTTAGAATTATTAAAAAAATCTATTTCCTTTCCTTAGCTTCACCGTGGAGGCATGCTTCACCTACAAAGCAAACACTGCATCTTACAACCAAAGACTAAGTAAGTGAAATCATATAAAATTTATTTTATTTTTTTTACAAACTAACAAAGATTTGTTCAGTTGTTCTTACATGTTTTTCCTTCTGCTCTGCAGCTATCAGCTACTCTGTGGAAGCGGACGGAGATCGCAGGAAACAGGCGCTGTCCTCCAGAGTGATGTTCCTGAACAAATCTCGCACTGAAACAGACTACCAGTTTAATGGCACCTTAGACCTCCGCGCTCAGAAACAGGAAACATGCATTAAGATAAAAGCCAAACTGAAGGTAAAACACAGATGCCATGAAGATAAATCACATTTGCAAGATATAATCCACTCAGAGAGCAACGGACAGGAACATTTGAGTTAGTCTGTGCTTGTCTGAGGAATTTACTGAAAGATATAATCACACTTCAAAATAACAGAGAATTTCTTTGTTATTACTGTGTATTAGTGAAGATTACATCTAGCCTCAGCTAGATCCTGTCCTACACATAATACAAAGCTGAAACAATTAGTTTAATTAATTAGTTGACAGCCATAAGCTATTTAGATAATCCATTAATCATATCAGACATTTTCCAAGTACAAATCACAAACATGAGCTGATTCCAGCTTCTCAGATGTGAAGATTTGTCTCTTTTCTTTATCTTATGTGATAGTAAACTGAATATCTCTGGACTGTTTATATAATTACATCATGTTGGGCTTTAGGAAATGGTACTACTTACACTACTTTATGACATTTATAGACTAAAGGATTAATCAATTGATTAATCAATAATTAATATAAGTCAGTATTTTCACACAAATTCTATATTTTTTCTTAAATATTTTTTCAGATAATATTTATGGCTGCTTGAAACTTAAAGTGCTGATCCTCTCAGGCAGCCCTGAGGAGAGACAGTCAGGTCCAAAGCCAGCTGTGAGACAGGCTGCAGTTAGAAAATGTATTTTAAATAAGTATTTTAAAAAAATGTCTACAGTGAAATATCTTTTTCAAAGAATAGTAACTCTAATAACAAAAATAAAATTTAATGTAACATTTTTTCAGTGTAAACAGTTTCTCCTGTATTATAGAACAGAGGTAGAAGCAGTTATTATGCTCCGTACTACTGTGGCTCTTTCTGATTTGCACAGGACAATATAAAGGACAAGATGAATAGCATTCCCATTGAGGTGTCTGCAGAAATTGTGGGTAAACGACAGAAGACGAGGAACGGCCTTCCTCAGCTCATGCCCATATTAGACTCCTCTCTGCCGAGCAAAGACGTCACCGAGGTAAACATCAGAACATTTGTTGTTAAGTTAATGAAAAGATGTTCACAGTGGAGAGAAGTTTTTATATGCCTTTGTTGTTGTTTGTTGTTGTTGCAGGTCAATTTTGTAAAAGAGGGATGTGGAAGTGATCATATTTGTAGAAGTAACCTGAAGATGGATTACCAATTATACTACAAACCAAACAGCCAAGACGCATACACCCCGTTACCCATGTGAGTTCTGACATTTCAACTTTAAGTTAAAAAAGTGATCTTAAAGTATCATTCATTGATTATATCTGCATTAAATAATGTTAATAAAGTCCGTTTTAATGTTTGAAACCTACCATAAGGCTGTTTGTTCCCATAAATCTCAACCTGTGAATGGTGTGTTTGTGTATTTGCAGCAAGAGAAACATCCCCGTGTTTCATCTGAGTTATGACAGGAAGGACTTGGCTCTGCAGGTGACAGTCAGCAACATGAATGGAGACGATGCTTATGAGGCCAAGCTGGTCGGGACTTTCCGAGATACGCTGTCATATTCTGGAGTCCGCTCAAATCAAACACCGGTAAACAAGACTAGAAGTGTACAGCCACACTAGTGACCCCCTGTGGATGTAAAACTGCGTACACATAAACTTTATTTCGTTCATTCTAGTGTCTTTCATCTGTGCTGAAGCTCAGCTGTGCTTTGAGCGTCATTACCATGCTAACATGCTATGAGTTAGCATTGGGTCTGTGCTCTTTCTTGATACTAGTGTCAATACGATACCCAGGTTTCCCTTAAATACCAATACCAGAACAATACTTATTTACGATACCTTTGACAAAAATGTTGTTGTTCGACCATCTTATCGAATGTTAAATGTTGCTGCTGTACTTTTCCAAATTAGTGCCCATTTTATCTCTAAAAGTTTTGATTTAAGTAGGAACTGTCAGATAAAGTAACAATCAGTCCCTCCAGGAATTTGCGAGGTTGGGCTCGCACCAGTTAACTCAAATTCAACTAATCAATGTTAATTCTGTGTGACTTTACAATTTTGTCAGATCTCTGCAACTTATGCACAAATTTTAAATAATTCTTGTAGTTTCCTGCAAGTTTCTCCAATCATAGCAATCCCCCGACTACTACTAGAAATGTTAATCTCACTGGAACAAATTGCCTACAAAAACATGCCCAAGAAAATTACAATATGCATCGCAATTTTTTTGGAAATCTGCCATGAAATCAGGTATTTTAGGCTGCAACTATCCCCCAAAAATGAACTGATGAATGTATCTGTCAATAGGAACTTTTAATACTTAAATGTTCTCAATACTCAGTGCTATAGACAGATTTTGGCATTACCACACCAACTAAAATACCACTGACATAAAGAAATGCCAGAACTACTGTATATTCTGATTTTGGATTTGTAGTTTAATAACCATCCAATGTGTTTTCTTCCATATTGAAAAGCCGATCATCTTTACCGCCAATCAGAACGGCTCTCAAGCAGAGTGCGAGCTGGGGAATCCTTTTAAGAGAGACTCAAAGGTACGGACTTATCGTAAGTCTCACATGTTCATCCTGACAATCAGCTGTTGTGCTTCAAATGTGAGAGACGTTTTTTCCTTTTTTTGCACCAGACTACGTTTTACATCATCCTCAACACTGTGGATATCAATCCTACCACCACCACGGAGATTGACATTGACCTGCAGCTCCAAACGTAAGTGCTGCTGCTACAGCTGCATCGTGTTCTGTCACATTCTGCAAATATAAGGGAATATATAAAAGAATAAAAGTATTTTACTTTACTTTTCAGGACAAGTGAGCAAGAAAATACTGCCCCTGTTAAAATAAAGGCTAAAGTAATCATTGAATTGCCATTGTCGGTCACTGGGTAAGTGTGTTAAACCGTTGTTTGACTACAGATAAATACTCAGTGCTTCCAACAGTATGTGAAATATACATTTTTATTTGTTTTCATCAGGGAAGCCAAACCTAATCAGGTTTCTTTTGGAGGCGTTGTGAAAGGTGAAAGTGCCATGAAGACAGAAGACGAGATTGGAAGTTTGATTACCTATACATTCAGAGTAGGTTTACTCGCCTGTTTCTCTTTATGATTATTAAATCACAGTCTTAGTATATAAAATAACCAAGTTGTGTCATTTTCCCCTCAGATAAACAACTCGTGGAAGTCTTCTGTCACAGCCTCACTACATATTAAGTGGCCCAAATGGAACAAAGATGGGAAATGGCTTCTGTACCTGGTGAAGGTCACTGCTTCAGGACCGCAGGACATCCTTTGCTCTCCTGAGTCTGAAATCAACTCTCTCAAACACATCCAGGTAGTATTTTTAAACCTTTATTTCCTATACTTCAGCATTTGCCAGAAGTCAGGCAGAGCAAATCTGAACTGTGAATTAATGAGAAGAAATGAACTTTCAGGAATCTTCTGCGTCCAGGACCAAACGTGAGATTGGAGAAAGAAAAACTGTTGTCAGAAAGTCTTTGCTGTCCGGCAAAAATAAAGTTTTGGTGAGTCTTTGTATGGATGCATTCACATTCATTTATAAAGGGATGTATTGCTTTGATGTGTGATAGACTCTTTCCTTCCTAGACATGTGACGGAGACATCAAATGTGTGGTGCTCAAGTGCCCCCTACAGGGCCTGGACGGTACAGTAGTTGAACTGAGATCTCGTCTCTGGAACTCAACCTTTATTGAGGTAACACATTGTGCTTTCATTGTTTCCACGTGTCTCATCGGTGGGATTCATGGGTCTTACCTGAGCAACTGTCTTTCTTTCCACACAGGATTATGCCTCTCTCTCACACTTGTTGATTGTTGTGAGGGCCTCGCTCGTCCTTCATACTCAGGCTAAAAACATAATCCTGAAAACCCCTGACACTGATGTAAGTAGCTGCAACAACTGATTAACTGTTTACTGTGTTGATCCGAACTCACCTGATCTCTTGGTTTCCCTCACAGGTGACAGTGACGGTGTCCCCAGAAAGTGCAGTAGCACAGCACGGTGGAGTTCCCTGGTGGATCATACTGGTGGCCGTTCTCGCAGGAGTCTTGATTTTGGCTTTGTTGGTGTTTCTGCTCTGGAAGGTGAGTACAGGGAGGTTACGTCTTCATGTCACCCTATGTTTGGTAATGTAGGATGAAAATAGAACATGAACTTCATTCAGCCGTTTGAGGAAATCAGGTCAGAAAAGATGAAGTCTGTGAACAGTACAAAAGTTGTAAAAGAAAACAACTTGAAGAAAAGATTTTCTTGTTCGCTAGTTTTTATTTGCTGGTTACAGATTTGAAAAAAAATTAGGATGGTTTCATATTATTGTGAATAGCTTTTTATTTTTTGGGGGGCTGTCAAAATAGACATTTTGAAGGCCTGACCTCGGGCTGTGGCAGCCATTATTCTGACGTATATAGGCTTTCTTACACTAATGTGATTCATTGGAAATTTAAAAAATAGGACATCAGTCAACAAGTCAACAAAAGTTGTAGAAGCTGTACTTGTGATTTTACATTATACTATATAATACAAAATATAGTTAGAACAAATACAAAAGGTAAAGTAAATGAACAGATGCTTTGTTCATAATTCATACTGTATAAAAATAAACTGCATTTTAATGGTGTTGTAACTGTATATATATGTGTGTGTATATATATATATATATATATATATATATATATATATATATATATACATATATAAAATCATATATATATGATTTTATATAACATATTCATATACACCGGTCGGGGAAAGAAAAGGCTGGAAACTTGGGAATTCGACCCACATACATTTTAAAAATGTATAATGCTATGTCATGGTATTTAAAGGAATGGTTCAGTCTTGACATTTGAGGAAATATGCTTCTTTGCTGAGAGATAAATAAGATCAACACCACTTACTACCACTCTGATGTCTGTACTTTAAATATGAAGCTAAAGGACAGGCCTCCTAAAACCTGCCTAACATCCCCTCTACAGCTCACAAATTAACACTTTGTTTAATATTTACTTTGCCATTTTATGCAGTTATGTTCTAGATAACTTTGTGGCTCTGTATTAAGACTGGTGTTAATCTTCTTCTAACGACAGAAAGTGAATAAGTGTCAAACTGTATTCCTTAAAAATCCCCAAAAACAGAAAGTATTTATAGTTGCTTATGAGATTCAAATAATTATGACCTTCCATATAAACCTGCTAACAAGTGACTGTAATGTATATAAATTAATTCAGGTCATTATTGTGTGAAATATAATCAAGAGATATGTGGTGATAAATATGAGAACTGGGTTAATATAATGTGACATTTGAGCACCAACACTAATTATGAGTGTAACAGTGTAATGAAATCCATTAATACTGACTCCGTTTGTCACTCTTAACACTTCATCACCCTTGCTCCCCCCTCCCTCCATTCAGTGTGGTTTCTTCAAGAGAGCAACAAAAGACCAATACGATGCTGCATATCACAAGGCAGAGATCCATGTTCAGCCCTCTGACAAAGACAAACTCTCTGCTGAGGCCTGATTTATACTCTCTGAACAGGGGTAAAAAACAAGCTGTCAGCATGGAGTGTGATTACTTCGCTGACTAATGAACTCACTTTTCCAGCCAAATCAGCTGACTTAATGCAGAAAAATTCAATCAGACACATATTGTACTGAGCGGATGAAGGAACATTTGACGTTATATTAAAAAACGTTTTAGCCTAAATTTAACATCGACACCGTTCTCTGTGTAAGAGTTGGAAGTTTCTGGTATTTGTACAATATGTGTCTCTGAATTTTGCCAAGAAATCAGTGCATTTTCTCACCAACAGGCTTAATGTTTCCCTCTTTAAAACAACAACTGTTCTGTGCTCTGCAGGTGCTTCTGCTCACATCTCTTTTACTGCTTGGCTGTTTTGAAAACTGCAAAGCATGCTTCACATTCCTGCACATCTCTCCTCGGTTGTTTACAGCGTGCATGAATATCTGCTCACATTTCTTGCTTATTTAAAAAAAATAAAATAAATGCTTCTCCTTTCCCAGTGCGGATTCTTCAAACGCTCCAAGAGAGAGGACAGCGTCCCTCGTTACCACGCGGTGCGGATAAGGAAGGAAACTCCTGAGTATAAAGACGGGAACGTCAAGCTCGATCCTCTTGAAAAAAAGCAGTGGATGACAACTTGGGTTGACAATGAAAGCTACTCGTGAACACACTGAACTTTTTTTTTTTTTTTGTTCATTAGGGGATTAAAATGAATTTTTAAATGAAATTGTAGATAAAGCTTTTCAGGAATTAGTCGGGTTCATGTCTTTGAATTTGGTTTTACACTGTATAGACGATGAAATGTTGTAAGTTTTGTATATATTTAAATACTTCTGCACACTGTATATTTATTTTTTGATAAAAAATAATTTCATGCAGCCAAAGAGTCTGGCGTCTGTCCTGAAGCAGATCTACGAAGGGCAAAGTTTACTACTGTTTCTCTGGAGTTGTACTGTCTTACTAAAAGCCTAAAAGTCTATGCAAGGAAGGTACAGCCAGCTCTGTGTAATATGAATGTCAATCAGTGCATTTGTTGTTGTTTTATGTCCAGTTTCCATAAAAAAAAAAAAAAAAAGACATTTAGGTACATTATCACAATAATTCAAGGTGTAAAAAACCACGACTGAGTTTCTTCTTCACCTCTTCTCACTACTGCGGTGTTCAGGTAGCATCCACTGTACTGTAGGTCACCGCTGACGATAGACCAACTGTTTCTGTTACATGTGAGGAGTCCAAAGGGAAGATGGTGGAAAAGCAACTGAAATGTATGTTTAATAGATTTGATTCGAAGTGAATGTGTAATACGTGTTGAACTGTCAAATATAATAAAAACGCTTAAAAAACTGAATTCTTACTGTGCAGTTTCATTAACATCAAGTTATCTTACATAAAAGAAAATATTTTATAGAATATATTTTTCTATTATATCTTATTTTTGTGATTCTTTATTGTTCTTTTACACTAATGTTCTTTCTGCACTTCATTCCCCTGGGCTGCTGTGTCTGATTGTAATTTCTCCTTCAAGGGATCAATAAAGGAACATTTTATATTAAATTCACTGTCACATAAGACAAAGAATAGCAGCAAATCTTCCCAACAGAGCAGTTATTATAGTTTACAGAGCACTCGTCTTGTTTACAAAGGGTTTGTTTTAGTTTAGACTTTATTAGTTTCATCTTTTTATTATTATATGGGGACTATTTACCAGAAGAGGTATTACAATACAAAGATATTGACTCAAAACCAACACCCAATACCTCCTGTTTATTTTGATCAATTTGACCAAATTGACAAAATAAAAATAAAGAAATTTCCTGTATATTTTTAGTTTTGCAAATAAAAAATATTGTTTCAGATCATTTTTGTCAAGTTTTTAATTTTTATTTCAGTTTATTTACTAGTTTTAGTTTAGTTTGGTAATAAAGTGCGTCTGAAAAGCTGGAATTGGCTCATTTTTAACTAGGAAATAATTAAATGATCAGTCGAATATCGGACTAGTTGATTCCCTGTCAATCAACTAATCAATGATTTCAGCTCCGTATAAAAGTAAAAACTAATATTAAAATAATAGAACAGTCTTACTCAAGAGATTTATTTAATCATACTATTATAGAACAAGCAAAGGATTTACATGGGAACAGATCACCATTCATTCTCTACTCTATATAAAAGCCATTAAATTGAAAATATCACTCTTTATGAAACCCTAACAGCTGGGGGGGGGGGGCAACTCAACAGGAGTTGTGATGAATGTATCCAAAACATCTGGAGCGTTTCACAGACGTCCCGCCTTCTGACTACTGGAACCAAAAAACCCTAAATCCAAAGTTAGCATTATGTGAATATACATGGGAGTGTTATTTATTCCAGATCAGTCAATCAGTCAAACGTTAAGCGAAAGGTTTTCTCCTGCTCTTTGCGCTGGTTGTCACACAATTTGGACACTTCCTCGACTCTCCTCTGCAGAAGAACCGAGTTCTGATCGATCCACTGAAGTGAATCCATGTGGGTGTTGAGGATTTTACAGATCTGCTGAAGCTGAGATGGAAAAGAAAGAAAGAAAGAAAGAAAGAAAGCTGTTTAATTACAATAAAAGCACCAAAAATGTGTGAAGGGAGGTTTAACTGAAGGTCTAATCTTACCGGGTCACTGGTATCTGCTGGGCCGCTGGACGTGTTCAGGTGCTCGATGATCTCCTTCAGGTCCTGTGACATCCTCTTCAGCTGCGCGTCCACGTTCTCAGCGAGCTTGTACGTTCTCTCGCGTTCCTCGTCGGCGTTCTGCATGTAGATGGTTCCACTTTGCTCTTTCACAGACTCCTCAAGCGGGCAGAGCAAGTCCTCCAGCTCCTTCTGTTGGGACAGGATGAAATCCAGCTCCTGGTTTAGCCTCCTCTGGTCCAGCTTCACCTTCTCCATCTCCTTGTGCAGGCACGTGATCTTCTCGCCATTCTCCACCAGCATGCGGTCCCAGGCGTTCACCTGAGTCGCCTGCTGTAAGAAATGTCTCTCCTGGTCCTCAAGCTCAAGACTCCACTTGTTAATGAGACCCTCCAGCTGGGCGTAGGTCATCACTGGAGGAGCAGCGGTTGCAGTGATTGTTGTGGCTGTAGCAGTTGCCGTGGTACCTGCACTGGATGCAGGTCTGAGCCCCAGGGTGAAGCCGGTAGCGATGCCTGTAGCAATGCCTGTTGTGGCAGCTGCAGTTGTGGCAGCGGCGGCAGGGGCAGGGGCAGAGGTGGTGGTAGCTGCCCCCAGGGGTTTGAGCATAAAGGACGGACCTCCAGCAGCTGCTGTGGTTGTTGCAGCGATGGTGCTCGCAGTTAAAGCTGCACCCAGAGTAAAGCCTGTACCTGTTGCAGGGGCAGTAGTGGGAGCAGTAGCTGAAACGATGGGTGAAGCGAAGAGAGACGGGCCTGAAGCTGGGGCTGCTTGGGTGGATGCAGGAGGAGCCGGGGTTGATGAGGGTTTAATCCCGAAGGAAAATCCTCCTCCCTGACCTGCTGTGGCAGCAATGGTGGAGGCTGGCTGGGGCTGGCTGCCCAAGGTGAGGTTGGAGGGAGCACTGGTGCCAAAGCTGAAGCCCCCTCCTGGGGCAGCAGCAGCAGCAGCAGGGGGGGCAGCAGTGGTCACCTGGACTTTAGTTGACCCAAAGCTGAACCCTCCGAAGGAGAGACCTGATCCTGTTGATGCTGCTGCAGCTGCCGCTGCTGCTGTTGCTGCAGATGTTGCTGCTGCTGTTGCGGCTGGTGGTGGTGCTGCTGCTGGTTGGGGTTGAGTTTGAGGCACAGTCCCAAAGGAGAATCCCCCACCTCCAGGGGCAGCAGCGGTGGTCTGTGCAGACATACCCATGAGACCGAACCCTGACCCCGCACCTGGAGCTGCTGGGGGGCCTAAAGCCAGCCCTGCTGTTGCTGCTGTGGTCTGAGGAGCCGTGCCCATGCCAAATGCGGTGGTGGCGGCGGCCGGGGTCCCGAAGGAGAAGCCCCCGCCGGCTGCTGTGCTCTTTGCTGGGGTGCCAAAGCTGAAGGAGCCGGCTGGGTTGGGGGCGGCCTGAGGGGCAGTGCCGAAGGAGAAGCCCCCTCCGGAAGCTGCAGGTGTTGAACTTTGCATCCCAAAGCCGGTCGCGGTGCCGGTGCCGGTGCCGGTGACTGCGGCTGTGGCCTTCTGAGCTCCGAAAGAGAAACCCGTGGAGGCCTGCCCGAAGTTAAATCCGCCGCTCATTTTAAATAAAAAACGTTACTGGAAACAGCTCGCGGACAAAATGGTCACTTCCTCGCAGAAACCTCTGCGTGGTTTTTGGCGGGTCCCGAGAACGGGTCGGTTCAACTGCCGTTACCGAGGAAACGAGTCTCTCTCCTGCGATCGCTTTGGAGAACTTATCGGTTTATAACGTCTATCACAGGTTTGTTAACGTTACCTCGACCCAGACGGCGACCGAAAACTAACAACACATCCTTCAACGAAACGTGGCCCGCTGCTTTCACGTCCTCACGCAGGCATCTCTGTGGTCGACTACAGGAAGTGACGGCAGTTAGTTAGGACCGGAGAAAAGGGGATGCTCGCCCTGAGTTCAGTCTGCCAGCACACAAGTCCCGCCTCTATTCTAAGATTGACAGATCCAATGACCAATCACAACCCAGGGTTTAACTTCCTGCCTGAAAGACAGAACGCAGGGATTAAAAGACGTTCCATTACCAAAGAGCAATGAGTTTATGTACGAACCAACGGCCAACTGCTACCAACTGATTCAAAAATAACTGAAACGGAGTGTTTTTATTTTTATTTTTATTTTTATTTTTATAGTTACGATGACAAATATTATAATAACGTTTTAAGATACCTTCTGTCACAGTGGCAAGGAGAAAGCAAAAGACTACCACTAACAAATCGAACCGTAAAAGCCGAGATGTTTACGAAATGATCGATTACGTCGTAAATTAACTTAACAACACAAAGATATATTTAATTTTAAATATTGTGTTTTTAACTGCTACATTTTCAATTCACAAATGTAATTTTGCTAAAACAACTCATGTTGACTGTAAACAACATGTAATTAAATTTTTTTAAAACATAACATTTTTTTTTTAAATTAAAAATAATACTTTTTTAAAAATATTTTTTAAACGCCTTTGTTATCTACACATATACGCTAAGAAGCTACTTTTGCTATACTATGACAAATAAAAAGTGAAAGCATATTTTGATCAATAAAGGTTTTTTTTTTTTTTTTTTAACAAAGTCGAAAAGCGCTTAGGTTTGTTATCTTGACATCGTAACGACTCTCTGGAGGACCTGGCTCGCCGCACACTGACGCTCTTCTGCCCATGTTGACAACAAGACCTCAGATATGACAAGTTAAAAGTAAAAAGGTTTTAGATTTAGACACATTATACAGTCGCGGAGACGATGGATGCACAAACTTCTACCGGCCCACTTAATGACAGATCGTTAATTTCACGCGTGTGTTTATGAGCTGCTGAAGTTAGCGTGGAAGCTAATGTCAACACAGATTAAAGCTATCTGTAACGTCAGCTGTGTGATCGATCAGTCCTATAAAGGAGCATTTTACTATCTGTGACAGCCACTGAGCAGAGAGCCAGCATGAGGATCCTACGGTTTCTGAGGAGCAGCGTGTCCATCGGGAAGGACATCGACTATTATTCCAAATTCTCCCCCTCCCCTCTTTCAATGAAGCAGTTTCTGGATTTTGGTAAGAGGATGCACACACACACACACACACACACACACACACACACACACACACACACACACACATATATATTCAAATAATGGATCTCTTTTCATTAACAAAAAGTCAAGGTTTTGCAGAAAAAAAAATCGTTTTTAAACAATCCCACCCTGGTAATCATATGTGGTGCTTTATCTTTATTGAACACAAATTGCACATGTCTGAATATCAGGGAGATATTAACTCAATATCAGGTAAAAAAAGATATATGCAGGAGCCTCCTTTTGTATTGTGTTCAGTGGTTCATGTTACAAACAAACTTCATCAGACTACCACAGACTTTTAAAGGGTGTAATCCAACTTTAAAAAAATATACGTTTTGTTCATTTCTGTGCAGAAAACTATATGAAATTGTTATTTTTAAAGTTTAGATTATTATTTAAGATCTCCATGTTGAAGACCTGAACAGTCTGTAGCCTTCACTCTGATAAACAGCCTCATCCTGCATTAGAAAGCTACGCAGTTAAAATAACCAAAGAGCTAATAGAACAATAAGAAACTGCACAATACTGATAGAATAATATGAAAAGTCTCTAAAATGATCATGAAAACTCATCTCTGATGTTATATTCACAGTAAATAATCTGCTCTGATTCATCCAAATTATAATTAAACACAAACTTCCTGCAGTTATTGTGTCACTATCTGGGTTCATTGCACAGTTTATCCGTAGTTCTGTACTCTTATTGTTATTTATTGACTAGAATATGAAATACCCATAAACAGGAACTGTTGATGTAGATGTTGATGTAGAAACTCTTTTATAGCTTAAATAACCAAACATGAAATGTCTGTTTTTGGATTATCCAGCAGATAAAATACTTGACAAATCGCGGTTCTGCTTTACTGTCGCACAAGAACACAAAAATAATGTTTCTCTCCTTTAGCAGCATCCCTGTCTGTTTTAAACATAACAATGTGATTTGTTATATCTTTGTTTACACCTTCAGGTTCAGAAAATGCATGTGAGAAAACATCATTCGCCTTCCTCAGACAGGAGTTACCTGTGAGGTTGGCAAACATCATGAAAGAGATCAACTTGTTGCCCGACAACCTACTGAGGACCCCCTCCGTCCGCTTGGTCCAGGGCTGGTATGCAGCTTTTTCTCTCAGATTACACCGATGGCTGCAAATAGATGATAGTGATCATTCTTTCCCCCACACGCAGGTACATGCAGAGTCTTCAGGAGATTCTCAAGTTCAAAGACAAAAACGCAGACGATGAGAAAGTCACATATGAGTAAGTAAATTAAAACGATTTAAATAGTTCAACTTTATTTCTTTCTGTTCGTGTTGGTTTTATTTTGTACGTCTTTTATTCAGTTTCACAGACGCTGTTATAAAGATCAGGAATCGGCACAACGACGTCATTCCCACCATGGCTCAGGGAGTCGTGGAGTACAAGGAGACCTACGGCACGGATCCCATCGTCAGCCAAAATGTTCAGTATTTCCTGGATCGTTTCTACATGAGCAGGATCTCCATCAGGATGCTGCTCAACCAGCACAGTGAGTAATCTGCTTTATTAAAGTCAACACAGCAGCAGAGGGAACATTTGGTGACGATATTTGAGTGTAGATTGGACTCAGAGAGCCGATCTGCTCCATTAAGCAGGCAAACTGGAGGCCGACCTGTCTGAACACCGCCCTGGTAGCCATCTTTCTTCAGTGTGTAATCCTTTAACGTCACAGCCACAGTGAACCAGGACTCAACAAACCACAGCCCAAAGACATTTCCTGACGTTGCCAAGTTCATTTTTGAAATGAACTTGAAATGTTTTGTACCTTATCTGCACCTCCGAATTGTTTATTTAAGACCTTAAAGGGAAAGTTAGTTGCACAAATATTACTTTGTATTGGAAAAAGATCAGTTAGCATCTTTTTATAGTCTATTTTAGGGATTTAATTATTATTATAATTATTATTTAATGTATTAATTTAAGTGTTTACTCTGTATGAAGATAAAAACCACCGTTGTGTATATTTGTATGTATGTATATAGCTAACTGTATATACTGGTTTATTTGATGTTATTCTACTATTAATTGAATTATCTTTTTCTGTGTGTAGCATTAAGGAACTGCAAGCTTTAATTTAGTTGTGCAATCTTCTTTTGTGTGTAATGATATGAGCACATTTCCTTGAGTTTACTGACGTTACAGGAAAAGAGCAGCACAGTTATGTTTAAAAGAGGAACAGTTCCTGCTGTACACCTGAATCAGATAAAACCTGTTTTCCTGCTGTTCATAACAGGGAGGACACACGAGGAACGTATGAGGACGTAATGATAAAAGAAAACAGTGAAAGGAAGTACAGAAACAACATTCACAGGGTCACAGGGTTAGATAATAAATCAAAAGGTTGACACTTTGTGATATAAAGATTCAACAATATGGAGTTACATGATCTCCGCTTTGGTCCAATATTTACTGAACTACATTATATAAGGATATTATAATTAGTTAGTTTGCTTTACCACGCATGGACAATCATACAGAGCTACATAAATAATGTTTATAGTTTATACTGTTAATAACATTGATGTATTGTTGTCTGGCAACAGTATTGTTATTTATTTGGATGTTATTTACATAAACAAAACAATTTATAAGACAAAGACTGTAAGAATAACTGGAGAGAACTTTAAAATGTATAGATAATATTGGCAGCAGGATACAAAGTTCAACATCACAGAGACAATCTCCAGTTGTGTTTTAAGTCTGATTTATTATTTAAAACCTTACAGGTTCTCTTTGTACTTCCTTTCTAGTACTAATATACATTGTTTTTTACTCCTGAGGTTCATTTAAAAGCCCCATTACTCTGAGTAATTTCAGGCTGTCCCAGATAGAAGTTGACAATCGTGACGAAGACTTTGATTGTCCTACATCACGCTGTGAAATGTTTCCACCAACAGCCGGTTGAGAGCTTTTCTGGCCAAACACAGCTTGTGTCAAAATTCTGCCAAAACTTGTAGCACTTAAAATCTCACAGTCCGCTGTGACCTCGGTCTGTAAACAGAGCCGTTTGAGAGCTGTGGCTGAAATCTTGTTTTTGCTTTTTGTTGCATTTTCAAAACACAAGAGCAAGATGAGTTGGTTAATGAAGTTGGTCATATGTTTGATTAGTCAACTATTGGATATGATTCATTGTTTAACTTGTTGTTTTACTGCAAAAATGCCACAAACGACCTGTTTCAGGTTCTCAGTTGTGAACATTTCCTGCTTTTCTTTGTCTTATTTGATATTAAAATGAATATATTTTCACCATTATGTGACATTTTATAGACAAAACAGTTAATTCATTAATTATTTGAGAGGGAAATCTCTCAAATAAGTGAGTCTATTGTAGTGTGTTTATCTTTTAAATAATGTGCACAGTCGTACATGGTCTCATCCCTGTGTGTGTTTTTATTCCAGCCCTCCTCTTCGGCGGGAAGGTGAAGGTGAACCCAGCTCATCCCAAACAGATCGGCAGTATTGATCCGCACTGTCGTGTCAGTGAGGTTATCAGAGGTGAGGGTGTCACAAACATTACACGGGGAACACGCTGTGACAGTGACAGTATTCAAGTGTCATTTCTGTTCTTTTCCTGAAAACAAATTTCTTCCTCGTAGACGCCTACGAAAACGCACGAAACCTTTGTGACCGGTACTACATGAACTCTCCCGAGCTGGTGCTGGAGGAATTCAACGGTAATCCGATCGGATGTTTGTCTAAAGATACAGTGACACACACACTTTTGTCCTTCTGTCTGGTTCTCATTAAGCACTTTAAACTGTAGCGTTAAAGGACCAGTGTTTAGGATTTAGTGACATCTAGTGGTGAAGTTGCAGATTGCAACCAACTGAACACTGCTGGTGTGAAGTGTGAAGCAGAAACTACACTGGCTGCACTACAGCCAGTGTTTGGTTTGTCCCTTCTGGGCTACTGTAGAAACATGGCGGTCTCCATGGAAGGCGACCTGTGGTATCTGTAGATAAAAATGTCTCATTCTAAGGTAACAAAAACACAACAGTTCCTATATTCAGGTGATTATACACTAATGAAAATGCCAATAGATCCTCCTAAATGTTTCACACTGGACCTTTTTATGAATAAATACATATAACTGATATCTGATCGAAGTCCCTCTAACCTGTGATCATCTGTTTATCCTGACAGTCAAAGAGCAGGGAAAATCCGCCACCGTGGTCTATGTCCCATCTCATCTGTATCATATGGTGTTTGAACTTTTTAAGGTAGGATTTACCTTTTGAACTCTTAACTGGTTCCCATGATGCAGTTTTCTATCTTCTCATCCCGCCTTCCTCTCCTGTTAAACGCTTTGATTGTTGCAGAACGCCATGCGGGCCACCATGGAGTTATACGGCGATGCCATGGAGTATCCTTCCATCCATGCACAGGTGGCTCTGGGACCTGAAGATCTGACGGTCAAGGTAAAGCCGCTCTGCTCTGTGGTCTGTACAGTTCGTGGCAGTCAGGTGAGTTACTGCGTGAGGAAGACTGTTCACAGCGTATGTTCTTCTCCAGGTGAGTGACCGAGGAGGAGGCGTGCCGCTGCGCAAGATCGACCGCTTGTTCACCTACACGTACTCCACAGCTCCTCGACCCAGCATCGACGGGTCCCGTGCTGCTCCTCTGGTCAGTACTTCTGATGTGTGATCAATAGTGTGTGATCAATAGTGTCTGAACTCGTGGTTATCGACTTATCCATTAACACTAGAACAGAAATAGAAACAGAAAAGTTCAAAACAAATAATTACAACACTTCGATAGTGCTTCCAGAGCTTTCAACTGTATCACAAGGTCTTCTTACTGTAACACTGCTTTAAAGAGAGATCCTGGTGCCCCTTTAATATGTTTACAGCATAAATAATCAGTTATGTGTTATGAACTTGCTCCAGTGCCCGTCTAACTGCTCTGTTGTTTTAGATTTTGGGGTTTTGTGGGTGGAGAAATTAACTTGCTTTCTTTTTTCCAGGCCGGTTACGGGTACGGTCTGCCCATCTCTCGGCTGTACGCCCGGTACTTCCAAGGGGACCTGAAGCTGTACTCTCTGGAGGGTTATGGAACTGACGCTGTGATCTACATCCGGGTAAGTTTTACATTAACTGTGTGTGTGTGTGTGTGTGTGTGTGTGTGTGTGTGTGTGTGTGTGTGTGTGTGTGTGTGTGTGTGTGTGTGTGTGTGTGTGTGTGTGTGTGTGTGTGTGTGTGTGTGTGTGTGTGTGTGTGTGTGTGTGTGTGTGTGTGTGTGTGTCTCTCTCTCACACACACAAAGGGAGACTGTATTCGTGAGTTACATCCATGTTTTAACTTTACTCTCTCGACCCTCCGTCAGGCACTCTCCACAGAGTCCATCGAGAGGCTCCCTGTGTACAACAAGTCGGTCTGGAAGCACTACAAGACGATGCACGAGGCCGACGACTGGTGCGTCCCCAGCAAGGAGCCCAAGGACATGACGACATATCGCAGTTTCTAGTCCCTGTAGCGACGTGTGCAAGAGACGACAGGTGTGTGTGTGTGTGTGTGTGTGTGTGTGTGTGCGATGTTGATAATTTCAGATTTATTTGTACAGAAAGTAACAACATATGTTTTAGTGCCATATAGAACAACATTTTATTTAGGAGAGAAGCAGCTAACAAAAATACTTTTCCCACTGGCACTTATTAATGGTAATGACTGGGATCAGCTGTCTGAAGAGACACAAAGCTCAACCACTACTGGAGTTTTGAGGCTGATACTATTATTGAATAGCACAAGCCTTTTTTTAACAACATCAGGTAACAAACATTTTTCATTAAGGATCCATTAAATATGGTTGTTGAAGAATTGGGATGATATCATGAGCTGAAATATGTGTCACTGCTCTCTGATGGACAAACCAGGTAAATGTGTCACTGTTTCTAAATTACCTCAAACATATTTCTTGACATTTCTGTAGTGAAAATTGTTATTTATCAACTATATCAAATTATTTAAAAATAAATAAAAAACATTATGCATTGAGAGGAACAAAACATGTAGGTCTCAGTATGTCTGCCTGAAACGTCCTGTGTGGTTCGATGCCAGCGAGGCTCAGGAAAAATGTTTTTGTAATTTGGTTGAACTCTTTAATGTATGAACCGTGTTTGTGTCGACAAATTGTCTTCAGTTTGTTCTGCTGGTTTTACGGCTTTTCCCTGAATCGCTTAGCGGCTTTTTCTTTTTTTTTTGAACAGTTAATCTGTGTGTAGATAGTTCATCTCTTGTGCTCCATGTGAAGTTTAAAACTTTGTCAGGAGAACTTGTTACACAATTAGTTGCTGCTATATATGCTGCTTGGTTTTATTTTAAATCTGTTGGAAAGTGTTTGGTTAAAATGTTTAAATTTAGGGCATTTCTTCTTCAGTTGGATACATTCAACGTGATCAAAAAAGTAGTGATGGGTTTGCAACATACTTTTCTTTTTAAACTCAACAAAATGCATCTTATTTTTTTCTCACAAGTCGTCACTTACAGTCAGTTACAGTATAAGACTAAGTGTTAAATAAGCTAAAATTAATATTTTCCATGTTACACTAAAGCAGTTATGCTGTATGGATCATGTTCTGTAAAACAAAAATAAACAATTCAAACGTTCTTATGTGTCGACGATCTCTTATTGTAAGTAAAGGTGGAAACTGATGAGTTCTTTGTGTTACTGTACTTATGATCAGATTTCTGCCCCAGGTTTGGTTTAAAGATCAATACAGTTAAAAAGATTTATAGCATTGATATAAAATCATTATTACTGTGAGAATGTTACAGTATGTATCCAGAGTTATGAATCATTGGAGGAAATGTTTAAATACATTTTTACAACTGAGGGTCCATATCAGGAAAAAAGCCTAAGAGTATAATGCAATGAAAACACCAAAAACAAGCCGCAGCATCAAAGAAATTGACACACTGAGTCAACATCCAACATGTCAACAATTTAATTTATTACAGGATTGCTGTGTAGGATTGTTATTCCTCTACTAATGTATCAATATATAAAAACCTGTCAGTTTACAGCCATCTGGTGCTCACTGTAAACTCAAGTTAACCGAAGCAAGGAGGAAGCAAACATGTCACATAAAGTAAAAATTTGTTTATTGATGTTTTATGTACCAAGAAATGTTTCTCTGATTCAGAAGATGTGGAAACTTGATTTTCTTGCAGTCCCAACATGTCGTATTCTATACAGAACATGAAGTCATGCTTGAAGAGAGGAAGAGAGGAAGCACTTCGGTTTTGGCTGCGAAGAACTCATCGTTCAGCCTCACATTCATACACGACAGCGCTGTGCTCCCGACTCACACAAGTCCTTGTCGTTGGCACGTCTCACCGCCTAACGGACCGGTGAGGTGTACATGTAGCAGACCTGCGTGCTGCGTCTCGGTACCACATCAGCGACACACAGCCAGAGTCCGGGGACAGCAGAAGCAGCATTCACCTTGTCCCTACTTGTTTGTTGCTTTTCATTCAGCAAAAACAACAACAGCCTAGCTATTCTACTTAGTAGAAAAATGTCGATAGTATAAAATGAACAATGGTATTTAAGTAAAAAAAAAAAAAGATATGCAGTTAATAGGCACATGTATAAAACTTATTTATACATTTAAAACCTTGTCGCCCATTGAAGTTTAAAAGACAAATATAGTGCTTTTATCTGTACAATAACCGTTCCTGTAAAAGAGTTGTACATGGGAACAAGCAAGTTATACTAGCAAAAATATAAAATGCAGAAAAAGCTGTATACATTTGACTTCCATAGGTAAATGTGTGCATGATCTGCAACAACTACATCAGAAAACAATTATAGCTTCTAGCTTTTTAGTGGTAAAAAATGTTAAGATTCCTTTTTGGTCACATACCCAACTCTTTTTGACATTCCCCATCTTTCATTTAAAAATGGTTTGAGCTGAAAATGTGTTAAAAATATTAAAGAGAAACAGTGATGAGAAAAGAAACAGGATGCTACAGTATGAACATAAATCATAACTAGCACCTCAGTCGGCACAGGTCCTCTCCTGGCAGTCACGCCCTCTGCCTGTTGGCATTAACACCATGTCACATGAACGTCATGGCACCAAAAGTGTATATATATATAAAAAAAAGGGGGGGGCTGCTCATGATCCTGCTACAGATGGACTTTAGGAGTTGTGCAGAGCTGCTACCTCAGCAGACAGAGTCAGCACTGACTGGGAGTCTCCCACTGCGTCGAACCTCCTTCTCCTTTTTCTCTCTCTGTTTCTCCAGCTTCTCCTGAGTCTTACGCATGTCCTTCAGCTTCTTCTTGATAGTTGAACGGTCGCTCTGACTCGACACGCCGAGTGCCTGAGGGGGAAAAAGTGCACAGATTTAAGGCAGAATAATGCTACTATACATCGTAAACATGTCAACAAATAAGGACCAAAGTAAGGCTGCAACTAATGAGTTTCATTATTAATTAATCCACTGAGTACACCAAACTAATTTATTTTACTGTAATATTAGCAAACTAAAGGGGGAAATATTTACATTTGAGAGGCTGGAGTCAGCAACATTTAGGCCTTTTTTCCAGGTGACAACTTGATTAATTAAAAACAAAGTTGAGGTGAAATAAGACTTAAAATTATTGGTGTGACGTTTTATAAACAAACATCAGGATTAATGTATAAGTGTTAGAAAGTTAATCAAGACAGAAACACTTTTCATCTGAAGAAAAAGTTTAAATCTGGTTGTAAACTATAATTTATTCTAATTAAAATCCAACTGTTGTGTAAGATGATCCTATTCTACAATTGTATAACAATATACAGTCTTGTCATCATCCCAATGTTATATTCCTGTCATAGCATTTTCTCTTATTCATGTCCTTAATATTATTTTCCCCTAAAATGTAGCTGAAATATAAAATATGGAAAATCATCTCTAGCTGCAACTGTCAACAGGAAAACATTCTTCTGGCCACAAGGTGGCAGTCAAAGGCTGACAAGACAATTTAATAGTATAGACTATAGACTTCTTTTGCAATGACAGAGGCTTTGTCAGATCAAAATAACAACATCACTCTTAAACTATCATTCCATAATTATACAGGTAATTCAAAGTTAATTATTATCATCAAGAGCTGGTTTTGTTTACCTTCAACTTGTCACTGTCCAAATACAAGAGCTGCTGGCCGTCCACTCCCTTAGCTGTGAACTCAGGTGTGTATTGGTCCATATTCATGCCCATCAACCAGTGACAGACCTGTTGATTGGTCCACTCAGAAACAGGCCGGTTCTGCCACTGGTACTCTTTTCCTGTAGCTACCGGTTCATCATCCAAAGTCTACAGAGGACACAGATAATGCACACAGATATTAGAAAAATGAACACAGCGTTGTTTGAGTAAGGACATTAATATTTTATTTGTTAGTTATTTCTGAATACTTCTGTGTAGGAATTTGAAAATCTGAGTGGGTTCAACTGTTTTGTATCATAAATGTTGCTCTACTGTAAAAGAAACAGATGACTCATGTCTAAAGCATGGCAAAAATAAATGATAAAGACTTGGTGTAGGGAGTTAAGTTAGGGAGGGGGGAGACTAGTGGACCAAAATACAAAAGTAAAACCTACAGTATGTATACAACAAACAAAAAGAACATGTACTGCAGCCTCTGTTCAACAAAGCTGAGCAGAGTACACATTTCCCAAGCTAGCACTTAAAAAAACACAAGCGTGCAATAACAACAAAATACCAACACATTCTCAGATGCAGATGTGTGTGTTCACACTGTGAAAACTAAGAGACACTTAAACTATAATATCAAAAAAAACAAACAGATGCTGAAACACCACTGAGCAGGCAGCAGAGCAGTCAACATTGTTCTGTGGTCTGCCAAAGCTTGTAAAGAACACGAAGCACTGGTTGACGGTTCTAACAGAGGCAAAAGTACAAACTATTAACATCACAGCTGACTTAAGAAAAGCTAAGCTGCAAGAGTTGTTTAAACAAAATAAAATAGCTTTAACACACACACACACACACACACATGCAGGTCTCTTCTATCCCCTCAGCATTCACAATTTAATCTCGGCTATGAAAAGGGGGGAGGCTCAAAGAGCATGCTTGAGAATGTCCCCTTTCAGCCGCATCAAGGCGTCCCACACAGCTTTTGTGACTGTGCAACAAGGAGAGCACTCACCTCGCTGGAAGAGAAGATTAAAGTGTGTGAGCGCCCAGACAGATTGGGTTCAGCAACTAACCCAGAGATGTCTGAACTGGGACTGGCAGGGCTAGAATCATCTATGACTGAAAAACTCTGGAACAAGTGGAAACAAGGAACGCATTTACTAGTCACACATCACCAAACAACAGTTCTGTACTAGGAGAAGCAAACAGACACAACACTACAGGTGTGAGGGGTTAAGTGCAGTGCTGTTTCCAAAAGGACTGGAATTATTATAATTGATTAAAACTGTGGCAGCAACCCAGGTCATTGATTTGAGCAATGAGTGACTGATCTTCAACATGTGAAAGGAAAGGTGAGTAAAGCTAAAATCAATCCACCACCAAAACTACATCGACAACTTCTAAACCAGAACAACTAACACTACTACTGCTAATGAAAGTAAACACACATTTCAGGTATGGGGTAATGTTTTCAGTTCAGTCGAGTAGATGCTACAAAGATTAACTATTTGGTGCTCATGTTTACATGTAGTTTTCAAAGTTAAACTGTGGCTTGTTTTTCCCAGGTAGGTTCAAATTTGAATAAAGGAAATGTTGTCCGGATCTGCAGGTTATGGCACCAGCTATGTGCAAGTTCATATGCAGTTTCATTTCAATGTAGTATGAGAATTAAGGTTGCACAATACAAGTTAGTTACAACATAGCAGTTAGTGTTTATACACACACATCTCTGATCAAACTTGCGATTAGCTGGTGCAACAAGCCCCTAGAAACTACGGCCTTCATGTGCTTCCTCTAATACAAGCCACAAGGCTCTCTGAATGAGGATAAAAGGAAAATTAGATGACATTGTTTTCACACTACCACATACCTACTACAAAAGAAGCAGTGAATTATTCATTCATTCACATGTTGTATGTATTGAGGTGAGAAATTACAAATAATCGCAGGACTACATGTGTTAGTAACGCTCTACTGTGTCATCTAAAAATCAAAAAGGTGAAACAAGAATGTGTATACTGTACCAAATCTAATGAGCGACTGAATAAAGAGGACCAGGAGAGATTTGTCTGTTTAAAGGAAACACGGTTCAGTGAGATAAATGTCCAGGCAGCAAAGCACTGACAAAAACGACAAAACCCAAACTGTTCTCTTGGTGATCATGCCATCGTGGTTCAGCTTGAGTCTTGAACTCATTAAACGGTATCGTGGGAACACAAGCCCAACCGCAGCCTGTGTGACAGTTAGCCAGGCGTTTCACTGGATGCGTTTGATGTGTCACTATTTGCAAACTCATTGAAAAGCCACCAAATCCTTCCCCGCTAGCTCTCTCTAATGGCTAACATATGGATCCAGTTATTGTAGCCTTTGCACGCTGTAGCTTATTTGGAGAACTGGTCAATGAAGGCGCGTGTCTAGAAACAGCCTCCCATTATGTGTCTACTAGTTTTACCCTTTCAGTGAGGACAGAAATATATTATGGTGATGGAGGATACAGGATGACTGCTTTACAATCTCATCTGTGTAGCACTATGCCTAATATCTTATTAATGTTGTGCTGGATACTAATACTCTCCATGTCCGATATCTATTTTCTAAGTCACATACCTTGTTCTTGCGATCCTGGCTTTGCTCACTGCTGGTCTCGGTTGCAGCGTACGGCAGACTGCTGCTGGAAGATGAGGGTTCTCTGTCTCTGTCCCTCTCTTTGTCTCCAAACCAGGAGAAGGGCATACAGGTAGGGATGGAGGTCATTGAATCTGCAGGAGAGAGGTTCCCTCCAGACTCCTCCAGTAACTCTGCCGATCCCCTAGGCACAGGCAAAAGAGGAAGAAACAGTTCTCCACATTCAGGCTTACAGTGTACTGCTTTAAAATGACTCAATGAGTAATAACCGTCAAGATATTATATTCCATTTCTGCCAATAGATCCTGTTACACAATGTATAATTTTATAAATCAACTTGAGCAATACTATACCTGCTGTCCAAAGATGCTCTCATTGCCTCCTTGTCGTGTTTTTTGCCTTTGCCACCTGACTTCCGAAGGCCTCTGTTAATGAACAGTAAAAATATTTTTGTTAGAACAAAAATGATAGAATCTTACAAACAAATGACAGTGATCACTATGCAGACTTACCCAAAGTCTGGAAATCGTCTTTTAGGTTTTCCTGTTGGTGAGGCCTCATTTAGCTCCTCTGAAATTAAACGATAATAATCAGGCTCAGTAAAAATGCTAGCAAAAGCATTGCTACTGCAGGCATCACATTTTATTCTTGCATACCTTTGAGCTCTTTGCCCTTGCCTTTGGACTCCCTCTTCTTGGCACTGCGCATAAATCCAGAGGGGGAATGTGGCGACAAGGTCTCTTTAGGAGGGGACAACGAAGGACTCCCACTGCTTTCAACACTATCTCCCAGTGATGGTGACAAAGACGGGCTGCTGGAGAGCTCTGCCTTACTCCTGGATCCATCTTTAGACTCCACTGGATTATCCTTCTGTCCATTCCCAGGATAGCAGACAGGCACCGGGAGGGACAGGCTCTCCTGGATGGACCTCCTTCTCCTGCGAGATTCCTGCTCCTCCTCCTCTTCTTCAGTTTCCTGTGGGGCCAAAACTAATTATTTACACAGACAATGCAAGGAAGAGGGGATATAAACTATTTATATAACAGAAAACTCTGCTCCTCAGCTCTGATTGGCTGAGGTATGTAAGCACAGACTGTAGAAGACACACCTGTGACACCGTCAGACTAAAATTAGCCTAGAAATAAACTTCTTGGTGCAACAGGAACACTATCATTAGAATTCCTTTTAATTAAACTTTTTTTTTTATTTTACTTTTTTTATATAATGTATTATTAAAAGGTGTTATTGTTGTTTTTTAAAAGCAAAAAGACACTAAATGATGTTCCCCATTGTATTTTAGAACTGCTGTGAGTATGGTAAGATATTCCTGTTTTTTTAGGAAAAGTGCTGCCTCAGCGCTTCAGCACAAGAGTGGGTCAAACCATGCTAACTTTGTTTCCTGACAGAGTTGTTTCTAAATTTTGCATAACATAAGCCCCACCTTGTTCACTGTGATTGTTCAGCTCACATATAACATAGAGCTACATTTAATTTAACTTCTTCTGTATAGAGGGAGACACAAGCTGTTTTGCCACCATTAGTTTCACTCCCGAGATAGCATTTTGAGCATGAAATTACTTTCTTGGGGTTTCAGGTTTCATGTCATACCTTACATCTGGCCTCAAGAGGCTGACTGTTAAATCCAATCATATGCTCATACAACATGGGGCTTTGGTTTGCTGCAAATTAAGCAATGTATTGCTATCAACTGTTGCTGGCTGACCTGAGAGTGACTTGAACTCACTGCGAGGCTCTCCTTCAGTTTGGTCCGAGATGGAGGCTGACGTTTGGCCTTCTGAGCCAGCAGGCCTTTTGCTTTGTGTGCACTGGTGTCCAAACGCTCAGTCTCAGGGACCAAGTCACTCCAGTCTTGTTCTACATTAGAGAAAAAAACCAAACATACCAAACAGGTTGGAAGACGCTGTGCACGGTTTTAATTATTTACCAGGGTCACTGGAGTTTATGATGCGTGCTGTGAATCTTTTACAGATAACACAATTAAAGTGTGACGTGTGTACTTCCGTTTTAAATGTTATTAAAATCTAGTAGAACTTTGTACCTAGTAGTGAGTCAACAGATGGTGTGTTGGTGACTGAGTCTTGGCCGCTCAATCTCTTCTGTGCTGCTGAGTCCTGACCACTCTGACGCTCCACACCTGAGGCCCCTCCGGACTCCAGGGCAGCTATCTGTGAACAAAACAACACAGGCTCCTTTCAGTGTCTCTAGCATCTCTGCTGTGGTATATAAGGATTAGTTGTCTTGAGCTGGGGTCTTACCCTGTTCTGTAATGTCTCCAGCTGCTCCCTGTACCACTTGTCTTTTTCATCTAGAATTTTTTTCAGCTCCTCCTCTTTCTTCACAAAGTCTATCTCTCTGGGGAGGAAAAAAGGAAATGGCCCATCAGTCCTTTAGCTTGTAAACACGTTCTATGTGACAGCTATTTATGACGGACAGATCTATTTGGTTATTGTTATCCTGCTTCATATAATACACCGTCTGAGTAAAAAATAAAGCACTGCATGGTTTGACTCCACTTTATACCAGTTTAACTCTGACCTCCTCAATCCGTGCTCCTAGTTAAAGTCTAATCAGACATTTCTTCACTTTTAAATGCATTTTTAAATCCCATCCCCAGACATCTTTATGTAGCAGGATGAGAGTCTACACAAATGTTATCTCGACCGCTGGGTTGCTTAAACTATGTTTCTGTGCAATCTGCCTATTGTATTTATACATTTACCCGTTTCCTGAGTAAATGAATAAAGTTACTATAGTAAGTAATAATACTAAACCCTGACTGTATTTTTATGTAAAATACATTTTGGTTTTTAAAAGGTGTTATATAATGAAACTGACTTGAGTAAATCATTGAATTCAACCCCTACAACAGTGTAGTGTTGTGTTACCTAAGACAAACTCACTTCTGCTGGTAGTCCTTGAGCAGTTTCTTAGCCTTGTTGTACTTCTTGTCCAGGGTCTCAAACTGGGCTTGAGTCTCAGCTAATTGTTCATTCACACTCTTACACAGATCCTGGGCTTCTAGCCAGTAACTCTCCAACTTCAGGATTTTGTCGTTGCCATCCTCGATCTTTTGCTCCAGTGCAGACTCTCTGGCTTCCCACAATGATTTGTCCTCCTCAGACACCCTTAGCTGTACAGAGATGGTGACATGTTACTTTGGTTGGCTATATTGAATTATTTTAGCAAGTGGGCCACTGGCCTAAGACAGTCTGTGTATTACTCATTGTATTACTCAAAAGAAGCAAAAAGGTTGCTAAGAAACATAATATATTTTATATATATAGTAATTACTGATGGATGAAACTCCAGAAAATATAGTTTATAAAATATACTTTCTGTTTGGTTTCTTTTTGAATGTTTTATATTGTACATTTATTTCTCTTGTATGTTATACATATATGAATATCTTGAATAACGTAATTTAATTTCATCCTAATCATACCTTTTCCTTCAGTTGATTTATTTCAGCTGCGGCAATGCTGTGCTGGAGCTGCAGCTAAGGAACAAAAATAGGGAAACAAAAGATTTGGTTACACCCATCACTGTATGTTATTAATAATCTGTGGTTGTCCTAACAGAACACTGAATCCTTAATATAATAAAAAAGTGATGGTGTGGGTGATACCTCTTTGAACTTGAAGGTCATCTGAGAGCTGTCCATGTTGGTTGGCATAAACAAAGCCTCTGAGTCAGGGAGCCCAAACACCTCTGCGTTCCGCCCTGGAGAGAAATTGGAACCCAGAATCCGCTCATCTACTCCGTCCTCCTCCTCATAGCGCTCCTCCTGAAATATGACATCACACATGGCATCACATATTGCAAACACCAACACACCCTACATGCCTAGGAACATGCTCAGCGTGTGTCAACAACACTCCCAGTGGAACAGTGTACCACAGTCTGAGGGAACATTGTAACATCATAACCAAACATTGGTGGGCTGGTTTCACGGGGAGGCACAGCAGGAGTCCACTACACATGTCTGTAGCTCGTCTGTGGCGTCAAACACATACAACAATATTCTCAGTGAAAAACAAGATTATCAACACACTTACACACACTTTGCATAACCACAGAACCACCTGAAACTGTGTTATGCAACATTACTTTTTTGACTTTGTCTGCTCCAGTAAATCTTTGCACATTCTCGCTATCGTAAAAACAGGGGCTTGTGGCTGCTTGAACTTCGGGAAGCAAACATTTCACAACTCTGGCAGACAGGTAGCGGTCAAATGAACACCTTCCAACTCAGCACAATTGTGACACATGGCTTACTCACAGTCAGCTGCACTCTACTCTGGCTCCTGGTTAAGCTGACTGGGATTGGACTGGGCACTGCAAAGGGGCTAATGCAGTGTTCATGTCATCAGCCACATCAGCCGAAATGGTTGTTCAGTGTAAATAACCCAAATTTAAGGTATATGGTGGAATATTATCAGTGCACTGTATTTTAATCCTCATATGACTGGCTGTGATTATATAAGCGCCTTGATGACATGGACGCAAGTCATTAATGTGAGAATCTTTCCCATTCCTACCATCCATCCTGTATGACATGAGCACGGCATAAGGTTGAACAGCGACTGAGTTACCAGCTGACTCACCTCCTCTGTGGAGTGTTCATAGGGGTCATCCATGTGTTGTTGCTGTTGTTGGTTCTTCTCCTGCTCTAGTGTCTCGCTTATGAGGCGGGCTACCTCGCTTTGTGTCCCTGGTTTCTCCCGTCCAATCATGAACCTGTTTTTTGTTTACAAATGCATTGTATTAGTGTGCCATATCATGGAATATTTACTGGATGTGCTGGTGTTTCATTTCCCTATGATAAATGGTTAACATGCCACAATACTTTGTGTTGCTTCTTTTAATTAAAAGAAAAAAAACCTCTGGACTCTGGAAGTAAATAGACTTAGTCTATTCAAGCTAAGATTGGCTCAGTCTTATCACCAACCAACAAGATCTTTTCAATAAGGTTGGTTTTAGGGGTTAAAGAGATGGACTTTGAGCTGACCTCACTGTGCCTTTGGTGTTCTTCAGGACTGTAGCAGCAAACAGTTGGGTAACGCCCACCAGACTGATACCATCCACCTCCACTATCTGGTCATTCACCTGTATGCTAGAGATACAGAAGACAGTAATATCAAGGACAGGGTTTCAAAGCATTTCCACAGTTATATTCCACAGTTAAGCACCGCCTTCAGCATAGTAGTAAAAAATAAAAAAAATTACAGTAGCCTCAATGCAGCTAAAAATGTCTGGGAAACAGACGTAGTGAGACTATTTTCTTAAGCTTTCTCAGGAGGTTATTAATAAATCTGGTTGTTTGTGTCTTTTGTGTCACTGGGCCATGGAGGAATGAGCCTTTCCTATAATGCAACGTTAAAATCTGTTGTGGTGGTGTAGTATGAAGTGAGTGTGAGCCATGTTTCCGGTTGTATACAAAACATTACGAGTGTCTCGGAGGGGGAATTTGTCGGCAATCTCTCAAAATAGTCGGCGAGTGGAAAGTCAGGGCTAAAATCATGTAGTGTGAACTCGGCATAATGTGACTCGTAAATGTTGGGTTGGTGCAAAAAGGAGGTTTCAGCACTTCAACTCACCGTCCATCGTTTTCAGCTGCTCCCCGCTCTGTTATGGTTTTCACAAAAATGCCAAGCTTCTCCAGACCCTGGTCAGCTCCCACTCCCATCCCTATGATACTGATGCCAAGTCCATTGTCTCCTACATGCAGAGAAGGCCCAATTCCATTATGTCCTTAACACTCAACTATTTTCATTTTTATGCAGACTAATAGCATTTGTCAACCTAAATATTCTTGATTTAAAATCTGAACCACAGTCACAAGACTCAGTTGTTAAAATACACAAATTGCCTTTGAGGGCTGTACTTTGTGTGCAGCTAAATATTTCTCAGAGATTGCTTTTGACACACAGGAATTTACCTTCATTGTTGCTAAACTCACCTTTCTCAATCTCCACAGGGAACACATCCATCTTCTCCACTCTCTTCTCCAGCTCATACTCTGCAGATGCTGCAACTGGATCCACATCATCGTTGCGCCGATCATACTCCTCATTGGAGAAAGTACTGAAGACCTGTGTTGGTCAAAATATGAAGTGCATAGATTCAATACACCACCCTCTTATGTCCTAGTAGTGAACCATCACACAAATTTATGTTAAGGGAGAATCTACAGGGTCTGCAGACATTCGCATATTGTTTTTACTTTTGAGTTATTCCTATTTATCCTGGCAGGCTGAACAAGGACACATTCTTCATTTGAGAAAAAATGCATGAGAGGAATAACTCATACTTTGGACCTTTACTAGGGAAATTATGGAACCAGTGCACTACTGAACCACACTGTAAAAGCTGCTGAGGGACAGCAGAGCCCTTTGACAATGATCTGAATCACTCGATTGAAATTCAGTCCTTTATTCAACTGTGGCCATTGTTCTCACAATAGTGTCTGACAGAGATAATAAAGCTGAATGATCTTCAGTTATTTAACTACACCGACTGCATCATCAACTCTGGTTGGTGATCTTTTCCATCTTCATAATATTTTTGAACAGATGTAGTTCAAATGTCAGTGACACTGAAGCAGAAGATGCATTCCCAAGACATACTCTTGAGGACTTTCATCAGAGTTTTAAGAAGTTGTGAACTTTGCAGGCAGGCCTTGCAAAGCACTGGATGTGTCCCAAAGGCTGTTTTCTGGTTGGAATTATAAAGCAGAACATGAGCAGCGTGGAAAGTAGGGCACAGCTGGGGAGAGCTAAGCAGTGGATGTAGCAAAGATCAATGTTCGGAGGCGACAAGTGAATCATCGGCACAGTAAAAAGAAATCAAATAAAGAGCAATACAAAAAATCCCCAATCCCTAAATGTTCAGCTAACTGGTATTACCCAGTACTCAACAGCAGCCTTAAGGGTTATTACATACAACCACTGATACTACCAAGCAGAAATTGTGTTCCTACTTTGAAAAACACTCAGGCTAAAGTGAGCACTACAATATTCAGAATAAAATGGATTGGAGGTGGCCATCTGTTGTGAGTCAGTTACTACAATTAAGACAAGGTTTACAGCAAGGCTGCTACAGTTATTTCCATTATTGAGTAATCTGACGATTCTGTTCTCGATTCATGTTTTTAAACAAAAATGCAGAAAACAGTAAAAAAAAAAAAAAAAAAGTCCATCAGTTTCCTTCAGCCCAGTGTGTTATCTCCTTGCATTGTTCAAACAGTCCAAAACCAAAAGTTTTTTAACTTAATACCATAAAGGAACAGCAGCTGACTTTCAAATTTAAAAAGTCATACCTCTGCAAATCGTTATTTGTGGGTATTTCTTGTTGCCATAGTTAGCAGCACTGCAAGGTCTTGTGAATTATCTTCATACCACAAAGGCCAGCTTACATTTCTAAGCAAATTCTGAAACTGTCAGTGATCTGGAGGTCTGAGTAAGATAAATTGACCATTGGACCTGACATAGTCTTATGTATATAGTAACAGAACAAAGAGAGAAGAACCATAGAGTGTGTTTAATTATGAGAGACTAGTTTATAGATTTTTGATAAAAAGTAGATTAGAGTTTAGCAGACTCCATCTGGGCATAATGCCTGATTATGGGGATGAACCCAACATAAATCCCCTGCTTGTTCATCATTAGTCTCTACTGAGTGGTGTCATGATAGTGGTGGTAGTGGTGGCAGGATGCTGGTATCAGAGTGGGAAGGTGAACCCTACAGGTGCTGCTGACCAAGTAACAAGCATGCTGATAATTTGGCTCCACTGAGCATATGAGTAGTGAATAGACGGCTCACTAATGGGATGATGCAGAACAGAAGAGCTGCCACTTGGAAATTAAACAGAGGAAAATGGGAAAACATAAGAAAGGATATAAGCTGTGTTCTCGGAAGAAAATATTTAGTTCTATAAATCACTTATTGGCTGGGCATGACATTATCAAGTTAGTTCAAGTTAGTGAGCTGGGATAGAGTTGTTTCTCGGAAGAGGAGGATCAAGGCTATAACATGCACAAACCAAGGCGTTCAAATGCTCGTAAACTTGACAGGATCATCTGTGAGTGCTGAGACAGAACCAATCTACTTGGGACTTAGGATTTTTTGTAAGAAATTTCCTGAAGTGCCATAATAGGCAATACACCGAACTGAATTTTAATTGAACAACTACCACACAAATCTGTGATTCCATCTCGTATACCATAGGTGATAAATTTGCACAATTAAATGATTTACCAAGCATGTCGTGTTAGCCTAATAAAATATACTGCAAAGGGCATCATATACACCTGGACAGCCTTATGTAACACCATAACAATACTGTGGTGGTGTTGTATTCTAGTGTGCAACCTTGGACATGAGAGCCAGAAATCCCTGGGACAAATGTTTGAGTTGTGCTCAGATATTGCTACTATGATATAGAGAGTGCAACCCAGGTTGTGGTTAACACAATGAAAAACTTGTAAAATTGTACAACAAGGGATGGAAATTTACAAGATAAAAAAGGAGTAGGGCAATAGGATTGATCGAGACATACCATTTTGCCATGAGGATGTATGATGTAATCAGGTAAACATTTCCACTCTGGGCAACAGAGTCTGAGGTCTAGATCCTACAGCATGTCAAGACTTGAAGAATCAACCACAAACACAATCCCCTTCTCCCTCTGTCTTTCTGTCTCCTCACTATTTGGATGAAGCCCAAAACAGTGCAGATAATACTTTTCCAGGATAACTCACTGAGCTCTCTGTTCAATTTGTCAATGTGAATTACTATAGTATGACTATTTCTGTGTTACAACATCCTGCTGCTAATCACACACATTTATCCAATTGGAATCGCATTGCTTTATCTTGGAAACAAGATGTAAATACACTGCCTTGATACACTTGCAGGTACCCCTCTCCTGTAGCCTCCCAAACCAAATGAAAGAAGATTAGAAAATTAAAGATTATGCACACTACTGTAACTCTGTGGTACAGACAGGAATGCTATTCATGGGGCCTCGACCCTCTATCAACCCAAGTGAATCCTCCTCCTTCCTTCTATACTTGAACAAGCTTATTGCCATAGGTTTATAATCCATGACCCACATGTTGTGCTATTTTCCAGTGGTAGATGGGTGTTATCTTTATCACACAAAGGCGAGGCCACTGCACATAACATTGAAGATTACAACTTTTTTCAAATAACCAACAAACTACTCAAGACATCTTTGTCCTGCTGGCATCTTTAAAACCAACTCTGCATGTCTCTGAACAACAAGCTTGAAAGCGTTTCTATAAATAGGGCTGACAAAGCTTATCAACTTCTAATTTCGACAGTTAAAAATGGATTCACAGAACTGGAGCAGACAGAAATTTCATTAAGGATGAAAGATGCTTTTTAGTTTAGACTTTGGAGACTTTAGTAATTAAAGGTTGAAAATGTAGGCTAATAGAATATAGGGAGCACCACTGCCTCCTTAGGCCCTGGCATTAGCTGAGCAGCAGAAATTCAGATTGGCTTCTCCCCTCTACCTCTCCCCCCGACTCTCATGTCTGACTTCCCTGTTGCCATGGACTCCCAGGCCTATTTCGAACAATGTTCTCTTCTTTGCTGAAACCTAATCACTCAAACACTGTTTTCTTTGCGAGAAAGACAGAAACCAATCTCTTCATTAGGCTCTCCCTCACAAACAAGCCTCACTCACAGCTCCCATTATCACTGTCTCTAGTTATTAGACAAAACACCCATTTTCCCTATAATGTTCAGCACATACCCCGTCCTCTATCAGCTAAAAACCAAGAACACTCAACTGTTGATCAGGCAGCTCGACTACAACAAGGATGAGAGACCACAGAAGATCAAACAAGTTTATAATGAACAAGGTATCGAACATGTTGTTTTAATGCCAATTTCTTCCCCTAAATTATTACTGTGGTCACTGAGGTTGTGATGTGGGTCAACAGACTGCTATGCCGTCTTCATATTTCCATTTACTCACAAACTCGAGCTCCCAGCAGTGTGTGTGGGCTTTCCATCCATCTTCAACAACTGCAGTGGTCTGCCCTCTTTACGTGTGCTCACACGCACAGATGTACACATGTCCACACCCAAACCGAAACCCTTCCCATCTTTCTCCGATTCCCCTCCCCACAACAGAATACCAATGTGGGAAATGAGTCAGCAGCTGCGAGGAAAAGCAAACCAGAGGAATCTCTTGCCAGTGCAAAACGAGGCCTGACCACTGGATTGGGGAGCTTGTAATGCAAGCGGGCCTACAAAAAGACAACAAATGAAAACACGCTGTGAGAGCGAGCTAGGGCAGGGGTGGCGGTCTGGCGCAGATCATGGAGTAATTAGGGAAGGCATGGGGCCCAGTTTTTAGATCTTGTGTAAACAGAGCACGGAAAATAACAAAATATATATCTAGTACTTCCTGTATGTATGCCCTTGGAATTATTAACACTCTGTTAACTTCAAACTCATTGACTGTAACTGAAACAACAGTGTTTATGTTTCACGGATTAATGTATGACCTACAGCAGGAAGAGGTGGAGTCTGAGAAGAGTGGAGTGCCATATTTCCAAAGGACCGCAAACACAAACAGGTTGAACAGGTTTGTTTATAAATGGCCCACAAAAGCTACTTCGGTCCTGCAAGGTTTGTTGAAATTTTTAGTACACAATTAGAGAATCCACTAATGTGTTTGTCTCTGGTCAGATAATGAAAGTGTTTAAGGCAATCACAGTCAGCCAAAGACTCATCACATGCCAAGTTGTTTAATGAGCAACACTGAGCTGACTGCATTAGTATTCTGCCCTGTTTTGCCCGATAGCCATCCACTTACCCAGGTGGCTGGAGGGATCCTACAAGGGCAGGGCCTGTCTGCTGGTTGGATGAGGGTGGAGTCTAGTCAGACACATTCCTCTGGCCAGCAGGAGACCCATCTCATTTAGGAAATGGAAAGAATAACACTATGGGATGAGTTGACCACAGAGGCCAGTCAAATTAAGGAGTATGCCCCTTTTGATTTTCACTAATCACATGAAATAGTAGAGCAGGCAAATTTGTCCTGTCGTAATTACATCTTAACTTCCCAGCATGTATAAAGAATAGGGGTGGGGGGATCAATTCATTTGTACCCTCCGTGGTCAAGTTTAACACATTTTATGAGTTTAATCGGTAGCAGTTTTGTTAGGTTTAGGCACAAAAACAACTTGGTTAGGTTCATGAAAAGCTCATGGATCTAAATAAGTATGTAACATACATAACGTAAAGAAACTAAATCAATGGGGGAGTGAACAGTGAACTCCTGGGGGAAAGTCAAACTTGTAGGTGAAACTTCAACAGTGCATGAAAACATTAAGCCAAACAGCTGCATCCAGAGAGGTAAATGGTAAATGGACCTGTACTTGTATAGCGCCTTTCTAGTCTTCCGACCACTCAAAGCGCTTTTACACTACGTGCCACATTCACCCTTTCACACACATTCACTCAGTGATGGCAAAGTCCATCGAACTCATTCATACACATTCACACACAGATGCACGGCATCAGGAGCAATTTGGTGTTCAGTATCTTGCTCAAGGATACGAGGTGACAACTGGAGCCAATGTTGGAAGGCACAACGCTAGTCTTTCCTGCTCAGCTTTTTTTTTTTTTTTTAGGGCTAACCCCCATCAATTTTTCAGCAGGAAACAACAGACAAGACTTTTGTCAAACTGCTGTGTTTATTAACTGGCATATGACAACCTCCACTGTACAACTGCTGCCAGACTGACAACTTACTGATAACCCTTTGCTCTGCTGGCATCTCTCACTTGTTCAAAGGAGGTATACTACTCTCATAAAAGTATCCTTCAATAACATCTGCAGGGATCTGTTGCCTTTTCACCACCGGAAGACAAAATCCATTCTGTCGAATCAAAGGATTCCTTCATAGACTACTTCTGCACAAACATCATAGGGCACCTGTGAAACTCTTGTTGTTATCTGGCTACACATTAATGTCTCCGAACTTTATTTTACCAGATACAGGTGAAGTGTCGATCATAAACAAAGTTTTACTGCAGGCATACGGGAAGTCAAACTTACAAAAGGACGTGCATGCTTGAACAGTGACCAATGTGGACAGTGTAACTATCTACACTGCAAACAAAGAAAAAAATACTGAATTCTTTCATTACAATGAACTGAACAATCTTTTACCACACCCTGTGTGTTCAAGAAGGGACAATGTGTTCACTTGACCAATAACTGCTGGTGGTACTTCCTGTGACTCTGTGAGGGTGGGGCAAAGCAGCAGGTGCAGGTCCTGGGTTCAGACATTTTCTTTTCTGTTATGGTTGACTGGTTTTTGACTCCTCCTGTTCCAAATGTCCTCATATGCAACACAACACACAGAGATCCCATATAACTACTAAATGAGTAGTGTGAAGTCTTTGTCCACAAGCAGATAACACACCTACGTTAATCATTCAATAACTCATGGCTTTTTGCCAAACTATAGGGTTCACAGTGAAAGTGAATTCCAGTAGATGCAAACCTTTGAACTGCTGAACAAAAGTGAACTAAAGTTTAAAAAGGTTTTCCGGATAAGGACATGCCCAGACACACAAATCTAATATCACAGGCCCGGTTTTTATTTGCAGTTATAGAGGAGACAACCTCCTCGCCAACACCAAAGATATAATTTAAAGCAGTGGTACAATATTTATACGGCTCATACAGCCAGGGGGTATAGCAAACTCTTATACACAGCAACCGTGGGAATGCAGCATTTCTTTGCCCTACTAAAAAGTGTGACTCTGTTTCCACATATGCAGAAGAATCTCGTAAAACATGATGTATAAAATAATTGCAGTACTTTCTCAACTACACCATGCATTTATTTTAGCGATTTTCTTTCTAAGCTTTTCCATTTTGTTTCAACTACAGATCAAGCAGATCAAGGTTGAGACTGGACGTCTCCTTTATTTCACAAAGAGGACCTTTCTACCACACAGGACACCTCCTCTGTCAAGATGACTTGGGTTACTTAGGGACCTAATCCTGTTGTGGGCCAGAAGCACAAAGCACTTCCTCTCTCCTAGTTAGCTACAGCTCAAGTGTGCTCGAACCCAGTGCCAGCTCTGGCTAGCAGACTGTGGAGAATGATGCAGTGCTAGCGGGAGGCTTTTGTTAGCCAGGCCACAGGTAGGAAGGTTGGCTGAGGGACGTTTGTGTGACTTAATTGGCTAACACGCATACCACGTAACCTTGACCCCATGGTTTTAATCCAAGCACATGTCACTATTTTGACAAATCTCTGTGTGTTCTTTCCAGCATGTCCATTGTATGCACCCATCCATGCAAATATATAAAAAGCAAATTGGAAAGAATGCTTGCACATGTTTGTTTTTTTTAACTTTAACTTTATCTTCAAGATGATTGAAGTCTAGTCCTTTTTGTATATATCTGTTACTTTCCCCTGGTGATCATTATAGGTGCTCTCACAGCAACCTGGTGTAGGGACCAGGGAAAAATGTTGTTTCTGAATTCTTTGAACATTGTTTATACAAATATTTCCAGTATTTACGTAATACTTTATCTTACTAGTCCATATAATGTTAATTTTGTATTCAATTTTACATCCAAAATGTATAAAATGGCCGTGTCACCCTTTTGTTTAAGTCTACTTCAAAGCTAAAACAACCTTTAAAATAACAAACCATTAGAACTATACATCATCGTGATAATTTGTCTCACTGTTTTGAAAATCCACTGAGCGGGTTGTTGTGTTACAAAGGGAATGACAAGGTACCAGGATCATGAGGGACAGTTCCAGTAGTGCTCAAACAAATTAGCAAATTTATTTAGTCAATTGAGAGAAAATGAATCTGCAACTACTTAAATAATTAATCATTTAGGTTTATTAATGAAGATTACTTAGTTCTTCCCAACTACAGTATGACAATTTTCTGCTTTTCTTTGTCTTTTGTGATGGTAAACTAAATATCTTTGGGTTTTGTATTGTTGGACAACGTTACCTTAGCCTTTAGGATATGGAAATGCAATTTCCTGCCATTTTTGCTAGACCAATTTATAAATTAGTTTATTTAGGGGAAAAACAAAACAGCAGATTAATCCATCAAAAATAATAACTTTGTGTAACAGCTTCATTTGTTACATTTGGTTTGCTGTATGCATATAAAAGGATGCAGTATGAACATTTTGGACACAGCTAGTATCATTGAATCAGCCCATTGATACAAGCTCACATAACAACTACAACCTTGTGTCAGCTATTTCTCTTTTGCATAAAGTCTCCCTCTCACGAGTCACGACTGTTATGAACAGTATGTGAACTGCTTCATGGAGGAGACACAGTCTTGCATATTGTTGTGAACTACAAAGCTGTGTTTATCTCTGTCATAGCTCCACTTGGGGCGGAGGAGACACACTGTTGTTTGTGTCCCCTCCACTGCAGGTCAGCTTCTGGTCCCCTCTCCCAGGACCCCCTGCCAGGATGACTGAGATGGGGGGGTCCACACCCTGAGATAACAGTGCTTTTTAAGGCCTGGATAAACACTGAGCTGTTCACAAGCTATGTGGAATGCACTGGAGTGATTTGTTTTCCCCTGTTTTATCAAAATGCTGTTTAGATATGGTGATGGTGGAATATTTACCATAGAAGAGATCACCTCCACTTCCACCACACCCCTTAAACACCCACTGGAAATGTTTACAACACTTGTGGCAGTACCAGGAGATATTACACAAGCAGGAAAATCAGTTTTTGAGTACGAAACTGCAAAGCTGGAAGATAAATCAAATATATATTGTGGATATGATGATATGAGACTGCAGGGATATGTGTTACTGTAAAATTGCAATAAATGTTTTCCCGGTCTTGTAGGCTGCATTGTTTAATGTAATTATATTTGACTGCTCAAGGAAGAATAAAATGAATCATCATTCATACTTGTGATGATAATTGTACACAGACCATTTGGAACATCCTTAGCTGAGATTAGAGATCGTATGAAAGCGCCAACAGACCTATTAAAATTAGTTATTGTAACGATCACCCAGCTCTGCAAAACCAACTGCAGAACTTCTGTCCTCAATAAGGACATGTTAGACCTCCATATAATACAGCATCAACTAACAATTATTTTCATTATCGATTCATCTGTCCATCATTTTCCTGATTACTTGTTTGGGCCACAAAATGTCAGATTCACACCCTTATAAATTGATGGATAGTACAAATCAGGAATTCCCTGGCAGTAATAAGATAAGTTGGCCATGGTCGGACCAAGAGATCATGGGAGAATAAAATACTCATGAATTCCTTATATCCATGTTGGAGAGAAGTGAAAAGTCCCTCATGAGTGCAACACATGATTCACAAACGGAGGGGAACCACTCTAAATGAGCAATAATACCCATGCAATGCAGTGACTCATAGGTGGCCATGTTTTTTTTTTTTTTTTTACTTCTTAAGTTTCACATGCCTCTACCTCACTGCTGCCCTCATTCAGCTGTGGTCCTGCTTTCAGAAGGTTTTATGCAATGTCAACAATATTTCCAAAAATACTGCACACTATGCTGCTACCTCGCGTCCCCCAAATTCTCCCCTCTCCCCTGATCTCTTGCAGGGTCAATGCGCCAGGAGACGAGGTTGTCAAACTACATGCCTGCGTGGTCACAGAGATTAAATAAACCATAGTTTTAGATTTTCTGAACCGTGACAAAGCTCGTCTGATGATACACTGCAGCAGCTGTGACGTCAACGTGCCAGACAAAAAGCATTCATTCTCAGCCTCCACTAATTTGTCTTGTGTCTGAGGGAAACACCTAGGTCAGACAGTTGCTGAATCAGCGAGACTGTGGTTTATAATGAAGGTGCTGTGCAATATGTTTTCAGAGCAGCAGTAAGTCTGAGGTAAACAACACAACACTTACCAGAATGGGATCTGTGGAGAACTTGATTTTCCTCTTGGAGGGAGGTTCCTCCTCATCAGACAAACCAGGGGCCTCGTAACAGTCGTCATACTCCTCATACATTTGCTCTTCTTCCTCCTCCTCCTCCTCCTCCTCCTCCTCTTCTTCTTCCCTGAGGATCTGGTCCACATCTCTGTCATCTACAAACGCTGCATTCTCGATACCGTACACTACTGGTGAGGCTCTGTCCAGGATGCGCTGGCCCACCTGCTCCTCAACCTCGCTCTCCTCCTCTGCAACCTCATCGTCTTCCTCGCGACTAGCGTCACCATCTTGACTCACGACTAAACTTTCTTCGTGTCTCTCCTCTTTCAACCCAAATCGCTCGTTGTCCTCCAAGACTCTACCTTCGCCCACAGTAGTCTCTGCTATCCTTTGCGTCTCTTTTGCGACATCTCTTGCTAAGACATGATGAGCAGGCTTACAGTTCAGTCTTTCTGGTGGAAAGGTTCTTTTCAGGTCTGTCGGTACGTCTTTGGGACTTTGCACCTTCTGCTCCGCAAACACATTATCTTCAACATGCTCATCCTCATTCTCCTCACTCTCTGAGGACTCATTCTGAACCACTACCAGTTCTGCCCGTACCATGCCCACCCCTCTGGAGTCCAGTGGTGACGTCTGGCTGGGTGGCTTGACCCTGGTAGGACTACAGTCATTACTGCTGGCCTTATCAGGGTATTTAGCCCTGTTGGGGCCACCAGCTGATGGAAGAGGCTGCTTCACATCCCTTGGGGGCGGACTATGTGTTTTGCCTTCATCCCCACCAACAGATGTCCTGCTAAATCCATCACCGGATGATGAGGAGCGTTTGCAGCCGTGGGTAACTGGGGTTGTTTGCTCTGGTGAAAGGGGTTTGTGAGTGGCGTCAGTTGTTGGAGAAACAGATTTATATGCCGCGTTGGGAACTGTTGGTTTAACCCCAACATTAGACACTGGTTTGTTAATGGCACACGCCGTCTGGGAGGCATTTTTGTTTGTGGCATCAGTAACAGGCGTACAGTTAGTGGCTTCTTTGACAGGAGAAGTAGATTTGTGTAAGCTGTCCCTTGTTGGCGAGGTAGGCAGTAAGTGTTCAGTGGCGCTGTGTTGTTTAACAGACACCGTTTCTCCTTTTGCAGCAGCTGTGTTGTTGTATTCTGAGTCATTCTCTGCCATATAAGTCTCCAACCTTTTGGACATGGGTCCTGCATTCACTGACACTCTAGACACATGCCTTTTCTCACTATCGGCCTTCTCATCCGGTTGACATTCAACTGTTGATGTAGGGGTTTGCTCTGATTTGATAGTGGTCTCAGATGATCCAGATACTCTCCTTGTGCTTTTCCCCTCATCAGAGGCACTTCCGAGGGACAGACGAGTCACTGCTCTGTTTGGAGACTGCTTTTCAACTGCAGGCTGCTCTTTGATGCCCCGTTCAAAGAGTTTTCTGGTCACAGAAAACTTCTCTGCCAAAGCCACTTTGTCAATCTCAACTTCTTCCCCCTTGGGTGTTTTATCTAAGCTGTGTGGTTCTGGGCTTGTAGCACTGTTGAAGTTAGCTCTGTGAGTGTTGACTGGAAATTGCACCTTTGGCGGAGACACTGGGGGCACTTCAGACTTTAAAGTCACTTTCCCCTCTTGGCACTCCTGTTGCTGACCATCCATCTGTAGGAATATGTTCTTTATCTTGTTTACCCTGGTGCCAAAAGGCCTCCCCCTCGAGTCCTCCCGGGTGTCACTGGACCCATTTGCATATGATTTGGCGGCGCCCTCGGATTTTGGCCCATCAAAGGAGCACTTAATGGCGTGGAAGTCAGACTTGTATGCATTTCTGTGGGGGGACGCGCTCCTCAGGGTCCTCTCGCCTCCTTTGCTTTCCCCTTTGATCATTTTTGCGTGTTTACGACTGCAGCCCGATTAGAAAAAGCCGGGTGTGGAGAGACTTTTGCTGATTGTTGGTAAACTACTATCCCTCAACGTTACACAAGCGGTGCCATGGGTCCGGCGGAGTTTCTCTGGAGCACCGTCGTTTCAACTATCAAACACACACAGCGAAGTCATCTGAAGAGAGAAACGGACAGTAAAATCGGTTAAAACAGAGACCGGATACCATTATCTCTCTATGCCTGACGTTAATCTGTTAAAAGTTAGTTAATAAAGGATTATCTCTTTCTGTATGCAAATCAAACAGCATGAAAAGCCACAGTTTGAACATGAAGTAACGTCAGATAACTCTTAGTAAGTTAGTAAGGTTAACGTTTCGATGGCGTTAGCTGTAACCAGTTATTGTCAAGGCAACCGCGTAAGTAACTTTAACCAACTATTAATCTTTATTGCGCTTAACTCCTCCGGTTGAAACATCATTAGAGTTGTCGGTAACGCTACACCACAGATAAAAAGGTAACGTTAATAAACTTACTGGGCCAACCGCCGAGCGCCGGAGCCTCGGTCTGAACAATTCATTGTGGCATTCCAAGTACGAGCCGTTGGAAACGTTTAACCCTGGTTCTACACACGACGCCGCTCAAACGTAAACAACTTTATAAGTCTCTCACCTCCGACTTGCTTCATCGTGTTAGGCGCCGAAAGATCGCCCACAGTGCTCCAGTTTTCTTTTTGTTTCTTTTTACAGTATCAAACTTGTCCCTTCTTCTTGCTCACCGCCATCATTCCCCGCTCCAGTCGGGCAACGTTGTCCTGCCTCCTTTGCACTTCCAGACCTGTCGCGGGCTGAGCGCAGCGCGCACACGAGTCTGTGTCTGTGCCGCGCGCCGCCACCGACGAGAACAGAGGGAATCGGGAGCGCGCCCACATTCCAGGAGTGTAACCCGTCACTCCACTGCACCCTCCTCCTCTTTCTCCACTGTACGGAAGCCCATTTCCGCCAATGCGACGGGAAAATAATTGACTTAGCATCTTAAAATAATGACTCATTAATTCAAAATATTGACTTCGTATCACAAAGTCATTTTTTCAGATACTAAGTCGAAATATTGTGAAACTTTCCCATTATTTTGAAATGCTACATCAATGTTTTAAGAAACTTTCCCATTATTTTGCAAAAACCTTCTCGTTATTTTAAGATTCTAAGTCAATGTTTTTAAGAAGCTTTCCCATTATTTTGCAAAACATCATTATTTTAAGATGCTATGTCATTATTTTAAGATGCTAAGTTATAATATTGCAAAGCTTTCTCATTACTTTGCAAAACCTTCTCATTATTTTTGAGATACTAAGTCAAAACATTGCAAAACTTTATCATTATTTTGAGATGCTAAGTCTAAATTATTATTTTTGTTCCCTGTCAGATTGACGGTAATGGACTTCCATACAACAGCACAGACACAAGGAGTTGTAGAAGAAAGGCGTGGGAAAGAGCTTACTGGGTACTAGAGCTCACCTAGACATCCGCATGGGCAAAGGTCCATACCAAGACTTCAAAAACAACTCACTTCAGGTTTACAGTAGACATGGAAAAGAGCCTTTACTTACAACCTTTCCTGCTGTCAGGGACTGTAGCATTAAAGGGACACTGCCAATTTGACACACAAAGTTTAGTTTACTAAGTACTGAGAGTAGAAATCAGCCTGTGACAAAAATATAATGTCTTTTTTGTCTCTGAAAAGTGTTGACGGGAGTCCTGATCATCACAGTTTTCTTGGCTTAGGCTTGAGATTTAAAACAGAAAATCTACATTTAAACTGAAAGTGCGTGGTTTTAAAGGAATTGACTTTTAGGAGTCTCATAAAAGATGCTATTGAGTTGCATTTTGGAATTCAGTAGATCTGCTGGTTTTGTAACTTTTAAATCTTGGCCCTCGCTGCTTCATCTTTGACCGTTCTTTCGCTCCATTAAAAAAATCTGTCTTTGTGGAGTAATCCCATTTCTAAGCCTGAATTGTTGGAGTACCTCTTTGGGATACTTTGCTGAAACAACATTTTCTGTTGCTGTAACCCTACTTAAACTATGTGTGGGAGGTAGACTTGGCTAAGGCTCGATAACCAGCTAGGCAGAGCAGGCAATTGTCACAATACCCCAAACTCCCCTAAAGCCCCAAATCAGTGGGTTTTGGTTATCTGATTAATAGGCTCTTTTCACAGGGGGCATTTTCACATGTCAGACTCATAGTAGGGAAAGCACTTTTGTAAATAATATAATTAATGATGGATGAACTTCATCCAGCTGCTTCAATCCTGTTTTTTTTTAGGATGCTTGTATTGTATGCATGTTAGCCAACTATCACATTGTGAGCCATTGTAATGTTATTAGTGACACCTGTACTGCAGAAAAATATCTGCTGTGAGATTTCAAATTTGAGCTGGGCAGGTCTTCTGTCATTTTCTGGAAAGCTCCCCCTCCTGTGAAATCTAGTTAAGACTGTTGTTCATTTATATTATGTTCATATTGCTAAATAAAGTTAAGTTATAAAATATGTGCAAGTACCAGTGTATTGATTAGTCTCTGGGCACACGATGACACTGCCACATAGTCGATCTTCTGTTTGCACTGTGGCTTATGGGAACTGTGAAGCAACAGGCACAATACCCGGACACGCAAATTTGGCCATGAGGCTCCATGTTTCAGGGAGTGGATCACTTTTTAGGCTGCAATGAAACAACTTGGGAACCCTCATAGATTACTGCCTTAGTGTAGATGTGTATAGTGACTACTTCTGTCCTGAGCCTTAGGTTGGTGTTAGTCTTATCTCACTGGATCAGGGCTGCTCCTAGGTCCCATGGTCTTAAGTTTACATCTCTCTGTGTTGCTTCTTGTCAGGTTATCCAGATCTCCAGGTATCCCTTGGTCCCAGTAAGGTTTAACCAACACCAAGGCAAAGCAAGTTTTAGGGATGGGACGACTTACGACATTAAAGCATATTGAGATATAAACACTCAGATAAGTACATCATTGTGCATTTGCATCATCAGGTTGATTGTAAATTGGGATAAACAGAAGTATTCTCACATCAGAGTACATTGTTTGAGGATTATTGTGATTATATTGTGAATTGCAATTACTTTGTTCGGGATAACCGTGACATGAAATATTCATATCGTCCCAAGTTTATTCGTATGGCCCATTTCATACACAAAGCATGTCAAAATGCTTTATATATCAACAACAATAAACAGGAAATGCCACATAAATTGAAGGATAAAAAACATTCTGATAAATAATAATAAATAATAATAATTAAAGATAAATAATCAAGTGCAGGGCAGATAATGATGAGTACTCAGTTCTAGGTCAAAGGCAGCGGAGTTCATATAACATAATAGTAACTTAACAAGCTGAATCATCCTCACACTATGAATGCCTTATTAGAGTTTTTCCAGATTATGATGGGAGACTGAAGTCACAGCAGATGTGTCATGTTCCTTCATATTACATACAGTAGGTCTGGTTTATGCATTGACGCTAAATTTGGCCTGAATTAAAGTAGGTCATCCACAGAAATCCTATATCCTGGCTGTGCAAAGTGTTTTGGGACTTTTTATAATCTGATACTTTTAATTTCTGATTCATTACGCCGAAAATATCTGTTGAAGTGCTTTCACAGAACACTGAAACATAATGCATTTTGGTTTTTTGCTTGCCAGTCATTATTAGAATCAGGTCCCCTCTCCAGAGAGCAACGCTGTGTAAGTTAACTCACAATAGGTATGCGCCTGCTTGATTAAAAAAAAAAAAAAAAACATGCTGTTTTCATTGAGATCGGCTGCAAAGATACTGAATGAAAGTGTAGTCAGATTTCCTCGGTGGCTGAGAACCTACATTGCAAAAATATCACCGATCAAGTGCGAGAAGATATTCTTTGATCTCCACTTGTAGGAATATCAATATATTTTTACCAGATGGTGAATTTCCTTAACTTTTATTAACACATTTATCAGATTAATAAAATATTTAATAGCTTGACATACATTTCAGATTATATCTTCACATATCTTAAAAGTGTATATTATGTTGGATCAAATCTTAATACATTATGAACATGCAGTCTTTTGTGATGATGTGTGAAATTAAACATGAGGAGAATTACGTAACTAATAGGGAAGTAATTATTGATAAATATGAACCAGACTGCAGCAACAGGCCTAAGCAGATGGTGATCTATTTAGAAGGCATTTTTATGAGCATGTGAGCATTTCAGTTGCCTAAAGTGTAATCCCATCTACATTTTTAATTGTACAAAACATGAAATATTGAACCCTCACCACTTTTTCACATTTGTTTTCTTCCAAAGCAACTTATGAAAATAATGCCGCATTTTGGGCTTCTCCAGCACATCAATTCAAAGTTGTAAATTAGTGTTTTAAAACATTCAGAGAAGTTGGAAAAGGTCCTGTTCTCAGGCATTTCCTCTGGAGTTTATCTGCCCTCACATTCCATTTGAGGCACGGTTATCTGATTCACGAAGTTTTATATGGCTTTGTGTAACCACTCACCATAGTTTATGTAAATGTCTGTTTGATTACACTGTACATGGTGGCTCTCTAAGGTGTTCTGTATTCATTTGTTTTATGTAAATCAGTTGAACTTTGGCTCTGGGTGGGGATGTGAGGTCTCAGACTGGGAGTGAAACATCTGAACAGTGTCAATTACGCAGCACACTGCTTTAAACATCATTTCCTTTGACTCTGGAATTTGCTCTTTGGTCTTTTAAGCAAGACTCAAGTCTACAAAAACAAATCCTACATCTCAAAATGTTCAGCTGACAAGAAGAAACAAATGCAAGTTTGACCCCAAACATTCAGTATTTTATAATTGCATGAGTTCATAAGAGTTCTACATACCAGCAGAAACAAATATCTTTCCAAATGATCAGCATCTGAAATTATGCTGCGTGTGCACATAAGGGCTGCAGCTGTTCACCATTTCCAACTTGCTGGATCATCTCCGAGCAACTGCTGGTCTGAAAAGCCATATATACACAGTCAGTGGGCTTTCTCCCAGGGGTAACATGGCACGCCGCAGCCAAGCCAGTGGTCCCTATAGCAACCCCTCAGACAACATCGAATGAATAAGACAAACCAAATGGAAACAGGAGCAGGTGAAGAGCAGGTCAGAGTAGCCAGTGGAACCTTTGAGACAACGTCTCAAACGCAATCCAGCTGTGCTTAATAATAGAACAAAACTCTCTCTATATCTGGCATTTTTCATTCTTGCTGAAAATGGTGTGATGTTTAAATATCGCCGCTGTCAGTGGGGTGCTTTTCAGGACACAAGGATTGTTTGCACATTTACTTGCAATGGATAAAAATATGAATTGCATTCAGAAATACATCTAAATGTGTGTGTATTTAATGGTTTCTCTGCGAGAACCATAAGTTGCAGTGGTTTGTGACGCAGTAGCTTATGAGAAGTAATAACAAAGGTGTAGTGGCAAAGTACTGCAGTGATTATTGACATCTTCACGCATTGTTACATGCTGGTCTGTTGCTGCTGTGAGTTGGTGGTATGCAGCGTTACAGGAATGTTTTGTGTAGTGCATGCCCCAGCCTGAGCTCAGCCCCACAGTTCATCCTGGCAAGAGAGGGGGAGACTGTGTGATGGGAAGAAAGAAAAGCTGCTGGTCAATTTGAGGAAAAAGATGTGCACCTACAATCTGTGAGTCTGTTCAATGTGGTCTATGTAAACGGTAACAAACAAAATAATCTTAATTTAAGGTCTAATACTAAAAATAAAAAGCTAGCCACCTGTCAAAAACCTCCAAATTATTTTTTAGGTGAGTGAGAAAATTCAACATGTATAAAAGTCTCAAAAGTCTAAAAGAGAGTCAAACGTTTTCAGAATTAACTACAACACATTTTGTTGTAGACATTTCATGCTAAAGAACCCTTAATATCTCAGTGTCAGACTGAGGCTTTGTTAAAGTCTCAAACAAATCTTTTAATTTAAAGTCAGATTGATATTCCTTTTTCTTGACCACATTCAGACTCTGGTGGACTTTTTGTTCAAACCTTTTACATGGAGAATGTTGCCATCTTGTGGCCAATAGAAATACTGTTTTACTAGAAGTAAGATATAAAATTTTGGTCTCAAAAATTAGATAAACTTCAAGAACAGCTATAACTTGGACCCAAATCCACCTTAAAGAAAAGAAAGAAAGAAAGAAAGAAAAAAGAAAGAAAGACAGAAAGAAAGAAAGAAAGAAAGAAAGAAAGAAAGAAAGAAAGAAAGAAAGAAAGAAGTCATCATTTAGGTCTTCAGGAAATGATTCATCATTAAGTGTTAAAACCCTACAACTATATGTATAATATGTAAAAATATAAATTGTTGGATGAACTTTACAAATTTTTGTGTGGTTTAAAAACATCTGCTTCTAAACCATCACAGACAACCATTTAATAATTCGTTTACTTGATTTCTTTAAGACACAACTGACACTAAAGCTATCAATAATAACACTTAAAGAGTTGTTTATATCAATAATATCCCTCTTACAATAATATTTTTAAATATCATCAGGTGGCTTTCATTTAGGGTTAAACTTTTCAATTGAACATGTGACCATAATTGTAATTGAAACGGTCAAAAATCAAACAAAAAAATACTGATTGGACTTTTAAAAATCATTCAAAGTATTGGTCAAAATTGGTCATCTTAGGTATTGTAGACAATCAGTAGTCCTAACAATTTATGTTTTTGTTTTATTCCTTTGATTTGTGTTCAATCATGAAAAAGAGAGAAAAAAAACCTCAGTTTAAAGTTAAGAAAAAGGAAAAGTAACAATAAAAACCTGCAGTTTTCTTCAGTTTCATCAGCACAGAAGGCATTGTGGAGCTACACCACTGAGCCTTGTCTCTGTCTCGCAGTTTGTTGCCAAGCGACAAGCGAGACCAATGACCCTTTCATTATGTGGCCTCTTATTACAAAGCATCATTTTCTGAGGCCCATTATGGAAATGTTCCCACTTTGACAGTAGACAAGCCGTCAGTGCCTATACAAAGTACTGCAGGAGGCATTTGCAGTCAGTTATACAAGCAGCCATTTAATTCTGAATTTATGCATTGAGTTTTTCTTTCTTTTCTCGTGTCCCCGTATGAGCTATCATGTGGATGCTCATGATTATAATGTGGATGTCATTCTATAGGCTACCCATAAGGTTACCGCCGTGTCCTCTGTCTCCTATTTGCAACAGTATGTTAATCTCCTGCAGCAGAGAAGTCACGCAATGTCCTGACAGGCCACTTTATTCGAAGCATGTACCGATGTTCTCCACCTGCAGACAGCTGACAACTGCTGCTGTCTGCTGCCTCGTGGCCAATATCCTGCACATCAACCAAAAGAGAGAATAATCTCACAGATTCTTCAAGTTTAGACTAAATCAACCTCCAGTCACGTTTTCAAGATCAGTGAGCTGTGGGTGGTAGTGAGATTGTTTTAGGTGGTGACAAAGGCAGAGAAAAAGACATTAGTTGTTATGAGCAGCTACTCAGTGTGGGCTACATTTCACACCTCGAAGATAAACTGTTAAAATCATTGTTATTATTTTACAGCCAGTAAAATAATAATACAATATATATAATATATACAATATATACAATATAATATAATATATAAACTAATACAACATAGCTTATGTTGTATTAGTTAACAAGCAAGACTTTTTTACATCAAGGTGAGACATTCAAACTCACGAATAACATTTAATTCACACCACTATTCGACCATATTCCTAAAACAATTTGATAATACTTGTCTGTTTATTAGGTAAACATAGGCTAAAACTAATTCAATCCAACACAACAGCCCTGCAATAAATTGTTGAATTGTATTGGGTTATACTAAAAGGTGTTTTTAACATTTAGTCTAGCCTTGCTAAGATATATAGGGTGGACAAAATATCACATACTCCCAGTGTATAGCACAATATACTGTAGTTCAGCGTCACCGCAAACTACAGCCTCCAAAACCATGATGTTTAATAAACACCTCTCTGAAACATCACAACTCTACTGAACTGGTAGGATGTATTGTTGGGCTGTTGTATCAGACCTCATTAGTTTGAGAAAGATTTACCTAAAAGCTGGGAACTGGTTGTATTTGTTGGATTGCATTTTATTGTGAAAAATGTCAATAAAATGACCTCTATAGATAGTTAGTTGACACATTTCTATAGAAATGCCACTTTAAAACATGCAGGGGCAGATTTGGAGATGTGGCATGAGGTGGCAGCTGCCACTGCTAAAAAATATCTGGCCACCCAAGCTGCCACCACAGTGTGGTGGCAAATTTAACATTAATTTAGCTTGTAAGTGTTACATGTGTTGATTTAATGATTAGTTATGTCCACATTTCAGGCTGAGTGATTGGCTTAATGCTCCATATATTCCTGCCACCCTTTAAAGTCTTCATGCCACCCTGTTGTCATGTCTCTAAATCCGCCCCTGGTATCATGTGATGTTTAAATTGAACTTGAAAGGCTGAATAAACTGAGTGGAAACTGTTGCCCCCCCCCAAAGTATCATTACTTTTATTGGCTTCACAGTCATTACAGCTGCATGTCACCCCGGGTGTATGTTGGCGTCGGTGCTGTCAGGTAGCCTGCAGCAGCAGCAGGGACAGTATCGATTGTCGGCAGTGACTGAGTGAAGGCACATGAAGTGCTGCTGCTGGTCCAGCCCTCTCCACCACCGCAGCATCACCATCAGCAGCAGGATCTCAAGATGGTCGCAGCGCACACTTCTTCACATTCGTCGGAATCTGCCGAGTGGATTATTTGTCTGGATAAAAGGTAATCCATTTATATTATACGCAGTGAGCGAACACCAGCTCATTCTTAGGCCACCGTGCGAGCGATGGATATTTTAACACGATTTTAGGTCTTCCCAGCGGAGCTTGGGCGTTGTGTTACAGTGTCAGAATTAAAACATTGATATCGTCTCCGTAGTTTTAATTTCCCAGCGGGAGATTTAGGATATCCTTGAAAGCGCCATGTGTAAGGTTACTCTTCTCATATCCGGGCCAAATGATAATTGGGCAGTGAAATATATTGGAGCAAAGCTAAGAACAGTCTAAGTAACAAGGCTGCTAACTTTGATCTGCTCTCACATGGTTTATTTGCAGCATTTAAGAACGTTTGTTTTGCATATAGGCTACCCCCTCCAGCTGTTTCAATTACTGTCCATATTGTTAATATCTGAGACAAATAATGCTTCATACAATAAAGTGCCCATGAGATCAATTTATTTTTTGACTGAAGTCTGCCCAAAATCATCAGATCAATAGGTGAAACTACTCAGAATGAGAATCAGGTTTATTGCCAAGTAGCTTTTCATATACAAGGAATTTGCCTTATGCACATAACAATTAACTTAAAAAATATAAATAAAGATGAAGGCAAGTATGCATGCACACCTGTCAGAGGAGGTGTTAAACCACCATGCAGCTGCGAGGGACTGCTTTAAAAAGTGATTGAATGACTAGACCTGATTTTGATTTGTTAAGAGCAATAAAAACTGATTTTCTGAGTTGATTTTCAGATATTTATGAATCATCATCATTCTGCGTCACCACTGACAGGTGCAGTGTTGCACAACTGTTTTGTCCATCATCCACAGCAAAGAGCTGCACTGTGTGTGAGCCTGTTCATGTTATGCACATTAATTGATTCATTCCACTGTGTGTGTGTTTTCGATAGATTTTACACTCACTCAACAAGTAGTGGAAAGTGAACAGAGTGCTCTAGGTGTTAGGGATGGTGGCAGGGATGTTGCACTCAGCTCAGGAGTAAAAGGACCACATTCACAGGATGAGGAGGAAGAGAAAGAGAGGGCCCGAGACAAATAAAGGGTCCAAAGTGCATCAGCCATAAACAGTAAAGTGACGCAGTCTGCCAGACGTGTTTGCACAGCAATATCCTCTGCTTAGTCGTAGGAGCCACCTGTGTCGCTCAAATAAAATAGATCTTGTATTACTCACCCTTTCCAAAGCAGATACCTGGAGCATGTATGTGTCACCTTTTTGTTCTGTTGCTGATTTTGCAATGAAATGCAAATCAGGTGATGCACATTTATGTTTCCATGTGTATCACAAAACATATAGCCTGCTGTTAGGGTAGAAAATGGGATTTGCCTGTTATAATGATGTTTTCTTCTTTCCTTCAATAAAGGGCTATTTTAAAACAACAACAAGCAGTTTAATTCAGACACCAAATTTATAAATAGTTTTGGCCCCAAAAGAAGAATAATTAAATGATGAAAACTTCCATTTAGTCCCCACAGTGTTGTATGAAAGGGAAGAATACTGTAACCACCACCCTCCCAAATACTTTGATTTTCAATTTATTTGTTTTCCAGTCCAGAAAAATTATTTTTGGAATTATGTTTTTATTTTGGCCTTCTGGTGTCTATTCAGTGGTTAGTTTAAACTGATTTGTCCGTGCATAGTTTGTTCAGGTGATATTCAATTAACCAATTTCCACAGTGCTAGCTTTAGACTAACCTGCTATTTCTATTTGGAGGTTTAAGAATAGTTTCGGTAAAGCAGCACGTCTGTTAATTCCAGCTTGTTAGAGTAGAAACAAGAATCTGTTCCTATTTGAATCTGCACAGATTTTGATGCCAATTTCTTTTACCAATGACTGGTGAGTTCTTACACTCTTATTTACCTGTTGCTCATAGGTAGCTTTGTCCCTTTCTACCCTTTCAGTCAGTAAGGTTGAACCATTGTATAGTGCTTTTCCATGTACAAAACATGAATTTTTTTGCAACCTTCATACAAAATAAAATCTATTTATAAAGAGGACTTTATACAACCTAAAAGCATGAAAGACAATTCGAACAGTCCTTTCAGCCATCTGACAAATATTCAAGAGGGGCACACAGCTCATAGCAGGGGGCAGCTTTCCTAATAATATCTGGATAAAAACACAAGGAGAAATCACATAGGTGTAAATAAATGCACAGGCACGTTTTACATCGACCAAAATGCATCCAAATGACAGAAAGGTGCAACCGCTTTCATAGAGTAAACCAGCCAGTCCCTCCTCTGTTACAAGGCAGCAAGAAAACGTCTCTTCTTAATCCCAAACAGGCTCATGTCGTAGGTGTAGAGAGTCATCTTCTCCTAAATCATCAATAGTGGTGTCAGGTTCAAGAGCACTTCAAGGCAGAATGTAGCATTAAGAAGAGGGCTACTAGCTGGTGACAGTGACCCATCGTCAGCCCTTGGCCATGAACTTATTGCTGTTGAGTGGCTGTCAACCACTTTCTCAAATCAGTCACTGCAAATGGGATGAAAATATCCAGCCAGTTTAGCTAACTTAAAGGTCCAGTGTGGAGGATTTAGTAGCATCTAGTGGTGAAGTTGCAGATTTTAACTAACTGAAGACTGCTCGCATCTGTATTTGATGACCTGGGAAGGAGAACTAGCTGTGAAGTGTGTAGGAGAAATAAGGTTGGCCGTGAAAAAAACACAAGAGGCTCTATCTACAGTAAGTGTTTGGTTTGTCCGTTCTGGGCTACTGTAGAAACATGGCAGTTCAACATGGCAGACTCCATGGAACGGCTAATTCGAAGGTAACAAAAACACAATGATTCCTATATTCAGGTAATTATACACTAATAAAAACATACCTAAGAAAACATTGACTCCTTTTATGTGAGAGAGGGGCAGAGTGAATGAAGAGGGGGCCACTGCCCCCTGATGCCCCCTTGTGGAGCCGACTCTGCAACATAATCTCTTGTAGCAGGTGATTCCAAACTTTTGAATGGTAGTGTACTTTACTGGACACCAACCATGTGTCACTTGTTTCATTAATTAACTGTTTACATTACCACAGAGCTTTGGTGATGCAGATATCTCACTCATTAGGCTTTGAAGTCTCACACTCTGTAACTGGATTGTGAATTAGGAGCAGCTGTTACATTAGGTTCATCATCATTCGTATGGTATGGTACTGTAACAAGGTGCCTCATGATGAAAACATTCTGTCACTTGGACTCTTAATCAGCACCTTTTGAAAGTTTTTTTTTGTTGTTGACTTGGTTGGTTTCCAAACAGACACCTCAGGTTCCCACATATTTCTTTCTTGCCTTGTTTTCCTTACAGGGCTCTCACACATTAGCTGAGTGAGTATGGTCCGATCTGGAGGAGCATAGTATTGAGATACTTTAATGTGACTACTGTGAGTTGAAAGGTTGTCAGGGAACACATAATGAAGAACTACGTGGTTGCAAGCTGTTGCTCGGTGAATACACTTTTATCATACTGTGACATGGTGGGTGATACAGTAAAATAAATTACTATAAAAGCCACATTAAGTTGTTGTGGCGGTGAAGCAAGCACTTGTTTCCCTTTCTGAATTATTGATACTGTTTGGTTTCATCTTTTTAAAGGATAGATGTGGACTCAAAGGTGATGTAAGCTACAGTACAACCACCCACGTGTTACATCAGAGGCTCCAGATTCAGTGCAACAAATTTTGGGCAGTGTAATGCAGGCAACAGAGGAGAAAGAGGAATAAAATACACACTGGCACATCTGTGATGGTGTGAACGTCAGCATTTTCTGCCACAGTTTAGGTCATTCACGTTGTTCGAGCTCAATGTGCTCAACGACAATAGAGTTTCTCTGTGTAAGCACTTTCATACTAAACTTTGTGCTATTCTGTCCTTACGTAAAAAGTCTTTTTTTGGTTGAAGTTGAAAGTGTGATGGCCCTCAGTCAGCTAGAGTTAGAGCGAAAGAGAAGATACCCCTCCTGAACTAAAATTGGTTACACTGCCATGAAACTGTAGGGATGCACAGGAAGTTATGTGCTTAAAATGTTCCATTCTGCATGTGTTTCTTGATCCATTGTCGTCTGCAGCACACAGTTTGTTGTCAATGTTAATGAAAACTGCCACAGGTGTGGATTCTGAACCATCTGTCCAGGGCGCTGCTGTTGTGCAACTGTACGTTTTAGTTAGGACACAAGAGCTTTAACATGAAACCAGAAGAGGGTCCCTCAGGGATAAATTAGTGTCACATCCCTCCTGCAGCACTTCAGAATCCAGGCCAAGATACACTTATGCTGCTCCGGCTGACTCAAGCTCTGCAGCCTATTTAGGTACCTTATGTAAATGTATTTTAGCAGTTACCTGTAAGTTACCCTTTTCTTTTTATTTCTCTAGACCAGCAGAGCGCTCTGGGGAAGATGTAGACATAATCTTGGCACGTCTGAAAAATGTGAAGGCCTTCGAGAGATTCCACCCCAGTTTGCTGCAGCGGATTTGCCTGTGTGGATTCTATGAGTGCTTGGAGAAGGGAATTACCTGTAAGTTAAAACACAGGCTCTGAAACTGTCATACTGCATATATGACATAGTTAGATTATATAAGGGTGTTGATTTTCTTTAAAACTGTGCTGTGTTTTTTAGTGTATCGCCAAGGAGACATTGGCACCAGCTGGTATGCCGTCCTCTCTGGTTCCCTGGATGTCAAAGTTTCAGAGACATCAAGTTACCAGGTATGACTGATTTTTCTAAGCATTAAATGATACTCCAGCTAAAAATGGCAGGTTAAACCCACTGACAGGTGGGAATGACACTTTCTAGCATACTACAACCATTGCACACTGATTTGTCACAGATAACAATTGTGCCTAAATCTGCAGCATCTTCTAAATTGTATAATCTTTCTGTTTGATTCGAAGATTTGAATGATTGTGTCAGCTAAGCCCCACTTCAAATGCATCACACATGCAAAAGAATTCACATCCAACCTCAAGCTTATTTCTAATGTCGGCTGTAAAAAGCATTTTGTTTATTACATTAAAACCGTTACTGAATGGTTTTGAATACTGCAGCTTCATGCCCCTGTCAGTTTGTCTGTGTGCTGATTGGAGTAATCTCTTTGCAGATTGAAGTGTATCCATCTATCTACAAGTGTTCAGGTGATTGCCTCTAACCTTTGAGAGTGATCTGATCAGTGCAGAGCACTGATCTTCAAGTGCCTCACACAAAAGCAGAATAAGGACATTACATTAGCGTTTCGTAAGATTCTTGTCTTGCTGGACGTTTTATCCTTATGGAGGAATAATCAATGTGGAGCACCATCTCTGTGTCTGTTACAGGATGCTGTTACCATATGCACATTGGGGACTGGCACAGCATTTGGGGAGTCGATCCTGGATAACACCCCCCGGCATGCCACTATTGTGACACGGGAATCCAGTGAGCTCCTACGCATTGAACAGAGGGAGTTCAGGTCTCTGTGGGAGGTGAGTACCCCTATCTGCTCCAAATGCAATTGTATCAATTAACATAAATGTTCCAGCTACACTGCATTTTGTGACACATCTACTAGATTAACTCAAGTTAGGTGTTTCTATCAAGAGATTGGAAACAGTAAGTAAAATATGTATAAATGTGTCTTTTTGTCAGTCTTTAGTCTTTGGACTTCCTTTTAGTCAGAGGACTAAGATTAGAGACATTACATAAAATATACGGATTTCTTGAAATAAAAAGACCAATGATGCATTAAACTACATTTTTTTGGAATGAAACTCGCCGGATTACAGATCTCTGAATCTCTGCAATTCAAATAATGAAGTGAAGACAAAATTCAGCTTGATTATGAGGCTGTAATGAAACTATACAATCACCCACAAGAACAAATAAAATATTACTATTTTCTTTACATATTTAAAGTAAAAGTGTGACCCTTTATACAATGTTAAAGCCATCGATTGCTGATACACAGCAGATCCTTAACAGCTGAGTAGGTTGCTTAAAGGTATCATGCGTCTCTGTCCATTTATCCATTAATTTCTGACCTACTGAGGGGGCTGCTTTAAGCCACCTGTCTTAGCTCGTTGTTGTTGGAATTGAAATGTAGAATGTGAAAACTGTGACGAATTGCACTAAGCACAAGAGTGGGCGGTGTATAGGCAGTGTGTCTTGTGGATTAGTGGGGGTTGGATGGTGAAGTTATTGTTTTGTTGGCCCCACTGCAGTTAAAACATGAGCTGTCCACTTATTATACTGTAACCTCCTGCTCCCAAGCTTGTGTGTAAGCATTAGTATTGGTTTCATCGGGGCACTGAAGGTTTATGCCTTTTGACCACTAGATGGAAGTGCAGTGCAGTAGAGAAACTGCACTTCTATTTGTAGTTTTACTAGTGTCTTTATTATATGCACTATATCAGTCACTCAACACACATATAAGACAGACCAACTATATCACATAACATAACATGATACTGTTGAAGTATATCTTGCCGTATCAGGACAAACATGAAATGTAAACATACAGCAAATATCTGTAGAAGTCTAGATTGATTGTGACAAGATACTAAACATAAGAAACAGTGTTGATTATCATGCTGTGCAGAGACCCCTCTCCTCTCTCAGTTCCCCCTCTGTTCATTGGGCTGGTTTACTGAGAGAGACAGCCCATTTCCTCCGGCACAGAAGGGCACAAGGGGCTGGTAAATAATGGGCTGTGTTTGTCCATGTCAGTGTAGTGGCCAGCAGCAGTGTGACTGGATACTTAACCCGGTCTGGATGTGTGCTAAGGATCACGTGGAAGTACTACTATAGGCTACACATTGCACCTCTGCCCTGGGGCAACCTCTTCAGTAAGGTTTGTTTCAGACAAGATTTTATGGCTTCTGATTGTGACGCTCAGATTGTCGTATCTAGTCCTTAAACCTCTCTGGCTTTGGTTGTTTTGTATTGTAATGACACTTTCAAGATGTAGTTCTGGCACAGAGTGTTTAACAGATATTATGGGACTGCTTCCTTTGTAAAATATCTGTTATGGTTGCAGTTTTATTTCTACAATCTAGGTATGAAGACCATATTGGTATCATACATTATTCTGACAGTGTTATCACCCACTTGTTCCAGCCAAAAAACTATGACTATTGTTGTTTCACTTGGACATATGAGCTCCACTGTGCAAATTTTCTCTTTGTTCAACTTAAATCTAAGTTTAACATGTCTGAGATTTTGTGACATCACACCTAATTTGGAAGCTATTCACTGTTCAATATGCAACTAACACAAGTGTGATGAGGAAACCTTTCAATGAGGGAGAAGAAGTACATGTGACTTTATTTGTTTTGATTTTCACAAGTAATTTAACTTATCAGAGTGTTTGATTTGTTTTAAAACATGTGTGGAGGGGGTGTTTAATGTTTCATGCAGTCCTGATTGACATACAGGTTCCCCAAATGAGATATTCACTATATTTGCCCTCAGCAGTGTTTCCAGATGTACTTCACCCAAAAACCAAGGCAACCATTTACAGCATTAGCATCAATACATGAATCCTCAATTGTTGTTTGTGCTGAGCTTGCTTTCCCTCGCAAGTCGGCCAAGCTGTGACTGAAAGGCTATCGAGTCAAAATTCACACAATCAGCTTGTTGACAGATAATCATTACACTAGCTCCCAGTATTTTACAGTTTGTTGTTCGCACAATAGTTTCACCAAATTATTCTGCCTGGCATTGGTGCTCATTTATTTCTCCCAGTACTGCCGCAATGCAGAAAATTTGCCCATGTAGTATCTTGTTACTGGCAACAGACTTAAGACTTTGCCTGCCAGTTCTGATGTGCTGTGGCGACAAACCTTCAACTTCCCTGGGTGTCTTCCTGGCTGTTTAAATAAATTAAGTTCAGCTACTTCACACAGGCTTTTTGTGGTGCACGAAAAACCTTAAGCTGCATGAGATCGCTATTCTTATTGCATACAGCCCTGAAAACCTGGGTGAATACAGAAATACTCCCAGAATTGATTGATGCCAGCTGATATGGGGAGATAGCAAAGGAATGATGAGGCAAAGGTACCACCTAACTCTTGTCAAGCTGAGGAGGAAGCCCTGAAACAAAGTTACACACCTCCTCTTCCTCCTCGTCCTCCTCCCACACAGATTTGTCCTCCTGCAGAACGCCTGTGGCCAAGCAAACTATGCCACAGTGAGCACAGCGTTGCCCTAATGAACCAATGGATAATATTATTTATTCATGACTGTCCATGTCAATTATTCAGTGTATGTCTTTCTCCAGTTTTTGTTCTTTCTCCTAAAATCTTGATAGAATTGTTCATTAAATTTGCAGATATGTAGACAGAGTAAATGCTTGTTATTCTCACCCTTGCTTCACTGTGTCTTGCTTGCGACTGTGCATGTACAAATATGGCACACTCCCTGCATGTATGATTGTCAATGGGTGCCACTCATGCACACAACTTTGATATTTATCTCATGCTGCTGACCCCTACAAACACTGAGAACGAGCAGCCGTGTGCTGTTTGTTTAACAGAGCAGACATGAGCCAAGCTCAGCACACGTGGGCACGCTGACCGAAGCTCAGATGGCCTGATCATCAATTTGCTCTCCCCTTTGTTTCCTGCTTCCGATGGGCTCTGTGATTGAAACAACACAACTGTGATTTTTGCATTTCGGGTCGTAAGACAACTCTCTTGCAACCACGTCAGCCTGCACGCGGTCTGGACAGACCTGCTTTCATTATCTGGAAGCTTTGACATTTTGGATTAGATGTGACAAATTATACATCATAGGTTTTATAAGCATGCATACTGCACATGCTTTGAGTAACACTGTGTTATGGATGTTTTCATTTGTATATATTTTGCATGCATGTTTAGGCTCAAGGCGTATCTGTTGGGTGCTGAGCAGAGAGAGTGGGTGGGGGGGATTGGTGTGTCACTATCATCAGTCCGTAGGAGAAGCCTGGTGGGCAGCCAGTGGAGGAAGCTGATGAACAGGAAGTGGCAGGGACGCAGCGTGCCCTCTGGTGTCTGAGGATTGGGTGGAGGGGGGTTGGAAAAACGAGGCCACATGGATCCTCTGGTGGTTCAGCATCAGAGTACCAAGTGTACCACATCCAGGGCCAAAGTCCCTCCTAGTGCACAGCGGATATGTGCACGGAAAGAGCAGGAAGATTATATCAAAACATTTGTGTTGTATTCCCTTATCTCTCCTCGCAGAGGCGTTACATCATCAAGAACCCAGACTCTGAACTCCGACCTTTAAAATAAAACAAGACTCATGAAAACTGGCCTTACAGATTATTATTTTCAGTTGAATCTGTGCTTCTTAATTCTGTCCAAAAATGATGTTTTGTTGTGACAGCTTGGAGGATTTATTTAAATCATATTTATTTTTCAAACAGAAAGATCCAGGATTTAGGTTGTGAGTTACACCAACTTCAAACTGGCAGTAGTTTGGCAGTAGGGTCTTGGACCACAGTATGGAGTGTGGACTGGTAGCTGGAGAGGTGCCAGTTCACTTTGCAGGCCCTGCTGAGGTGGCGGTGCCCTTGAGCAAGACATTGAACCCTTAACTGCTCCTGGGGCGCCATTACGTGGCAGCCCATCTCTCCACCATCTCGCCACATGTCTGTAAGCCCGGTGTGTATGTGTGTGTGATTGTATTTCAGGGCTACATGCGTAAAAAAATAAAGACCCATTTGGGATTAAATGGGAGTAAATCTTCTTCTTCTTTAAAACAGCAACAAATTTCGTAGTGCAGAATAATGTGTCCAGTGGACAAGAACAATGCTCAACTAAAATTCATTCAGCTGGCACGCAAACTAGATTTCTCTCCAATTTCATCTTCCAGCTCAGTTGAACTTGTACATTTAAGTTAAACCACAGCCCAGAAGACCTGTCTAAACTGAATTCAAACAAAAAAGTAAAAGTAAATCAATTCCAAATTTCAAATCAAATTTGTTAGTGACATTGGACGGGCGGAGAAAATGGAGTATGTTCTCCCTCCAGCACGGTCCATCATAATGACATCCAGAATACATTTTATACATTTGTCTTGTTTTAAATTTGTGCCTGTTCAATACAAGCCTTTATTCCATCAAATTCAGGATGACCAGTGACAAATCCCCAAAAAAGCATTATTTTCCATCAGATGGTTTTACTGAAATCGTAACAGCTGACCTGTTTTGGTCTGTTCAGTCGGAAGTGACGCACATCTGCACTTGCTTAGTCTCTGTTCCAGCTGTTATAGCTCTTCACTGTTTTCTTGTCTCAAAATCAGTAAAAAAAAAATTTTAACAAATATATTCATTGGCATTTTGTTATTTCTTCACATCAAGAAATGTACAAACATATCCCCCCTAGTCACCCTCGTCCCGCCCCATCTCTGTCCATATCCTTTACACAAACGATAATAAAATACCATATATACTGTAAATTATTTAGTAAACCAAGTAAAACGGTACTTTTACAATTTTACATGAATAAATAAATCATATAATAATAAATAAATGTGTTTAATGAATATAAAAGGCATCCTACATGTAGAGTGGTTACTACGGTAAAATGGGTACTATTCATATGTCACCATTTAATGTTTTCACCTTTTCTTAATGTGATAATGAAGATATAAATAAAGAAATAAGTAATAAAATAAGGAAGAAAAAAAGAACAATGAGAACATTAATGCCCTGTATACATGTACAGTGGCATCAAGAGACATTAAACAAGTGGTATGAGTGCTTGACACTCATGAAAAGCAATGTACAAAACCCATTAAAATGTGCTAATTTTGGTCAAACTCACTTGTGCAATCAATGAGCATTTTCTATTTTTGTTTGTGTGGCTTATAAGTGTGTGTGTGACTCATTTAATTCTCAAATATTCACATATTTTTTCTTCAAAAAAAGGTCCTTCACACTGTCAGCATCCATTTTATTAGAGATTCAACATTTCCGGATAAATGGATTTCATGGATAAAACTGACAACATGAAACAACAACATCTTCGGCAAATCTCAAACATCTGAGACAATTACCATACCAATTATTAATTAACGCATGCTTAAAGTGACATAAATAATATATGTCAAAATATACAACCACCAGGTGTGCATTAGACAACACTACTTTTAAACCTGACATATGGGACATATACACATTATTGGCTCTTGATAATGTAATTAATTTCTTGGTTGGAAAATGCTGAGGGAGTTCAATGCAGCTGTCTTGTGGCTTTGATAAGTAACAAGGTCAAAGATAAGACACCATCTGGTCTCTGTCCTTGAGAGGAAGCTCAGTGATAGGAACAGGATGGTACTGTCTGTACAATTTAGGACTGGATTGGATGCACAAAGGAAAATCCACAAGTTTAACTATATTCCCGTGGAGAAAAAATGTCTCCCTGAAGAGTTGTAAGTTGATGAAAGCAGCAGGCACATTTTGTTCAATCATTATATTAATTTTCCTGAACATTAGTCTTCACATGCTTTGAGACTGACCAGAATCTGCTTTAACTCTTATTTTGTGAAGGCGGCCAAGCTGAAAGTGAGCAACGACGCCGTATTGTGTGTGTGTGTAGATTAGCCAAGGCTTGTGATAGAGAGAGAGAGAGACAGGGAGAGAGAGGGAGGGAGAGAGAGAGAGAGAGACAGGGAGAGATCGAGCATGCTCTCCTGTGTGCTCAGTGACTGGAGTTGAGTAATCACCTAGCAACTGCTGCTCAGAAGAAGTCAGCAGCTGACTGGCACTCTGCTGGGCTGACACAGTCTGCTCACTCTGCTCTCAGAGTGGCGTACAGGCAGGCTGCTGGATCATGTTGGACCATGCTCTGGGACTTACAGACTTGGAGTGTTTGTTAACGCCTGGATTAAGAGGGTGTGGAAGACCTTCCACTCATTAACAACCAATAAAGGCTGCATGGGACGCTGGTAGCATCTTTAGGTAATCCATGCCAAACTTATCAACAATCCACTGCATTTGTTGCATGAGAAACACTGTGTAATGTATGGGGAAATTAAAAAGATTCTGGATAGAAATGTGTACAGAATTGCTCTCTCTGATGTTGCAGAACTGTTTAGAAATTCAGAATTTGCAATCTAAATGTAAAATGTAAAATTTTATATTTTCCTTCCTACTAGAAGAGTTAGAATATACAGTATATTCCAACGATTCCTGTGACAGAGCAGAAGCGAAGTGAAACTCTTGGGAGGGTTTTCCCCAAGTGGCCTAAAGTGTGCCTGGAAGAGTTTAGAATAATCAGTGAGTGCTTTGAGAACAGTTTGCACAATGTAGGTTATGTAATCTGGGAGTGAATTATTCAAAATATAGCAGTGCATTCATGCACATTGATGCTCACAATACAATAACGTGCTCAAGCATGAAAGACAGAGGTGGAGCTTGAATGCACTGAGATGACTTATATCTTCACTGATCTGTTGTTATGACACAGATAAGACTATACTTATCTGTGGACTCTATTCAAGCATAGCAACCATCAGAGAGCGATATGGACTTTATATTCAGCATTTTTCCCTCCATGGTGACAATATTCACACTGTTTTTTATACACAAGGTGTATGTGAAGATGACACATTATCAGTGGAGAATAGGGTTAAGGGATATGGAAGAGTTCTCCTGCTGCTGTGAACAGTGCAGTCTGTGTATGAGAGCAAATAAGCATAACATTTGACCGAGCTTCACTTGAGGAATACAGAAAGGCACGTCTGTTATTGCAGACATTTCTCCCTTTTTAAAGGATGAATGCAGGATCAAACTCTTAATACACCCTGTCTGGATACATTTACCTCATTAGTAATCAAATATTATTTATTGAACTGTGTGAACTTGTGGATGATCTAGAGCCAAATATTTTTATTGCTGGCAAATGTTGGTATTTTGTCTTTTCAGCTATAACTACAATACTGTTTTTTTCTAATGCCAGTGCCACAGCACAGCCACATGCTACCATCTATCTTGACAGCTTTTTGGAAAGGCATAACATTATACTGGTTGAGTCATCTTTATTTAAAGTGAGAAATGACAATAAAATAACCTGGAACCTTGATGAAACAGTTCAAGACTCAACAAACAAACAAGACTCTAAAGGAGTAAAGTAAGAAAAAGCCAGTCACCAAGCTTGAAATGGTGGGCCAAAGTTAGAGATTATGGTTTGTTGAACTCTCTAAATACCTTTAGCAGTTTAAAAGTTGCGGATTTGGGGTTTTGAATGGATTTGGGAGCAGGCTATGTGTGGCTGGAACATTTCCCATTCTGCTGTTAGTGGGTATTGAAGGATAAAAAGTCGGTTTCCTAGAAATAATGCATATATTTTTACGATTGATGACAAGAACAAAACCATACACCATACCAAACCATTCAGGAAACCACCTAGCTACATGCTGCCATGTTCAGGAACACTGGAACTACGTCCTCACTAGCCAAGTCATTTTTAAGAAGCCGTTTACATGTGACAGCAACGCCGTCCACTCACCAGAACTATAGAAATACCTCACTAGAAAAAAATTTAAAAATGAAAAAAGAGGGAGACACATAACTCTGAGAAATGTAAAGATTCTTTATATTTGTGTGATACTGCATCACACTGAGGTCGGTCATAGGAAGCCGTTACGAGCCGTAAAACATTACATGACAACTTAGCAGAGAGCTTGTGCACTTAGTTGATCACGTTTAGCATCATTATTATATTTTTATCATATTTTTTATGTCCAAATGTTTTTGTATCACTTTTGAGCAACTTGAGCTGCTAACGATCTAATTGGTTCTCCAACTTGGAAGATACCTCTGTTACAAATGAGGAAAATGGCTGTTGATAAAACCATGTTACTGCTGTCTGTTAGTGATGGATTTTATGTCAGGTGGAAGCTTCCCTTGGGGCGAGACCTCAGATCTATTGGATGCTAGTTTTTATTCCTAGAGTCATGGATGTGATGGGATTTGGATTCCTACACGTCTCCCTACCTGTCTGATCACATCTCTTCAAACAACATCATTCTTATTCTGGAAGTGTTGTAACACATCGCAGCTACTCCGAGTAAATCCACTCGAAGCAACAGATCATAATCTTCTCTATTCAGATGGTATCAGTTTATTAAAATAACACAATAATTTTGTAAGAGACAGGGTTGAATCAGACACTATAAGCTGTCCGACTCAACCATTGTGCTTCCTGTCTGAATGTCAGATCCTGACAGATTATGTGACCCTGTTGAATACAGCTTAAGGTATCTATCTTTGCTTTAGACAGTTTATGCATTTGTACCACTATTGCAACAGTGGACGTTTTCTGCAGAGTCCCAGTGGAATTTGTGTCAATTTGTCAGTAAATGCAGATGTGTGGTAACAATTTAGTGATCCTAAAATGCACGTCTTCCCTCCACTACTGGAGAGAATGGATGCTAAGGACGTCTCTCAGTCAGTATTATGGTTATAAAGTGAGACATTACAAGAAAGTAATAAAAAAAAACCCCTGGGGGTTTTTTTTTGGGACCAAATGTGTAAATCTTTGAATTTGCATTTCAAGGGAACAGTTCAGGATTTCTTTATAAACAAAGCTTATAAATCTTTGAGTTGCCTTTTTATTATAACATTTTGTCACAGTTCCAGTAAATCTGCAGTAGTATCTCTCTAGTTGATGATGATTTTAATCTGTGATGATGGGGATAAAGGTGAACGTGGGAATAATCAGACTGATTCATTTTAAGGAATCGTTCCACATTTTGGGAAACACACTTATTAGTTAGACGAATATGATGAAGACTCTCTTGTCTGTATGGTAAATATGAAGTAGCCGGTTTAGCTTTGCTTAATGACTAGAAACAGCTAGCTTGACTCTGTTCGAATGTATGTGTTCAAAAAGTTTAAGTTTTAATTTGCTTGCTTTAGAGGGGCTGGTAGGCAGATTGTTATGCCTCTGGACAGAGCCTGGCTAGCTGTTTCCAGTCTTTATGCTAAGCTAAGCTAACTGACTGCTAGCTTTAATCTTCATCTCACGTCTCCAAGAGCATCAATGTTAAGAACGAGATCTACTGTAATTTGATATGATTGTTTGTTACAGAGAAAACAGACTCAAATGAAGGCGTGCATCTTGCAGGAATTATTTCTTATAGTTAATAATGACAATAATAAGCTTTATAAAGATTTTCTTTTTATAGAAATTGCTGCTAAGAGTGCTTCACAGAGTAAGACAACAGTGTGGATAGACAAGAGGATTATCACTAGTTGTCATCCAACTAATGATTGTTCTAATTAATCTGCTGACTGTTTTATCATTTGATCCATAAAATCACAGGAAGTTGGAAAAAATCTCCATCCCAGTTTCCTAAAACCTGCAATAACCTCTTCAAATGTTTTGTTTTGTCTGAGCCAACAACCCAGCCCCACCCCCCCAAAAAAATAAACTGGACTATTGGCACATTTTAGCTTGATAAATGACTTAAAGGATGATTTGATTACCAATTGTCCACTCATTTTCTATTGACAAACTAATAGATTAATTGACTAATGGTTTCAGCTCACATAAAATATGCTAATACACAGACAATGAAAAAACAGGGGGTTGGTAAAGAAGGTTGTAAGAAAAAGGGTTCTTTATGGAAACAAATGCATTGTGTGTCGTAATAGTCAGAGACATCATTACTAACAAAATAGAAACAGAGTGCTTTTTACACACCTGACAATGGTCCTAATCCTCTTCTAAAACAACACCCCCACCCCGCGTACTGGATACAACCCCTCAGGGAGCGCGGCTTTATTGGCTCAGAGGGGTTGAGTTCATTTGTTCATGTGCTGCTCAGTTTAAGTGCTCCTCCCTAATCCTAAATCCTTTAATTGTCAACAAAGACAGATAGGCTCACCGAAGTGACTCTGAAGGATTCAGTTATGTTGCTTTGATTAACTTTTGATTAAATCTGGTTTTTGCACATGTACAAAATTTGCTCACACAAAAGACACATTTATGTAATCTGAGTGTGGTGTTAGTTGACATTAATCTTTATCTTTTAGTATCCTCATGAGCAGCAAGTCAATCCGTGTTTTGGAGCGGATACGTGGAAATGCTTTCAAAAACTGCTTCTTAATCGAGGGAAAGGCTGCGTGCCCCCTTAAGGGTTACTAAAGTGATTAACTGACTTCAGAGGGTAGAATTGAATTTAAAACATGACCTCTGAGAGTACATTATCATCCAGGAACAAATGGCTCTATATAGCTTTCGTTCAGTCTCCTCTGATAGGAAGGTAGAGAGATCACTAAGTGTTCCTAAATCAGCTTTTTATTGACTTAGAACGTAGTGGCTTTGGCACATAATCAGTTTTTATTTGTCGTATACCTCAAATTAATCTTGAACCATCAGTCTATTTGACAAATTGTTTAAATTAAAGTTAAAAAATCAGATAGGAAATAGAATTCCAAGGATCAACTTGTATTAGAGTGATGTTTTATGTGGTGGGGATGCTTTTATATGATCAAGTGTCTTACTGAAAGATGTACTTGTGTATGATTAGCTAAGTTAGCTATGAGCTAACCTAGGTATTCCTCTTCCTGCAGCTCTAACTTACACAATGTGATGTTAGAATGATTTTTTTGGTCAAATCATTAGTTTTTACTGATTTACAGAATGACTTAGCTTTTATATTTCCAAACTGTCGCTGGTCCTTGTCTGAACTGACTGGAAACTGGAGGAGGGAGGGGGACAATGTGTAAAAACATATAAAACCAAAAGCTGTACATTCTTGTTATCTAAATATGGCGAGCAGCAGTTATATTCCCATTAGCATACTGTAGTGATTTCCAAAATACCTTTCAGATCGATCTTCTACGGTAAGGCACTGTTGAAAATACAGTATTAATGCTGTAAAAACAATATAATGTATCATTTGAAGGTGAAATCAATACCTTATGAACAGATTTAGATAAAATAAAATAGACAGCTGGGGGTCAAGGAATAAATTGATTTGATTTAGATAATGAACAGGATGTTGACTTTTCTTTTTGTTCGACATTGGCAGAAGTTTGTCCTCTCCCACTGTGCTCCGCTTCGCCCCATGATCTTGTCTTGCAGTGATTATTTTAGGGCTGCGCGATTAATTGAAATATTATTGAATACAGAATATGGCCAAGTGCAATATGCAAATCACAGAAGCTGCAAAAGCTTTTTGATAAAGGTAAAATGTGTCAGCGTTATAATGAAGCACTGTGGTGCTCTAGAGATGCCAATACCTACAAATCATGTTCTCCAGATTTAAGAGAACATATTTTGTTTGGTACAGTCCCCGAAAATTCATTGAGAATGAAAATTTCAGTGAAAATTGTGATGAAAAAAAAATAATTCCTACTCTTCGTAAATCATATTGCAATTGCAGTATGTAAAAATAATTGCAATATTATTTTCATACCATATCGTGCAGTGCTACAATGTTCTTTATTTCTTTCATGGCTCATTGGCTATGGTTGGATGAACTTCTTTATGCACCACTGTCATGACACAACATGACATTTACAAGAGTGCATGGGTGCACTTTGATGTTCATTACATAACGTCTTTTTCCAGATGCTACAGGGCATAGTGATGGTATAAGGCACGTATAGGCGTACTGTCATACTCTAAGCATCTTGCACAACACTGAGGAATAAGTGCTTTATGGCTAATAAAAATATGTAATCTAAGAAGTGCATGAGAAAATGAAAGAAAGGACTAGAAACTGATACTGAGGATTCAAATTGAGCCAAAGTTATATTTAATGTATTATTAAGTGATAAATGCACCAGAGATTATGTTGATGGTTTTTAATAAGTAAGTGTTTAAGTTTCATGATTTCACAGTTTTTACAATAAATATAATAATGACTCTCCTGGTATTCTCAACTCTTTGTGATCAATGAACCCTTCTTACATTTGCATGTTAGGACTAATGAGGACGAAATATCAAACAAATTCTCATCCACTTTGTTCTTTGTCCTCACAGCCTGGAGACAAGTGATGTCAGTGGGGTGGATTTTTGGGATGGTGGGGGCACTTTGCCTTTATTAGACTGCACATTAATGAGAGACAAAGATAGGAAATATTAGAGGAGAGCAAGGGAAATAACATCAAATATTCTCAGTCAGAATCAAACTGGGGACGTTTCAGTTGCATTATGCATCTTAGACCACTGACTTTTATTTAAATAACTGTTTGAGACCCAAAGAAGTGATATTTCACATTAGCCAGCTGCTTAACATGTAGGCAGCAGGCTACATGCAAGATTGTGTTCACTGAGCTGTTTGATGAAAAAGACTGGAACAAGACACTTGACACAAAATCTCAGTATGTATCCAGAGAATCAGCTGTGAATGTCAACTGTTGAGTTACAGCACGTTACCTCACACACACTTGGGATATGGCGTCCAGTGATAATGTTGATAAAGTTTGCTTTATCCAGTTATAACACCACTACTGTTTTTATGATGCTACAGTCTGCTACAGTAACTGCTACGACTGACCTGTTCTTGTATTGTCTTTATTTTTACAGAAATATCATCAGTGCATGGCTGGACTGCTCGTCCCACCCTATGGTGTGATGGAAAGTGGTTGTAGTGCTGACAGTAAGTAACGCTCAATTGCTGTTCATCTGAGTGGTTTAGACTCAGAGATCACACATTTTATCAGTTTCATTTCACAGTTTATTGACATTCTCATGGTAAAGTATTCCTTGAACTTTGAATTAAATTTGATTGTAACAGGATCTGACAACATTTGACAGTAAAATATCACAGTGCAGGTGCTCCTAAATGTACAAATGTTGCAGTCGGTGCACATGATTTGATAGTGTTCAGTGGTTTACTTTCAGCTGCTTTCATATTAGTTACTCAAGATATAAATCTACAGACAAGAAAAGGCTCAACTGAAATTATGAAATGATAAACTTAATGCATTTTAAAGATGGTATGCAGGTACTCGTATATTGTTTCTGATCTGAACTCATAACACAGTAAATGGGTTCACTTTACTTAACTATAAATATTCCCAGAAGTAACTTTCATAATGAGATTTCACAATTTATAGGTAGTGTAATATAACGTAGATTCTTATTTCGTACAATATGTAACAATATTTCTGTCTGCCTAACTCCATTACTGTCCGACCCGCCTTTATCCTCTTGTGATAAAGTCTGGTACTTTTATTATGCTTTTCTGTTGCAAGTTAACTCAATATTGACTTAGCTTTGCTCAAACAGAACACTTAACTTGCTTCAAAGTCATATACCATAAAAATGATGAACAGCACTGAGAAAATCCAGAGAGTCATATCGGCTTACTGGCAATGAGTTCTCTGTATATTGTCCTGTATTTTTTAAAGACTTCATAAATAATAGACATATTTTAAACAACATGTTTCTCTATTTTATGTTCCAATCACAGTTTTTAAAGAACTTATAATCTCAAACACGGACTGAAATGTTGAGTTGACTAACTTCTGCAGCCTTTTTTGCTGTGTTTAAAAGTTGATGTGTATTCAGTATTCATCACTGTTACATACTGTGGAGCAGCACTGTAAGAGTAGGGCTCTGGGTGTTTCTGCAGGATACAGTACAGTACTTCTGGGATTTACAGTATGCACTCTATGCATGAGTACACCAACAGAGAAATCACACAAGCGTCAAGCAGCTGGAGGCTGATGCACTCTCCTGTACAGTACATCCACAGTAGCTTAGTGGTTTTGTAACTGTAGCAGCTAAGTCGAATGAATTAAACATGTTTTAAATAGTTTTCTTAGTCACAAGAGCACAGTGCTTTTACAGTACAGCACTTTGGTGTTAACAGGTGGAGCTTTTAAAGGCAGCAGTACAACTTCATCTGAGCACCTTTAAAAGCACAAACACGCTTGTTTTTTAACAAATTATTCAATGAATTTAAACACTTTGCTCTCTGCTCTCTCATTTGACCTTTTAGCAACAAGTCAAATTTTAGACTTTTGTAACTTGTGTCTAATCTTGGACTAATCTCTCATACTGCAAACTGTATACTTGATTCCTATTGATGTGATTCAATTGATGTGACACTTGAATGAGTGGCGTGATGTCACATGGACCAGCATGGCAGCATCACAAATAAAATGATGGACAGCTGTGTTAACTTCTCAGAAAAGCAATAAACAAGCACATATTATATGCAGACTCGCAGCATATAAATAGAAATGCACCAAAATGAGACTCTTCTTTAAAGTGGCTATAATCGACATTCTTATAATGACAGTGTACTAAATGTGAAAGGGGAACCTAAAGAGAATAATCACCTGAATCTGCAGCTTTAAAACAAGTTAAAGCTCATTGTCAGAATTTTACTGTTTTGGTTCACTCTCACTACCTTTATAGTGTCATTTTCAACAGAGAAGTTCTAGAAACCCACTGTACACTACCTGCTTAGTACCAAAAAGACACAATTAGCAACAAGCTGGTGAACATAGTGGAGCTTATATCAGCAAAAGATCCAGATTTTTCCCTCAGGAGTTGGTAGTGACAGAGAGTGAATATTGGCCAGAAACCAAACTGCAAACAGAGATAATCTTGCCCCGTAAGAGCTGGATGTGTAAATATGCAACTCATGGCTAACAAGAAAGGACTTTAAAGGTGTCAATGTGGTCTTTCCTTTCTCCTACTAAAGCTAACATTAGATTTACATTACAATATACACAATATGTAAATAACGAAACACATTGTTATTGATTTCCAAATGACTGCAGTGTTCACAGATGTTTCTAATGTATTCAAATCTCTACTCTAACCCTAATCGTGATCTCATTACTGACTGTGTTGGCCTAAAACACATATCCATCAATTTTGTAGTTAACTCACATTTGTATCATGCATTGTATTTTTTTCCAACTTTTCCATTATTATTTTTCCCCGTTGGACATTGTTTGTCCAGTGGTTAGGAGGTCTAAATGTTAACACCCATTATGCAGCAGGAAGGTAACAATAGCAAAGCACATTTTCAAAAATAACCAGGAATTTAACATAGCCAGGAAAACAGATGCTTGAGTTTTATTCTTGGATGTATAGTCGCAAGCATATTGTTACACTTCTAGCGATGTTCCACTTTCTATGTATTGTGTGGATTCTGTATCTGTTTTCGTGGTATCAGCAGTCTGAGAAGCACGTCTAAGAATAGCCGAGTTTTTCCCTGCAGATACAGTTGTGACTGAGCAGCTCTGACTGATTGTGCTATTTGTCCTGGAGGGGAACTGTACCAGCGTAAACACTGAGAAATAACCACACCCTAAAAACCATCTGCAGGACTGTCACAGAGGAAAAATGGGAAGAAATAATTTCTCACTGATTTACATTTTCTTTAAATGGTAAATGGACTGTACTCGTGTTGTGCCTTTTTAGTTTTCCGACCACTCAAAGCGCTTTTAAATAATGCCCCAAAGCTGGAATAGCATAATTGGGAATTTGGACTGGAAAGCTGAGACACATACTTGATGCCTCCCCTGCATAAGTCAGTGCCCCTCTTGTGCCCCCCCAAAAAAGTCTGGATACGCCCCTGAACACATGAAAGCCTGAATTATTTATTATGTCAGAACAATAATTGAAAATTAAATAGGATAGTCATTGAAAGGAGATATAGTGGAAATAAAATGAATAAGTAAACAGAAATATAATGGCTACTGATAAAGTTGTGGGTACATTTTCTGGGTCGTGATGATGACAGAAATTAGTGGCATGTTTGTTTGATTGGAAAAGCAAACAAAACAAACAATAAAAAGTAGAATAAAATAAGACATTTGGCTCACATGATCTGACATTTGAACCAGAGATAATTGATCTAAAGTTTCAAACAGCTGATCTGCTGTAGAATCTGATTATTTTGGATAAAGATATGAGAGGAGAATTAACAAAGCTTAAGGACTCCCTTGATTTCAGCCACATCCTGTTCAAGAATATGCAAAAAGCACATTAAAAAATAGTGTAAACATTGTTAAGTATTTTATAATGTTACTGGGAAATACAATGTAAATGAATTTGAAGTAAGGACTTTTTATGGCAAGTTACATGCAGCTTGTTGTTTATCTGTTTGCTACAGGAATCTTTACTTGCTGGCAAACATTGCTCAGTACTGTCTCTGCTGTATTGTTAATTGCTCAGTACATTTTTTTCTCAACACATGGACCTGCAGGGGTTCTGTACTGTAAAATGTTTCTGTGGTTTGTCTGAGTGAAAGTAGGACACGTTTCTCTGTGATCTCTGTTTGTTACAGATCACAAGTTACTTCATAAATATACTCTCTGTTTTTTTTCCCACCAGGAATGCCGGACAAGGAAAACATAAGCAACAACTCATTTGTTTCAGTCTCCAAACATCAGAATAAGGTAGTTTGCCTGATACGCATGAATTATTTATGTGATGTAGTGTTGCCACATGTTATGAAAGACAGAGAGAGGCTGTGAGGGTGAGATAATGCTGGTTTATTGGTTTTTTTCCTGTCCAGCAGAGTGTTACTGTAAGTGAACAGTTTGGCAGCGAGTTAGTAGTCTATAATAACTCATTCTGTGCTTCTATTTTGCCTGACGTAACAGCATCCTTTACTGCTAAGCACCTCTCCAACAGAAGATGGAAATGAGCGTTTGTTTAAAGCTGGTCTAAATATAAGCAAGATAACTGGAGTTTTTGTCTCCATATATAACAGTTCCTGTCCCACCTTTCTCCTGGTGTCGTTTCCTGACCACCGGCTAGATAACGTGGCACTACTGCAGATTTATGTTCATGCTTCCTGCATATGTTGTTATGTAAAAAAGAACAACCCATAGCTTGCTTTACTTGTTATGTAACAAACAAACAACTTACTTTAATATATATATATAAATAATAAGTATGAAAGCTCAGCTTCTTTGGGTACTGAGTGGACACATTTTCTTGTAAATAAATGATGAACTTTAAAGGCTTCACATAAATGCATGAGTTACGGTGCTCTCTGAAGCACGCAGAATGCATTTTGAAATGTCAAAGCCCTGCAGCCCCCACCGTGGCCCCAGCAGGGACAAAAAACTGAAACACCATGTCCATACAATAATTCACCATATCTGTGTCTTATTTAAGAAGCTGAATGCGTCAGTCAAGACTCTTGTAACAGACTATTATTTTGAGGAATATAGAAAGCCATAAGTTCAATTAAAATGTTCAGCTAATAAACACATAATGTCTAATGTCTCACTAACTGAGTCATACAGTAGCAGCGAGGAAGACATCCTGTAGCCCACAGTCAGAGGAAACACACCCATTATTTGACTTGTTGTTTCTCTGATGTCTTTTATCGCCAATTTATAGACAACAAAGCTTGAATTTCACCCAATTTCTGTGCTGTTGAGTTTTGTATCATCAGAAGAGCTACAGTTTCATTGTCATCCATGATGTATTTCATTTCAATTCCTCTTATATTTTGTTTCATTTTATTTTGCAGAAGTCATTCATTGAAAGTCCAGCCAAACCCCACCTTAAATGCATTTCTCAGGTAGTAAATTCAATCACCTTCTGTATGTAGGGACCAATCATTACCTGTTTGTGTGGCAGGTACTCAGTAGGACTCTATTGTGCTGAGATTTAACTTGAATTCTACTGTGTAGGTTCCCTCTGAGAAGATCTTGCGGGCGGGGAAGATTCTCCGTAACGCCATCCTCTCCAGGGCGCCGCACATGATTAGAGACAGGAAGTACCATTTGAAGACGTACAGGTTAGTTGGCATCTTAATTCTTTGTGGAAGACTGCATTATTCAGTTCAGTTCAAAATACCAGATTTGTCCCTGAAGGGGCAATGTAAGGCATGCTTCACAGGTTCATTCACACACATAAAAACTACCTAAAAATACAAATATGATAATCTAAAAATTAAAAGAAAGAGAAGAAATCTTCAAAAATTTAATTCATTTCATAGCTGGTCAGTAGTGACCAACATGTCAAAAGCACAAAAACTGCCAAAAGTGCAAATCAAAATTTAATGGCTTCTGGAAACAACACATTTGTGACAGTATTAACTTAAAGCTGTACTAGTTCATATTCTTTATTAACCATGGATTAATTGCATTTTGTCATGTTTCAGCTCATTGTTTTGGTTTTCTGGACTTCAACTTCACTGTGTTGTAGTGTTGTTTCTAGGAGCAGCAGACAGCTGTTTTCAACAAAACTTATCTCTAAAAACACACTGCATGCTCGAGCCCTGCGCTGGAATATTTACCTAATCCTTAACGCTTTCCATTACCACCCATTACCGCGATATGTGTGCTGCTGTTGTCTTTTAAGAATACAGCTTGCTGTGCTGCCCCCAAGTGGCCAAAAAAATAATTCAATCAATTAATTGCTGTATTACACATGCCGTAAATAGAGCTATTATGCTCTATTATAATAATTAGATACATCCAAATTGCTGTCAGTGATTTTATCCACATGCGCCAGTAATAGATTTGTCATTATTTTGATCAAGATTCAATAGTTACATGTAGTTTGTCATGAGAATACAACACTAATGTTTATTTATTTGATAAAACTTTCATTATTCCAATGTTAATACAATGGTTGAACACCCTGTTAAGAGTTTAGTAAAGCAACAGAAATAAAAAAACAAGAACAGGCAGATTCAATTGACAGACAATAAGCAAGAGTCAGACAAAACATATCAAATTACTCAGCCTTGTATAAGATCTTATATAGACTTGTGTCTTTCCCAGGCAGTGTTGCGTGGGGACAGAGTTGGTTGACTGGCAAATGCAGCAGAGCTCATGCGTCCACTCTCGTATTCAGGCTGTGGGCATGTGGCAGGTGCTGTTGGAAGAGGGTGTTCTCAACCATGGTGAGACTCTGTGTGATGTCTGTGTCTGCACACGTCTAAGTGCCAAACAGAGATTTTAAATTCAAGCCCTGCTGTCTGTGTTGTGTTATGACGCAGTGGACCAGGAGCTGAGCTTCCAGGACAAGTACCTTTTCTACCGCTTCCTTGATGACGAGCAAGAGGATGCTCCTTTTCCCAGCGAGGAGGAGAGGAAGGAAAGCCAAGAGGAGCTGCAGGACACCCTGCTCCTCCTCTCGCAGATTGGACCTGACGCCCACATGAGGATGATTCTGAGGAAACAGTAAAAGCAATCATCTCTAAAGCAATATTAGATAAAGTGCATCTCTGTGATGGTGTTGTAATTTCATTTACATATTTCCTGTGTTACAGTCCATCTGAAAGAACAGCAGATGATTTGGAGATCATTTATGAAGAGCTGCTCCATATAAAGGCCTTATCGCACCTATCCACCACTGTGAGTACAGTCAGTAGAAACCACGCTCAGCTCCTCAGACTCTTGTCACATTTAAGGGCAGAGTGGCAAACGGCAACCACTTGTGCATGTGTAGTCATCTCAGCACTGATCACAAATATCTATAAATGTAAAACTGAGTGTCTTTTTTCTGGCCTCAATTTTAGTAAAATCTGTTTTACACCAGGAGAGTATTGACTAGCAGGAAAAGTTTGCATGGTTGCCCTCTTTCTGGTTGCTCCCTGTTGCTCTGCTAAGTAAAAGGAATTTGTGCTATTATTGATCTTGCTGAGTTATAAGTCTCCCTTGCTTGCACAGGTAAAGAGAGAACTGGCAGGAGTGCTGATCTTCGAGTCTCATGCCAAGGCAGGAACAGTGTGTAAGTAATGTGATAAAATAAGTCATGATGATCTTTCCTGAGGAAGTGGATGACATTTTTAAAGACAAGCTCTATAGAATTTAATTTATAAATAAATATATAATATATAATATATAAATATACCAACCAAAACTTTGTTTCTTTTCTCTCTCAGTGTTCAGTCAGGGGGAGGAGGGCACATCATGGTACATTATTCTAAAGGGCTCAGTCAATGTTGTCATCTATGGAAAAGTAGGTATTTTCCACGGTTTCTAAAAGAATTGAAAACTGATTATGTAGCTCTGACTGATTCACTGCTCAGTAACTGATTAGTACACTGTGTCGCGCAGGGGGTTGTTTGCACTCTTCATGAAGGAGACGACTTTGGAAAGCTCGCTCTCGTCAATGACGCCCCCCGCGCTGCCTCCATTGTCCTGCGAGAGGACAACTGTCACTTCCTGAGAGTAGACAAGGAGGACTTCAACCGGATTTTGAGGGTGAGTTTCTGTTAAACATCTAGTGATGCTTTTACAGTGAAAAAAAAAACAAAAAACAAACACTGTTGCCCTCTGTTGGCAAAAACCCAGAAATGCATCCATAAGAGTTATTTAATGTGTCCTTTGAGATCCAACCCTCTGCACCCATTAGCTTAGTCATCCTGCTAATACATTGGTGATGACTTGTGTTACTTCAAGCTAGAGTTAAAGGCTTAAAGGGTTAAAGGGTTAATAAGCTGTGGATGCAAACTTTATTCTGGGATCTCTGATGCCATCTTGGATTTCCTGTTGAGGCTCATATACAGCAGCAAAGATTTAAGAGTAGGAACTGGGGTGTAAATGGTTGTTATATGCTACCAGAAAGCAGAATATGCTGCTCCAGCAGGTTTGTACAGAGTGTAAAGAAGAAGAACCATGTTATAACCCCCCTTCATATACAGTTTCCACATATGTTTCTCCGTCAGTTGCTTTAAAATTGTTAAAATAACTTTATTTCACACTGTGTGACCGCATTACTAAGAGAATAATAAGAACAGTAGTAAGTGCTTTTAATCTCTAGTTTAAATAATTTGACATTGCTCATGAAATAACATTAAACATGGCCCGTGTTAAGACTTGCACTGTATTATTTGGCAATGTTGCATCGTCAGGAACTCTGTTTAAACCTCCTGCTTGCTCAAGTAGACAAGCCAACTAATCCACTCTGCTCAGTGACCGGGGCCCGGTGTCATCTCACTGCGTCTGCAGGAGGGAAAAGGCCTGATTCACAGAGCAGGGGGGTTAAGTTCAAATTTGAGGTTTACTTGAGTATTTCCATTGAATGCAACTTCATACTTGTACGTTTTACTCCACTACATTTGTCTGATAGCTTTAGTTACTTGTTACTTTTCAGATTACAATTTGCCATACCATTCCTGTTCAGTAAAAACCACGTATCTCTGAATTTGGTGATTTTTAATTTTTTTTTTTTAAGTTAAACTATTTTAAAAACTCCTAAAGGCTTAAAACAGAGCTGTTTTTATGAACTCTTATAGAATATGATGCATTGCTGTAGATTAAACTACTGAGTTCTTTTACTTTTGATACTTTTAAGTAGATATAGCTGATAATACACACTTTTACTAAAGGTTAAAAAGCTTCAAGTAAGTGGTATTTAGCTAAAGTAGTGGGTTCAGATATTCTTTCCACTACTCTTTATAACCTGCCTTTCTCATGTGGTTGTAAAAGAGTCACCTCATATCCACTCAAACAGAAATAGGCTCAGATAGAACAAAATTCAAATTTTCATTTATTTAACCAGGAAAGCGATTAAAAATCAAAGGACCAAGACAGACAGCTGCATAAAATAAGAATAAGTAAATAAAAACAGATACAAAACAGACAGTATTACAACCCTACAAACACACACACACACACACACACACACACACACACACACACACATATATATTATAACACCCTAGAGTATAAAAGAGCAGTCCAAGCCTTCCACCCAACAATATCAGTTTAAGCATCGATACCCTAACAATTCGATTTCCAGGCATTTCAGAATGAACGAATGAATCTGATTGTAGAGTTTTAAAACTTTCTGTAATGTATTCCAGTCTGAGGGTGCGGAGTACCACAACATAACTTTTCATATATCCATACAAACAGTACAGACAACATATACAGTCCCTGGACCGAATAAATACTATCCATAATGCTTCTGGAAAACAAAAGGACAGGAGCAACACGAGAATTGCTTTTTATATAAAAATATATGGGTACATACAACCTTCTAGTGTATTAAAGTATGTGTTTCCTTGTGTTGAATTTTGTCAATTTCATCACATGTCTCACCTTGCTTCCTATTAATACTGTGTATTAAAATGATAACATATGAGACACGTGTGTGTGTGTGTGTGTGTGTGTGTGTGTGTGTGTCTTTGAAGGATGTGGAGGCCAACACGGTGCGTCTGAAGGAACACGGTCAGGATGTTCTGGTGTTAGAGAAAAGTCTCAGCAGCAGTCGAACCTCCAGCCATGGAGCCTCATCATCCCACTACAAGTAAATGTACCCACAATGCACTTCACTGCAATTAACACAACAGAACTTCATTTACAGACAGGAAAGAAAAATCTTATTGAATCATTATGGGCCATGTAAAATGCTTACTGAGTATTAATAAGCAGTATATTAACACTGAATAAATGGTTTATATCACAATGTAGTTGTAATGTAGTTGTAAGCAGATATATATACAGATAATACAACCTAATTTTTTCCTAAGGAATTAATTGTGATATTTTAAGATAATTTTGCAGTCTGAAGTAATGTAGAATAACTTAACTTGATTTAATGTGTGGTCATCATCAGATCTCATCTAAATACTAAAACCAACAATGTGTTACTCCATCTTGAAATACTTTCTGACTTGCCCAAAAAAAAAGGCTGAATAATGTCCTCAAACTTTTTTTATTTGTAAATGTTACTCAAAAAGGAGTAAATTGTGTATTTGTTGGGGACTATTTTCAGGTGTGGATTAATACACATTTGGCACTCTAGTTTGACACTTGTGTGACATTGACTCAAAATCAACTACAGTGCCCACATTGGTTGTAATGAAGGAACACCTCACCCAGCTAGTCTTTGGCTACACAGACTTTGTTGGTTCACTGTCGGTTTTGGTCTTTTCAAGGGTTTTTTTGACAATAAGACAAATATAAAATACCACTAGCCTTAAAAACTCTGAAAGTTCACTGGGCTCAGTATCAGTCAGTGTGACCAGCAGATGAAATTACTTCCAGGCAGCACGAGCACAGAGTGGTCCTGTGCACTGCAGCCAGCGAGTGTTATCCTAATAGAGGCATCTGTCACTGCACCATGGTCACTGTAATACAGAGAGACACATTAATGGTAATGATGGGCCTGGCTCCTAGGGGAAAAAGAAGGCCTGGCAAGTCACAATTACTTGTTCAGGGTCGCCCTCTAATCAACTCCGCTCCTCACACATGAGAGTGTCAAGACTGTGTTCTCCCTCCTGAGTGGGGAAGACACAACATCCTCAGATACATACACCTCCCTCTTGTGATGCCGTTATCAAGTAATGAAAACAACCGAGGCTGGATTTTTGTTGATTTTCCTTTTTCAGAGAAGATGCCTCTACATTTTTTTGGCTTCTCCGACAGCTCTTAGCCCAGACTCCCCTTAATTTTCAACCGGCCAAGAACTCTGTGATTGTAAATAGGATTGTTATCAAATGAAGCAATCACAGCCAGGCGTTCAAGTAATACAAATCAGTCTAGGGCCAGAGCGGTGTCATTAAGCATTAAGAGCCAGTGTTTCTTGATTAGTGAAGGGTGTGTTTCATTCTGTGTTGCTCCAGATACAAGGTAATGTCGGGGACTCCGGAGAAGATTTTGGAGCACCTCCTCGAAATGATGCGATTGGATTCTCAATTCACAGAGTCAGGTACTGCTCCGCACGCAGCATTCAGTCTGTCAGATTAGTGCGATCTAATACAATCTATCAATATGACCATCATTTACTGTGAAGGGTTTTCGTCTATGCGGTATATTTGTTCTCTCCTCCTCTTTCTCAGCGTTTCTCCCCTCTGTCCTCTGCCTGCTGCTCTGCACTGACCTGTTTGTTCTCATCTATAATTAGCCACACATCACAGAGCTGATCTAATTACTCTCGCTTGTGTGGATACATATGGTTTTCATTTGCCTGCAGAGGTGACAGAGACAGGGCCATGTGGGTCTGATGGCTCTGGACACTCTTTGATCTGCTCTTACACTTGCTTCACATGTGTGTGACATAACCTTCTCCACCTTTTTTTGTCACAGACTCATCCTTAGATGACTTTGTGCTCACACACTGTGTCTTCATCCCGAACAGTCAACTATGTCCGGTGTTGATGGCCCAATATCCTTTCAGCACTGTGTTACCTAATGTGGTTACATGTTCCTTTCCATCCCTGTGAAACTGACCTCTACTGACATTGTTTTGATCTTTAACTGCTGTGCACCTACCATGCCCAGGCCTTGCAGGGCTCTGAGCAGGAGAAGCTCGACTACACACTTAACAACAAGCGCAGGGTGATCCGCCTGGTGATGCAGTGGGCTGCTGTGCATGGAGATCACCTGCAAGAGGAGGACGTCTCGGTGGCCTTCCTAGAGGTCAGCATATACATATGACATTATAATGAAATGTAATGCAGTATAATAATCAAGGTAAAGTCAACGTTTTTATTTGATTAGTTTTAGTTTAGTCTTTCAGTAACAGTGTGTTATGTTGGAGACCAGTGGTTCTTAAGTACCCCCTGACCAGGTCAAACATTTGCCTATATAAAGAGGTAAAATACAGCACTGCACCATCAGTGTCTGATTTATTTAAACACTTAAATGCTTAATTTCCATTTTTATGTTCTTTTGATAAGTTGTACTTATACAGTTAACAATAGCAATGAAAATAGGAATATTAAATATCAAATGTCTTTTTTTTCCTCATAAGTAAGTGTAAGTACAATTACGGTATCCACAGATAACACATTTCTCCTTATTTCCCTAAATATGAAATAAGGAGATATTTGTAAAGAAGTGAATAATGACAATCAGGTCAATAGTTTATACAAATGCATTTATGGAGGAGGGTAAAACAGGGAATAATACCCAACAATAGACACAAATATCCAACACAACTGCAATTAAATTTTGTGCTAGTCACTGATGAACTAACTTTTTATATTGGTCACACAAATAACACTATAGCTCTATATATAGACTATTGACTTTACTACAGGAACCTTAATTTACAACAGCAAACAAACTCCTGTGTCAGAGGTGACCAGTTAATAGGACACCTGCTAACCAATCAGAATAGAGATTTGCACTGTATAAAACAACACGATTTATTTCATGAAAATAACAAGTAAAGACACAGGTGGTCATCCTGTTTGTTTGGGGATTCAGAATATGAATGATCCTTATTAAAGGTTCACAACATGATGCACTGTTTTGTTAATCTAGTTTAAACATAGTGGCTGCTCTAAGCAATAAGGCCGGGTAATGAATATTGACTGCATTTACATGTTTGTTCTTGGATTTTTGGCTATAATATATAATATGATGTATAATATAAGTTATACTGAGTGAATATGTGGTGCCTGATACCGATCACTGATTGGTCACTCAAGCTAAGTACCAGCAGGAGACATTTTCCAGCAATTCACTCCAGATACATTTCTGAATTATGAAATTACTTTTTGTTTCTTTTAATAATTCATCTGAACCTTCTTTTTATTGAGAGCTTGTTGTGTTTTGCAGGAGTTTCTTGTGGCAGTATCGAATGATGCCAAAGTGATTCCAGCCCTGAAGGATCAACTAACAACACTGGAGAGAATTGTAAAGCAAAAGTAAGTTAGTGTTTTTAAGGGGTTGTGAGATGGATGAATCTTGCACATAATCAATGAGCAAACACACATAACCTTAGGCTTATTGTTTCATGTTTTAGCACCGAAGATGCCAGAATCTCACAGAAAAAGGTACGATACCGACTCTTTTCCTTTCAAATTAAAGTTTATATGTACATTTTCTTGTTTTGAGTGAAAATATGTGATATGATGCCTGAATCTGTTAAGCAGCACAAAGTCCTACTGCGGCAGTTCAGTATGGGAGATGAGAAGCTTCAGAAACGTCAGCCCATCAAGAGCAATGATGAAAGTGAGTAAAAGGACATGAATCCACATGTTTGAGTCAGTGAATGATACAAAGTTTGTCCCAGACGAAGGATCATAATTCTGTATATTGTTGCTACGTGCTGATGTTACATTTTATCTGCTGTTTGAAACTTTATTTAGCTAAATTTGTCTTTATTGAAAAAACAACAACACTCAAACTGGTGTTGTTGAAGTGTCAGTGCTATATAGTGCATTGGTTATAAGAGAGTGGATCCTTTCATAGAGAGACTATTTGGAAATTCACGCTAGACTATTTTTAGTTTATCTCTCTAATCTGTCTCCGGATGATATACTGAATTAATATGTGGTCAACGATTTGTTTGTTTTGAGTTAAGTTGCTGTCTATCTTCTACTGATAACTACTACTGAAAACTGCAAACCCAGTACTGCTTTACCACTCCTTAATTCCTTCCTGTTGACAGTCCCATATTTGTTCTGATTCACGCCTCCAGTTCTGCTCAAAGTCTACTGCTGCGACCACACCTACACAACAATCCGTGTCCCCGTGGCCGCCTCAGTCAGGGAGGTCATTGGTGCTGTGGCCGACAAGCTGGGGTCAGCGGAGGACCTGCTCCTGGTCAACCTCAGTTCGGCAGGAGGTGAGAGCGGCAGCAGCTACATGTTAATCAAATGATTGGAGACGGCACAAGGGAGGGTGCAGGGTGTTATACTAATTAATCCCCAGCCGATTTAGTGAGAAATTAGCTGCCATTTGTGGTGAGTTTGCTGACTGGGAATGGCTGCTACAGTGTAAGTGCTAAAGAATGGCCTTTGGAGCAGCTTGAGACATTGAGCACACATTGGTGCTGCTGGTGCCTTCTCCTTACTGCAGTGATTGTCTCTGATGCAGCTCTTACTTGACCTGCACTTTCCTTATCAAAGGCCAGTAAACAAATGCAGAGCTGTTGCTGCTCTCTGGCTTGGAGTTGATTATCTGGAGCTGATATACTGTATCTCCAACCAACTGAATGAACTTTGACTTTGCAAGGAAAAATCAAGGCTGCTAGCTTTCACATATTGATAATATAGCATGAAAGAGCTCTTGTAGGACAGTTTAATATTAATATGTGGTGTAATATTATAATAAAATGGTACCTTACCTTTACTCTACTACCTCAACCAATTTGTTCAGTATTTTTAGAAATTGAATATATTAATATAACAATATATATTTATTTTAAAAAGAGTCTACAGCCACGCTAATGGCTCTTTGCGGCTGTATCTGCACAGAGGAGGGACAATGCACATTAATTAAAATGAGCACTTGAGTCCATCATGTAAATGTGCCAGATTTAGGCATACAGGCTAATTTTCATCTGCAGTCCCTGACAGGATGGTGGCATATAAGACTCAAAGAAAGAAAACGTACAGAAGCACATAAGCACAGACAAATATTAAAACAATGTCATAACCATATGAGGGCAGACAAAATTACATAAGCACAGACAATAGTAACAGCAGCAGCAGCTAAATGCTAACATTACAAGGATACAAAGTTGCAGGTTAGGTACTCATGCAAACACATTTGATTGATTAGCAATAAACACAAAGCTGCAGCTAATGGGAACATCATAGTTTTGTGAGTAGTTGGAGCCTATAAATGGACAGTTGAAGTCGGAAACTTTGACCTGATGATGTACGAGAAGATGAAGTTATTGCAATTCATCCATAATCATCACGGTAAGAGAAAAAGTCAGAGAATCACAGAAGTTTGATGGATACATCACCTGGGAACCATGAGTGTCTGTACAAAAATAGTGGATAAAAACAGCAGTAGAGAATCCTCACTTTGTTATTTTCATATGATTGGGTGCGACCCTCGTAGTTTTAGAGTTCGGACCTTTTTTATCCCTTATGTGTTACGTTTTTATTCTACAGAGAAAGTCATCTTCAAGCCCAACGATGTTTCAGTGTTCTCCACACTCAGCATAAATGGACGTCTGTTTGCCTGCCGGCGGGATCAGTTGGACTCTTTGGTGGGTTAATCTCCCCCAGGAAACACACATTACACAGCACATTCTCATCATATAACAGAGGCTCCTCTGAAACCTCATGCATAGCTGTAACTTTTCATATTGTTTACTGTATTTATCTTCCATGCCTTTAGGGTCCCGCTAGCTTTTAGGCAACTTTGTAACTGTGCTGTTTTTTATATCTTTATATGTGAATCTTTTAATGTATTTTACACTACAGTATCTTGTCTTTTCTTTTGCTTCTTTTTAATATTTTAATATATTTTGCAGATCTAAGTGGATGTTTTTTTTTCTTGGTTTCTAGACCCCTTTACCTGAGCAGGAGGGTCCCTCTGCAGGGTTCCTGGCCAGCTTTGAGTTAATGAGCTCTAAGGATGTGGCTTACCACATGACTTCTTATGACTGGGAGCTTTTTCACTGTGTACATGAGGTATGACTGTGAGACAAGGTGCCATCAGCAGAACTGATTCATTATATTTTGTCTCCTTTAAAGTTGTAAAATGCTAATAGTACACCTGTTTTAATGTTAGAGCATGAATTGAAGGTAATTTGGTTAAGTTTACTTTCAATTGATCCACTCTTTGTTCACATCAGTGTTTTTCTTTGGTTTCCTACAGCTTGAACTCATCTACCACACATTCGGGAGGCAAAACGTCAAGAAAACCACAGTGAACCTGGACCTGTTCCTGAGGAGGTTCAATGAAATTCAGTTTTGGGTGATCACAGAGATCTGTCTGTGTTCTCAGCTCAGCAAGAGGGTGCAGCTTCTCAAGAAGTTCATCAAGATTGCCGCCCAGTAAGTGGACCTAGTTTGACTGGTTTGCAGTTTAATTACAACTACTCTAACTACTCTAATTTACGTTTTAATGTTTTGTGTCACAGCTGTAAGGAGTACAGGAATCTGAATGCCTTCTTTGCTATCATTATGGGAATGAGTAACCCAGCAGTGTGCAGGCTGAGTCAGACCTGGGAGGTGGGTACCTGTCCGCAGTCAAAATTAATGAATGTATCCTGACTGCAAGTTAACCTTTAGTGTCATCTGTCTTCACAGAAACTTCCCAGCAAGTTCAAGAAGTTTTACGGGGAATTTGAAAACTTGATGGTAAGTTGAAACAACTCACTGTGCGTCTTATATCTTTGAGATGTAAGGTTTTCGCTCCAAGCATACGCTGAATTGAAAATCAGCATCGTTGCACCGTCAGCTGCTCGAGTGTTGCTTTAGCAGCATCGTCCGCTGCCAGGACCATGATGGATCTGTTTAACATGGTGACGGCAGATCTCAGAACAGTGTGATTGTTTCCACAGGACCCGTCCAGGAACCACCGGGCGTACCGACTGACAGTTGCCAAGCTGGAGCCTCCCATCATTCCCTTCATGCCGCTGCTGATCAAAGGTCAGAGCCGTTTATTTGATGACAGTTTATTTTTAATTCAACATCATTATGACCTGCACGTCAGTTGTTCTGTTGTTGAATTGCTTCTTCAAAAGCTTTACAATTGGTCTTACTTCACTTACTGTGTTTCCTTGTTTTTCGTCCAGACATGACGTTCACTCACGAGGGCAACAAGACGTGTATCGACAATTTGGTCAATTTTGAGAAAATGGTGAGGCTCTGAAAGGGTGCAGATTATCGTCTAACAGTTGTACATCTTTTCTCGGCCCTTTGTTTAATAGACGATATCTGTTGTTGATTATAGCTCTTTTGTCTTTCAGCGGATGATAGCTAACACGGTGAAGATACTGAGATACTGTAGGAGCCAACCATTCAGTAAGTGTGTATCCCAACAGTTTGATCACAAATAATACTTTACAGCACTGGGTTGCACCAGTTATGTGTAAGTGCTCTCCTAAATGATGGTGTAAAGTCGACATCTAATTAGTTAGTAACTTTGTCAGCTACTAAAATTGGTTGCACCTTGGAGGTAAAGTAATGTATGGTGAGTGGCCAATAAACACATCACATAAAATAATGATGCTTTGAGGCAGAAAAACTGCTGTTTTATCATTTCCATTTATGATTTATGTAACTTACCTCTGTGGTGCAACCGCTTTTAATGCATAAATCACAACTTAGCAATAATTTACATTATAACTAGGCTAAGTTTGAGATTAAAACTGCTGTTGCAACAGGCTCCAGTATAGATTAAAACAACAAAACAAAATTTTTTATTAATCTTTCCAATCGAAACAGGTCCAGATTCACCTCTGGCCAGCAAGAATCACCCAGAAGTTCGGACCTACGTACGTCAGCTCAACGTGATCGACAACCAAAGGACGCTTACTCAGCTCTCTCATGGACTTGAGCCCCGCAGGTCTTGAAACCACTCAGGGATAGAAATGTTACACTCTGATGCTGCTTCACTACATGACATGTGCTTGTGTTCGGATGAATTTACTCCAATACAGGCAATCACATGGAGGACCTAATGACGTATCAGATAATGAGATATTGTTTCAGACGCCGTTGCCTGACTTGTTAAGCCTTTTATTACGGTAATTTGTGATATTTTAACAACAGTAATTGTTGCTGGGTGAAGTACCTCTCATATCACTGTGCTGCAGAGTTCACCATCATCCTCAAGTCAAACAAGAGCGACAGTGGAAGACATTTACAATGTTTGGGGGGATCTCATTCATCAGATTAACATTTCAGACGTAAACACTATGTGATGCCGATGCTTTAAGAATGCAAAGTCTTGATATTCCTGATATTCAGTTGTTTCGTATCTTTTGTATCAAACAATATTTATACATATTTAAGTTTGTGAGAATCTTATGTGTTGTAAACTGTAAACAAATATTTATTTTGACCTCAGCATGAAAACAATTATTATGATTGTTTGACTTTTTATTCATGTGAGCACATTTCTCTTTGGAGATACAGTAAATGTCTGAAAAACTTTTGTGTGCTTTAAGTATTAAATATTTTAGATGTATTTATACGTTGTACTGTCATTATTGTTTTGTCTTGAAAGTTAAAGTTCAATTTATACTGTACATTCTCTACAACTTGTATGTATTGTAATGTGTGATTACTTTTAAATTACCTTAAATTTATTATAGATTAAATATGCATGAAAGAATTTTGGTATTCAAAAATGTAAAGCAAGCCCTGCATTGTTTATATGTGTCAGACTGATGAAATGAAGACTGAAGACAAAGTTTTCAGGTCCTTTATTTATACAAAATGTAAAAATAGTAAAAAAAAAACTTACAAAACAAAACCCCTTAACGATATGATAAACATCATCAACAGAATCTGAACATTATGATCCTAAATGCAGAATCTGTGGTAGCTCTGTATTGGATGGCACTAACTTGTGACCAGCGAGTGTATTTTGTCTATGAAATCTTAATATGTAAAGTCAGCAGCGGAGGAAAAAGTAGCTACAATATTTACATTTCTAAATAAAATGAAAACGAGTATAATGTAACATAATATGTAAATAGGACTTCTCAAGTAAACACCTCAAAATTGCACGTGAGTACTTGACTAAAAGTAACTAACGTCCCACCACTGATGGTTTAACATGAATGAGCTACACTGGCATTTGTGCAGCAGCAAAACACAAGGTAATTGAAAGGGCTTTATAATCATAATATTAAAGTAATGATATTACTTTCCCCAGTAACTACTAGTGTAACTAATGAATACAATGATACATTTCAGTAATAATATTACAGTTCCCCTTCCCCAAAAAATAACTAGTTACAATATTACTTTTGTGTTGAAATCCAACTATCCAATCACATCCTTGGATTAAATTTGTAATCTTGGAGGAAACAAGTTTGGAAGAAACTTTTATATTCAGCGTCTGGAAATATTCATATTACTAATTTTGTGGAGAAGCAGAAAGGTAATACAAATAGTGGTGTAACTAATTACTATTGGCAGGGTGTACTAAGTAAGTAATACAATTCCTTTGGAAAGAGTATTGAGTAATAAATTACATGTTTTAAGTAACTAGTTCATAATGCATTAAAATGAATTGACCATGTTTACATTAGAGGGAAATTAAATCAAATACAAAAAGAAGAGGTTTTTCTAATAGATCAATTTCCAGAACATTTAAGGGACCTATAAAATATTTAATTGGGGAGCCACACACGGAGCACACCGTCCCAGGACGTGTGTTAACAACAACATTGAAGGACCCCTGAGTCTGTTGTGCCAGGGTCCAGCGGGGGGCGCTGTTGCAGTCAGGATGCTGGCTGTACAGAGTGTAAAGAGTCCAGTCTGCTGCGGGAAGAAGTTGTGCAACCAGTAAAACCACCGAGGAGTGAGTGGAGAAATCCACAGACGTCACATGAGATTTCCCGGAACTCTGACACATTTGTTTCTGAAAGTTGATCCGCTGCACCGCCTGCGAGCTGCTGGAGCCTTAAACTTCACACTTTAATGCCGGTATGTACTGTGTGTCTGTAACGCCAGAGACTGAGGGTAGGAGTCAGATACTGGATTCACATGGCGGCTCGCAGTCATCCATGTGAATGTGAACAGTTAAGTCCTAATGGTAGGCCGGAGAGTGCGAGGATGCGTACTGATAATAATGACTATAATGGACAGTAGATATGCTGTTTGTGCAGGTTTACTGTGGTTGTTCGGGCTGCTGAGTGTGATACATAATACACTTTATATCAAGGGCTGTTGTAAAAGTGTTATTATGACAGGTACAGTCATAATAATAATAATAATAATAATAATAATAGTGAAAGTCACATCTTATTCTTCATTGTTGGTGCCGCAATGTTTGCAGTGCATCATGTCTTTATGAAGCCATTCTGCCATGCAAATTCCCCCAATAATCTAAGCCAGTGGTCTTTAAACTAGGGGACCAACAGGGTCCTTGATTGGGTCTGTGAAGGACTCATGAAATCTAAAGGTGAGAAAATACTGGAGGGGATTATTTAAGACAAAATCCTCTCAAATTGGAGATTCTTGATCTAATGTGGATCTGTTGTGGAGGTCTTGACATGAACAAAGTCAGGTCAGAGCACGACCAAATATCTCAGATCACTGATTACCAAGTAAGATTGGTATAATAACATCTGGATGTCTCTGTGAGTAAACACCGCCCGGCTGCCGGCTGTTAGGATGTGACATGGAAGCTGACAGGTCACCTTACTATCGGCTAGCTTGGTGTGATTTTAGTTTTCATTTATCTTTGATTACAGTAACTACCTGCGGTTTGACGTATAGCTATCAGGGTGTTATTGTTGCAGTGCTTGCAGCGGTGTTTGCTATGAGGAGAGAGCTGGCAGGAGGGAGAGCAGGAGTGCTACCATATCCCAGTAACCCTGGCCTCTTGAGTGGACGGACAATACTGAGGGCTGAACCACTGAGCAGATTGCTGTGAGGCTAAGTATAGCATGAATACAAGTAAATCAGCAGAAAGCAATGGCTCCCCTTTGTGACAATAGAGGCATTTCCCGCTGAGAGGGATAGCAATCCCAATGAAGACCCAGGTAACAGCCTTTTAAAAGCCGTAATTGCTCAGCCGTAAATGGAAAACCTATGAACAATAACAGAGCTACAATTTCCTGTAATGATGGGATTATTTCTTTACAAGACGCTTTTAAGCTGTTACGGTCAAACAAAAGGATATGATAATCAATCTGTGTCCACTACAGCTTGGAAACATTACATTTCTAAGACTGGCTCACACAAGTGCTGCATGTATGGCCTTTGCACAGGCAGGAAGAGCTCGATTTCTAGTGGCGAAGACAAGTCAAAGACAGTTTATCATCAAAATGTTATTTGCTCTCACTGCTTGTGGCCTTACTTGTACTGAACACTGTAGACCGTGCTGGAATAGTCTGTGACATTGGCTGCATGATCGCAGCATACCAGGCATGCCATCGTCCTTATACAAGCAGGAGTCTGGACCCTGAGCTCATTGCTTACTGGTACTGATGATGAAGAGTGTGTGTGTGTGTGTGTGTGTGGAGCAGAGAACGAGACGAGAGGATGGTCAGTAAATCACAGCACTAAAACCCAGGGATATCACACTGACACTACATGCAGAATCAGCCAATGACAAAGCGGTCCCTTTCAGGTCATGTGGCTGTCTCATCTAACCCGCAGTCTCACTCTCAAATACTGTGTTTCAGACCGAAGCTGCTCTTTCAAGTGTTTTGCACAGCGGGAGCAAGTTTGTTTTAGCCCAGCGGACTTTGTTGAGTGAACCAGACTTCCTTCCCTCCTTGTGATCCCCCACAGAATCTGAGGCTGGTGCTGAGTGTCATTATGAGATGTTGTCTCCAAGCGCCTCCTTCGTGCAAATCAAGTTTGATGACATCCACTTCTACGAGAACTGTGGCGGCGGCAGCTTTGGAAGTGTGTACCGAGCCAGGTGGATCTCCAAGGACAAAGAGGTGGCAGTGAAAAAACTGCTCAAGATTGAAAACGAGGTAGGAGTCATAATTGCCTGAGCTTTTCATATACTTTTTAATTGTCAGTATAGTAATCATTTTAATTGCTACCCCATTTAGAGGTATGTGGCGACTTCTGTACCCATCACTCATGGTCATTATACTCCCCCACTCGTAGAAAATGTGCTGCAAAAGAAACATTATTGCCAAATGAAAGAATGCCGTTGGCTCTTGAAATCCCTTTGAAAGCTCAGGCTCATTGTCTTAAAGACAAAAAAAGAATTATCTTTGAAATCTTTTCAGTGAAATTGTATTACATTTGTTGGCCTGTGATAAGATGTTCAGGAAATTATTCATCGTTTCTTTTATGAAATTGTAAAAAGATCACAGATATCCATTCAACTTCACTCAAGTGTTGGAGAGATGATTGTTCAGTGAAAATAATAATGTAATCCTTTCACACTGAAGCAATTGTTCATTTAATTATAGTGTTTGGCTACAATTAAATGAATTGGTTTTGTCAGGTTTCTGTTCATTCTAGGAATGGTTTCACAGTGATCTTTCTATATTAATATATATATATGTGTATATAAATATATGCTCTTGCTCCTTTATTTTTAGCCTTGCTAGCAGCGTAGCTCTAGAGATGGTAATGTCTGTCTGTCTGTCTGTCTGTCTGTCTGTCTGTCAGACGGTCCACCGCTTTGTTCCAGACTGAAATATCTCAGCAGCTATGTCGTGGATTAAAATCTTATTCAGACATTCGTACTTTGTGTTTAGTTTAGTGCTAATTACCAAACGCTAACATGCTAAACTCGGACAGTGAACATTATTATTATTATTATTATTATTATTATTATTATTATTATTATTATACCTCGTTAGCATCAGCATGTAAGCATTGTCACTGTGAGCATGTTGGCATTCGGCTATTAGCATTTAGCCTGTTTTATTGTTACACTGATATAATGGTTTTAATTTGTGGCAGCCTCCATTACGATGAGAAGGTACAGTTTCTCTTTGTGTTTTTGCTGCTTAGGCTGAAATCCTCAGTGTCCTCAGCCACCGAAACATCATCCAGTTTTATGGTGCGATCGTTGAGGCTCCCAACTATGGAATAGTCACTGGTAAGATATATACAGTACGTCTCATAATAATAATGCGTGTACAACAGAGCAGCGGCTGAATCTGTTTGCACCAGTTGCAGTTTGCTCAACACTGAATGCTGCAGAGGTTTCTATGGAAGCATTAGTGAATGCTAGAGAGTTCAGGAAGTGCACACATTGATACAGTAGTTGTTTGCCCCTGTTTGTTTTTGTGTCGAGGTTGGAGACTGAGAAGAATAAAGCGAATGTAGCAAGGGGCCCTGCACAAACTTTCATTGGACAGGAGTCTAAAGGTCGTCCTGGGATGTCATTTTACTTCAGTTCTTACTTCTGTTGCCGGGTTTTGTGTTTCTTCCTGGAAAAGCGCTGATCTCCTCTCTCTATTCTGTAATGAAGATTATTAACTGGATTATTTTGTTGCCCTTTTCTTAATTGGCCCTTTTTTTCCCTCTTTGCATCGTTTTGATTTGAGTGTTTGGTGTGTTTTGCTTTTCGCTGCAGTGATGACGCCCTGAATCACAGGTTAATGATAATTAACTACACAGGTACCATATATTATATGTAATTAGGGCTGCAACTAACAATTGCTTACAATTAATCTTTCTTATTATTTTTTAATAATTGATTAATTGTTTGTAAAATGCCAGAAAATAGTGGCCAGGATGACATCTTACAATCCCTGAAAACCCAAAGATATTCAATTGAAATTACAATATAAAGAGTTTGAGCATTTAACTTGACTGGTGCATTTAAAAGACTAATTGTTGGCCATTAATTTCATTTTCAACACTACATATAATTGAAAAGCAAAACAAAATAGAGTCTTTTCATTAAAACAACAGGCAGCCCTATGAGCAGCAGTGAACTACAAATAGCTCAGCGTACATGCAGATAGGAAGCTGTGTGACAGGCTCTTAACAGGTTTACTCACTCTACATCAAAGGTCGGACTTCTGAGCCTCTTTATATGAGAAATATAATTTCTGTTTGACAGGGCCGTTATTAAAAGGTCGGTGACATTCAGGGATTACCGCATGTTTGGGACACCTAGTGACTCCCCACAGGTCATATACATTCAATGTGTCGTCCATTCGCTCTCCTTCCAGGAAAAACACGCTGTCAGTGAGAATTGTGGCAGAAACCGACTCACATCACCTCCTTTCATCGTGTGGACAATACATCCCACAGTGCGGCTTAAACACAAACAAGATGTTCTTTGTTCCATTGGTCAACAAAACTGATAAATACAAGCCCATAGTTCACATTTGTTCTCACTAAATCTAATGTGTTTACGGTTATCTAATACAATAAACTGTTGTGTTGTTACATTACATTACATTTATTGACAGAATCTTTTACACTAAGAGTAGTACTTCTCTTGCTTGAAAACATGGCTCGTCTGTTTGATGTGTGCTGTCTGGAGGGTGAAAGGTGAATGATAAACACACAGACATCGTGGCTCTGTTTTTGTTTTGTTTTTCTTCTTTTTTTTTTTTTTTTTACCTCTACAGAGATGTAATAGAAACAGCCCTATTTGTTCAGCAGTTTGTCTGTATTATCAGCCGCCTCTAGAGTGCAAGTGAAAGTACACACTGTCAAATCTTAGAATCGTAATATTAGAGTTAGTTAGCAGTATATTAGAATATATTGTAGTTAACTTATATTACTTTAACACAGAGTTTATAGAACATTTATGCAGACGCTTATGGTTTGTTGTGTTTCCTGCAGCTTTCAGGTTGACAATAGGGTTGAGGAGTGTTCTTTAAAAAAGGAAGTGCTCAAATTCCAAGTATACAGTAAATAAAAACAACAATAGCAAATGAAAGGCAGGTTAATATTTATTATTATTGGGAAATCTGATATGCAGCTACTCTTAAAATGACCACACAAATAAGACAACAAGTTAGGAGATGTACGACAGTAATAAACAATAAAAAGAATAAACCAATAAAAATAACAATAAGAAGCATAATATGAGGTGGTATAAATTGTGCTGTGTGTGTATGATATATAATAATATATATCTCTAATACTACAGTGTAGTAACAAAATACTGTTATACTAAAGACAAAATAGTAAAAAAAACCATCATCAAATGTTTCCTGTGTGACTCGTCCATAATTGGCTCGAGTCATCTCAGGTCAGTTCTGTGATCTCAGTGAGTTCGACCTGCACATGAGATTTATGTTGTTTGTTTCCGTCACCATGCTGAAATAATTGAGAAATGGAGAGTGGTAGGAGTTATTCTTTTAGACTTTTCCTGTAATGTTGCAATTAAATACTATGAAACCTCTCCTTGTTTGGCAACAGCTTCCTCTACAGATTTTGCCATCTTACATTCACACAGCACCATGTGCTGTAGCTTCATATCCTCTTTCTCTGCTTTGTAGTTAAATTACTTGGTTTCACTTTACATGTGACCATATAAAGATTATAGAGTGAAAGGTTTTGTATTTCTGCATTTTCTTATCCTGTGAATGAGCCAACATGGCTGAAACAGGGTTTTCTTCTTTAGGAAGAAGGTTGAGAAGACCCCCATGTAACATCTGTACTTGGTGTTGGCACTTGTGTTAAATTTTATGCAACAATAATTTCTATCTAATAACTGTGTGAAGTCAAGACCTGTACAAAAAGAAGCAGAGACCGTCAACAGTGAAGTGAAAGCATTCGATTGACTTGCAGAATTGCATCTGCAGGAGGAAAACTCGTGGCACCTTATCAGCCACTGTAGTATTTTAAGAAGGTTTTGTTGTCAAGGAGCTGGTTGGTGTCTCTGTTTATCAAAGCAGAATCTAATTAGCACCAGATACAGGAAAAAAGGTTTATGGCCAACCTGAACATGCCATGTCCACATTCATCAGCTCTGTTATAAATTTCCTCCATCTGTTGACATACTGTACAGCATCAGGCTGGGCAGTTCCCTCTCTCTGACAGCCAGTATCCAACTCTATCGCTGCTTACCTGCATGAGTTTAACAATATCTGCTGTCACTCAGCAGCCTCATAACCTAATGAATTAATTGTTTGTTTTGGGATAAAGGTACGTTTACCTGTGACATACACTGCGAGTTTGTTGTTTCACTGATTAAACCTCCATATTAGGCTCAATCACTGCGAGGGAGTGGATGATGCTAAAATGAAAGCACAACAGAGCAACAGGCAGTTATATTATGTATGGAATGTGGTTGAACGTAGTAAAGTGCAAAGTGCAGAAGCAGACAGGTCTTCACGTGCACACACAGGTGAAGTAAGCTGAGTTTATTTGTAGCTGCATGCTATTTAAGGTACACGTTTGCACGTTTGCTGTCAGCCAGTAAAAAAAAGCTTTGCAAGAAAATTCAGACTCATAATAATAAAAACCATTGGTATATTTTATGATTGTTAATTAGACTGCTGTCTTGGTGCCTGTGCATGTTTACATTACTGTGTTGGAACATAATTGGGTTATTATGCACAAACAGAGGTTTCCTGCTGTTCTAGCTGGTATGATAGTGCTTGTTTATCTTTATTCAAGCACTTTACCTCACAGTATAGCTGACAGATAGCAAAAAATGTTGATTTTCCTGTTCTACATGCTTTATCGAAGCTTTTGTCTCCATGTCTTTGACAGTCTTTTGAGGGGGATTTTGCAAAAGGTTAATTGGTTGTCAGGACCTATGAGAAGTGTATAAAACTTTTGAAAACAAAGCACAAAGACTATTCCTTTGTGTTTTTGATCGATTTGATAACGTGGGCTCCTGAGGGAACAGGGTGGCTCATAATGTTCAGTTACTCTGTAGATAAATTGAACTCACCCACAGCGACAGTGACAGGAGCGATCTGTAAACAAGACGCTGTCAGTCGGCTTCCAGGAGTCGTCTGGCAGAATTTCAATTTTCAATTGTTTTCGTGTAATGCTCTCACATACTGCACTCATATGTGTAATGTAACGCCTCAAGAGAACAGTTTTGTCACTGCAAGACATTTTAACATCCCAAACTGTCAGTCATTACCCATTCCCGACTCAAATTCAAATCTCACATCTCACATCTCTCCACAGAGTATGCAAGCAGGGGATCGTTGTATGATTACCTGTCCAGTGATGAGAGTGAGGAAATGGACATGGGACAGATCATGACATGGGCTGCAGAGATTGCCAGAGGTAAATGGGATGATCTTCTTCATTATATTACTCAATTACTGCTAAATTTTTATTAATTAATGAATTGAAAAGATTTATTTTTGCATAGGAAAGTCATTGAGAGCAAGCTGTTATGTCCTGTTTACATAGCTTTACAATTATAATAACAATATGTTACACTTGGGTTGGCTGATGGTGGATGATAAAACTGAACTAAACAACTGTAGACAGTGGCACTGGTGATATTTCTAAATTAAAATGACCTGAATCACCTGAAGATACAAATAGTTATTAGTTATTAGCTAATTTTCATTCAAGGTCATCGAATACAGATGCGAGCGGTGTTCAGTTACACACTGGTCCTCTCATTTGTTATGTGTCATTATCGATGTTGACTCTGGTCACCAGTTTTTGTATTTAAGAGTATGTAGGCAGTGTAGCTGTATTTGCACATGGGAATATGAATAGGCAAGAGTTGAGGAGTCCTGATTTTGCTCGTTAGTGAATTCATAATAATGTACATTTCTACTGCTCTAGGTCTCTCTCAGCTCACTGCTACTCTACCCATATACAGTATTTCAAACAGGATGTGGTCCCTCTTGGTACATTATCAATTGAAAGATGCATTATTGTGATTTATCAAAAACCACTGCTTTATGTAGTTGTGTCTTTCTCTAAAAACGTGTCTTTATTTCCGCTTCAGGAATGCACTATTTACATTCAGAGGCCCCCATTAAGGTGATCCACAGAGACTTGAAGTCCAGGAATGGTAACTGATTTGATTTATTGCATCATTTCTTTTGTGTCCAAATCATATTAATTCATATATATTCAAATGCTACATATTCTTTAAAGTGATTACATACTTTTATTGACTTTAAGAACATTTTCTCTTTCAGTTGTTTTGGCAGCAGACAAGGTTCTCAAGGTGGGTTTTTCATTTTGTGGTTATCTCAGATATATTTTGCTGCACAATGAGCTAGCTCTGATGAGGTGATGCTGTCTGGTTATCTGAACATTTCAACTTTAATTTGAATATGAAAATAAAAAGAATATGAGCATAACATACTGGAATCTTATTTACCTACAGTATGTGGACACAAGAGGGCAGTGACTAACTTAGCATGTACAAGAAACCACTGACGGCATTACCGGTGTGCCTTACTGCACTGTCGGTTCTTGATGGATGAGACTAGTAGAAAAGAGATTAAACAAAAGCTCATGACAATATTGTTCCTTTTATTTGCAAGGGAGTTACTATATATTATAGAAAACTATTCAGTGACTCCAAACATGTTTTGAAGCCTCTTCTGTATGTATCTGAAGCATCATAGAGGAACAGTTTCTGACATGAAACTAGAGCATAGTAAGTCAAATATCATTTGTCTGTGACACTGCAGTGACGAGTCCAGGCCTACACATCTGTAGCATTTACTAACACTAGATCCACACTCTTTTTCAGTCGCACATGCTGGTTTCATTAGTGCATTTTCCATACACAGAGGAAGTGCATTCTTCTACGGATGGGGTATACCAAAATAAACATTTTGATTCAGATTAATTAGAACAATAATCTCAGTTCTGTTTTTGTCACTACAGATCTGTGATTTTGGGGCGTCCAAGTTCCTGACCCACACGACACACATGTCCTTGGTGGGCACGTTTCCCTGGATGGCTCCAGAGGTGATCCAGAGCCTGCCTGTGTCTGAGACTTGTGACACTTTCTCCTATGGTGTGGTGAGTGGAAAGAAGGAAAGGAGGGGAAAGCAGCATTAAATTCAAATTCTACAGTTTTGACACATTGCCAGGAATAACAAACAAACAAACTCAATGCAGGGCCTCCACAGATGGTTGCTACTCTCTGTACACTACTCATGTACAGTTTTACATAATATTCAAATTATTTTATCTGATGTTGTCAACATAACTATTATTATGAGGAAATATCTTATATAAGCTTCCTTTTTACATCTTTCAAAATATTGAGAGTAAGTATAAGAGTAAATATAAATATTGTTTTAAATATGCAGATAACAGTGCGCATGTTCTCCTGGAAGACCTTCGTGGTGTCACACTCGAGGCTGTTCTTTTGAAAAGTGAGAGAAATAGTTGTACCAAGAATGAGAAAGTGAGCTACAGAGAGAAGTTCAATCCATGGCTCCTTTCTCACCTCTCCACAGCAGGCCAATTGCTGCATGAAGTGGGTGTGAATGTCAGATCACCGGTTTTGAAAAGTTACAGAAATTGTTGGACACAGACCCCCCTCATTCGACTTTGGAAAGGTGTCGGGGGGTTTCTGAAGCTATTTGACCATCCGACAAGCAGCTCTGTTGGAGTACACCGGCCACTTTAGCTTGTAAAAAGTTACTTTTAGATTCTTTATATTAAGTTCCTACATTTCTTTCTGACGTTTTGTACATTGTACATTTCTGGCATTTGTTATTCAATTACAAATAGTGTACTCGAATCCAGTGTAAATATTTCAGTAAATTATATCAAAGATAAAATTGATATTGATTGACAAGCACAATTCAAGTCTCAACCTATTTATAAAAGCTTTTTTGCTTTGATTTGAAAATTTTATCTTTTTATTTTTGTCTAAAAAACAGCACAATGTATAATTTAATGAAATATGCTCAATACATTTGTATACATATACATATACATTAGTCACTTATGGCTTGTTGTTCCATCAGCCTTTCAGTTCTTTCTCTTAAGTTGACAAACGCGGTGATTTTGATCTTTCCAGAAGTTCTGAATCTTATGTGCCTTTCTTATTCTAGTGAAGTTGCTGTCTAAAGACTTTTGGAAGTAGGTTCAAAATGGAAACCATTACCAGTTACCTGTAATGAGCTCAAAAATTGCAGTTTGTATTATACAAGGGTAAATTACTGATGTAAAATCAAAGGAAAAAGTATGTAAAAATTATTTTGTCTTAAATATATGAATGATTTTACAAGCTAAACAGACAATGTTTATGATTGCAATGAGTGCTATTTATGTCAGGTACTGCAAAATGATTGCAAATTTAAGTATGCAGTTTCCCCCCTCAAACACCTTCATAAGGAGCTTATTTCTATAGTAAAACACATACATGTAATGAGAGGCAGCTGGCAAATATGGTACACATATAGAGTAGAGCCCTTGGGTGTCTGAAAAATGGCTCTCCTCCACCTTTTCATGATTTAATTTTTAAGATGTTGACGCAGGTTGTTATTTCTGACACTAACTGAAAGCACCTAAATTATAAAGGGAGTACTGTTATTGTACTTAAGAAATCATGGCAGCCTTTAATTGTTGTCGGAAATCTAAAATTAATCTTTTTGTCTCTTTCGTTTGTTGCATTTGGTCTTCAAGAAAGACAGTTTTTAAGGGTTATTTATATATGAATACACATGCTACACAGCCGTATTATAGATGTTCACTTGTATGAGTGTCATTTTACAGCCTTATAACTGTATTTGTTTACTGACCTTGGCTCTTGACTCCTGTGACAGGTGCTTTGGGAAATGCTAACCCGTGAGATTCCCTTCAAAGGCCTTGAAGGTTTACAAGTGGCCTGGCTCGTAGTGGAGAAAAATGAGGTACTCTAGTGTGTGATTACATGTTTATATAGTCTACAGAATTTCTCGACAGTCTAGTTTGGTTCATCATATATAGTTTGACATTTTGGGAAATTCTCTTATTTGCTTTTCTTGCTGAGAGTTAGATAAGAAGATTGATACATCTCTCATGTGTGTACGGTAGAAATTAAGCTACAGTCAGCAGATGGTTAGCTTAGCTTAGCACAAAATCCAGCATTGGCACAGTTGTACACAATGTGAATGGAAAGACTTAATTAGACGTAGCCAGTTAGATGTGAATACGTGAAGTCCTCTTGAGTTTCAAATGTTTTAATGTTGGCAAAAACAATTTTGCTTTTATCATAGAGGCTTTATGAATTGGCTTCACATAACAGACAGAAGTTTCTGGTGAGTTCTGGGTTCAGTCAGAGGTTTATTCTGCACAAGCGCACTCCCACTTGTTGTGATTTTACTGTATGTACGGGTAAAGGTAACATTTCTTGTCTTCCCCATGTGGTTGACAGGCAACGAGGCAATCAGTGGAGACTCAAAGATAGAGTCAGGCTAACATTTTCCCCTGTTTTCCAGTCTTATGCTAAGTTAAGCCATGGACGATGATGGCTGTTGATTCATATTTAGCATACAGAAATGAGAGTGGTATCAATCTTAATACTCAAGAGAGTAATTGACCATATATTCCTGTGAAACTATTCCTTTAAAGCTCCAGTGTGTAATACCTTGTGGCGTCTAGCGGTGTAGTTGCACCCTCCCCCAAGCATGTAGGAGACACTATAGTGGCTGCGAAATGTAAAACACAAAAGGCCCTATCTAGAGCCAGTGTTTGGTTTGTCCATTCTGGGCCACTGTAGAAACATGGGGATTCAATATGGCGGACTCCGTAGAATAGGACCTGCTCCCTGTGTAGATTAAAATGCGTAATTCTGATGTAACAAAAACACAACGATTCTACACTAATAAAACATACCTGTGAATATTATATTCCTCTTAAATGTTACTCACTGGACCTTTAAATAAGCACCAATTCATTTTAGTTAAGTTCACTAACCAGCCGTTCATCCTACAACCGGCCGACTGTGTTTCAGAGGTTAACCATCCCGAGTGGCTGTCCTGCCAGCTTTGCTGAGCTCATGAGGAACTGCTGGGCAACAGAGCCAAAAGTGAGTGATACTCTAAGTCACATTAGCATGCAAATCAACAACTTATGTATGTTTTCATTTGAATCACATACAGAGCAAATGTTTGTATGTTGATTTAGGAAAGGCCAACGTTCAAGCAGATCCTCTCTACTTTGGAGTCCATGTCTAATGACAGCCAACTTCCTCAACAGTGCAACTCTTTCCTTCACAACAAGGCTGAATGGAGGTAATGAGATCAGCCAGGCCCAGTAAATGTATTTATAACTCTCTTTTTTCACCAATATACTGCCTCAGCCTAAGGAAATGTGCAACTGTTTTCAAAGAATGATGTGGAAATGTAGCTGATGGGGGCCATGAAATACAAAAAAAAGACTTGAGATCGTGCATATAGATCTTTAATAATTACACTGATAGCTACATAAAGGCATGAAAACCTCCAAAGAATCATCCATCTGGATATACTTCCTCTCTTTACCCATAAGGCCCTAAAAATAATCACCATCTTTTTCAAGTAGAAGTGTTTAATTGGGTTGTATGAGCAGCTGGAGGTTTGGTGATGTTCAGCACAGCCTGAGTCTCAGCTGTTACTTTATTCTCTGTCTGCCTCTCTGCGGGGCTTGTCTGTGCTCTGAGGTTTTTCCTCAGAAGTTGTGCTGGTGGCATCATGTCCAGGCAGCCATCTGCAGGTGGAGCAGGTTGGAGTTAATCTGGCTGCTGGAAAACAGAAACTGAGAATGTGTGACACAGAAAGACGCATTTGTTGTAGCTCAAGAGGTTTGATAAGGAGAGACTGGTGGGTGATCAGACCAGGAGGTAGCTTCACCAGAAAGGGCACAGAGATGTTACGCTGACCTCAGAGTAGTGAGATCTGTTGGGCTTACTACTTTTTTCCTCAGTTAGCTGATTTGCATTAGCCGGGAATTAAGAGTCGTCCACACCAGCAACAATAACTACAGATATTTATTTTTAAAAATCCTCATAACTCCAGTGGAAGGTCAACACCACAACTATAACAAAGACAACAGTGTTGTACGTTATCGTTGGGATTGTTTTCAGAGTATTTTAATATACAACTTAATAAATGCTTAACGTAATATTAGGCCATTTTACCTGAGATGTAATTCTTTAGTCTTTAGTGCTGATAGGGTCTCTGAAGTGCGTAATGAAGTCCTTTTTTCTTACCAAAGTATGAATAAAATATGTCTTCAAAGGATGACAACTCTTGTAACAGAGTGCTTACAAACTCCTCTCACCTTTGGAGAACCTAATGAACCCATATCCTTCTGGTTTTCTTTTTGTTTCTTTGTGCAACGTACAGCAGCAATGTACATTGTCTTAAGCTTAATAGACACAGCATACAGTGCAGTGTTTAGTGTTAAGGTGCTGAATTTTGGCTAAAAGTTAGAGAGCACTCACATCTATATTGGGTGCACAGTGCAGGAATACAGCATTGTTACATAAATGAAAAGTCAAGATCACTGTAGTTCTTCCAATTCATCCTGAGGGGGACGTGAATGAGCACATGAACAACAACTTTATGACAGCAACAAGTGTTCAGCAATGCAGCGACAGACAGCCTCAGCTGGTTAAACCTCTGTTGAGTCCTCTCCTGCTCTCCCATCATCACTGCGTTTTTAATGTTTAGCTGCTCTTATTTAATTATCTTTTATGTTTCTGTTGTCAGACAACCTGGATGAAGTACAAAGTAAAGCAGACCAACTTGTACATTGTGCTAAGATGCTCGTTAAATGATGCTGTTCTTCTAACACGTCACATTAGTGTGCATTTGTGAACATTCTAACATGAATCTTCGTTGTAGTAACTAGGATCTACTAAAGATGATAAAACAACAAGTCAGTTACTTTAATCAGTAGCTTCCTCCGTTGACTCTAGCTTTCTGTCACCTCTAACCCTCTCCGTAATGTAAAGCTGTTATTGAGGTATATTTAAGTTGAGCTGCAGACGACCTCACGATCATTTAATAGTGATTTAAACAGCGTCTCAGCACAGTGGTACAGGTCTTATAGTTTGCATGGTTAACAGGTTACGTTAGCATTTATCAGCCACTACCAAATCACAGCTTACTGTATGCTCATTTTGTTGTCTGACAACAGAAACAGGAAAATAATGAAATAAGAAGGTGATGATGGAGAGCAGGACCTGATTGAACCGAGGTTAGACCAGCTGACTGATCCTCACAGTCATTGTTTTATGTCAGATCCAGTGTCCTAATACTTACAGACTATACTATATGTTGTTTTCACAGACAAATGTTAAACCCTAGCTCTGAGAGTTCAATTGTCAAAAGCAGCTGATATAATCCAATGGTTGCTTAGTCTTAAAACCGGTCAATTAATATCTCGTGTTGTGTGAACCACTGGTTCCTAAACTATGGTACGTGTACCAAGCTGCCTCTTGTGGATGAATCTCTGGAATATTTAAAAAAATCTAAATTAATTAATTACAAAAAAAAGAATACTATCAAAATACTACAAATATATAATGAAATTAAGCTAAGAGATGGCTCAGATTAAACTTAGAATTGAGATGAATAGGGTCGGCCTACATAGACTGTGTGGATAAAAAACCCTTGAAAAGAGAGTTTGGTAATGTACCGGGCAATATAAAATGCCAAAAGAGAAGAAAACAAATTATTTGGGAAGTTGAGCAAGAGTAGAAATCGTTTGAGGTGGGAAGCGTCAGGGTGGAGGAAATGGAGGACTGGGAGGAGTAAGGATGGGCTTTCCTGCCCAGGCTACATGTGTTTATGAACATAATGTGTGAGAACTGAGTTTTTGTTGGGCTGAAGCTCAGCATGGATTTCCACGACACACTGTGCAGCCCCACCCGCTGGGCAAAACAAACTTCCCCAGCGTGAAGTAAACATGAGACATTGTCCCGTCCTTGGCATTCAAAGCTTCAGACACAGACTAATCACCTTCTGACTGCAGGGCATTACAGAGGAGTTTTGTTTTATTTTGCTTTAGTGTCACTGCTTTCTTTCCTAGCACTCTAACTGTAATTAATTTCACTACACTGCATTGTTTACAGTATAAGGATGGTGATTTTATTTTTTTTTACTGTCAACAAATTCCAAGAAAATACCAAAACGTGGGTGGGTTAGTCTAGTCAGCGATTTTTCGTGCCCACTCGTTCATAGTGGAAATCCCAAAGTTTCCAAAATATTCACATTAAATGGAACGATGCAGCCAGAGTTTTGGCTTTGAATTGTTCCCACACATTCAGGTTGATACAGAATACATGATATATATGTGATAGGTCAGTTAACCTTAAAGCTGATTAAGGAATTAGGAAAATAAAAAGGGGAAACTGGATTCTGAGGGGTTAAAACACATCAGTGAGGTGCGGTTTTGCAGTGGACGACCTTCATTTCAACGAACACAAGCACTGTTGTTTACAGAGTCAATCCCACACACACAGTCCTGGTGCAAAAGTAGTCCCTAGAGCACCAAATGTTTTCATCTGCAGCTGAAAATATAGTCCCTAATAAATGCACTGTTTAGCACTTTAAAAATCACACATTTGTAATGTCTTAAATGCCACACAGAGAGGGACTAACACATTGTTGGTTTGGGCCTTTTCATGGGTTTTGTTGACAGAAGAATTTTAAATCAGACTAGGCTTTAACATATCTATATCTCACATTGTTCTGTTGTTGGATACTACAGGTGTGAGATTGAAGCCACACTTGAGAGACTTAAGAAGCTGGAGAGAGACCTGAGTACCAAAGAGCAGGAGCTGAAGGAACGAGAGCGGCGTCTAAAGATGTGGGAGCGCAAACTCATCGAACAGTCCAACAGCCCGGTGAGTTCCTCATCATCTCCCTCTCCACCTTGGTCCACCTTCACACTCAAGACAGCCGCCACCAACTGTCAAGTGGTCAGAGCGTTAGTGCCTCACTTTCACACTGCTGGTCACATGCGTGTTTCCTCAATCCCATTAGAAGAGGGACAAAAATCTTCCTCTGGGGTGAAGTGGAAATTGAAAAGCAGTGAAATGAAAATACAAAGTGAAGAATGAGAAGTGAAGGAAAGAGTGCATTATGAAAACATTATGGTATATGCGCAGTGTATGTGCATGTGCATGGCTGCCCAACAGTAAACGCTGTATTCCTTACTAGAATTAATACTGAATTGTGAGCGTCCAGCTTCCTGCGGTTTATGGCTCTGCTGCTGTTTGCCTGCATTGTATTATTTGCATGCAAAACACACAGCAGATCATATTCTGGTTTTCCTTGTTTTCACTTTCTGTGAACAAGATGCTGTTGTTTTCTCAAAACCGCGTGGGACTGAATGCCACAGTAGTGTACAGTAGAGATATCTTGGAGGCTGCAACAAAACACAGATTCTATAGTCTGAGTTTGAAATAGTCTACAAAACTTTTGAATCAAATACACCAGGGGTCTCAAACTCCAGTTGGCTTCTGGCCACTGCTGGCATTGTCATCTCATAGGGGGGAGAGGTACTAGAAGAAAGCACAGTATTTCTGAAAATGTACTTTTTTATTTCCATTACAAACATTAACAAAACAGGCACACAGAGCATTCATTCATTTTTATATACATTAGTTGACACTTCGCTGCACTTTGTCTGCAAAAAGTTCTATTTTTGTGAACGTACACTATCAGTGACTTGCAACATGCAATTCTTCAGAAACTGCGCTGCGGTGAATAGATTTCTTATTTTGCTTTGGCGACTAACTCACTCACCACATAACTTGCTTCAACTTACGACTTCTTTATGGTTTTATGGAAAGGACTTAGACTAACTTAGAGACCTTAGCACTCTCTGAAGCTGCATTGTTTTTTGTTTTTTCTACTTGTCATACTGTTCTGCATGTTTAGTCTAGTGAAGACACTTTTTCCTGCATATCAGGCAGGTAGCATTTCCATTGAACTCCACAAAACATTACTGCAATGTCCATCTTTCTTGAAACTGTTTCTGGTTTAGAAAGAGTCATCTTTGTTGTCTGCACTAGGCATCTTTGACCTTTCCCATTATTTTGTGCCATTCTTAGGAAAAAACAACATTGTGTTTTTATTTTAATTGTATATGAAGGGGTAGTTGAAATTGGTATGAAATAACCAAAAAAAAATGTAAAGGGGAGGGAATGTAGGGCCAGAAATGTCCCCCGGACCAGCAGTTTTGAGACCCCTGAAGTACACTAAAATCATTTCCCGTATTTCCTTTCTTTTCCCACCTTACTCTATTGTTCTACTCCCTTAACTTCCCTTTATAATCCAGTTTTCTAATTAACGTCTTGGGGTTAAAATTGTCTTATTTACACTTATTTTGTGGTTTGAAACTGATTACTTACTTCCTTTTCTTTTCTATCCTCTCCTCTTTTCTTTTACCCCCTGTGTCCCCGCTCTCCACCTGTCTCTGCCTCTCAGCTCTTCTTACCTGTGGCAAAAAAGATAAGTGCTAAGTCGTTCTATCAGTGTAAGACGGAGGAATCAAACAGTTCACAGATGTCATGTCAGATCACAACCTCCAGTAACGAGGAGGTGAAGCTGCAGTCCATGATGAAAGGCTTTGAGGACATGTTTTCCTTGGACTTTGGCCGGCCTGTCCTGCACTCGGGCATGCAGGTCAACATGCAGGCCAGGCAGAACTCCTCCATGTCGAGCTGTGTCAGAGAAGGACACAAAATCAACATGACTCTGGGCATGGGACGCTTCAATTTGTCTGATGACAGTGAATAAAGCTCGCCGACGTTCTGTGTCACCACAGCTGCATCTTTCCAACACTGTGATCTCACTTAATGCATTATTGGTGTTGTGGAAGCACTATTTCTAAACAAATTGCTTGTTAAGTCATGTTGATTATTTTGTCATTTGAACAATCTTCAATTTGTACCTTGAAAACACATCTTAGCATACTATTTCTTCTGCTTTGTTCAAGTAATATTCATGATGTGCCTTCAGAAAGAGCTCATTGAGCACAGAAACATCTTATAGAATATGTTTGTAACCCTCCACCTATGGATATTATGGATGTAATTTACTGTATGCCTAATGTACTGCATGTATAGTGCCATGCTGTGAAGAAAAGAGCCACGTGAGCCACTTGCTTAGAGAAGGCCAGGCTTTTATGATGAAGTGACATTTTGCTGACATTAAGATTGGCCAATTTGTTCTGGATGTGGTGGAGTGCAGTTGTTGAGACGCAGTCTCTTACCAGGATGAGAAAGTACATGTTTTTTCCTCTGACTGACCCAGGTTCAAAACAGCAGGAGAGGGACTTTGCTGTCTGACTGTCAGCTTCATTCTCTCATTTTACCTTTTAGAGAATGGATTCTTCCATCGGCCCAAATTAAAAATTATTAAGAAATGAAGAAATAATTAATAACAATAATATTGTGTTTGCACTTGAGGCCTCAATTAGAGTTTTTACCAGTGAAGTCACGATATTGATTTTAATATAATAGTTTCCTCCTGTAGACACATTTTACATGGAGTATCACAACATATGGTCTAACTGAATATTAGCCTCAAGACCTGCACTTTACAGTAGAGAAAATCGTATTAGCATTAGTGTTCAGTTAGGTATTATGCTCCATCCGGGGGAAGGACATGCTTCCTTGAGCATAGCCTATTAAATTGTCCCCTTCGTTTGTTATCATCAGTCAGTCTCGTGAGGATGTAATCCTCTGTATTCCTGTTTTGTTGCTTGTTAGCTTCCTTCCATGAGCTAATATTCCTATTCAGACGTTGCCCGTACTCCCCTGTGCCATCAAGAACTATACATACTAGACCAGACATAACAATTAACACAAACTCTAAACAGTATTTACATTTCCCTGTGTGAGATCCAGACACTTAAGTCATCCTGAAACATTCAGCTTCCACACTTGTTAGTCATCTCTTCTCGCTTCCACCAAAATTATTCGACTAGCAGCTTCTTGATGTGACTTATTTCCCTGAAACCTTCACTGTTTTGTCAATAAATCAGTTGATTTCAACTCTCTGACAATCTGTCTGTCTTAGATTGATTTTATTACATTAAAAAATACTGAATTATGTTGTATAACTATTATCGGCCAAACCTTTATGATAGATGACAGAACAGAGTGTGACTGATAACATTTAAATAAAATAAAAATAAAGAATGTCTTGTGATATTAACTTCATGCCGTTTTTTAACTGCTGTATTCATGGTCTGGTTACCCACCATCCACTTAGTCCACATGGGGGCAGAATTGTGTGAACTAAACCCAACTCAAAGCCTTTTTCTTCCCAGCAGAGTCCTTACTCATATCATAAACACAGAAACTCTGCCCGCATTTTGAATTTGAGATCTAGGTACCTTTGTCAACAGCATACCATGGATCTCAATGAAAGAAGCATGGCAGCACATTTGTCAAATACAATATGCTGCTTGAGAAAGTGACGTTAAGTCACTCCAGTGAGACTTTGGCAGTAGGCAGTGTTTCTGAATCTGTTTACTTCCGAACGGCAGCACTGGAGGAGGCGGAAAAGGCTGCAGGGCTGAGTGGCTTTATGAGGCGGCGGGCTGCACTGAAATGTATGGCAGCAACTGTCTATTGAGACTGGCATTCAGTTAATAATCTGAGCTGTTATCAGATGTCGTGGGAAGAAGACAGTGAATGGGGATTACTCAGTCATTTAGTCGTCTTTCCTCCAATTTTCCGTTGCATTATTTCTGTCATTACACACCACTCTCATGAGCACAATGATGAAATCTTTATTTTGGCTGGCAAGTTTCTGCCTGATTACATTTAATGAGCAATAAATGATTTATCATTCAAATAGATCACGTTAGATCAGTCAGATGGACATTTCCGTTTGATATAGACCATTAGAGGCGCAGCACAATAAGCGGAGAAGTAATGGCTGCAAAAGACATGGAAAACATGGCTATTTTCCATTTTGATAACATTTTCTTAAGATTTTTACTTTAAGATCTGTCAGTCATAAATAGACATGTTTCCTTCCCATCCATCCATATTCTGTTGCTGTTACGTCTGTTTGTCTTTTGTTTTCATGCAGTTGCTGCCCACCCTTGACATCTATACATGGACAGAGGAGCATGTGGTCAGTATCACTGTATTTACCTCATAACTAATATATTAATCTAGATTGTCACGCCACATGATTACTATTAAAACTAACATATCACCATTTTATTCCTTCAGTATTTCTGGATGCAGCAAATATTTGGCGCAGGTTTGTTCACTTTCAGAAGTTGTGCACTGTAAGATCATCCGACTTTGGCAGCTTCAGACTCTTTATTTGTTGTTTGTTTGTTTGTTTGTCTATCTCAGGGGAGGGCCCATGTGACATGCAACGGTATGCAGACCTGTTTAAAGAAAATCACATCACGGGAAAGAGGTTACTGCTGCTCACGGAAAACGACATGCGGGACATGGGGGTCAAGTCCAAAGGTCACGTCATGCACCTTAAGGCAAGTCACAGTTAACCATTACTTAAGGCAAGTCACAGTTGACCATTAACCACAACTTCTCTTTTATTTTCCTCCACACATAATTTCCACGACAAGTTCTATGTATGCTCAGTAATATTTCAAATTACAGTGAATCTCACATCTTCTCTTCTGCAGAGTGAAATTGAAAAGCTAACTAATGATTACCTCGGGTTCGTCCACTTCCCGCCTCTGTTGAAGGTATAAAGTTTCTTCTTTATCTTCAGGAAGAGTTGGGCTTGTTTTGGGGTTTCTGTGCATATTGGGAATAATACCCATTTTCTTTTCCAGGACGAGCTGGAACAGGAGGTGGAGAGAAGTAAAACTGTTAATCTGGAGCTGGTGTTTGGGTACCACTGGAAACCAGGAACGGGCAAATCTGTAAGTTTGTAGTGAAACAACGCGCACATACACATTGACTGCATCAACATATTCTGCAGCTGCATCATCCGCTCTGTGAGGACAATCACAAATAAATGTTGTACTGTATCCACTTTGATCAGGGTTGTTATTAATTGTTAACATCTTTCATACATTCGGGAATAATTGCAAATAGATGCACAGAATGGTGTTCTGCCGTGATTGAATCAGCCTCCTTGTACTGAGGCTGTTTGTACTGAGGAATCATGATGATGGCTGTTATACTGACCATTGAAGGCATCACTAGACATGCATAAAACCAGACAAATAAACATTTCATTCTCAGCCATGTACCACATCCACCTCGACTTGCTCACAGCCCTTTGTTAGGGTCTCAAACTGTGGAGAAAGGGTGGCTCTTAACTTGCTGTTTGAATTTAATCAAAAATAGCCCATTTAGCCAGAAGTCATTTTCCTTTTAAAAGGCAAACGTTATTTAATCTTTCAGCTGTTCATTGTCCCATCATAAATAGTCCTCTTTCAGTGTGTTCGGCAGGGCTGAAACGAGCCTGCTAATTGCCTCCCATTTCTTCTGACATGTGGTGGTTTAGTGGGTAGAAAACACAGCAGGGAGAAGGAAACAGGAGGCTGAGAAAATGAGAGCTAATTATTTTCCCCTGCCTGGTGTCAGGTTCCGTGTCAGCCTTGTTTTTACAAACTGGAAGGTTTTTTGCACTAAATAAAACAAACCCGCACTGCATTTTTTTTCTTCGCCCCTCTTTGCTGGCGATGTCATGGAAGCAGCTGCACTTCTCAAAGACAAAATGAGGGCCTGCGATTGTGCGGCCACCATCTGACAGCCACTGAGGGTCCCCTACTAATGAGGATATCACCGTGCAGCCAAGTGAAAGGTGCTGAATTATGTATGAGTTGTCATTAGACGCACTCGGGTCCTAGGCATCATTACCAGACATTGTTTCTGCTGGAGTGATTAGACTAGCATGGACCTGGGAGCCCCGGTGCGACCGTCCAGTGCCGACACCAGGCCAGCGCGGGGCCACTGGTGTGTTTCTGAGCCAGAGGCTTGCTGAAGCTTCCCCTTTGAGCCGTTTCCAGCCCCCGGGGACGATGCAGAAGAGGGCGAAGGCTCCTCAGACGAGTGTGTTAGTGCCACTCCTCTGATGTCTTTCTCTGTGATCACTACACAATGGATTGGCCTGTGCCATGAACCCTGTGTGGTTAAGCAGTGACCTGTGGTTTTTTTCACGGCCGGCTTTTGGGGATTGGCAGAATCATTACTGCTTCGTCAGCATTCAGTATGCAGCAGAAGAGGGCTGGGGAATTGTTCAGATTTGTGCCTCCTAGTGAGGATTTGATGTGTCCCGCACGCAAGGGAAAAACCTTCCACATTCCTGCTCCAAGAAATTCATCCTGGATCCCACAGAGAATAATAATATCAAATGTTTGACAAGGAATTTATGTCTACATAAAAATATTTTCTATTGTTGTCATTTAGTAGTTTTATGATATTCTCACTGCAATTAAGATCAGTTCTCTAAATGAGGTGTTTCATAATGCATTTACCTGCTTTAAATATTCTGTACAAATTGCATTTGATTTTATTTAAAATGTTCTGTCCCCTTTCAATTTCTTTATTCTATAATCTCTGTCCTCCCCCACAATATGAGGCTTTGTGGCCACTACCATTAAACTACCTCTAGGTTGTGCTGTTGGTTTATATTCAAGAGTAACCAAGTTCTCCACACAGAATACTGCAATTATAAACTTTTCCATACAATCAGGTGTTGTTTCTGAGTGTACCAGACCGACATTATCTCACCATTAGCTCTTTTCTTTCCAGGATTGCAAATGGAAAATGTACGTTGAACTTGATGGAGATGACGTTGCAGTAACCTACATCAAAGATGTCATCTTTAATGCCAACCGTCAGGATGTGGAAATCCTGCGAATGACTAAGGTGTCGTCAGGAACACTTTTTTTTTTTTTAAATCAGTGCATCAGTGTCTATGCTTTTAGACCTTTAAGGTTGCATTTTAGCAATAGGATTGTTGTATTATGGTCAGATTTTAGTTAATAAACTAATGTCGTTGCAATGCAGCCACCTTTTGTGATGGACAAATGGATCGTTGGAATACAGCAGGACCAGAGAGTCGACTACACGATCAATTATGAGGTGAATCACTTCAGCTGCCATTTGAGATATCAATTTGAAAACAGAACCCTGCGCAATAAGTTTGAATATTTCCGACACTAAATATCCTTATATATTCTCATCTTCTCACACTTCAGAATGATGTCAAGTCACCAAAGTGTACCAGACACAGCTGTCCAGTGTCGTGTAGTCTCGGTGGTGGACAGAACGAGATCAAGACTGTGGAGTTAGTCATCGAAACAACGCCAGTTAACATCGACTGGAACCTCAGGGACAAGTGTAACTCGGGTAATTCTTTTATTTCATCTTCATCAACAGCTTGAGCTTGAGGTTATCTCAAATATATTTAACAGTATTAAACAAAGACTTTTCTCCTATGGTATCAATGCATATCTTCTTTGTTAGATATTGATCCCACGTGGATGTACAACGTTAGGCAGAGGCAGATGATGACCCAGAAATCCCTGCCTACGACTGCTGCTCTGACTGGCTTCACTAAATCTGATGCCCGCACTCTGCCTCAGTTCCTGTCTGCTCATGAAAGCCAGGGGTTTTCTTATGCTGCAGCTGTGCGTCGCTCTCCAAACCGCAGCCATGTAGCTCCCTGGATTGACTCGCGCAGCTCCTCGCCAACTGCCAGCCTGTCGGCCAAACTCTCCCCGCTCCATCTTGGGTCAAAGGGCAGCAGCCCTTCCAGCACTACGTCAGAGAGCACCTCCGAGAGGGAACGAGAGCGCCCGCTCAGTGCTGGACCTGTGTATGACCGCCGCAGAAACAACTACTTTGGCAACACATTAACTGTGGGAGGGGGGCAGGGTAGGGGGTATGCATCGACCAATACTAGAGGTAACAATATTAATAATAAAACCAGCAAAACCTCGCGACAGCCATGGAGGCCACGGTCCAACAGTTACAGTGTCACACCACAGAACCGCCCCTCCATGATACCAGGTATATTGTCTGTGACAGAAAACCCCAGTGAGGAAAAAGAGGGGGCCAAAGCCAGCGACGGAGGGTGGATCAAAGTGGAGCGACAGAAGAGATTACCACGTCAGGACAATAAACAAGTCAGAGGTCGACAGAGGAGAGGGGGCAGGGGAGGGCGTGGCGCTGGTGGAAGAACTTAATGTGGGCCACACATGGACTGACAGCTTCTTGTGTGTTGAACATGTCGTGTGCTGAAAAGGTTTTACATATGAATCATGTCTGGTTACAGGCTCAAAAATGAACTGCTAGTTGTTAGAGATTCGCACTGATGTATATACTACACATGTGAACATAAGCTATTATTTTTTTTAAACAGGCTCCTGTCAGGTAAACCAAAATGAGCACACTCAGCATGTATTTAATGTTATTATAAAAACCTTTTTTTGTTACTATTATTATCTCAAATTCCTCAATAGAAGTTCACTTTTTTAAAAACTATGTGTATGTGGACTCAACTGTGGATCACTTTTCATTTCTTTGACACAAAACACATTCAGTGACCATATCGATTTTGTCACCCAAACCACATAAACGTAACACAAAATTACTTTAATTATCTACATTCTGCTACATCTACATCTGAAATAAATAGAAATGCTCCTAATTAGGACAAACAACACTGTGTTTGTATTCCTTAATGACTTAAGGATGACTTCTATGAAAGACCGGTGTGGAAAGTGAGGCAGAAACCAAAACATTTTGTAATTGTAGGCAACAATATGGCTTTCCACCGGTCTCTTCCAGTCATGGGGTCACTTGTCCTTCCACCTTACTCTCCATCCTTCAACCCCATACAGAGGAATTAGTGTCCTCATGAGAAGTTGAAGAGTTTATGACCACCAACCACATAGACACATGTCTTGGATGCAATAAACACTGAATGTTTGCAGAAGATTGTCAGGGATCAGACGTGCAAGATTACTTCCCAGGTGTATTACAGGAAAGGACGTAAGGTTGTGATATGAAATGCAGAAGACTGGGTTGACTAGCATTGTTGTTTTCTATATCTGTAGCTATCCTATACATGTAAGTATAGGAACAATGTATAGTTTTGTATTTGCAATTACTCTGAGCAAATATGTAAAAAAAAATCAAGCATATTGAAGAAAATTATAGGATTTCTGATTGATTTCTGTAACATAAACTGTGATGTAACACAATCAATTTAATAAAGAAGTGATCTTTTGGTTGTACTCTTGGTTTATAATAAATAAATAAATAAATCAAACATGCTTCAAAAACAATAGCGATACATAATGCTTCCTGTTGTGGTCTTTGAGTGTTACTGTTGGCAGACTGGCAGATTGTGAGTGTTATGAGATGTGTTTGGTTGAAGGAGTGCTCAAACTTTTTCCCCTTGGTGAGTCAAATTGAAGCTTAATGGTGGGCCGTGAGCCAGAATCAAACACCAATTGTTCTGTATTGATTAGATGCAAAATGGTACATCGACCCCAAGTCCCCCTTCATTGACTGACTTCCTGTGTCACACCGTGCTCAGATTATGACATCCTACATATTTAAAGAACATCTTTTATCTAACAAACAATAAAGCAGCATAAAAAGTGATTTGTATTTTATGTTATACATTATTATTATTATTATTTTCTTTTAGCTAGAAACATCTGGTGGGTCAAATTAAACCTTATGAGGGTCAACGTGCATTAGAGCAGTTTGGGTGTTAATGTTGTGCTGAGTGTAAACAGTGAACTTGGTATAGAGATAATGTAAACATGTATATGGCACAGCAACCATGTTAATGCATAAAATAAATGTATTTATCAGCTTCAGTTTCTCACAAGGAACCAGAATCTGTGGTGCATTTCTTCAAATACTTTGTGAGTTTCCTCTTTGCTGTGTCTCTTTCTGTAGAGTATTACAGGAGTCATATACATTTAGAAGTGCAAGGTTGTCTTCGACCTGGTGTGCCACACCTAGCTGTGTTATGTTCTCCTCTTTGAAACTTCAATCACATCCACTTCCGGCTTTGTCACCTTGTTTTTTGTATTATCTCAGTTTTGCTGCCAGTCTCATCTCCTATCCTCCTACTCCTTTTTATTCAGCTTTATTGAATTAAAGTTCCTTCCTGTGTCCTTTGCCAATAACCTTTATATAATTTTTATAATATTTTATAAATAAATTTAATTCCTTTATTAACGCTAACCCACATGTGTTTGTTATCTGAACAAATATCTTTGATGTAATGTGAAATGAGTCTGAATTATAGACTAGTATAATAAAAAGGTCTGAGCACACAAAATTATGATCTTTCAAATTCTGACCTGTTTATGAACCTGGATAGAGATCAACATTTTACCCGCCTTGCATGCAAATAGTCAAATAAAAAACTCGCGCCACGGTGCAGTACCTGGAAGAACCACCGCTCTGGTTCCTTGAACGCCTCATAAATTCATTAGTTTGTAAAGTTTGATTAATGCAACAAACGGCGGACCTATCTTAAAACATCTATAATGAGTTTCTGATATGTATTTGACCACCAGTGTTTAATATAAGTTTATTATTTTGTTAAACTACCTGGTTTAGGTTTTATGCAGCTTTCAGGACCTTCCCGTGGCGCGGGAAATGAACGCTATGTGTTTGATGCAGCTGCAGGTCCTTTATTGTTCACTGCAGAGCTGCAGCATCGTGTCTGTGTCTGTGTCTGTGGCACGATTACTACAAGAAAAATGCCATCCACCCGCTCTATGGTAAGAAAAAACTGACTTTTAATTTTTACAGTTTAATCAATTATCAGCAAGAGTGTGTGAGTTTATTTTATTGATTATAAAACATCCTGTTATGACCACATTGTAACTGTTAGGTTAACATTTAATTCAACGATTCAGAGTTTGCTAACTTCAAGCTAACATAATTAATTATTTATATGATGATTTATATATGATGACTCTACGTTATTATATAATTATAAATAAAGATTAGAGTCATTATAGATGATCCAGTTACCTACATGTGTCTAACTTTGTGAAAGGTCAGGGGTGTGTCCCATAAGCTAAATTAACTTTATATCTGAAACTTTAGGTTAGTCAATTCATTGATTTCTCCACTGACAGAACATTAGTGCAAATTGGCCACTTTGACAAATAACTTAAATACATTTTAAGCAGAAAATAAACTAGTTCCAGCTATTTAAACTTTAATATGTGCAGGTTTTAAGTCTCCATGATAGAAGTGATAAATTGAATTATTTTAGGTTTTGGACTTTCTGACGTTTCCTGACATTTTATTGACCAAACGATTAATTTATAATGTAAGTAATTCTTACCTGTAGCCTTACTGTAAACCATTTGAAGCAAGGTAACTTGATGAAGTCCAACAGTTTATGTAAAATGTACAAATTCATAAATTGGTGCTTATATAAGAAACACAACCTGCTCTAAATATTCTGACGGTCTCTGTTTTATAAACGTACCTGTTGTCATCCATAGAAACTGGCAGCCCAGCCTCCATCTACCAGGATGAGTTTGAGGAGCTTCCGCAGCTCCCCGCTGGTTCCCATGGAAACTTCCTCCTCGTCCTCCGACGACAGCTGCGATAGCTTCGGCTCCGACGGAGGCTTTGCAAATACGGTAACGATAAAATACCAAGTCTCGCTATTCCCAATAAAAAGAGGACGGCGAATGTGTCGAGTCTTTAGCGGCACCATCTGCAACTAAAGATTGTGTCTGTGTTTAGAGGAGCAGCTTAAGACAGACGAGGAGGATGGCAGAGAAAGCGAAGATGTTTGAGGCAACATCAGAGGAGGATACATGCAGCGGGTTTGAGGAGACCGTGATCAACCGTCAGATGAAAGCTATGGTAAAGTTACAGTTGCAACATATTTCAGAACTTCATCAGACACAACCAAAAGTTTCCTTCTAACTGTAAGTTATATTGTTCTTTCAGAAAGTAGACTCTGAGCCTCCGAGACGTGGCCGCAGATCCAACGTCCTGAAGGTCGCCATGACATTCCCCACCAAGAAGACGGGCAGGAAGAGGCCTGCGTCGGCACCACTCGCTCAAAATAGAGTGCAGCACCCCGACTCTGAAGAGGAGGAGAACTTCATGGACAAGAGAGCCCTGAATATTAAGGAGAACAAAGAAATGGTACAATTTTCTGTGTTTGTTTTTCACATTTAATTGCTACTATAATCTGGACTCTGGCCAGAACAGCCTCCATTGTCATTGTGCCATATCTCTCATTCATATTTGATTTATTCTTAGCTCGCAAAGCTCATGGCAGAGCTGAACAAAGTACCTGGTCTCTTCCCAAGGCGGATGGCGATGTCGGCGTCCACTACGGTAATTTAAACCTGCAGATAAATAGTTAAATCTGTCGTCTCACATCTCATCATCACCTCAGCGTGTGGTGCTTTTATCAGTGCTCTGTATTAATTGGTTCTATATCAATATCTTCAGCCTCGACAGGCACCCCGGAGGTCCATGGGAACTCCAGGAGCTCGTAGGAGAAACCCGGAGCGCTTGTCCCGACCCCACACGCGGTCCCGCACGCTGGTGGACGGACCCCCCAGCCCAACTCCAGAGGAAGAGCCCGAGGACAAGTTCAGCCTGGTTCGCAAAAGCCGCTACTTCGAGGAGTACGAGGAGCCAGTAAGTTATATCAGAACAAGTCTCACCGCCTTTTTTATGTGGCATCACATTTTCCGAATGCACAGTACAGACATGAATCACATTCTGACTAACTACATTTATTTCATGTGCAGCCCCGTCGCCGTTCCTTCAACGGCTCCAAGGCCATCCCTCATCAAGTGCGGCCCGTGGAAGACATCACAGAATCGGAGCTGCAGAGAATCTGCCACAACGTGCGGGAGAAAGTCTACAACAGCTCCACTGTAGGTCCCACATTCACTGTAATGACGAAGAAATCTGCTGCGTTTGTGCGTTAAGCTTGTTTTGGATACAAATTGTCTCTTGTTTTCAGGGATCCACTTGCCACCAGTGCCGCCAGAAAACAATCGACACCAAAACCAACTGCCGTAACCCCGAGTGTGTGGGGGTGAGGGGTCAGTTCTGTGGACCCTGTCTCCGTAATCGCTACGGAGAGGAGGTCCGAGACGCTCTGCTGAATCCGGTGAGTACCTTAACATACAGTGTGTGTGTGTGTGTGTGTGTGTTGGGCAAATCTGACTGATTTTTATAATCTCTCGTCGTCCCTGGTTAGGAGTGGCAGTGCCCGCCATGCAGAGGGATCTGTAACTGCAGCTTCTGTCGGGCACGAGACGGTCGATGTGCTACAGGAGTGTTGGTTTACCTGGCTAAATATCACGGCTTTGATAATGTGCACGCCTACCTGAAAAGGTGAGTGGACCATTAGTGTTTGTTTATTTTTATTTTATTTTATTATTTTATAATGAAATGTCTGTTTTTAACACTGAGGTTCTCTTATCTTCACTGCAGCCTGAAGAAGGAGCTGGAAGAGGGTAGCGAGTGAAGCATGGACGAAGGAGCTGATCCTGGACCTGACTGACGAACTTTGTGACCATTTTTTTAAATGCACAGAAAGTCCAAATACTGTCCCTAGTGTTTCAAACGTTGTAACAACGATGCTTATTGTTCCTGTTTGTGAAGTTTCACATGATTTTTGAACATTGAGTGACATCTGGAGGAGGCGCACACAGCCAGTTTTCTCCAGTATAAAGCTGTTTTTATTTTGTTCTCCTACTTCTGTTCTGTCCACAAGAGCTGAGCCTATTTACACTTGGACTGATTATATGTAAACTGAGGTGGAGCAAAACACATTGTAGGGAAAAAAACCACCTTAAATTGTGTGTGATAGCCCTCTGTGATCTTAAATATTTTAAGATGATTGATGTACATATTCCCATAGCATGTAAAAAAAACGAATTATCCTACCTGCTGCAAACAATCTGGCTTGTTTAGATGATCTACTGTATTCTACATTGTTTTAAATGTATATATTTTACACAGCATGAATTGGCCTCTGAGGGATTTTGTCTTTGTGCCTTTTTTTTTTTCCTAGTTGCAAATGTATTCTTGTGTTTTTTACAAGTTACATAGCTTTTTGTAAATCTGCTAAATGTTGAGGGTGGAAGAAACACAACTAAACAAAATATTTGCTCTAGTTGGGATGTCCTGTAGAAATGGTCGAATGATCTGCACGGCACTGAGGTGGTGCAGGTGGAAAGGGCATAGAGTGGGGGTCCACTGCCTCTCACTTCTAAACCCGAGGTACTGTGTGATATACTACAGCGCCTGGTTAAATATCCTTCATTAGATAACTGTCACTAATGGTGTGGAAACAATTAGCACACTCTAATGGGAATCTCATACCTGTAAATCATTTTATCCTGTTAAAGCACATTCTCGCTCTGCTCCAGTCTCTTTGGCTCATTTTCTGCCTTACACTGTTAAGTAGGAATGGTTGAAGGTGCCACTGAAGTGGCAATAGAGTTATGGCCTGCATTTTCTGTTCAGAAGTGTAATACTCTACACGAAATGACATGGAATTAACCTTTGTGTCGTTCATCGTTGAAATGTACTTCATTCGACCTGCACCAGGACATACTCTGATTATATGATACTGTTTCAAAATAATCAACGGTTGAGATTTCTTCTCCAAGGTAATGGCAGGTGGAGGTTATCTTACCGCTGCTTGTTTATCAGGCGCTGCACTCCTAACAGGAGGAGCTACGCTGAGCTGTTGATGGGGAATATCTGCTATGGTAATGCTTTGCTTTGTGTTCATTGGGTTAAACTGTACATTTTCATTAAAGCGTTAATCACTGCAGAATCATGTTATCAGTTTTCTTTGACTTGACCATCACTCTACCCAGAACAGTGGCAGCTGTAATTACTGTTATTGAAACGTGGAGGAGGAATCCTGAATGCTGCTGGTGATTGAAGATCTTAATGAGTGTGAAGGCTGGAAGTTTATTAATGTTTCGCTGTTGGCGAGCTGCAGTCAGTGTTTATAGGTTCATAAGTTGCATCCTTCAGAGAGTAAAAGTTGACTTGTCAATGAACTGCATGGCCAAACTTGAATGGGTCAGATAATTTACAGCCTTCATTAAAGGTACTACACAAATAAAATTAAATATAAATATTCAATATGAAAACAATTATGTAATGTGTCTACATATGTTATATATCTGTACACAAATGGTATAGCTTATAAAATCTTACAATATTAAAAATTGCCCATTAAAGTTTTGCAGAGACTAAGTTCACATCTGGTCAACTTTAAAATCCAAAGACTTTAAATTTAAAATGCTCACATTTGAGCTGGAAACAAGTGAATCTTTAGCATTTTTGCACGATAAAATACTTTTTTCTATCAATGTGATTGTTTCAGTGCTAAAATCAGGGGCAGACATTAAATTAGTACCTAAATTACTCGCATACTTGCAACTATTGCTGCAGTAAAGTATTTAAAGAGACACACAAGATGATATTTTGATATAAGGGTCTTTATTCCCTTTACTCTGTGTTAACAATAATAAATAAAAGCACTAAAGTTCCTGTTTGCTTCTAATTCAGGGGTCACACCTTGAACTGTCCACAAAAAAATCCATTACAGCCCACACACTCACTGCCTTTATATATACTGTCAACGCTTCACGCACAGAACATCAGATCACCTTATAGGGGGATCTTACAGCTGCTCAGCTCTATATGTAAGAATTTTAGTTTAAAACATTCAAAAATTAACAAAATTATCAACAGAAAAAAAAGAAATAACAGTTTTGACGTATGTATTGTGTCGCAGAGATATCTACTGCAACTAGCCTGCTGGCTTGTCCTGTCTTGTGATACCACTTTGTACCTCAAGAGGCGATAGTGAGTCACTGTAGCAAAACGAGTTAACGTTAATGGCTCTTGGTGAGTAAAGGGACGTTGCCTTCTAGACTGGTGACTAAACAGCTGTTAATGCTAATGTTGGCTATTTATAGCTTATGAATGTAGCTAATTGTAAAATGGTACTGAAAGTGTTAATATGGTTGCTAAGGTTGCTGTTTGTTAAAAAAGAAATAACTAAAGAGGTGGACACCCCAACTTTCTGGTTTTATGCCAGAAACTTGTTCGTACTTACACCGATCAGCCATAACATTATAACCACCATCTGTTGGATCTCACACAGTCGTCTCGCCATCACAATTTGGCTCTTGTCAAAGTTGAATTTTCACACTTCAACATCAACTTTGAGGACAAAATGTTCACTTGCTGTCAAATATGTCCCACCCACTGACAGGTGCCCTGATAACCAGATAATCAGTGTTATTTATTTCACCTGTCAGTGGTCGTAATGTTGGCTTTAAGCAAATGGATTGCAGACGCAGCGATGACAGAACCTAGAGGATGAAGAAAGCCCACAGAGACACTACAAACACAGTGTACCAAACTGCTGCTATTCATGGAGGCAGTGAGAACATACCTGTTGGATTATTCAGCAGTATACAGCAGATTAAAGGTAATTCATTTTCAGGTATAAAATGTTTTCAATTGTGTACATATATGATTTTCTCTTAGGTACGGTTGTTAATACCTGTGTGACAGACAACCATCTCAGCTGTGTTGTGGTGCACTTCCCCACAGGAACTCAAAAAACACTGCTGTGAAAACAACACAAGAAAACATACTACTGAGCACTTTTATGAGTTCAGTATATAGCAAAACAAAATCTGCATTGTATGACTACTACTATATTTACTATATTTACACACCACTGTATCACATCCTCACATGGTGCTGCCTTCATTCAGATAAAAGAAGTGGATGCAGCCACTGTGATCTCACCGATTGGTTTGTCCACTACCGTTTTGAAGCCTCGAGCAGTTTGGTTGTCGCCATCTCGGTTCTTTGGAGCTAGTTTCGTTCGCAAGGTGCATCCGTAATTCATGTTAACTGATATTAATTGGGAAAACAGGATTAAAACAAAAGAAGAAAATTAACAGCTGTCTTTTAGTACAACCAAACACTGAATAAGTAATTTCTAGGTGACCAAAAGGTTACAGTTAACTTTAATAAACTGAAAACACAGTGAAAGGCTCAAAGATGTAAACAGGGATGGCAACCAAAAACAAGTTTACTGCTATTTTTACACACTGCCATGGATGTGCACGCCTCTATTCTGATTGACTGGTCACAGTGGTAGTGACCATAATTTACTAAATGAACATCATGCTGTATTAAAGAAAACTAAAGTAGCGATTGAGACCATAAATTCATTAGGATAATGATTACTGAGCTAATAAATTAAGTTAGAAGTCGGGTTCATTTTCTCATAGACTTCTATACCATCTGACTTCTTTTTGCAACCACTGGAGTCGCTAACTGCTAACCACTGACAGACTGCAGGTTTAAGGCACTTCTGCATTGGCTTCACTTTTCAGACTCAGAAGCTATGTCCACTTCTTTTACACCATGTTTATGTTTATGACCTAGTTTTTAATGCTAAGCTACGCTAACTGGGTGCTGGTTCCAGAAACATATTAAACATACAAACATGAGAGTGGTATCGATCTTCTCTTCTAACGCTCAGCAAGAGCACAAAGCATGTTTCCAAAAATGTCAAACTATCCCTTTAAGATTTAAATTTGTTATTTGACTCAAGTCAAGTGATCGAGCCATTTAATCGTATTTAAAGTCTCACTTTGAAATGACTTTGTGTGTATAAGTGACTAAAGTAACAGAGACTGTTCTAAGCTCTGTGATTTAATAATCTAATAGTCTTCTATCATTGCTGTGTATTCCTAATTAAGTTTGTGTATATATAGGCTTTATTAATTACACAACTACTGATATAACAATAAAACCAAACAATAAAATACAATATTATTGACAGCAATATTACAGATATTGACACAACAATAAACAACATTGAAAAAACTCCAAAATGGAAAGATTTGATTTATTTATTAGATATATTTGTAGTATATGTAAATTTGTGTTTTATTTTGTCTAGTCCCATTTATATATGAGCAGAACATAATGTATATTTATATATAATATATTTCTTCATATAATGCAGTTAATAAGAAAATGAATTATGGCAAATGGTTAAAAATGACTATGTAGATGAACTGACACCTCTGTGGTGCAAAGAAAAAAATAAAGGATTAGGATATTTGTATTATATTCATTTATGAAATAGTACATAAATAAAACCATCATCTTATGATTCTAATATCTGTTTAAGGCTGCAGTAAGAAAACAACTTCTAATAAACAATTCCTAATTTTTCCTCCTTTTTTCCCTCCAAAAGGAACATTTCAAAAACTATTATTAGTATAATAAAGATGCACTTGAAAATACTAGTCCTGTATTAAATACCAATGATCATCCACTTTGGGGTGATGAATATTTAGGGAAGTAATTGTTTACAACGCTCAAGCATTGAGCTGATCTGGTAATCAGGCTATGAAATACAATATTTATTCATTAGAGCAGATTTAATGAGGCCTTGCGGCGCTAATTATGAAAACCAGTGTAGCAGTAAATGAGTAGCGCACGGTGGTGGGCTGCGGGGTACCTGTAAGGAGGGACTGGGGGTTGAAGTGCCCTGAATGCCATGGCACACTGAGCAGCAACACACAGCCCTGACTGTGGCCGTCCAGCCCACAGCTATACATCACCGGACCTGCAGACAGGTCGCAGATGGGTCCCCACTTCCCTGCATGCCCTGCTCTCCTACCTCCAGGAATTAAGGCTGGATTTCCCCCTCAAAGGATCTCAATATCCAGATTATCTCCCTTATTGCACGTCAGCAGACAACAAAAGTAGAGAATCTCAGTGCAGTGGTGCTTCAGGTGGACGTGCTCAGTGCAGCAAGGCTTTTAAATATTGTCACTGATATTCTGTCAGTTATAAAGCTGAAACAGTTTGAGCGCTTATTCTGCAGTTTCTATTTGTATGCAGGTCTGGAGATATGTGGTAGGATTTCACAGCATAATATGGCTTTTGATTGACTGATATTTTCATTATGGCTGCAGGGTAGCGTGAAGACTGTTAATTTGCTTGGGAGTCCTGCAGGTCTACGGTGATTGTAGTAGAGCCAGAAGAAAAGCTGAATAAATGAAACTCACAGGGCACAATCACAATCTGTGGGTCAAAATCAACTGATTAATTATAATTTAGAATCAATCTGTCAGGCCTCTGTAATAAACACCTTTTCAGGCTTACTGATTAATAACCAGCTTTACATGGTACAAACGTAACATGCTACACCATGTAAAGTCATTTCAGCGACTACACACAACATAATTGGGTACATATTTTTCGGACAATGATAAAAGGCAATGAAATGTTAAGATGAAAAGAGGGGTTATACTGACTTCCTACTTTTGATGCAGCTCAGCAAGACAACTTTCAGCGCAAGAATCTCCCTCTGGCTCTGACCTCTACATCCCGGAAAGTGTAGTGAGGAGAGTGCTGTTAAATGCACAGTGAGTGACTCTGGGTGGCAGGAGGCTTATGACATGTTCCTTTCCTCCTGTTCCAGCCTGCAAAGTGATGGAAACAGCGGTTTGGTCCAGGTGTCAGGGACATTATCAAAGAAAAGGGCTGCCTGCAGTTGCTCCATCTCACAGGAAATTGCCAACTCACCCTAACAAAGAAAGGCATAAGTGCACTTGCTGCTGCCTTCAAGGGGAGCGTGATAAGATGACATTATAAATACAGAATTGTTCATGGAGGTGGAGGGGTAGGTACATCAGGCAGCTTAACTTGACAATTCTGTTTTTCATGTGCCCGTCTGAAGCCAGTATGAGTTTATCTAAAACAAAAATCTGCCTCTTATTAACTTGGGATTCATACATTACAGACGTAAAACTACAATTTTGGATATACTTTTAAACGACTTGAAATTGCAGATTTGGTGTAGTTTACAACTTCAGTTTCAGGAGGAGTGAGACGACTGACGATGCAGAGAATATGGAAATTATGCAAATAATCTCATGCGCACTTTATATAGAGTGAGTGTGCAACATAGAGTGAGTATATAGAGAACTGTTTCAGGGGTGTCTTCAGGGGAACATTTTGCACAATTTGAAACACAGTAAAAATAATTAGTGTGGGGATTTTAGTTGCATATATTATTGGACATAAAGTCTAGTTAGTTAGTTTGACTTTGTTGTCTCTGCGGGAAAATCTTCTACATCACAGAGAAAATCAACATTACACACATCATCACGTGACAATGACGGACAGAAATACACAAAGAGCAACACAACAACAGGCAAAACAACATGAAAACTTTTCTTTGCAGTCGTCACCAAAAACCTTATGTCATCGTAAGAAAGATTTTTAAAGGAAGAATCTGATCTATCAGTGCTGATGAGAAATAAAGTGGACTGTAATGTAATGCTGCCGTTTCTCATCATGTGGACAGTTCAGTCTCCATGACACCTGAAGGGGGAGCTCTAATACAGGCAACTTGCTGCACTATCTTCCTTCAACTTTCAACAAGTCTTCAGGAGTGGAGGAGAATGTTAAAGGGCTTTCAGAGCTTTATACCTCACATTTCACATACATTTAATCATATAAAAAAGATACTAAGAGCACAAATATGCTGCTCTGTCAAACCAGGAAACACTCTAAATTCAGTAAATGTTGGTACACTTTATGTCTGGAGGAGGCCGTGATGGTTTTGTACCTGCAGCATCAGAGCTGAATACTCAGCGATGTGACAGGAGGACGATGACATTGTCTGTGCACAGTGTTGTGAAACTTCACATTAAATTCTCTGAAGGAGTCCAGCAGCACACTCTGACTGTAAGAGGGGGAGGGGAAGGTGAGGGGGTAATTATGACCAGGGGAACACAGGGCTGTAATCTGTAAATCTATTCTTACCCTAAGTGAGAACTGGTACATTGGATTGATTTTATTGAGATCATACATTATAAATGGGGCATGGAGGAGCTTACAGCCTTGAGATGGTGGTGCTCACGTGCTTCATTAATTTTTACTTCATTAACTCTCTCCTTCAGACCCTTCAACACACAATTCATTGCTGGCCATGAATCCAGGCTACAGGCAAATGGACAAGCCCAGGACGACTTTCAGTGGAGTGGATACACTGAGTAACGCTGTCAAAACAAATCAGTAACACATGAAATATACATAACCTCAGATCAAATCGTATTCACGCGCGAGGTCACTCCTTTTTCGAACTTGTGGCTTTACATTTAAAAAAAGAAAAAAGCATGTTCATAAAGGATAAAAGTATTCATTCCAGCCACAATAAGATGAAGTGCTGCAACAATTTAGCTGTCAAAAAGTCATTACGACCACAGAAACAAAAAGCATGGGAACAAAAATGTCTTTCTGGAAGCTGAGGAGAAAGAGTTCACTAGAAAACGTATACATACAGTGTTTCTTGCAAAGTCATCTCTAACAATATAAAATTCTGCTATTGACAACAGGGCATTTTGGAACAATTATGAGTGTCACTGTCATTTTCAAAATGCATCAGTGATTAAAATCTAGCATGATAATTACAGATTACAGACCCTCATTCTTAGCCAGCTACTGTATTCCTGCAGTGTGCTTACTAACTTCTGTGGTTACCACTTACAAAGCAATAGGTGCTGCAGCAGTCGCTTTTTGTTTCACAGCAAGGAATTTCAAAATTCCCTGTGGGCCCTTTAGATTGGACCATTTGTTTAATATTACAGCCTCAAACCCAACAATATCAATCAGTCATGAAAGCACCTGTGCATGCTGCTCTGCCCTGCGTCAACATTAAGTGACGGCCCTCGCTGGTTCGCAAGGCGAGAGATGGGAGGGTGCTGGGAGGTAAAAAGGGGGATAAATGGATGGTGTCGGCATGCTTTTGACTTTTTTTCTTTGTTTTTAGTGATTGACCTATTCAGCAACAATGGAAGTGTGTATGTATTGTTGTAAAGGAATCAATGGTGGATGCAGAACTGTTGACAGCTGGAGTGAGACTGTTTAGTTGAGAGAGTGTTTGGTGTTTTCATCGAAGCTGTTGGTGAGAAACAGTCTGTGGCAGCGAGCTTTCAGCTGGACAGTTGTCTGAAATTAAATGTGCATCAATGGTGATTACGTAAAAAAAAATGTTAAGACAAATATACTCTTTGTGGAATAATAATGTGTCCACTACAAAATTTACATATACATCAGATCTACTAAAAGTGTAACTACTAGACACAAAAGCCTACTCCAGTGAAAACTTAATTCTCAGTGTGTGTGTGCTGGAGGTTTCTGGACCATGATTGGCTGCCAAGTTAGTAGTGATGTCACAAAATCATCTCATGTATATACACTCAGATTTAAGGTGAGCAAAGATGAGTGTCAAACTACAGTCAATTTCTGAATGGAAGGGGACTTTACAGATATTATAGAAATCAGTCACCAATATAAGATCATAGGATTTTGAGGATAAATTGTCCAAATGTTGAATCTGAGTCTTATAATATAATACAGAATTTGTATGTGGTGTATCTGTGTTTAATCTCATATGGAAGCTGTGAAGTTGTTCATGTCTCAAACCTGTTGTCAGACTCTTCCCTCACTGAGCATGAGAACAACACACACATCAGTGAGCAGGCGCTAAGTGCTTCTCCTCTGAGGCAGCATAAACTTCTTAACATTTCAAATCTGTTGCGACAGCTGTCCCGAAGAACATTTGTGAGATCTGTTTCACTGCACATGTTGAAATGATGATTCCCTCATTACATTTGCCATCAAACAATACCTCCAAAGCTAACAGTTGACAAAATCCTGTTAAAACATTCGGGGGAAAGCTCTTAAAGGAAGAATTAATGGGAGCAAAAGAAAAACAGCTCTGAGACAATTAGCACCAGAGACCACTCTATAATCTTAAGATTATTTTCACCACTTAAAAGCAGCACACATGGTTTGTATTGTGGCGGGGCAGAATGAACAACACTTGAGTGAATTTGATTTGGTCTCCCTAATCTGCATTTCCTTTAACATGCCTTTCTTCTGTTACAAAATGTCAGTGTTGATCGAATCCAGCTGGAATAAGCCAGTGTGTCATCCCAGTTGCAAAATCTTTCAGAAGATCTTTCCCAAGAGGATAGAATAAAGTGTTTGGTCTGAGGCGTGTTTCTAGCTGTCGCCTGTGATATTATGTAGATTCATTGTTTAGTAAATTTTGTTTGTGTGTTTTTGTGCATCTTATTATAATCCAGAGTATAGGATGTATAAATGCTGCAAAATATTTAGCCCATATTAAACATTATTATTCACTGTCTAGCACTTAAAATATCATAGATACTCAATTATGTTCATAAGAAAACAGTGAAATATCTGCACAATAAATATAGAGACGTCTTGTTGATGACCCAAAAACAGATGATCTATTCTCCCTGTATGAAATTATGAGTTAAAATGGAGTGAAATTAATCTACAACTCATTTTTCTGAAGAACCCCTGGGGGCACTCCAAAGGGCCCACAGGGGTCCCCAGACCTCACTTTGAGAACCACTATATTGGATCTGGTAACAGAAACATCCCAAAGCTATGTTCATTTAAATAACACATTGTATTTTTGTGGATAAAAAAAAAAAAAAAAACTGTAATTGCTAAATCTGAAATTTAACCCTGGGGCTGGTTGCTTAACCAAACATGCTTTGGCTGGTTAGGCTTAGTCACAGAGGAAATGTCTGGCACACAGATTGAATTTGTTCCCTCTGAAGTCAAAGGCAGGAAAACAATTAAGTGTCTGCCGCACATTTCACTGTGTACCACTTGACACAGTTTTTCACATCACTGGGGCAATTGTCTGCAGAGAGCGACGAGACAAAGCCATTACTTCCAATGTCTCAAAAAGATGGCATTGTTATTTTCTGATTTTGAAACATTTCAATTAAGCCACTGATGGAGATAATAAACATAATGGTGTGAGACTTGCACTGTTTTCTTTTGTGCTGTCACGTCCATTTCCAGGATGGTTACTGCTGTTAAACCAGAGGTGCATCAGAGGGAGCTTTGGTCCCAGAGGTAGATAGGTGTGTGTGTGTGTGTGTGTGTGTGTGTGTGTGTGTGTGTGTGTGTGTGTGTGTGTGTGTGTGTGTGTGTGTGTGTGTGTGTGTGTGTGTGTGTGTGTGTGTGTGTGTGTGTGTGTCGCTATCCTCCAGAGCCCCTTCCCCTCCTCAACCTTCGTCTTTCATTCAACGTCGAGTCCTTTCAAAACAAGGTGAAGTTCAGCAAAGTTTCTCTGCAGAGATGATCAAACAGTCACATCACTAATGGCGATGGGTGACAGGGCCAGTGAATACAGATCAGCTTTAATTGTGGTGGGTCTTACTGCCACTGTCTGTCAATCTGAGCCTTTGAATTGGTGAAAATTTGCTCTGTTCATTCTGTTAAATGACGTATCCAATTAAATGCTTTAGAATTCATGATCTTCAGTCAAGGTTAAATGAAAGCAGTTACTCCTGTCAGTGAGGTGATTAAAAGCTGACTACATCAGGCACATTTTGTGCAAAAAATTTAAATTTGGAACTAAAGCATGAATCTTTATTCATTATGAGCAGTCCTGCTACATAAATGTCCAGCACAGGCGCTCTTAATCACCTTGTTCGTTTTAAATCTCACTTTACTTCTTTATTAAAAAGGCATCCTGGTATTCAAATGACAGTGTTTTACATATTCAGATTAAACTGTGGACAACTCGGGGGAACTTTATCCACAGCAAATACGGCTCTAAAAAGCGCTTTCTATAGTTTTGTTTCATAGCGCAAATTCATATTTGTTATGGGAAAAACAGGTTAAGTCGGATTTTAATATAATGCAAAATAATATTTATCCCATTACCTTTTTTAACTATGATTGAAGGGATACAGCGATTCCTGCCCAGCAAAACAAAGAAAAAAAGGTTTTTGACAATTGGTTTAAATGGACAAGTGCACCACAGCAAGGAAATTAATTTTCTCTGCAACAAGATGAATGTTGCACCAGGTTATTAATGAGCATATAATGTGCTTGTGCAAGTAAGTTTTCTGTGTCGCTGTGATAAATGTGACGACGGAGGTGAAGAGCATGTTGACTAATGACTGTTGTCCAGGGATCTGATCTCGCTGCCCACCGGGGAGAAAAGCCACCGTCTAGATTTCACACATCACATGATGTTAATACCCCCGAGGTCCACCAGTCAGGCTGCTTGTTAAACAGTCTCCTCTGTCATTTCTACATTCGCTCTGACCCATCCAGATCCAGGTTCAGTTCATACCGTATGTAATTGAGAGTCGTCTACTTACAGCTTCTTATATGATCTTATTTGCTTGGAAACAGCGTTAAGTGTTAATATGGAGTCAGAATCAAAGTCGTAACCTTTAGTGACTGCTAATGAGACACCTAATATTCTGGCCAAGTTTTTTTGCATTTGTAATAATATATTTATAAAAACTTTATTTGGCACACTTAGTCAGTATGAACAGATCTTTAAAGTCAGTGAGCACTTCTGTAAGTATTTACAGATGTCCAAAGAATTAAAGGCACCTTTCACAAAACTCCAATGTATAAAGATATAAACTGTTTATTGAACTATGGCAGACAGGTTTTGGACTTTGAATATAAAAACTTGAGATTTGGTATTTTATTGTGTCAGAATGACATTTCCACCTTGGAGATGGAGTCATGTTTTCATTTGTGAAGAATATATTGTCAAATGTAATTTGAAGATAAAAAGAAAATCATAATTTGTTTGCATCTGTACAAACTATCATGTATAGCCAGTTCCAATATGGAAACACATTGTTCATACAAAATCATAAACAGAGTTGTACACATGAAACAATGAACACATAATCTTTTGCAAGATATCTAAGGAAGAGCCACAATTGTGAGATATCAACGTATGTCTACAGTTGGTTTACTCCAATTAAAGGAGATCACATGAACAAGGTCAGTTTAGTGTGTCGCAACTTGTCATAAAAGTTACAAGGGAGACAGACATTAAAACATTAAAGGGGACAAAATGAAAGCTCCTTAGGTTCCTCTGTGTTGAGTCCTTTAGATACATAATGGGACACAGGCCTGAGGGCCAAGATGCACATTTGAATGAATGCCAAAAACATAAACTAGGCTCACTCAGGGGTTCATGGTGAATAAATAAGGCTGTGGATTACATCAAATCTCTTCTCAAACCACTACTCCTGCACACCACTCCCAGTGTAGAGACCATTTAAACTCTAGAAGGGGCCAAACATCAGCAGTTGGTCTCCTTTAAACAAGTCTGACTAAAGTAGAAAAATAAATAAAGCCTCCGGCGCTCTACTTTAATGTATTCAATTAACTGGGGTCCCTCTAGAGAACTCCAGCGCACACTTGGATAAAGAGAGAGCATATCGCCTGGAGATGAATACGCTGAATGCACTCATTCTGAAGACCATGATTGGAAATCTTCCTCAACAGGTTCTTACTTAATTAAACTTCCCTTCATCTGACTTTCTGTCGCTTTCGAGGGAAAATTGGGGAGAGGCACATTGAAAGCCAGGGAAACTTTGTTCACCATTGCATGTTGTTTACAGGGCAATTCTGGGGACTTGTAGGGCCTGTGATAACCTCCACCATCACTGGTGGAAAGTCAACCCAGCCTGAAAGAACAGAGAAGTATATAAAATCTCCAATTCAATCATAGACAATTATGTGGTGAAATGAGAGAAATTCAGCAGCCGTCAAGTCTGAGTAGGAGGGATAATTATCTGGCAGTCATTACTGCTCCCATAATAGCATTTAACGACATTCATATACTGTGTGAACATATTGGGCTTGCTGGAAACATGTAAGTTGAAAATAATCAGACCAGACGTTTCCTGAAAATATATGAAATCCTCTGTATGCCGAGAAATGTAACATGTTCATAATGTCCTTGAGTGAATGATGTATGTTAGTGTGAAATTTATCTAATTATCTCAAATATGTCTCGTGAGAATCCATTCAGCATCCCTTTGTACCTTTCTTTTCCCTCTGCAGCCCCATTGTGCAGCAAAGCCCCAACAGAGTTTCCTATCTATTAAAATCATTCTCTCGTCACATCGCCTACATCCACCATTTGCTGCACTTTTTCCATAACAAATCAACTTAATCAAGCTCATTAAGTGTCATTATTAGCTATTTATTGTTATCTCCCTCAATGTAGTGCTGACAGGTCCACCCCGCCTACGCCTGTCCCCCCTGATACCGGGACCTTTGCTTGTCACAACGGCTCCGCACTCAGTTCTAATTGGCCTTTATTGTGTTGTTCTCGCAAGAGAGAGGAGACATGTGGCATCATTTTGCTCCACAAGTTTCACAGCTACATCATCTTAATTCTGCAGAAGTTGCAAAAACAAGTCTGGTGAGGAAGTAAAGCACTGAAATTAAGTGATTTTTTCTTTCTTCTTTAACAGACAGGAATACGGTGCAGGGACGTGGAAAATGGGCATGGAGAAGGTGCCCCCAGATTCCTTTTGTGTTTAAGTGTGGTGTTAAACACTGTGGACGCTCCTTAATGCAGCATGGCGAATGTATTTTCACAGCTGTCAGAGTGATGGACAGAGGGGCGAGTCTCTCCATTGCTGCGGCATGTTTCTACCTGCACACAATAGACCTGCAGGATGGGATCGTAGACTGACAGAGAGAGAGAGGGAGGGAGAAAGGAGGGAGGATATATGTGTGTTGCTGTGGAGGAGGAGGGGGTTGTGAAGGGTGCGGGGGGAAGTTTGTCCCATCGCAGGAGTTATTAAGTTTGTCTCTCGGACACACTTGGTTTCACCAGGGTGCGCGTCCCTCATTCATAATAGATGCTAATCTGTTCAGGGCTGACTGATGACAGAGCTTCCTGCCCTTCATAGAATTAGTCCTCAGCTTTATCAAAGGACCCAAACTGCCTGCTAATTAGACTCATTTCCTCCAGCATGAATTATTTATTTCCATTGTAACTGATCAGAGGCGATTGTGACGCATCATGCTGCCACCAGTTTTCACACAGATGCGCATGCCACCACAAGTTCTCAAACTCTTAGCTCAGTATATGAGGTTTAATGGGAGCAGGGACTGGTTTTCCTTTTCTGAATGAAGGGTTTTCATAGTAGTTTCAATCACTGGTTCCCAAATAGGGGGTCCTGACCCCCATAGGGGTCGCCAGATTTACACAGGGGGTCGCAAGGCCTTCTTGATTTTAGGGGGTCAAGGAGAAGAAAACACTGAATTTGTCAAAAAAGAAGCCTATTATTTATGTATGAATGTTAAACATTTAAGAAAAGGATAATACATTCAGAGGATTGGATAAGAAATATATATTTTATACATTTATATGTATTTATATATATATATATATATATATATAAGTACCTAAAAATATCAGGAAAATTAATCTCTGATGCAATATTCACAAGGAATAATCTGCTCAAAATGCATCCAAATCTCGTTCTCTCACTATTTGAGTTAATTGTACAGTTTATGAGTTGTTCTGCACGGCTATTGTTATTGTTGAATATAATATAAATATAATAGAACATGTCCATAAAATATATCATTCAGTCAGGGTTTGTGAGTTTATTTGATAATAGAAATGGGTTCCCTTTAAAAAAAAAAATTGATTTATAATAAGATACAAATTAGTATTTCAGAGAGGTATACTTAATTTTGAAAATATTCTTCAAGCAAGACTAGGTCATTGTTATCACGGCTCCTGTTCAACTTCAGTGTAAGACGTGGGGGACAATAGCCGCTTTGTGTGCCAACATGCACACTGAAGTTTAACCAAAGTTAATATGAAGCTTCAGCAGTCACAATTAGTCAAATCATGTGGCTATTTTCCAAAGTTAGAGTCTCTCTAGTAGAAAATTCACTCTTTTTGTTAACTAAAACAAAAATGCCCACTTGATTTCATTGTTGACTATTAGCTTCAGCTGATATTGAGAATTCATATTTTAGACATAAATGTAACCTGTAAAGAGGCGGAGCAACGACAGCAACCTAATCTACATATGGGCATGTGAGTGTTGTATTAAAATAGTCTTTAAAATGCAAAGTGCAAAAGTTACAACAGCACCACTCTCTATAGCTACTGTATGATGTTAGTGAAGGTTTATGGATATATTCCATAAGTTCTGTTCTCCTCATCAAAACATTCACTCCCTAATTACATCTACTTAAGCAATTTTGTCGGGAGGGAAAAAAAAAAAAATGTTGTGCTTAATTGCATTACTATCTGGAAGGCAGAAATATGCAGAGCGAAAAAACGTATAGCAACGTGAGGGAACTGCTAATTAGTCAGATATTTGGTTTGCATTACCAAATAGCGTATTACGCCCCGCAATGATAGGAGGTTTAAGAGAGAGAGGCTTCGGTTCTTGAAACTGTAATCAAACAAAGACAGATGCACAGATAAACACTAGAGGGAAAGTTTGGAATAATTGTTCATCTGCTCCCTCTGATGTTGCTTCTTCTTTGTGTGATCAGCTCATTATAGACACTTCCCACTCTGTCATTTCACATCTATAGGTGCCAGGTATCAGATAAACGTACGTATGGCTGAGATGACATATCTCCAACCACAATACCTGCTGATAAGGTTAATAAAAACAGTTCAAGTATTACAATAGCATGAAATATGCAGCGGCTGAAATATTCGTGATGGAGTATTGTGCTGCATTTCAAAAGCTTATATTTACAAATCAGCCCAATACAATGTGATCCACAAGCCTGCCATTTTCTCCCTCAGAGGGCTTCTGTACACAATAAGGCTCAGTTTCATCTCACAATTTGAAAGTTTATTCAGACTTTGAAGCAGTCTTTTAAAAAAAGATGCCCTTCTCTCCACAGTAACACTTAAAATGCTCTTTTGGTTGCCATTTTCACACGAACAATAGGAAATTATGACAAGGCATGAAAAAAAAATCTTTTATAATGAATACCACATTTAGTGATTGCAAATAATTGCGGTAAGTGGCTTATTTGCCTTAGGTCGGGGAGGGTGACTCCTGTATAACTAATATAAGGATCTGAACCCTCACCCTCACTGATGAGGCCTATTCACAGCTCGGCTGCCCTGTGGCCCCCTCCCGGCTCCTTATGCTCCAACGTGATGAGGAGTGTGTTGTTAAAGTTTAAAGCAATGATTTCACACAATGATATTCATCCCTCTGTTATGTAGCAGGAAGCAAAGGACCGGTGCTACTTCCGTCCTCAGCCTGGAGGAGGACAGTGGGACCTAAAGGACACACCAGAACCTGTATGACAGCGAAATATGCATCAAATACAAAACATGCTCCTGCTCAGTGCTAAAACTACATTAGCAGGTGGAAAAAGCTAATGTGGACTGAAAGAATCTACTGAATTAGAAGAAATCTTAAATAAAAAGAATAAAAAAACACTTAGAGTACAGTACATTTACTTAAGTACTGCACTTGCCCCCTACAACAAGTGCAGTCTGTACGAGCAGGTGGTCGTTTTTTAATGAAAGAAATTGTTCTTAAATGCAAATGACCACTGTTTTCTGTTTTAATTTGCACTACACAGAGTTTAGACTTCATTACCAATATGTGTGACTTCATTAGACTAAAAACAGTAAAAATATTTCTATATTTTTTCATTGCAAATTCAACTGCAGGGGCACATTTGGATGGGTCTGACCCCCCACGGCCTGTTCATTAGTACAGATTTGACTCAATTAACTTGAGCAGTTTTCATTTTGATGCTACTTTATACGTCTACTTCACTACATTTCTGAAGGACATATACGGTTTTACTCCTCTATATGTATTTTTCAGATGTAGTTTCTTTGTAATTTAAGATTTACATACAAAACATATGACCAGCCTCTAAATAATGATCATTTGTCATATTGTAGGCTAGATTAAGCTACTCAACAGTATGTAAAGTAGTTCAAATGTGCTCCACCTGCTGCTGGCATGTTAATATATAATATAATAATAATCTTATGATATAATACTGTATCTATAATAATATAACAGTTGGAAATGGGCCCATTCTTCTTCTTTCAATACTCTAATTACATTCTTTTGATGAAACTTCTGAAGTAAACATCTTTTATTGGAGTATTTCGACACAATTACTTATCTTACTTGAGTGAATGATCAGAATCTTTCTTCCACTTCTTCTTGTGCATATATCCAAGATAACTCATTATTAAATTAAATCTTTTTTATTAGTGTAAGAATGAATAACAGAATTATATTGCTCTCAAACTGACAAATAAACTCATCTTTTGTGTTTTTTTTTGGTCTGCAGCCTCTTTAAAATAGTTTGAGTTAATAAATTCCTAACCCCGAAAGTCGGTGGATGCAATTGTTTTTCCAGTTTGATGTACCTCACACTGAGCATCTTTTTGCGAGTGAAAGGAAAACTTTGTAACATAAACTCAATTACAACATGAGGTAGTAAAAAAAAAAAGGTATAGTCAACATCTGTTTATCTCATCTGTGCACTTTAACATGGTCTTGAAGCAATCTTTGGAAATAAATTGTGCTGTCTATTATTCATGGACACACACCGCGCAACATGAAGCCTACTATAAACACTGTTTCAAAACAGACCAACTTGATCTGTTTTGTTTCGGCGCTGACCCTTCCCATTTGGCTGCGCTCGGTTACAGTTTACCTTTCAGAAAAAAAGCCTTCGTGGATTATTAGCAGTATTCTGGCTGACGGTGGAAAACAAAAATATAGAAATGATTGCGCACATTGTCCTCCATTTGAAAAGAGATACCCAGGGAAATCATCAAGAGAACAAAAAAACAAAAAAAATCAGGATGCTGCAATAATTACTTTAGGGTATCCAGTACTCTCTCATGGAATATATCAGTGGCCACCATGTCTGGGCTTTGACCCACAGTTGCTGCAGAAATCTCAAGCAAACAAGGGCCAAGAAATGAACCTCCCATTATGGACGGCTAAAACAGTCCCTGGATAAAAAAATAAATAAAACCCTGCACAAACTGACCACCTGGACAATGACCACAACACTCATAGTCAACTGTATTCTGTTAAAGAGGATAAAATGTCTTCAGTCTCACTGTTACAGCAGTTAAGGGCAGAATTGCAGATTATAACAGGGTGCAGAAATGCCAGTGTCTTGAAATAATGAATCAAAAATCAAGTTTAAGTTTAGCTTCGTTTTCACAGACATGGTCTCTAACTCTGTAGACAAAGGAGGAGAAGGATGTTGACCAGATAGCAGCAATATAATAAGCCATAGAATACAGTGTAGTGTATTAAATCTGTAAAATGTACAATTTAAGTATCTAACCTTTTACATAAATGTCTTATTTATGTTAGATTTGATGTAGATTTAATGTTTATCATGATGAATTATCTTACCGTAGTCTTTTATTTACCAGATTGTTTTGTTTCATTGTGTGTTTTAGATGTTAAAGCTTTTACTATCTTGCTGTAAACTAAATACTATCCTATGTTTATTATTTCCTGCTATAAGAGTAATGTTGTGTAGTCCCTTTTTTTTTATGAATACTGTAATTAAAAACAGGTCAAATGGTGTTTTGGGGCTTTAAAGGGTGATTTGCCACCAACACCACTCTTGTTTCATATCAGACTAACATGCAGGAAATGGCTGCTAAGAACTTGTAAACCTACCAGACTGGATGGATTTTCTTAATTAGCGGAAGTGCAAATTAAAACAAACAATATTTTTTAATTAAAAATGTTTTCATGAAACATTTTTGATCATATATGCATGAAATTGAAGGCCTTGATGTTTGTCCCTGGATTAGAGAGAGTAAAATCAGAGTGTTCAATATTCCCTAGCTCGCTATAACCTACAGTATTATTTTGTTTTTTATCTTTTATTTTTATTAGACCTAATACCAGCATATTAACTCTTTGATAGAAAGAGGATAACGTAGACATACTGCATATAGCAGCAGCTTTAAATACTCTTTGTGAATCTCCATGTTGTGTCTTGGACTGTCTGACATGTTGTAACATTTGGTTGAAACTTCAATCCAGAGCACAGTATCTCACCACGAGTCCCGTACATTTTAAGACAACATGCACTCTGCAGGAACTGAAGCACACATTTTGGTAGTGGTAGCGCCATACAGAGCTCATCAGGACCGTAATATACTGTTGAATATTTCATTCTTATCAGGCTATCGTCTTCAAATACACCTGAAATTTCACATTTCACAAATAATAAACATGCTTTCCAGTAACTCCCCCAATGGTTAGACTGTGCAGGAAGATTCTTTAAATATTACTAATTCTTTGTGAACCATTTTACAAAAATCTCTGTATATTTACACAAACCTAACATTCTCAGCTCAGAAAGTGTGATTTTTAAGATGATTAAAACAATGTGTGAGCTGGGTGAAGGAGGTGGTGGGGGGTTGCAGAAAGAAGTAAAGTTTTGCAGTTCATATACAGTGCATGTAGTCACCGTAGGAGGCAGCACTTAGCCTATTAAGAGTAGTGCCTCACCAGCACGCAATTAAATGTCTCCATGCAAAATGAGCACTCAGGTCATGTTTAATGGGCAGAGAGCTAATAAAGGTTGGGCTGAGCGGGAGGAGAGGTGACTCACCCTACAGTAGCAGCCCAAAGGTGTCACAGAGACAAGAGCAGGGAGGGTCGCTGGTTGCAGCGCGGGCTCCGGCAGACACCGTGTCATCCCTTTGGCAGCTATAAACCTATATATGAGTCTCTTCTCACTGTGAGGGAATCACATGAGCAGGTTGATAGTGTTAAAACAGCTCATATCCACATATATAAACATGTAAATATATTTCCTATACGATAACTTCCTTTTGGTTTCAGCTGATGTTATGAATGTGATATTTGCTTTAGCTGACACATACAGTATTACTGTTGGCGTTGTGTGCATCATGTTGGATGTTCATCAGCTATACACTCATGGGTGTGTAGCTACGTGCTTCATATTTCCCCAGTAATAGTGTAGACAACATGACACATAACATAAACCTTTGAGTCAATACTTTGCTTTTAATGGAGAAAGATGAAAATATCAATACCAGCTCATTTACAAATGTGTTTTGTTGCCCAGTTACTTATAGTTAATTGATTTTAACAACCACATGGGAGACGTAGCAAGAAATCAATTGAAGGGCCAAGTTAAGTGACTGCGTGACAGCTCATATTGTGGCCAATTCCACATAGTCTAATCTGAAAAGACAATAATCTTATATAATAAGAGGACAGGCAGGAGGAGTGAATATTATAGCTGAGTCTGACACCCCACCTCCCTCCACAACAGCAATACCAAGCTGTCTGGCAAGAAAACATGAGATGAAGTGGAATAAATTCTCCTGGTAAATGTTATTACAAACAATATGCCTTCATGAAAAAGAAAGAGGGAAGAGCAATCTGCGCAGACTGACCATTCTGCGAACCGTTTATCGGCTTGAAATGCTATTTCATGCATTAATACTCCACAAACTGCATTCCCCGCGACACTTTCGGTACAAAAGCCCTCCGATTTATGATTACCAGTCAACTAAGCAATAGCCTGTGGCCCCCGCCGACACACCACTTCCTTTTCCTTCCCTCACCGCGAGTTCGTCTCAGGGCCCCTGCAGGTTCAGAGACAAGGCTGTCAGGGTAATGTGATCAAGGTGGATGCAGGCTGAGAGAAGCTAAATCGTGGCTGGGGGATGACATTCTTTGATTTTTAACCATTACAGAGTTTTCATAGAGCTGCAGTCAATTTATTTTATTTATTCTAATGAAGAGCATTAGGAGTGCCATACTGTGCTGCACTGCACATTGATCGCCTCGTTAATCACACTTTGCAGACACTCGCAAATCAAGTTCTAACAGCAAGCACTGAATCAAGTGCAATGAAGCATAAGCTCCTTCACAATTTATGATCTTTCAAATTGCATCTTTTCAACCATTAAATTGCAAGATACCATAAATTTTTATCCTCTCTTCTTCAGTCCTGGTATTGATTCTGTCGTGTGAAAAATAGAAGAGTAGTAAATTCAGGCAGTTAGACAAAATTTAAGGCTTGTCTTGAGAAAGGAAACTGAATGGCACAAGGAAGACTGTTAATTTGCCATTGAGAACAAATATCAGGAGTGATAAAAATTTAAAAGTCCAACAGGGGCTTCAAAGACGTGACTCAGATGGGTTTCAGTCCTCTGCAACCTTGAGCTCTTTTACTTCACTACCTCTGAAATGCCAGTGCACCTTCAGGGTCTTTTACCTACCATTTTTTAAGATTAGGTACCTGATGTGCTGCAGAATTAGAATTAAGTCCTCACCGTATATAAAAATGACCAGATCCTCTTCTCATATGCTAGAAAGTCTTACATCCTGCAGCTTTTAAAGTAAGGGCAAACCAGAAGTGGTGGGCACATGAGCATCAGCGATCCATATATTCGACTATATCTACATATATGTGTACACAACGCCAATATTTCACTTTCTTTTCTCGCCCTGACTAAAAGCAGTCAGGTCTGAAAATAAAAAAAAAATCCCCACAAACTCAGCTCTCAGAGTGGTCATTACATTTAACCTGTGAAAATCTAAAATGATTCTTACATGCCCCATACTGTTCTCAGAAAATGGCATAATTGTTCTTAAATTGCATCTCACTCACACCAAGCTGTAAGGAACACTTGTCAAACAATACAGTCAAATTAGTTCTCTGTGATTGAGCATGTTGAGGATCTATCCAGTACATTATATGTCTAGGAAAAGAAACAGAAGTGCCGTGAAAGAGTTTCAATTACCGTGATAAAGTAAAGGAGAGGCAAGAAAACAGGTTCCAAAAGTGAAGGGTTAACCTCTTCACATCTGTACAGGGACCAACTCTTAAGTTGTGATTGGAAAGAGGGCCTGCTGTTACATGTGGCATGAAAATAACAATGCCTGCAATATAAGACCTTGTCTCAGAAGTTAGACACATCTGCAGGTCTTATGTCTGAATTTTTAAAAGTCATGTTAAAGGAGAGAAGCAGTTTGATGATTCAGGTACATGAATATCTTAATGTAAAGCAAGGTGCAACAGCAAAGGTTGATGGATGGAAGTTTCAAAAAGCTAAGAGAATTCAAACGGTTTAGCAGACGACAACTGACATTTCCAAATGTCTAAATTAATTTTTTACTCTTTAGAACTGTGGAGAAGAAATGCCTTCACTAACCTCTGCACAGAGGAAAGCAGGGCAGCCTTAATCATATAGCGCTTTGCCAGACAACTGCTCTGAAAAGGTGAACAGTAAAACTGCAGCAGCATGGCCGACAGGCGGGCAAGATAATGCTGCTCCAGTCATTTTCATGGGAGGTGCTGCCCAACTCAGACATCACACTCCACATCCTGAGAGAAGTAACGCTGGTCAGGCAGCTAAAGTGTTTTTGACACAGACCCTCCCCAAGGGAAGGCAAATCAGCAGAGGAAACAGCACGCAAGGAAAACAAACCATAATAAAAGGCATAAAAGCTCACAAACATTGGATTGATCCGACAATTACAACCCATCTGGCTTGTTAAACTCAATCTGCTATCACACACACACGCTGGCAGTTTGGTTTTTTGCAGTTGGTGGTGCATTTGGACTGTTCCCAGACCCGCTAACAGCTGAAACTTAAAGGATGAGTCTGGTGATAATCAAAAATGTTTTCCTCGTTATCAACAAACTCCCATGAAAAGAGCAGATCCTTCAAGACAGAGCAACAAAGACTGTATTTTCTGTGGAGCTTAAATGTTATTAATGTTATTTTACAGATTCATTACAGTATTAGTCCTCGCTGTCCCACTGAGTTGTTAGTACTGGAATTTAAATGAGAAACAGGAATACGCAGAGCAACGTTGTCAAAGTGGTGAGTGAAATCGTTTTCAGACTGCAAATCACACGGACAGCTAACAAATCTGAACCCTCCTCTTTTTAAGGAACTCGAGCTCTCATCACACATACACGTTTCCAAACATTAGGTTTTCATATATATCATAGTTTATTTTACTTTACTTTTGCAGATGTTCTTTTCTTAAATGAAGCTTTTATTATATTCTACACTGTATGACGAGTTCTTGCACTTTTAATGTCTTCAGTTGTCTTGTTGTGTTTATGTTTTAATGCGGCCTTACGGCAAAAAATAGCTGAGCCACACTGTTACACTGTGTGTCCCCCAGGGTGTCCTCTGTTTCCCCACATGTTTATTTATTGGGTTTTACACACAGTATTTATAGCAAAACATGGTGGTCACAATTAGTATGCGACATGTTGCCTCTTCACCATGAACATTGGCACTGTAGTTTATTTTGATTGTACATACCCCGTCCTGCTGGTGTAAATACTCACGAGAGCACCAAGTGTGTATTAAACTGAAAATAGTCCACCAAAATACATTGATTGTTAGCTGAAACTTACAGTGCCCAGCTGTTTATTATTATTATTTAGTCATTTTAAAAAATGAAATTGTGTATTGGGATCTATGTTATATATTATATAATATTTACATCTTTAATAGGAACAAATGGGCTTCGTGTCACAGACAGTCTGGACTCGGAAAGTTGGAAAGTACTATGACTTGTTGGTTTTGGTCTTTTCACGGAATTTATTCAACATAAGCATATATATAGATAGATATAAGATATAAGAATATCTCCGGCCTGATTTTTGTTGGCTGAATCTAAACAGTAAGGCAGAGCATACTTTAACATGGCGGTCGAAACACAACATAAAAAAGCCCCACGTTTTGGATCTTAATTCGAAGATACATGACTAAGGGATCTTCTGATGCTCTGTGCCCAATCTGTAGTCGCAGCTGAACTCCACACAATACAGCACAGTGCACGTTCTTCTTGTGATGACTCAAACAGATAACTGGACCAAAACACAGTCTGACTCTATAGGCAAGCACATATCAACAAGCACACAATAGTGCACTCAAAAAGACACTTTCACCAGCCCAACAAAGGGAGATGCTACGGGGTATGACAACTTCTTGTGAACGACAAAATGCCGCCTGACAAGCTTTCAAGGGATGGTTGAGCTCTGGCAGATTACAGAGATCTTTATCTTTTCATAAAACGGAGTGCAGCATTTAAGTGCCAATGACTGAGAATACAATCTGAATTGTAAAGTGTGTCACAGCCATTACATGGAGATGTAGGGCCAGTAATGGTGAGAGTAATTGTGTGATGACAGTTTCACTGCACAGTGACATTCTCCAGGGCATTGTCATCATCCCTGACAGGTAATATGGGTCCACTGGGAATTGGGTATGTCTTACAGTTGGAGTTTCTTCTTCATAAACATGCACCAACCCCCCAAACCCATCTTTACTTACAGCTTTGTCAAACCCCAGAACTCGCAGTGGCTTTTCAATATAGCTGCGGGTCTGAGCGAGGTAATTAGATGTTAATGTGAAATAATGGAATCATGGCGGGTTGTTACATAGGGAGAAATGCAGACCTTGGCGTGATCTCGGAGTGAAAAGCACAATTGCTTAAAAATCAAAACATGCTGTCAGCGGCTCACCTAAGCAGCAGAAAATGCCCTGACTTTGGAATACATTACAATGGTAATTGCTCTGACAAAATTACCTTGTCTAAGATGAGCTCGAACAGACATCTGAGACATGCATGTCGATTGGCTCAATTTCATGATCATTGGGAGGCAGAAATCAAGGCCTTTATGTGAGAGAAAATCAACGGGGAAATTGACATAAACATCTCATCGGAGACATTAAACTGAATGGTGGAGGGAGCTTCAGTTTTTACACTGCATTGTTACGAATCTATTCAAAGTGAAGCTATACTTTCAAAGAACCATTCTCCAGTTGGGAACTGGTAAGTGTTTGACACTGCAAGACGTCAATGTGGTGTACGCTAAGTGAAAATGGAAATACTGTGTGATTAATCTGATATTCTTGATTAGAAATCAGAGCACGTTGCTCCCTCTAGTGGTTAATTCAGCTTTTAGATGTTTAATAAAATTTGTATAATGCATTGTTTATTTTGTACAAAGTTACAGTTCCAACGCAAACAAGCTTCTCTTGTCACTGCTGCATTAGTTACCAAACCTGTGCTTTCGCATCTTTAAGAGTAACAAAGGGGGTTGAACAACAGCCAAGGCTGAGTGAAATGACTTAATAAACAAAAACATAGCATCATACACGGACTCCACCTTTGATTGTTAGTTGTGGCTCTTTCTGTCTAGGATTTTCCTCACAAGTATCAGGACAGGGAGAGTTAAAATGCCTCTCGTGTCTGTGATCTGATGAGGATCACCTTCATCCATTTGAAAGGTGATTTCCGAGCAAAATTGTTTCTCTGAACACATGCTGCTTGAGCCGAGAGAACATTTTTCCAGCATGTTAACAAACATGTAATTTCCATAAACACGTCCAGTAATTGACAGCTTGATTTGGGCTCTGCCAGGAAGCTGACAGACAGTTCTTGGCTGCTTTAATGCAGGCAGCAAAGGCTTAAGGCCTCACCAGGCTGTAATGAGCTTCTCAGAGCTTTGTCTGGATTAGACCACCAAACACAGACAAAATCTCACACAAATCTCATCCAACGTTCTTTATCTTGTTAGATTATATTATATGTACTGTAATTCAGAATTACATTCAAATTATTAAAACAACTGAAGTGAAATATCAGCAGTGACTAATTTTACATTTAAATCTAAATGAACTGTGATAACAGGAGGCAGGGAATTCAAGCCTTACACAAATATTATATATAGAATATAGAGATTTATAAGACTTATTACTTTTTAAAAAATTTTAATAAAATATTACTGATTTTTTAGGCAAATCTGGCAGAAATGTTTTACCTGATTCTTCTCTGCAGTAACAATAAGTGAGTAAAAATAGTATACATATCTAAAACAGAAACAAGATGTGAAAATAAAAAAAAATAAAAAAGTTAGTTTATGTTTGAATTATTTCAAATATAAGACAATTTAGAGATTTTAAAAGTCAGCTATTTGTAATTTTGATTTTAGTACAGACTTTTTTGGAACTTGCATCATAATGCATGCAACTTAATATATAAAAAAACACACATTAATTAAACCCTTTTTCACATGGTACATTTCCCCAATATCTGCTGATGCTATTACTAATCAAACAACCTATGTTGTCATGAAATATTCCAATATGTAAGTTACTGGGGTTTTTAAAAGTGAATTATATGCATTAGCTTTAGTGGTTTTGGTCTCGTCTGTGTGCTGTAGCTGCAGCAGCGCCTATATTGAACCCTGCAGTATCTACAGGCAAAGGATTGCTGCTTGAACATCAGCAGCACATTCAGGTCTATTCTCCAAATAAAAAGCTGTGGTTGAAGAGCAGCAGAGAGATGGTGGCGTGCACAAGAGGGAAAATAGAGTCTGATAAATCTGTATTGAACAGTGTGTGAAGGATGTTAATACATATTAATGGTGACAGGAATATTTGCAAGTGAATACACTGGCAAAGGGGATTAAACATAACTCTCCATAGAAGGGGAGGTATCATCACTCCCATTCTGGCGTGGGACTCGGCCGTATCAGATTCATCCCCATGCACATTGCCAGCAAACACTAAGCCCTTATCTCTCCACTGGGCCTCTCCGGAGAGTTTACAATTTCTCGCTTCGTTGGAGCCTGAGCTGAGCTTGTTACTGGCACAAAGGCTGAGAGGTGGCCTGGTTGAGAGCACAAAGCCGCCCTCACCTCTGGACGGACACATTTCCCTCAGATAACGGACGACTTGTTGGACAGCGACACTAGAGTGTCCCTATACATTAGTATGACAGCCACACATCCTCTGCACAGTGGGACTCACAACAAAGTTAAAGTGTATATAAAAAAAAATAAAATACATGACACACCGACATGGCCTCAGTAAAATATCCTTATTAATGAGTTGTGTTAGAGGTGACAGAGCGACGTGAACTCAGCAGATGTGGTCTGGCCCCTGGGAGACACTTTACCGTCCCGCCATGGGCGCTATTCTCTAAAGGCACAGGCATCAGAGACAACGTCCCATTTGCTACTCGGCTGATCGCACTAACTCCCAAGGGGATTAATGATAGGAACACAGACATGAAATTTCGGGTAAATGTGCCTTTTAACCACACCAAAACCTATTTTTAGACAAATGAACCCATTTAGTAGTTAAACTTATCAGGGTAATGTCCATATAAATTTTCCAGCCCTCTGAAACCTGCTCTTTATCCAGCTGTAATAAGAAAACCACATGCACTGCTATAAATATCTGTTAGTTGTGAATTTTATAGAAACAAGCAACAAAAACAAGGTAATTATTGTCTGGTGCGATGCTTTTTAGCAGTTTAGATACTGCATTTGAAAAAATACTTCATTGAAAGGCCAGTTATAACAGTAAATTAATCAACAAACAACACAGATTAAAACATAAAGTAGTAAATTACAATTTCATTTCATCAACGCCAAAGACGCCACGTAGTGATGCAAATTGATGCAATTTAAAGTAAAACAGTAAATCAGGAGATGATTTTACAGGAAAAAACAACAAATTCTGCCATAAAAATGTGATTTTCGTACAGAAATATGGCTCGTTTTATTAAAATATTCCTGTATTCGTCCCCTGGGAATAAGACTTGTTTACATTAACTTCCATGGCAAATGAATAGATGTGAAAATGGTGAATTATTCATGTTTAAGTCACCCCCAGAACACTGCCATGTTCTGCACATAAAGGTGCACTTTATAGTTTGTGGCCGATTACCAACGAATAATGATTCAGTTTAAAGTTGATACTGTTATTTCAGCCTTTGGGAGAGTATCTACATGTTGATGCTGTCTCAGACGACAGAAACAGATATCTCCTAAGACTGGGTCTTAGGAAGATATCTGTTTCTGTGGTATTAACCCACGACAGGATACAAGGAGGTCATAACACAAGAGAAACAGTGCTGATAAAGCTCTACATGCTCTGTCGAATAAAGGTCTGCATGTGGCCATGCTTTGCTGCAGAGAACAATGACAGCATGAAAAATGCAAGTTATTTCCCTCTGTTTTATAAAAGAGGAGAATGCCAATATGGTTTCAGTAAGTTTTAAGTTGACAAGTAATATTGGATTGCTGCTTGTCTTACAGTAGGTCTCCCAGTCACAGCAATTTCAGCAGACATGTTGCTGAGACAGCTCTGGCATTGTTTTCTGGGACACAGTGAAATTCTATTTTCAGTTTTACTTGGTGCAGTAATTATCTGCATTGTTGGTGAGAATAAAGAAAATAAAGTGCATGAATATGTGCCGGTCAATTGGATTCTGTCAGTTCAAGCAGAATTGGGTACACAAGCGAGCAGCTTGCCAGCTTGTAATAACGATGGTGTTTGCGTGGAACAATTTCCCCCCTAAAACAGCTCATCAACAGCAGAGAGAGTCTGTCACCCAGGGTACGGAGTGACAAGTCTTCTGCATCTCCGCCTGTTATTAACATGTCTCTTACGACAAGCTCAATTATCTGACACTGCCCGTAATTTCCATTCCTTTTTCTGGCACAATGTAAAGTTCCTCTCCTTCATTTTCAAAGCTGGTCGTTTTGGATCTGGCAAATACTGATATAAGACGTGTGTGGGAGGAGGAAGTGAAAACTGAGGGAAAAACATCTGCAAGTCAGAGCGAAGTTGCTACAGGCTCGCTACGCTGAGGCCTTGATCATCTCTGATATTTGTTGTATAAATGCTGAATGCTAAACATTTGTATTATTTAACTTCTTGCATTCTTTGTTGCATAAGCTGATGTCGAAACGTATCCATGGCTCATAAAAAAGGAAAATTTGAGCACCTACAAATTGCGTAAACTTCATCTGCTGATGAAAATCATGTGATATGATGGAAAGCTCTGGAGCACCAACTAAACAGACCTTGTGCTGAGATCATTTTGTTAATAAAACCTGAACTTTTTTAAGGAAAACGGATCTCTTCAACTGTTTGTTCACGATGAACCTCGTCGCTAATAAAACTGCAACAACTGTTGAAGCACAAATGTTAGTTGATGATTAGTAAGTAATAAATATATAAGTAAGTAATCAGAAAGCTTTATGTATGCGACCTCCTGACCTGTATGTAGTGTAACTGCACTCACGAAAAAAGAAAGAAAGATAGAAATTAAGTTGAAGGTGCTTCCTCACAGAAAGTCTTGATTAACTAACTAATGTAGAAGCTTGTTCCTTTTTTGATTCATTTTAATGAACCATTCAAACAGGGTTTTTTTCTTTACAGAACTGCCTAATGATTATTTTCAGCCTGTACAATCTTGCAATCATTTTGAATAACTCAACTAAAATAGAGGATGAATGCCATTCAAATGACTAACCTCATATTCTTCATATTTTGACACAGAGAAAATGTGGGTAGACACCTTTTACAACCTTTTATCTTCAAAATTTCTTTCTTTTTGGCAAGCATGGTTCTCAATCTGAAAAGTTTAAGTCAGAATCATAGCTTGGTGACTGGGAGCTATTTTGGAAACATTATGTTTTAGTGCGGACCCCAAAGGCCCGTTAGAGGTTACTTACTGCTTCAAATCTTAAAGCTAGACTGCCTCCACTCGTCTACGAAGGGATGCATGATAAAAAGTGAAAATGTTCCACCAAAGTGAAATATCGCTGGAAGTGGGAGTGTCTGGGTTGCTGTGGGGGAACGTTAGAGGAAGTGGTAATGATGACAGCTCTAACTCAGTGCAGGTGCACTAAAGCATGGCAGGTTGGTCAATTGCCCAGAACCCATTACTTCTCCCCTGAGACCAACCTTGTAATGTGCTAGGTAACTTCTGTAACGGATTGACCTATTGTCAACAGACAAATCGCTCAGGTTTTACATAAATACACAAGTGTACCGCACAAGGTTACGCAGGCAGGTTAAGGGCGTGTTAAACATCTGAGAGCGCTATTTGCAAACATGACATATGCGGGGAAAGAAATTGAAATGCTGGTTTGCTTCATTATTATTTAACCAGTGGAGCTCTGTCATTGTGCAGAGAACAATGGAGTATTATAGCAGAGCAACATATTCTCTGTCTGCATTTCATGGTTGGTCTTGTTGGACAGGTTTAGTATTGGCCTGCTGAGCTGTACTTTGCATTTTGCAAGCACAGAGCACAATGCCAGTGAATGCAAAATTCATGATATTGTTTCTCTTTGTGAGTGTGCCTTTACAGAAGCTCTAAACATTTGTGACAGTGCCGGAGATGGGAATAGGATGACCTTGGGTGCCGGATACATCTCTGTTCCTGTGTCATCTTCAGACAGCCACTGTTTGACCACTATCTACCAGATGCATTCTATCCGACACTTGTAACAATAGTGTAAATGGGACGAAAATTGAGCTCACCTTAAAGGCGGACTTCAGTCCTCTTGAAGGCTGAAAGCCCTGGATGAGTCCAGTGCCCAGTGGCAGCTCAGAGTCCTTGTTTTGCTCCCTGAGACGTGTGTAATCAGAGAGAAAGTCCAGCACAGATTACAGTCTTCAATCAGTCAGGGAGGAAAATGATATGTACATCATTGTCTCTGCCGCACATCCCAGGCACTGTCAGCCTGCATGCATATTACCTGTGTCAAAGCTGCCAGGGACATGACGAGAGAAACTGAGAGCCATCACAGAGCCGCCACTCAGGGGGGTGTCGAGTCTTCGAGCGCAGCAGCCAGATTCAGTCTCCATGGGGACTCTACTCTGACCTCCGAGATGTTGTTGACACCATTTAATGTACATTTTCAGATACAAAACGTCTCTTTTCTTATCTGAAATCGTTTTCAATGGGCTGAATAGCACTGAAGGCCAGCTCTTGTCACCCAAAGACAATATTGAGCGTACACTTGCAGTTTTTTCGAGTCCGAGGAAGTTGAAGCTGTTGTCTCATTTGACCTTGAGGTGGACAATAAAGACAGAGTTATTTCTACAGTGGGAAAACTATATGACTGCTGCGAGGAATTGTGACAAACGATCCCTCCTAATCTTCTCATGGATCTCAACATCATCTTATGCAATTGTCTCTTTACTAAAATCAGACACACGCTGTGTGCAAGCACAAAGAACATAATGTGGAAAATCTGATGGAGGTGTCTCATTGTTGTTGATTCAATTTTCACAGCTGGATCTGGAAAAAAAAACATACATACAGTAAATGCAAAACAGCAGGACAGAGACATTTTACAATAAAGACAGCTAAGACTGACCAAATCTGAATTCCACCCTCCTGAAATAGAACATAGAGTAAGACCATAATTTTCCTGAAACAAGAGTGTTTAATTTGAAGCAGTGAATGACACCTCTGCATGTAAAAGGATGATGGAAGATGATTTGCAGCCACACCAACAGATATACACCATACTTTTCTACCCAGTGCACATCTTTAGATTTAAACATCCACCCTGACACTGTAAATAATTGCCAAAAACACATGAGAAACTAAATCCACAAGGCGACTTCTGGCCGTGGATATCAGGTTTGCATAATAGCCCCCCTGTCCCACACCAGGTATCTGTTCACCTTGAGAAGTCCATACCTAAACGCAATGTCAACACAAGCACTTTCAAGCTCGACGATTCTGTTAGTCTCTGCTGGTCCTGCTGGGGCTCCAGAGGGAGGTCACCAAATTGTCTCTGGAATAAAAAAAAAAAAAAAAAAAAAGGCGCTGACCTTCTGCTAAATTGGCCACATTCAGTAGACAGGGAATATCAGGTTATTGAGTTGATCCATGCTGTGTTTGCCTGCCCGGGGAAAATGATCTGCGCTATTGTCTGCCTTCTGCAGTTGATCAAGGGCAAGAATGTGTCAGGAATGTAGAAACACAGGACACTATTTTCTGTCGTTTCAAATGCTCTAATGGTTTATGAGAAGAAAAAAAAAGCATTAGAACCCTGCTGTAAACAAAATATTAAGCAGGATGGTAAGTGCTTTTCACTTATGAAGAGTTCATATCTAAGAGGAAATTAAATAAAGGCTTCATGCTCTAAATTCTGTAAGATGTTTCACAGAGGAGACATATTGTAAATAAATAAATGCAGCTGCAGAAGCCCAACAATTCATTGCACTGTACTTTCAAGTTGTTGATTCCTTGAGAAAGGCAAATAATAGTCACTTTGCAAAATTGCAGGCCTATCCTTCAACAACTCGGGGAAAACAGTTCAAATTGGGCAGAGATAGGGAAGAAGCAGCCCTCTTGCTGAAGTATTTTGTATATTTGGGATGGTATAATGAAATAAGTCATTTCTGCCAACAGTTCACATTACCTCCCAACGGTTAAGAACCATAATCCCAATAGCATTTTGAATTCTATCACACATACAGTTGGAAATGTTATTGCATGATTACAGTGTTCCTCTCCCTCTGCATAGTTATTGTATTTATGCCTTTTGCACATGAATTGGAAGAGAAGTTGAGCACCATGTACAATTACAAAGCTATTCAAACTGAGCTACGAGAACCAAAAGCTATTTACCACAATAAAAACACACAAACAACTTGTAGTGTAAGCACTGGTTGAAATGATACCTGTCTATCACAAAAAAACACAATAATAAAAACGCTTTCCTTTTACTCTACAAAATAAGACTCAAGTTGAATTATGTTCTTTGCTAAATTTGCTGCACATAATGTTCAAACTACATCAGTAACAAAGAGGAAATGTGTGCAGAAAAAGACATGTTTGCCTCAACAAATCAAAGCCACAAGGAGTTTTACTTGTTTTGCATTCTTTAATTTAATAACTATATCCTGAAGCTATGTCTCCAGATTCATTAGCTGGCCTACAAACAGCTTTGAGGTCGATGCTGACATACACGTTAGTACAATAACAGAAAAGCTGGGGCAGTCTGTCAACAAAGTTAGCCTCTAAACCAGGTGGTCAGTTGAAATGACAAGTGTGTGGACAGTGTCACGCTCGGCCGCCACGCGGTCTCTCTTTCTTCCTTTAACCTGCCGAGGAGGATTGCCCCCACTGATGGCAGCTTTTATCTGCAGCGGCCAGAAGAACCGTGCTTCTTCCTGTTACGAGGCAATGGCACTTTGTCAAGCAAGACAAAGTTATCCCGGCTCTGGCACCGGACAATCGCCCTTCGTTTCTCAATACATTTCCCACTGTGGGTGTGTTTTGCATCATTAAAAGCTGAATGCAGACCATATACAGCCAAGTATAAATGCCCCCCCGCCCCCTAAAAATTACAGACACATTCCTGAATCTCAGACCTATAAAATATATTTCAGATCTGCCAAACGTTTCAACAGGAAAAACCATGAATCTCTACTCAGCTTGTCCCAGAGGTCTGTGTATCATAGATTTCATTCCTGCAGGGGAGCAAAGATTATTACAATATTCAGATTACCGAGCAGGGGAAATTAATTGGACTAATTAACATACAAGTAAATGATGATACCGTTAACACATTTCATTAACTCAAACTGTCATTCTATGTTCCTGGTGCACTTGGTATTGCATTACAATGAATTGGATTCATTAAATTATGCAAATGAAAGGAACGACAAAAAGGACGAGTCCTTTTTAACGTTATAGGCCACATTCTCTGAGTCATTTTCAGCAAATTGACTAAGATTCAAAAAGCATGTGCTTTTCACTCTGATTTACCAGATAAAGCTTTTCATAGACTACCGTTTTAATTATGTTCACAGGCACTAAAACCAGGTAGGCCATAATACATTTTTAACTCCCTTATGCCGTTGTCCTGAGCCTAATATGTAAGAAAAAATAGCAACAGTACCTAATTAGTAAAATGTCCCATTTAGTGTAAGAGATACCGAGTGATGCAGCGTGTGTGGGCTGTTAATATCAGGTTAATGTGTCAAAATATTAAGAAATTATCATTAATTCTGGCAAAAGCGGTGGAGACAAAAAACTGTGTGCACACTTTACAGCTAGAACCAAGACAGATTTAAAATGTTTTCCTGATAATTCACTCTAATAAAGCTGATTCCAGGTCATAGAAATAGAAGCTGTTACCACTCGTGTCTCTGTAGGGTCTGATCAAAGTCATGAGACAATAGTTTGTTCTCCAGCGGAAGAATATGTTCCTGACATTTCTGTGACATTAACTTGTGGTTAATTGAAGGTCCACACCTCCTGTTGGCCTCAGTGACTTGTGCCTTCATCTTAGCAGCGCTACATGGGGAAGGTCAAGGGGTCAAACATACCTCTTGTCCTGCTCCCTTGGCTGTAGTGACATCTACTGGACTAGTAACCCAGAGTGTAAGCCGAAGGGGGAGAATGAACCTCCTGGCTGGATGTCAAGTCTTTGAAAAGACACAAAACAAAAGGTTTCATGTGAAAGGAAAAATTCTAACTTGTGTCATTTAAGTATCAAATATCACGCTGCCCTCAGAAAGCAGACATTGTACAATATTGATACATTAACGCAACAAAATAAAATAAAATAAAGCAAAAAGGAAAGGAAATTCATGTGTAACAGAAAGGTTTATATTGATGTTATATTGACATATTTATACAGAAGATTTTGAAGTGAGAATAAACCTTCAGTGTTTAGTACACAATATAAAGATGCTCTTCGAATGTTTCAGTAGCACCTTGCTATCTGACTCAGAGGGTAAGTATAACCAAATCAAATATGCCACCATAATTCACTGTTCAGTGCGTATGTGTATTCAATTTAACAATTCAACATTTGGAGTTCAGAGATAAAATAAAAACACATAATAACATGGAACAGGGAAATGCAACATACAGTGAAAGAAAACGTGTCAACACAAAGACAGAAACATTGTACATTTACTGACAATGAATATAAAGGACAGTTTCTTGGGAAGTATACAAAACATTTTTTTCATACAAAAGGATTAACAACAAGATGAAAGTGATGAGAACAGTGCTGTTAAAAAGAGTACCGCTTTCAGTAATACACTGATTTTTTTTTCCAACTGCGTGATAGGACTGATGGAGGTCAACAATTCTGCAAAGCTGTTTTCTATAACATGAACAGGGGTCGTCCTTATTGTAAAAAAACAAAACAAAACAAAAAAAGAAATGGTAGGATTCAACCAGCATAGGTAACATGGTGACAGCTTAATTCACCTCAGCTTTTGGTCCATCAAATAACATTTCTTCACAACACCCCACCATGGCCCGAGAAGCTACAGGGGTGATTTACTCTACTTATATCACACAGTCACAAGTCACCCTGAGTTTGTAGTCAAATTTGGCAATTACCTCCAAAAAATGGCTTTTTTCTTCTTCATATCACAATGCATGTTTTTTGTTTTGAAGTCCTCCGAAAAAGGTTTTACAAAAACACATCTGAATTACATATAATGAAGCCATTTGAAATATTTGGGACTTCTAATATCACAAATGCTTTTCCTATGTAAAGCCCAATATAAATAGCTGTTCAGTCAAAATATTTAATAAGCAAATAATGTGTATCATATCAACAGTATATGTTAAAGAGGATTTACAATACAAAATTTTGATTGTTTTGATTTTTCACCTGCAAAATGTAGTAGGTGTGAGCAAAGTTTAAAAAAAAAAAAAAAGGAAGAAGGAGGGCTTCCTAAGTTGCAAGCAGACCGACTGCAACAGAGAGAAAAAAGATGCATAATATTTAGAAACAAAAAATGAGTAAATTCGCATGGACGTAAGCAATAACATTACTTCAGCTGGATAAAATTAGCTCTGTTGTGAGATTTAGTCTTTCGCTCAAAGGAATACGGAACAAACCTTGCTTACCAGAGACATCATAAGAATATACCATCAAAGAAAAGGCGAGGAGAAAATTGCTCAACTTACCAATCATTTTTTGTGAAAAACACAACATAACAAAAAATAAGTAGATTCAAAGCAAAATGGCATCCTACCTTTCCGACATAATATTGTACAAAATAAGGCATTTCCTTGTGTGTTTACTGCAATGTCTTTTTCCACCATTATCTTCTTTTAGTCTCCACTACTAGTTTTTCCTCGGTAAAAACTGAGTACTCACATGGATTGACTATTTCCGTGTTAAAATATATATATATATATATTTATAATTTTAGCTTTCTTCAAAACTTGAATAAAAATGCAGGTAGGAGTATACAGTATGAAAGAGGTTGTAGAAGTTCATAAGCGGAGTGTAAATCACTCCATGACTTCGCTGGCCGCTACCGTGGTGACAAGCTGGAGAGGGATCTCTGCGTTGGCCAGGATGTCCTGGGCGTTGCTGGAACCCTGCTGGATGTTGGTGAGGATGAGGGTGGTCCCGCCTGCCGTGGTGATGATACTGTCTGAGGACCCCGCGGATTCCATCGAGGCCACCACAGCGCCGCCAGAGTTCACGCCTTTTTTGTTCTGATGAGTTTTAATGTGCTTTGCCAGGTGGTCGCTCCGCATGAAGCGCTTGGAACATTCTGGGCAGACAAACTTCTTCTCTCCTGCCAGAGAGAAAATATAGTTTGATAGATAAAGAGTTTGATGCTGAATACATTTGGAGAGCATGCCCTCTACCTGCGGGGTATAGTTTCATGGGCGAGGAGATGAGTTTAAGGGAGTGGCACGTAAGCTCAATTGACTTGTTTGATGAATAAAGTTGAAGAAAATGTAAGCTGCACCATAAAATAAAAACCTGCAGGACTGACACCTTAGTCTAAATTGAAATCAAAATTCTTATTAGATATATTTTTATTGTGTGCTGCTGAATGCTGAATGACACAGGGCCAACTTTAATCACTCAATTAATAATGCCAACCTGTCACTGACAAAAAACGACAAATAGATACTTTACAATTCTCTCCAATTAGAAACATCAAATTATTGAATATCCACTTGCAAAGTTCAGTGTGAACGCTAACCGTTAATGTCTGAGCTCGAAGCTGACAGCGTAATGAAATGCTACTTTAGCCCACACTGTCAGAGGCCTCACTCAGCCCATGATACAGCCAGGGTTTATAAATTCAACAAGAGTACGACAAGTGGTCATATCTCTTTCAAAAGGTCTATCGTGACAGTAAATGTCATCAGATACTGTATATCATTATGTTGTGCTGGCATATTTGACTGGATTTCTCGCAGAGGACTACTTCATGCATTCTTCTGTACTTCATGATGACAACTGCATTTAAATCTTCTATAAAATTAAAAACAGATTAGGTGAGCTGATACAAGGGAGTTCAGATTCAAAGGAGAATCATGGGATACAAATAATGTAGCTCACAAGAGATGCTGGCATTTGCACAGTTTTTGTTATATAATCTGATGTTAACAGATCCTGCAAATTAGACTACAGGGCAAACTGTTTAAACTCCATTCTGAACTGGAAAATTACCACCAAGTTGGTGGAATCTGGATGTGTTTATCACACTGGTCCTCAATTCCTAACCTGACATTTTACATGTGAATCCAGAGAAGTGCAAACGCTGTCATTTCTTATGTGACTCACGCTTTGCAGGGCACAAATTAGCACATTTTACTGATTTTACTGATGTTTTCCTGATGTGCAAACACTGAGGGAGCAAAAAAAGGGCACCTGTGTGTGTTCTCCTGTGTCTCTGCAGCTCGTCGCTGCGTGTGAACCTCTTCCCACAGAACATCCAGCTGCAAACAAAAGGTCGCTCCCCTGAATGCCAGCGCAGGTGTGCTCGCAGGTGCGATGTCTTTCCATATACTTTCCCGCAGCCTGCAATGTGGCAGATGTGCTGCTTCTTCTTCCCCGTGCCGGATCCTCTGAGAAACACAGGTATGGAGAGTTAAGGCCCTGATACGTTGTTTTTTTTTTTTTTACCTATGCAGAGCTGTACAGAATGTGAAAAGTCAGAGACGGTCTAACAGTAAAATTCAAACACTTTTCAAGCACTTTTAAGGTACCTAAACCAAAAATTGCCAGGCTCTCAAAGGATCTATCATCACATTTAAACTGTTAGTATTAAAAAAAAATTACTTTACAGTATTCCATAATAGACAGGGCAGTCAACACACACTGTCAATGTTACCAGCTGTTCATTGTAACGTTGATTGTATTTATTATTTAATGCTCAACAAAGGAAAACAAACAAAACAATAAGATGATGGCAGTGTTTCATTTTTGTGTAGATCAAACACCAGATTATGTTGAAAATCGAGCAATCTTCAAGGGCTACATTCAAATTCATGCATATCCCTAACCTTGAAAACAAAGCAGTTAAAATTAAGCACTTTCCAAACTTTCAGGACTCTGTACGATCCCTGCAGAGAGTAAAGCACCAGTCAGGCTTACTCACCTCCCACCTGACTCTTTACAGTTGGGGCAAGTACACGCCACTCTGCGCAGCCTTTTGCCCTCCTGACCCAACTGATCCTCCTCATCCACCAGCTGGACGCGGAGGTGAGACAGATCGCTTGTGTTCAGGGTGGAGTCGGTGCTCAGCTGCCAGTCTCCAGAGTCTGGCTCTTCTTTTATCTGAATGTCTGGAATAAATGTGTACGTTGACATCAGCACAAGCTCTGCTAAACTTCCCAAAAAAAGCCTGCACAGTGAGAGCTGCTTTATTATTGCGTGTGACTGACAGCATGGCAGCACATTTTACAAGTAAAACTCCATATTAAGCACAGTGATAAAATAATGAGTTGATTGACAGAGAATGTATCAAATACAATTTTGATAATTAATTAAACGTACCCTGTGGACTTTTTCGCCCACATGAGTGGCAGAAAATGGATGGAAGGACTTTGCTACAATTAAAAACTTCATCACAACGTTTTGATAGCTATAATTACATTAAAATTCAACACAAAGTGGCTTTAAAGATACACAAAATATATTCTGTTGAAACGCTGAATGTAAACAACCTACTAGCTGCATATAGTTTCTAAAATATCCAGTTCACATCATTGTAAATTAAGAAACTTTTTTGGCATATTGACTGATTTATTGAAAAATTAGTTACATTTGTCGTATCAAATAATCAAACAAAGTGAGGACATCATTTTAACTCTGAACCCTCAAAGGAGTTGTGAGTTATTCTGGTTGACATGCCTGCTCAGGACTACTACTACTACTACTAATAATAATAATAATAATAATAATACTACTACAGGTCTAATTTTTTCCCACCCTAAAAGATGCAACCAACCTAACAGGAGAGTCATGGAGATGTCAATCACGCCCACAGAGACCTGAGAAGAGGTCTAATTGGGCAACAAAGTGTAATGGCCTGTGTGGGTTTACCATGGTTACGTGTATTCTGATAATAAAAAGAGCAACTGTACCTCCAGGGTTGTCTCCGTCTCTTTCATGTTGGGCCACTGAGTTGACCGTCACTGTTTGCAGGTTGGGGATCTGTCCCGTGCTGATGCTGACTGGACTGGAACCCAGCGACAGGGTCTGGACTGGAGCCAGGGTTATCTGTTGGGGTGGTGTTGTGGGCAGCTGGAGGTTCTGCAAGTTCTGCACCCCCTGCACCTGAAAGGTCTGCCACTGTATCTGTCCCGACGGCGTCACCGTCTGGGCTTGGATGATGAAGGTTCCCGGGTTGATCAGCTGCACGTTTTGCAGGCCCTGCCCGCCTGACTGGACCACCTGACCGTTGGTGGTCTGAATAGGCACCTGCTGCAGCTGGATGATGGACTGAGCTGAGGACACCTGGATGCTCTGCTCCTGATTCTGTTGGATGAAGCCCTCCTGGAGCCCAGAACTCGAGTCGGCTTGCTCTGTAGCTACTGTTGACAATGAAGTGTCTTGTGTCAGCAGACCTGATTCGTTTGCTGGAATGTGTAGCTGAGAGGAAGACGTTGGCACATATATCTCAGGATTTGCATTCGAGTCATTTACTTGTAGTGTCTGTGAGAGGTGATTATCTGTCTTCGCCAGACTCTCAGAGCCATCCACAGGCTGACTCGCCATAATTAGCTGGCCATCAGCAGTGACCCCTGTTGCTATGGTCTGAGCACCAGACAGGCCAAGGGAGTCCAAGTCCACACTGTTAATAGGAACAAAGGTAATGTTCCCAGGCAAACCCACAGGCACATTAGTAACAACCTGACCCTGGTTGTTGAAGGTGGAGCTGCCAATAGAAACCCCCTGGATCTGCTGGACATTACCAGTCTGTGATATGAGGTTCTGGTTGTTATTAAGGATGTTTGCAGCTGACGTCACACTGAGACTCTGGCTACCATCTGGCAAGATCTGTATCTGCCCCGTGGCATCCTGAGTCAGAGTCGCTCCCTCCACGCCGGAAGTGGAGAAGCTCAGATGTCCATCTGCGGTCTGAATCTGAGGAATTACTTGGTACTGAATGTTAGGCACTGAACTGGCAGACGAGGCGTCCGTTCCCGACGTCACAAAGATCGGCTGACTCTGTAAGTTCTGGAGAGGAAGAACATACTGTCCATTTGAAGTTAATATTCCTTGACTTTGGATCTGTATCATTCCACATTCATCCTTTGCTGATGTGGGGGTTAAAACCTCCCATTTATCAGTCCCAGTAAGCTGCGTAGATGGATCTGATGTCTGAGGAAGGAAATGATTGACATTAAATAAGTGATTAGGCATCTGTTGTTAATTAATTAGCTTAAGCAATGCAAAGCACTTAATCAGAAGTGGTTAAAACCTGCTTTTAAAAAATTAACAGGAAAAGGATTTTCTAGAGTTTGTACATAGCTCAGTATTTTGAAGGGAAGAAATGGTGCTAGCAGTTTACACATTCAGTGTCAGAAACATGGAGAGGCGGAGAGCAAAATAGGCCAAATCACGACGAATCAAGAGTTGTAGCGCTGCAGTCAGAACTGAAGTCTGACAGGTAACTCTTACATCAGACCATCATCACAGATCATCTGTGCTACACTCACAAAAGAAACTTTAACGGCCATCGGCAACTCCTGCTACACCTTACTGTGCTCGAGGGTTTTATTTATCTTCTCTGGTGGTCAGTGCTACATCTTCAGGTGCTCTTGATGCAGTTGTTTGATCCACACCAGATTTTCAATGACAGCATTTGTTCAGACAAAATGGGCCTGAGCCACTGGGCCAACACACAATGTTATATAACAGGTGCTGTGTGTACAGACTTCAGTTTCCTTCTCTCTACTTTGCCTGTAATGAAGTGTTAATTTACTGTAAATACAAACTTTTATTGGACCTGTAGATTCTCAGCAGTGTTTTGGTCCCATTTAATTTTGATGGAAAGAAAGATTTAGTAATTATATGCACTAAACTCACCCAGGATGCAATCTCACTATTCCATAATAAAATACAATAAAGAAACAAACAATAAGCCCTATTTTATATTTTTATTATCAAAATGTATGTGTGTCATAAAGTACACTTATAAATACATTTACACCCCAATAATGGTCTGAAGAATATCTTAAAATCCTGATTCAGCTAACTCTATGTTAACAAAAACATAAACCCACACGGTTGCCAATGAAGAATCTCATCAGTAAGGACAAATTCAGAACCAAGTGTAACAACAGAAACATCTTGACCTACATTAACTCATCTTGAGTTGTTAAAGAGCTTCATTTTCCCTGATGTACTTGTGGTTTATGGGTTATGTTTGCTGTTTTATCAGAGTGCATACCAAATTAAGCTTGAAGCATTATAATGAGTTGCCAGCTGTGTAAACTACATCAAAAACGGAAGGTCTTTTTTACACAGTCCTTCCAGCAGTAACTCTACTTGCACTGAATATGTAATAACCAGAGGCCTCTGGGTTTAGCACCAGTAAATGTGGTCTATTAAGGACCTGACACATGACTAGAAGGGTATGGATGCCATTACAGAGTCTATTTATGTAGTTTTAGATGGAAAAACAAAACAAAATAAACATTGCCATTAGAGAGATCCTCCTGTTTGGATGCCAAAAATGCACAGGTTATAACTCCATGAAAGCAAGTGCAACCTTAGCTTCACTCCCACCACCACCACCACTGCTGCTCAGCTGTGACTGAAGGCTTCACTTCTGCTGTAGCTGTGTCGGATCTAACAGAGGTGCCGACTTACCACATCAGCGGCAGCACCTCTGTCCACCTCTGACGCCGGTGAGCCAACCTTAGTGCAGGTGGTTGCGAGCAGGTCGAGGGGTGATGGCTGAGTGTCCTACCCACAACGGGCGAGTTTAAAAGGAAGAAAGTGGGTGGCCATTAGTCTGGGCCACAGAGAAAGTGTGACTCATTGCCAAAGAGCAAAGTCAGAAGTTTGGAGGTCTTTCTTGTCCTGTGTTGAGCCCCCCAGGCAGCACCAAGGATAACACCCAGGTGATGTTTACGTTTGATCCACAACCACAGTTAAGGAGGCGGGATTCGTGAGCAGCCTGAGAGGTTCAAATCAGGGCACAATCCCCCCGCTTCAAGTTTGAAACACTGTGAACTTCAGTAAGCACCACTCAGGTACTGGAAACGCAGCAACGATGTATAATGAGAGTCATAATCCCGAGGGGGAACTCTTACCTGATTGCCCCTGCCCCCCCCCTCCACCTCCTGCTGCTGCTGCAGGAAGTCGCTTTGACTGCTGTCCACGTCCAAGGCTGCCATATCCTCTGATTTCATCCGCTGTTCTGGGGCTGTGTAGCAAAAAGCAGAATAGCTAAGAGCAGGGAACAGCCGCAGCTAACGTTAGCTAAACAAACCAGAGTCTTACACAGAGGGCTAACACCTGGACCGTCAGTAGCTTTAGCGAACATTAAACTCACAACCCCGCCGCCACCGACGGCACCGACCTCCATTACGGAAGCAGCGGTGTAGCTATAATTAGTTTAAAAGACACGAGCAGTGAGTCCCACGCAGGCTAAGCTAGCAGCGTTAGCCGCCGCTGCTAGCTTAGCCTGCGCTGATTAGCAGTATCGCCGACTAGCATCCCTGCTAACCTGCTAGCCCGCTAATTGAGCCTGTTAGCCTGTTAGCCTGTTAGCCTGTTAGCTCTCGGTGGTGAACAGGGGCAGATGTTACATACCGGTCATTGCGTGACTCGTCGTGACACGAAGAGTCCTGATGGTCAGCAGCCACCGGACATGATCAGCTGATTGAGTTGATTGTTTGCGCGCAGAAACAGATGATAAGTGTCAGAATGTTTTTATATTTTGATTGACGGGCGGTAGGTTACACAAAGGGTGGGGCCTCCACTGTTGACTGGGAGTATTTGCGTCACACACAGGAAATCCCGCCGTCCTTCGCGGAGCTGATTGGTTGTTCGTTTTGCACGCCGCGTTCTGATTGGTCGGTCGGGACGTCAATCATCCTTTGTTGGATTCTTTTCCTGTTTATTATGCATTTTGAGTTTTACAGTATTGGTGTTGATAGTAGTGTAGTGAGGATTGTAGTTGCATTGTTTACTCTCAGTTACGTTGTTGTTACCAGGCAGCTTGTTGCATTGTGTAAAATACCAAGTAGAGGCCATATTGATATATACCCAGACACATTATCTGACAATTACATGAAATTCATCTTATGCTTTTGACTCATCCTAAACACAAAGGAGCATTTTCATTTTCCAGGAAATACATCTCTGTTAGTTTCACAGGTCAAAGCAAACCCCGAACCCGAGCTCTTTTCTTCTTCGTTTGTGTTACAAGGTGTATTCACACAACATGTGGCAACTTATATGTGTCTTTAAAATACAACATTGATCAATAAGATGTTGCACACTGTGTCAAACGGCACCAAAATGCTGATGACAGTGTGTCCTGGTAGCTCACCTGTACCAATCCTGAGTCCTTGGCTTTGAACTCCGACCTGTAGCCTTAAGCTGTGTGTCACCACCTTTCCTTCTATCATCATTGATTAAAGGACTACTTAAATACTAATGATGGTAGTATTCAGCATAGCCTTTTGCAGAAGTGTGTATCAAGTGTTGTGATTGGGCGTGAAAACACAAAACCAGGTAGTCTACATTCCGAGCAGATTCAATTTCAGATTTAATGCCCCAATCCAACTTTTTCTCCCCGAGTAGCGATTCCGATACTCAGGGATTCAATACCAGAGGTCTCTTTTTGGCGTGTTTACACCTCACTGTGTAGTGCTCATTGTAAACATTTAGGTAGCAGAGGGCATGGGATCGCTGTGGCTGTAGAAACTGAGTTGATGGCAAGCTGTGACTACATTAATGTAGCTAGCAGAGGAAACACTACATTTTATAATGAAACTTGATTAAGTCATGGCAGATCAGATTAGGTCAGTGAATCCCTATTTTTAAGTTTATAGAACAGATTTACTCTATTTATGACACTGACACATGAAATTATGACTCTATGAAGAATCTGAATTCTGCCATGATTCAGTTTATCATAATGGGTTTGCTCTCATGTGTTTTTTTTGTGTTGATTACTCAGAGAGAGAGAGAGAGAGAGAGAGAGAGAGAGAGAGAGAGAGAGAGAGAGAAAAACCACAATCGAGACACAATCTGAGTTTGTATTTGACTGCATTTCTTCCCCTCCATCTGATTGTGCACAGTACAACATTGTGAAAGTGCATTGAAATGAGAGCCTGCATGCTATTGTACCTGCTCTGTGCCTGTGATGCTATCAGGAGCCCACTTCTGAGTATTATTTGTGGTGTGTCAGTTCCTCACAGTGCGCGACCGCAGTGAGGCTATTTCTCTCAACCTTCAATTCAAACTTGGCCCATTACAGCCAGACTACAAAAGCACTTTCCGTGCACTCAGGAGCTCACGGCAGTGAATGGTGGATATTTCCAATCACTCTGCTGTCAATCCAAGTGTCAGGTAAACACAGGCCAATGGAAACAGCTTTAGAAAAACCTTGCAGCTATGTCTGTCTTACTCCAGGAGTCCTTGGAAACGTATCAACAATTTCTACAAAGACCTCCAAGTTAAAGGAAAAAGTCAAATATCCCAAAAGCAGCACAAATGCAACACCTTGGTGGACGCAGTGGCCTACATGAGACACATAACTGCCATGGTGTCTGTCTTCAGACATGTGAGCTTTGTCTCCAGCTCGAGCTGCAAACAAAGGAAATGAGACTGTATTGACAGACCTTGTATTCACCTCATGAGAGAAATCTGTGAAGTCTGTGGAGCAATTACCCAGTGGGAGTTTGAGCACATCTATAAGGATTCAGTGTGATATATATATAACTGTAAATATAGGCTACACACAGATCTTATAGCTTTCTTTTAGCATTATTGTGGGGAAATATGACACAAATTAGATCACATTTATTTCTTTTAACAAATCTTCTTGCAAAATCTCCTGGGAGTGGACGTTGTTGTTGTGGCACAGCAGAGAATTGTGAAGGATAAGAGGAGTAACTGAGTGAGTCCACAATGGCTCTGAGTGTTCATATTAACATATTGACAGTTGTTTTCATGAAAGGCCAGTCCAAGAGAGAGTGACCCCACAGAGAGAAACATGCCCTGCTGGAGGCACCTCGTGGGACACTGTAAATGGGACCTGAGAGAGAGAATTGAAACTGGTGCAGCTTGGAGACGTGTGGATGGAATATCAAATATGTGTTATAGACAACTCTGAAGAGCCTGAGACAGGAACAGTCTTACTCTTCTTTGTCTGAGGAACTGAGAATTAACTGTTAAAGGCAGATGCATTGCAAGTTTTTTTTAATGATATTTCTTTTATTTTGGAAGTTTAACATGTTTTTAACACACAGCATATGGTCACATTTCCCATATGCACTTAATATCAGAATCAACTTTATTGGCTCATACAAGGAATTTGACTCCAGTTTTGAGCTCTCATGAAACAAAACTAAACAAAGACAACAAGGTTAAACAAAGATAAGCAGACATACATATAGATTTTATGTAGAGGTAAGAGGTATGAAAATAGATATATTCATGTAGGCTACATAAACAATTAGACAACAAATATATACAGCATTAATGTATAGAGTAATTGTTGTTGAGCAATGTCTGTGCATTACAAGAAATTCAAGTGTGTGCAAAGAAAATTGAATAAAATGAAAGGATATATAATAAGTTTCTCTCTGTACAGATGCAGGATGTGTGTGTGTCTGTTGACAAGTAGATTCAGTGGCCACATTATCAGATGCACCTGCACAATTTAATGCCATTATGTTTTCTTCTATGATGCCTTTTCTTTTTACACTGTCTTATAGTAGTTAATTCAATTACATGTTTTAGCATTGAGGTTGTAGTTAGTGTTGGGGTTATACTGGACTGCTTTATATTCAGAGGTGTTTGTAATATTATGACAAAGAATTAGAAACACCTCTCAGTTTAACGTAATCCAGCCCACCACCATCTTTATGACATCAGTAATAAACATAGACATTTAAACATTTCTGTCAACAACAACTGAACATCACATATTTAGGCAGATTTATTGTAGAGCTGTTGTTTTGAATTGCAATAGATTGTACAGGGGTACCTAATAAAGTGGCCACTGACTATGTACAGACCAACAAGTGACAGTAAAAGGTTACTATGTACAGTTCATAGTAATATACTTTACAATATGTACAGTAACATGAGTTGGTATTACAAGGTTATTGCATATGAGTTGTTTTTGGACATCAAGTGGTTTTTATCTACAGAGGGAGCAGGTCCTCTTTTAAGGGGGCCTCCATGTTGAATGGCATGTTTCTAAAGTAGCCCATAATAGACAAACCAAACACTAGATAGGGCCTTTCATGTTTATTTGCGAGTTTCGTGGCCACTGTAGTTTCACTACGACTCTTGAAACGGGAGGGTGAGGTAAGTTAGTTGCAATCTGCAACTACACTGCTGGATGCCACTAAATCCTACACACTAGGCCATTAAATTAAGATTTTTTGCATTTCTTTTTGCAAAAAACTTCTTAATAACACAGGTAACAACTAAAAGCCATTTTAATATTTAGTCAAGTTTGCAGACATGCAATAATCACTGCGGATAAACTAAATTAGTCAACCTTTTGATTCTCCTCTGAGCTGTTTATGGCATTCTTATCTATTAACATTATACTGGTAGTGTTTTATTACTGGAGAGAGCAATAAATCAAAACCCAGAGCTGAATCATGATTGTAGAACACAAATGAGAGGAAATTGTTGCATAAACTCAAACTAACATGAAGTGTTATTTTAGTCAAATCCTGGCTCTATATTGATTTCACGTCTGATCTGTGTACAGTATATAGTGCATGTGTCAGACAGAGAAGTCACACAATAGCAATAATTACAACATGGCAACTCTTTTATTGTCATCCAAAATAGAGATAATTTCCTCCCTGTAATGACATGATACAATACGTTTATAATAACCATTAAATTTACCAACACAATCCCTTGTGCACAGTAACTGCTCTGTAAATGCCATAGTTATTTATATGTTTATTTGTTATAACTCATACATTCCTTTTTTTAATTCTTCAAAAGTCTTTGGTGTGCATGTGATTTACAACAGCAGGCCGTGGTCTATTTTCTTGGGTGTGTGTTTTAAAGCAAGCTTTCCACTCTGTGCCCTCCTCGGTTTGATGCCAGTGTGGTTTGCCTTCGGGGCAGAGTGGCACCGCTTGATTGATGGTGCTGACAGAACATTTGTACCAACAGAGAATCTGTCACATTTCTGGACTTGTTTTTATTTCTTGGAGGTTATACCAGTTAGACTGCTTTTACAATTTGCCTACGTCATCTGATCATGTTCGTGAATAACTGGCGGTTATGTATGCATGAATTCTTTCGAAATGTGAGTCAGCAAGGACACCCAGTGAGTTTATAATTCATTAATTCTTGCCTCTTCTGTGACAGCAAAATTGTTAGTATCAAGCCCCCCAAACAGCCTGTTGGGGACGTACTTACAGAACAAGAGACTTTGTTATGGTGTTTTGTTCCTATGCAACATCTGCATGATTCTAAATAACTTTATTACTCGCTCTGAAAAGATTTATTGTCACTTTATGAAAAACAAAATACTCCACGACCCATACCACTGGGAACAACTCGTCAATCCCTGAGCCTCAAAAGTACAGCAGATGAATGATCTTCTATGCAGGGTTTAGGTTAGCCAACACCACCACCACTCCGGGAGGAATGCAAAAACAGTTTTGTCTTTAGCCCCCATTGAGCTCTCCAGAGGATTTGTATGGTTTCACTTAGAAAACAGTGTGCCGAAAACAGCCTGTTGTTGTATAGAAGACAGTATGTATGAGGCCTGTATATGCTGGTAGCAAAGACTTCCTTGCTTTGCAGCATGAAATATCTTTGATTAAAATCAGTGGTTAATGCTGAAGCTACCAAGCAAAGCTTAATGTTATTTCATACACACATGTTGTCATCTGTGTTCTAACCACAATAAACACTATCCTATATTTTGCCACTGATCTTAAACCTTAAAGACTATAATCCACCTTATTTCCATGACAAACACTGTGCTTTGTAGTGCTAGCACAGGCTCGGCTCCATAAAACATCCTATCCAAAACTTGGATATGCAATACTATCTCTGTAAAATGACCATTTTTATTCAATCTTTTTGTTCCCATCAAAAGGCCATTTTGTTCTCTGCAGTCTTAATGGTTACAAGATATTCAGCAAAGCACTGCTGATCTACAGCTCTTTGTTCGGACTCCCACGGAGAATACAATCTTACTTTGGAGCACTGCGGCTGCAGCCATACAATTCCATCAGCATAAATGCTTCACAAACACTTACACACAAAGTATAGGGGCGAGAAAAACACTACTTCAGACAAAAGGAATCGTTTTCTGGTTGTGCTTGTGGATTGTGTCAACCTCTATTTTCATACTATACAGAATATCATAAAATGTGGACTTTTTGGGGGGAAAATATGGTTTGAATGAATATTTGTTTTTTCTTCTAGGTGTATTTGCCCTCATTGTTCAGGGATGGGAGATATAACAAATATGCTATTTTTGTCAATATTTGAGGATAGCAGGAGTACTATAGTAACAGTGAAGTAGAGGACTCACATATTCATCAATCATAAATTAAATAAAAATTGTAAATGAAAGGTTAACTCAATCACTTTACAAATAATCCTATAAACTGACCAGTTCTTTTTGGCCGAAACACCTGCATCCTGCATGTGCCCTTCTAAAATCAGCATCACTTAACAGATTTAATTATAATTGTCTCCTCTCTGCTACAGTCAATGTCAGCTGTGTCTTTTAATTCTCTAATCAGTGGTCGGCAGGACCGCTATCACCATCACCATGCAGCTTCCCACTCAATACAGACATCCCAAAACACACACAGACTGGTTTTGTCAAATGTTTTATTGAGTGTAGACATCTGGGCTACTGTAAAACATGCATTATCTGCTGAAGGGGGAGAGGAGCAGGTGGCATTGTCCCCGCTGTCAGCTGTGTCAGTGCTGGCACCCGTGATGGAGATTAATGAAGTATCTGGAGAGTAATATGCTCCTTCAAATGCTGCTACAATTTGGAGTGGGGGCCGATCCTGATCTTAAATAGCAAAGCTGTCAGAGTTTACTGAACCTGTGCTTTGGCACAGAGGGGGGAGATTTGATTCTACAGGACGGGAAACAGAAAGTGAGAGTGTGGCAGTGGGTGTCAGGCCAAAGACAGAAGAAAAGGAGGGGTGGTGGGGGTGGGGGTGAGATAACAAGTACAGTCAGTTATGTAAACAAACAAATCTTGTTTCTTGTGTCACTTTTTCTTTGGTGCATTTGGAGCGTTAAATTTGAAAAAGATGATGTCTCCATCTTCAACAATGTAGTTTCTTCCCTGTTGTCTGTATTTCCCAGCTGCCTGTAAGACAACAAAGAAAAACTAAATTAAAAAAATATATATAAACAAAATATTGTATGATATAGAGGTTACAGATGGCTTGGATTACTACATAATTTAGCTTTCCATTCACAGGTATAATGGACTACATAGAGCACATAATAACAGTGTACATAAAATATAATAGTTCAGAATTAGTATCTAATCTATTTTATCACCTACAATGACTTTACTCCAGTTGTAAACATCATATTCTCTCTCTCTCACGTACACACACTCACACACACACACACAAACTTGCATCCATGTTTTTGTTCAAGGGGTGCCCGATTTCCCACTGAGTGAATAATCCTCTCCTCTGCCCATTTCAGTTTCATGTGCACAAGCACAAAATGTTAATAAGTCTTTGATTACAGCACTATCAAACTTCTCAAGGAAACAAAATAAGTTCTAACATTTCTTTTGTATACAGTAAGTGTTTGTTCTCCTTCCCGGCAAACTCAAAATAATTGACTTGAAGTGCTAATACCGACAGGTTTATGCATTCTGGTTCTGCACAGCGCACAATTAATTAGAAGAATCAATGTCCCTTTAAAGGCTCAGGAGACCATTTAATCCAAGCTCAATACCACCAGAAACACTGGATGGAGAGGGAGACAGGAAAAAAAAAAATCAATGGCTATTTGTGATTCCTGAGTATGTATTAAACCAGACACGTCTAACTGGTTCATTTGCACTTGAAAGCAGCCATCTGGAGCAGCAAGCTTGGCTTAAGCAGATATGATTACTAATAATGTGATATCCCCGTACACTGGCCCTTTTCAGACAGCCTATTCCCACAACTGGCATTAAATAGCATGGACCTTAATGCCACAGTCAAAAACGCTCCATGTTCTTATGAGGCCCAAAAAAGGGATTAGTAAGAGAGCATGCAGTAAGGACCTGACACTCAGATCTCAACCTCGGATAACAATAGTGAAACTCCCCAGAGACCCACACATTTCCCCCTCTGTTTGCAGCTTATGAAGGGTGTGGACAATACACTGCTGCTGCATTAAATACTTATTAAAAAAGGCTTGAATACTAAAGAGATTTAAATGTTTTCATAGTGTTTCCTTCTCCACACCGGTCTCCGCAGGTCCCTGTGTGTCACCATAATTACATTAGCTGAGTCTGTAAGTGGGCACATAGAGTTGATGGTGGCGATAGTGGGATTGTAACAGCATGGCTTTACAGCTGCGGCTCACAAATGTCACACATAGCACGGGTAAAATCCCTCCTGCTTTAATTTAATTAACTGAGAATTCAATTTAAAAATATGTCTATATATATATATAAAAAAGAGCATCTTTGAAATGAAAGGCATCCTACAGTGTTGATCAACTGATTATTAACTCTGTACCTTCAATTACTAAATTACAGTTTGCCAATGTGAAAATAAATGCCAAACCTAAAAACACTTAGGTAGTAGAAAAGAAAGGCATCTTGAGGCATTTTTTTTTTGCGCCCAGTTATTGTCTTCACAAATTCACCATGAAATCAGTTATTACATTTGACAGGAGTGTGCACATGAACAACCCACACCCCAGTTAAAAAGGTCAAAACAAACACTGGCCATCATAAAAATAAGATATGCAAGTCACATTTCTGCGCTACCCATCCATGAAACAGTCCTTATTTGAGGCATTTCACACTTTATTTAACTTGCCGCTTTATATCACTGTCACATGGCTACAGTGGCTTGGGGATTTGGCAACAGAGAGCTCTGAGCTAACAGCGCACTCTATAGATCTGATAAATGCCTGGTGAGGTGAAGAAGTGCTACCTTTGAGCGACTGTGCTGAGCCACGAGCAAGAGCTACCATCAGCCAGTTAAGACACATTGTGATAAAGATATGCACAGCTGGAGCAGAATGGCAGTGTTTAGAGCCAGAATCAGTTGGCTTGTCAGGAGTGGTGCTGGAGTGTGTGCAGTAATTTCTTCCCCTGAGTAAAGGTGAAGAGCAGTTTGCAGTAGGAGCTGTGTGGTGACTGTCAGCTCCACTGATCACAGGAGACTTCCCCTCATCCTCTGGCACCCTGACTGCTCACCTTGACAGCGTTCTCGCTGCCTTCCTCTTTAAAATCCTGGAATTTCATTACTTCCGCCATAATGAAGCCCTTCTCAAAGTCTGTGTGGATCTTCCCCGCAGCCTGTGGAGCCTTAGTTCCTTTCTGTCACAGGGAAGGAAAAGAGAGGACAAATGAATTGTTTTGGAGAAGATGGATTACAGCATGCGAGCGACATGGTGTTTGATAGGGTGATAGCGTCATGAGCATCACTCGGGGGTGTTTTCAGTCGGGGGTATTCTTGCCTCAGTCCTGATTTCTGGATAGCTTTCCACTCGGCTGTGCCCTGCTAGGGCAGCAGCCTGGACACCGATAAGGACCCAGCACTGCTATCAATGCCTTCTGATTCCCATTCCGTGGTGGTATTGATTTCTGTCCAAGCAATCTTGCCTCATTGTGGGTCGCTGCTCGGCTCTCTGGTCATGACAGCAAGAAGACCCAGTGTTGCAGTGAGAGGCCATGGTGGTATAGACCTCACTGCATTAGGCCTCACTATTTTGGCACAGCAGAGTTTGGTCATTGAAAATTCATTTCAAACCTTTCAATAATGTTTTCACTGTGGTGGATGCAGGGCTGCTGGAGGATGTTTTTGATGTATTTAAATTGACATTAATGATTGTATCTAAACATATATTTAGATGTGCCCCTAAAGTTATTTCAGATACCAATTTACAAAACAACAGAATAACAATTTAATAGTTCTTTGTGCCTTTAATCCTCTTTAAAACTCTAAGACACAACTGGTGACTGATAAAATGTGCAATTTATATGCACTGAAATAATGCTGGGCGGAAATGACAAATGACCCAAATAAGTGACGTGGCTGCTGTGTATCATTATGACTCCTGCCTGTCGACCTGCTCGCTCTCTCTCTCTCTCTCTCTCTCTCTCTCTGCAGCTCTGTGCTCAGGAACTGTTGAGCAGTTTTAATTATGTATATAATCAGGTTGGGGTCAACATATTTCATGCCAAAAGAATGATGCGTATTTAATGACTCTAATACATTACCATCTCTTTGCAATCTCATTGACGGAGTGCTTGTGAGTTTAACTACCATTAATCAGCATCAAGGTTTGTCTATCTGGAGAAAAATAGATTAAGGGAGGGATTTTTTTCATATGGAGCATTACAAGAGATCCACATTGTCCTAGTTAAGAGCTATGCAGAGCAGGCTGATAGATAATGGTCACCTCGAGGCTGCCTAATAAAGCATGTTAAAGGGCTTAGGAACACGACATTACTGAGTGTAGTTTTTACAATGCAAGATGTATTGGCTTAATATAGTTACTCACTGATGCTTACCTGACTAAATGCCCCTCACACACAATCAAGGCTGGCTGTAATCAGTTATGTCGTGGGGGACCAGAGTGTTTTGAGGATGCCTTTGAAGTGTTTCAGGACTTTTTTGTAAATAGCGCGGACATCAGTCACGCTGAGACAAGTGCGCGACTAACCCGGTGATGTCATCTGGCTAAAATGTAATGTGTCCTGTGTTGGCATAAAAAAAAAAAAGAGGAAGTGAGCTCACCTACCCCTCTGGCCTGTCTGCGAAACCATCATGAAAATATCTACTAAAAGTTGCTGCTTACAAAAGTCTCATGTGCACATGTTTCACATCACTTGGAGCAGTACATTCAATATTAATATGAAATCAGTTAATACAGCACTAAAATAATTATCTGATCCTGTAAGTGGCAAAAAAAAACTTGATTATTGTAGTTTTCCATTTGCTGCCTACAAATAAAATTTGTATCAGCATGGGGCGTCCCGTTGGCAGGCTCATACTGTATGACTGAGATGTTCTGTGTTCATATCTGACCAGGGAGGGTTTGTTGCATGTTATCCCCCCCGTTTATTAATTTCTTAACTTCCTGTTTCTCTTCTTTGTCAACCATAAAAAAACACACTGAAATAATATTTTAAAAAGAATACACTGTATGGGTCACTGAGTCTGTATTTCGTTACATTTTGCAACATAATACCAAACTATCAGATGCTGTGATGACTCCTGTATCATCAGTGCATGGTGTGACTTTAAGGGTACATTTGGAAACATATCTGTTATTCAAACACCAAATGACTGTAGCTGTCCTCCTGTGAGGTGACCCATAAATGCAGTTTACCACATGTCAATAGGATTTATAGGGAGAAAAGGTTTTGGCCTAGTGGTTTGTTTCTGTGGATCTTTAGTTGGAGCTCATATTTCAGCTTCGTGCTGTCCCACCATGTTCACCTCAGTGGCAAGGTTAATTTATACACCAATTTATATTGCGCTTCGGGAAAATTAAATTAAATTATCTGGCCTGTTTGTATTGGTGGTGAACTGTTAATATTATTTGTCTGCACACAGTCAATGCTTGGACACGCATTCACTCCTAATGCTGTTTATATGGTTAAATTTCTTTTGTTAAGTAGATGTGCTTAAATTTGAATATACATTTAATTTTAATTATTTTGTAAGTTTAAAAAATGTCGCATGGTCTTCTATTGTGAACTGATCTGAAATACAGTACATTCATTATTTGTTATTGAATATAAACTGAAATATCTTGTTACCTAGTTTGAAATATCAGCTGTAATGTTTATCCATCATGCACACTGATTAAGCATACAAAGACTCCACTCTAACACTCAAATTGTTGTTAGAAGTTCTTAAGTTTCGAAGGGAATAACAAAAATACAGGTTGACATCTCAAAAAGCTCTTCGAGATTTTTAAAAACCTCTTGAAAAAATATGTATAATTCACAAGACAAACACGGCTTCTCATGCACATCCTGTAAATTGATAAGCAATGTCAATTTTAGCTTTTTGCTTCCAAATAAACAGAATTTATAGCAGCCAATTCAACAAAGATATTGAACAAAGATAACATGGAGAATTTCTTGATTATTTGTTATTAAATGTGAAAACTGAAGTAGCTCAGGGAACAAAACTTTAATGATCCACTTGGCGACAAGTTCTTTGAATACATGCCATTGTCAAAAATTGCAATGCTTTTTGAAAATGGTTATCCAAGTTATGTTTAGGGAATTGAAGGCATTCTGTATTGTGAAGGTCTGGTTTAAAATTGCAACCCCTTTAAATATCTGATGGGACGGAAGAATGATTATTATTAAGTGTGACAGGATACAACCCAAATCTTTGGTCTTCAAAAAAAGTTTCTCAGAAAGTTACTTTTTTTAAAAAAAAAACCCCACCTACATGGACTTATAATATGTAACTCCTGACAAGTCAAATACCTTATTATATCTGCACTCAATTCTTCTATTTTGCTCACAACACCAGCATGCAAAGCCAACATCTGTATTGATGTAAATCCTGCGATCCCATTGCACAAAGCACTTGGCGGCCCGGGCTCAGTAAACTGAGACACACAGGGAGGAGGAGCCCCCAGCAAGGCCCACAAACAGTCGAATGAAAAGCGACATCAATTTTGGCACAGACAACCTCCGTCACACAGATTAGGCAGGCACAATGCACAGGCTCCTTATCTCCAGCGGCAGGAGGAGGGCAGGCAGATCTGCACAGGATGGAAACATTCTCATGGACGTAATGGGCAAAATCAATTGTTGCCCTCCTCAATCAATGTAGCCCCCACTTTCACTGTTCAGCAGCTCACCAGTAATTGAAGTTATCCTTGGCCTGTAATGACTGGCTAAAGCACAACCATGACAAAGTTGAAAGTGTGTGATATCAGTGAGGGTGCCAGCAGGGTGGAACGTGGGACAGTGTGCGTGCATTCGTTTGTGTGTATGTGTTGTGTGTGCCTGGTACACACCCACACACTCACGTGTATGTGCACAGCAGGAAGCTGGCTCTTACCCGAATGGTCCATGCACGGACCTCGTCTGGTCCAGCAGTGAAGAAGTACTCCAGCTGCAGGGCTGCGTAGCCTGCCTTGATGATCCTGCTCAGGGCACTGGTGGAGAGATATTTCAGTTTGAATCGAGGGGTCTGAACAGTTTAAGTATTATTTATTGCCACTGATGCCTAGACAAAGTTCACTTCAGTGGCAAGGCCCCATTCATTCCAATATAAACTCATTAAGTGAATAAGATGGGTCACTTCGTTTCACATAAGACATTCAACTCTCCAATGGTTTCTTTGATTAATTACAAAGCTTGTAGACCCATTTAGCATTTTTAAGAATTCAATCCGATGCCTCGTTCAGCACCAAGAGGAAAAAAAAAATCTGCTGTCACAATTTTTCTCTCCATAGAGGTTTTCACATGAGAACAATAAACCCAAAATGCCCAAGTTATAATTATACCTACAGATGACAGATGACAGTTAAAAACTTAATTTAGAGGAAAACCCTTTGACTGAGTTGTTCAGTAAGAAGAGGGATCCTTTGCTTTATAATGGTAATTACTCTGCCATTTATTATTCTATCAGCACATGCAATTAAAGGAGTGCATGGAGGACACAGCTGATAATAAAGTGTGGGGAGACTGAATGCTAATTAACCTCTGCGTCTTGTGCTCTGTGCAGTACTTCTGCCTCTCCTCTTCACTCTTGTCCTGTAGCTGGCTCTCCAGGCCACCGCTGAAGGGGATGACCAAGGCTCCGGGGTCATGACTGTCCACCCACTCCTTGATTTTCACCAACCTGGTAAAATCAGCAGCCACAAAACTAGTTGGAGGACTTGATTAACATGAAGGTATTTGTTATCCGCTTGGGGCATGCATATTCATGAGAGCAGCTGAACGAACATATGAGTGTTTGAAAGGAGAGTTTCTTTCAGAGAGTTTGACTTTGTTTTCCACCAAAGAGCAGATATTCACAAAGATTTAACAGAAGCAAACAAATACTTCTTTACAAGTAATTCAAAATCTTACTGAATTAAAAGCATTATCAGCTAAATATACTTGCAGAATGGACCCTTATGTACTTACATCAAAAGGCTCATTATTAGTAGAGCAATAATGTGTGAGTAGCATTTTATTGTTGTATAAGAGGGGGTGAATTTAGGTATACTGTACCTTTTGTACTGTTGGGCAGTTTAATCTGCATATAATTCTTAAGTCTTAAAACCGTATTTTCAAAAAACAAGCAACAAAAAATTCAGTTTATGCATTAAAAATATTTCAATTTGTTTTTAATTTAGATAAACTTACTTAAAAATGTTCATGAATGAAGTATTTGTACAAGAAACAATGAGGCAGACTGCTGCATAAATGAAACATGATTTTAGATTTAAAGAACTTAATTACAGATTAAAATGTTTTGTAAGAGGACAATGCATCATCTTTAAGAAGCTGATTATATCTTTTGTATAAAAAATAGTGGAAAATTAAATGTAGTGGAGTACAAAAGTACAATATTTCCCTCTGAAATGTAGTGGAGTAGAAATATAAAGCGGTACCTCAGAATTGTACTAGACTGCAATTGAGTAAATGTAGTTACTTTCCGTCCATGTTTTGGTCTTTTGCCTGTAGGTTTTACTATAACAGACAAACAGCGTTCATTCACCCCAACTAAATATTTACCATAAAGCCAAAGTGTTTCCTCATAAATGTCTTTGTCATTCTCTTCACCTGAGTTTTCTTGTCTTTTTTTGTCTTCCATTTCAGCAGGACACCTGACATTGCAGGACAAAGATATCCTCGCACTTAATGGTAACTCTCAGTCAGAACAATATAAGGGGGTTAGGGCAATTATGAGATTAGCCCCACATGCTCTCAGGCTGGGATTGGACAGGTCTCAAAGAACAGCATCATACAAATCCATTTTCACACGGCGGCCCTGACAGAGCTCCTAGGCTGGATTGATTCTAAGGGGTCCCTGTCATTATCTGTAATCCTAGTTTCCTGTTTAAAGCCTATAAGAATCAAAGACTGGGAGGGACCCGAACACCTCAATACCACATCTATTCCAATAACAATGTCACCGCTTTAGCACCTACAGCACCATATCGCTGTTCCTACCTAATGATTATCAATATACAATATATGACAGGGTAACGGGGCGCAGGAAGAGCACAGTTTTGCTTTGATTGGATGTTTTTCCCAACAAGTTAGAATAACACTACAGGGTAAATTTGAAATGCATCGTATGCCAGTTTGTCTGTCTGTTTGGATGCACATCTATTAAAAGCCGTAACCTAATATTTCCCTTTCTGTTCGCACTGTGGATGCGGGAGCTGATGTTTGACTGCCACTGCAATAAGGTAGTCGCCAATGTCTCACCAATAAAGGGCAGAAAAATAAACACATTTAGTCAAAGCCAAAAACCCTGAAAACACAGGAGATGGCGGGCGCTTCAAGAGGGGAAAAAATCCAATCTGAGATAATAACAGCTGTAGTTTGTCACTTTTAGCAGCACAGCTGTCTATTTGGTGGCACGTTATTTGCATTCCTCAGGTATTGCGTACTCTACAGGCGGCTGAATAATGATTCACAAATCACTCTCTCCACACCAGTCAAGGGCTGTGATCCTTTGAATAGACCATTGTACCTGAGACTGTAATTGGTGAAGACTTGACAGAGCTGAGCCAAGCCAGCCAAGTAACAAAGAGGCTCTTGGTAGAAGGCTGAGGGATGATTTTAATAATGTGAAGCCGAGACGGAGAACGTGAGCTGCAAATGAGTGCGGGGGTCTCTGGGTCCTTGCACTGAGTGACACAGGACCAGACAAACACCTTGCCACAGGAACATGAAACACCCCCTTCCCTCAACTCCAGAAACAAAGCACTGTCAATTAAGAGCTTTGATGCTCCGTCAACATGACTCCCAAAACCAATTCTGTCAACTTCACCGTGGTCTATGTATGCCACTTTGCAATTTGTATTTATGTCCGTTCCAATTATTTGTCAGAAATTTTATGTGGATGTGTAAATTGGGGAAAATATGTATGCAAAACATGCTGCATTTTTTTTGGGGGGGGGTCTTTGTTCTTATCTTTCAGTCATTCTATGAAATGAATACATTTTTTTAGGGTTTTTTTCTTTTAAGAGAAAATTAAAAAATATTAAATGTGGATTTGTGAACTTCCATAATAGAAATAATACATAGAGTATTTGTTCATCCTCATTAATAAGGTTTTACAAGTCTAAACTACACACACACATACCCAAAAAAAATCCAGTGAGAAAGATTGTGTATGTGTGTCTGTGTCTTGTCAGTCTCCCATTATATCCCAGCACTGAGTGCCATCTCTCACTGCTCGGTTAATAGAAAGATTCAGCACTTTCTGGTCTTGATATCCCTCTCTGAACAAATGATGCCTGAAATTTTTATTCTTTTTATAATGGAATTCCAATGGCCTTTGCTGCAAATCAAGTGGAAATTTTTGCATATCAAGTGGGAAAAATTAAATGTTAACCACGTTTTAATGTGATTAAGGGTGACAGGGACATTATTTCTGCTAATCATTCACCAGCTTGAAGGCTCAAACAAAGCTAAAGAACAAGCCATGTTTGTGCTTTTCCTGCTGCTCTCAATTCAGGGAGGAAAATCTTTAACATGCTTCTATCAAACTTTACAAATCTAAAACATGATATGAATGTATTAATATTTTTGTTTGTGTTAACTGATAAAAACACGGCAAATATGAATCATTATCTGTTTATCTTACAAACAGAGAAACATGTCGTGTTATTTGTTCTGAGCTTTAGATTTGATGCCTGTTGTATTTACAATACATCTAATTTAAAGCACAATATATTGTGAAATCACAAAAACAATTGGAGCTTCCACAACAGGCTGGCTCTGAAAGGAGATGTCCCACAGGGGGCCACCCTCTGGGGCTAGTCTATTTGTCTTTTTGTGTGGGAATCCTGAGGGGGGTAGATAATTCCTGTGTTTCTGCATGCCTGGGGCTTCCCTGGGCTTTGTCGGAGCTTTGATCTGCTTAAATGGCTCAGGAGGGAAAAACAATGGGAGTTTCTAAAGTACAGAGGCAGCTACCTGAGACAATGACCTGGGCCTGTGTCTGACATACATTCATACAGGTTGGCTTTATTAGGAGTGCTTAGCCAGTTAAGCCTCTAAAAGGTGGGCCATCACCTCCAGTTTGAGTGCTCCTTTCAGATGCAATTGAATGCTGACAGACCTGAAGAGTAATCTACTACCTGCATCCAGCACAACTTCATCACGGACACACCCACAGGTGGAGGGCCCAGCACTTGAACCTGGGTGCACCAGCTGTAGGCTATGTGTGACTAGCTTGCATGCCAGGCACAGACTCATCGAATAATAAACCCAGAGTCCTCTCCGTATTTGCTGGTCCCAGGTTGCAGGGACGAGCATCCTAAGGGGTTAGGATGCTGCAGCACCCAGCGTATACGAACCCCCTCCTCTTCCCTTCCTCTGTGAAGGGAGACAGAGATGAGACGTATGAGCTCATGGTGGCTTTTTGAGGCTGGGAAGTCGGGGGCTCTGTGGGAAGCTTTTCATCCTCCCAGTGGTGAGCTCCTGAGCAACTAGAGTGCAGACGCTCTCTGCTCCCTGTGGCCATGGCCGGATGGAAAGGCATTACACATCAGTCTCTGGGAAGGAAGGAGATCTGACACATACACACACACAGGCACACAAATTCTCCAATATTGTCAACTTCTTTCAGCCTTCAAAGCAATCACAGGCTGGAGGAAACAGAACCCAGTACATGCACAATGGGAGCAGCTTTAATTAAGAGCATCATCTCACATCATTCCTCGAGGGTGTGCTGGTAACAAGCTTTTTTGAACAACTTTCTTTTCTGTGATAACTACACCCATTAAATTTTTAAAGACTTATCTCGCAACTTTAAATGTTTGCACATGATAGATAAAACGCTAACAAACCATCATCCCCGGTTCCGTCTTTATAATGGTTGTTGAGAACCTTGTTTAAGGCTGTTTGTGAGAGGGGGGGAGGAAAAAAAAAAAAAAAAGCAAACATCAGAAATTCAAACAGTAACCCAGAGGAGTACATTCTACATCACCCAAAATAATTCTCTATATGGGGTATCCATGCTGTCATTCACGGCAGTTGACTGGGCGAGAGAAAATAAGGGGGCTGGGGTAGAGTGGGGGGAGTCATCAAGATGTGACAATTGTGACAAGAGCAGGCAAAGTGTAGCGCCGAAGAACACCACACGGATTTCTCCATCTCTTCTTTTTTTCCAGGATGACAGCTTAATGTCTACCACATGCAATATTTATTCTCATCGTGTGTCAGACTGTCTAGCTGTCCTAGGGAGTACAAAGAATGCCACTTATTAGAATAAAAGCAGAAGGAAGGTAATCAAGGACATATGTAACATCAGCCAATCATGCCTCCTTCCAATCCGGCATCTTTTTTTTCTCTTTCTCCCCCATTCATAACAGTTCAACAATAATCCTGATAATAAGCGTTCAGGAGCTGTATGTGGCAACACTAAATTCATTTATTTGTCTCATTAGAGCTGCCGAGGCTGCGGGCTACTCGCTGTGGCATGTGTGCTCGGTCTTAACCTTATCACAAACATAATAAAAAGCACAGCTCAACAAAGCCAAAGCTATCAAAATGTATCATTAGACAGACTTGAAACTCGCAGACATTTCTTTTTATGTCTGCTATGCCAAACTACGGGCTTTACAGGGGAACAATTCCCAGGGTGCCTGCAGAAGAAAGCAAGCATGTTGCGTTGCTACAGAGGTGTCTACATACATTATGAACTGCGGGAGGCTCACTCAATGTTCACATCCTTGGGCTATGCCTGATAAATGTGGGAGAAGTGACAATCTGTATTGGATTTTGGAGAGCAAACTGATTTCTCGCAGGGTCATTAAAGAACAAACAAGAGAAAAAGTCTCCGTTAGTCTCAAGTTTAGGGTCTGTCTCATTAGTTACAACAACAGCGCTGTGTCCTCACCACCAGGACACAACAAAGACAACGGGGTGACATGTGACATGTCAACAGTGTCCTTTCATTACCTGGACTAGGGACAGTCAATAACCAGGCTAACTGGAACGACAGGACTTTATTAGCACCATCTGTTTCAGCTTTACTATACAACCTCTCCTGTTGTTTTTTTCTCATTGAAAGCTAGCTAAAGGCATCCATTAGGGCTGACTGTGGGCAGTAGGGTACACATCTTACCATGGGAAAGTGTTTCTCAGGATCCCACACGGCACAGAGAGAGAGTGGACGGCTGTTCACAAAATAAAAAGGAGCAAGTGATCGTATATCTCCCTCATGGCTTTGAAAAGTGAACTCTAACTCCCCAGATAGTAGTTCCTAAAAACTCGGATGGAGCCAGTGGTTTTGCACTCAATAAAGTTTCAGTTGTGTTTATGGGAATTATGGTTTGGAGTAGCTGAAGTGGGCTGTAGTGACTGCTTTCATGGAGTGGCTTTCAGTGAATCATAATTCCCTGCCCCCCCCCTCAGTTTTTCTTCGGTCTCTAAATCTTGACGGATCCTCAGAAAAGGCTGTTTGTCAGAATGATCACACAAAAAGAAAGAAAAGCATGTTTAACCTATTACTGGGATTCTTCAAAACCAAAAAATGCACATAACAAAATGCAAGTGAGATGGATGAAGGGTCTATTTAATATATGATCTGTTAGTGGAGAAGGCTTGGAGGAAATAGGTATAAGCTCTAAAGACAGATGGTCCACAACGGACATGTTGCAACTCCTGTCAAGGCTTCCTTTACTTTAATTGTCAAAGCTCCTCCTACAGGCCAACTAGAGTATCAGACTCAGTAAAGAGATTTTCTTGTCTTTCTGCTCCTTTTTTAAACAGTGGTTAGATTTCTTTTTAACTTTAACACCAAAGCTGGTAGCACCTCATGTCTTCAATACATTAGTCACTACAGTAAGGATAAGGCTGATGGTATTTTTCTTATTGTCAAAAATAATCCTATGAAAAGGCCAAACCCTCGCTGTCTGTGGCACTCAACCGTTCCTATATACTGAAGACAGGAATCTTTTAAAACAGGTGACAAATATGTCGTTTAATTTAATAAAAAGGCAAAATAATTAAGTAAACATAACTCAAGCAGGGGTAAACACACTAAACACATTTTGTCTGCTGTGGGATTAACTAAAAATAAACTACAGTGTCCTTGTTCCTTGTAATAAAGAGACATGTCACCCAGTGCAACAGTGTGGCTTATTGATGTGTTTTTAATATTTCCTGGACAACAATGGAGCTCTAGGGCTTTGGTTACACAGACAATGCTTTATAGTAGACATTTTATTGTTTGTTTTTGGTCTTGTCGTGAGATTTGTTGACAATAAGAAAAACACAGAACATCTCCAACCTTATCCTTTCACTTATAATGAGTAAAACAAATAGAGGTTGAGACAGTGACTTAATGACACACATGAAACGAGGCTTTTTGCTGAGATCAAACTGAACAAAGACTTGTTGAACACAAGTGTCCTGAAGACACACTGAGGCTGCCGTTTCAGCATCATAGTTATAAGAAATAGCTGACGAGAGCACAAGCATGGCATATGACTGTCTGAATTATACACCATGCAGGACAAATATGGGGGGAATTAATTATGAAAGATCAATGTATGCCTTTGTGGCATGAAAGAAAAAAAGATGATTAAAAAGGTTGACTGGAAGAGCAGCTGTGGCATGTAACTGTTTCAGTTGTGGTTTCCCAACATAAAGCACAAAGAAAACCTAATGTAACACACATTAGAAGCAAATAATGTTCAAAGCATTAAATATGTTCAAATGAGTGTAATAACAAGACTCAAGGAACGTCCATACAGACTAAAGAGAGAATTACACATGCCTATACCTTTAAACACACACACACACACACACACACACACACACACACACACACACACACACACACACACACACACACACACACACACAGTGCACATAGCTTCAGACAAAGTGACACGCACACGGACACAGACACACAGATACACACACACAGACACAGACACAGACACAGACAGACAGATATACACACAGTTAATAAAAGCTCCAAGCAATGGTACCCTGCAGTTCTTACACTCACCAGGAAAACCCACACTGCAGAGGCACTCACAGACAGGTCACGCTTGCTAGTTTCCTTAAAGGTCAACTCATCTACTTAAGAGGCACCAATTTACTTTAATGCACATTGTCCAAAAGAAGAGAGAAAAAAAAAACAGAAAAAGAAATGACGAGAAAGAAAAACATCGCTGCATATGTGGAGCATTCTTAACTGTGTCTTTTAGCATTATAAAATGTGACTGCTCTTAGTTCTGTGAGGAGGATTAAATAAATATCTGATATCAAACCTATTAAAAGAAATAAAGACCGTTAAAGATGGTGAGGCAACAAGCTTGTAAAATAAACAATAACTTAACTGACAAGTGAAAACACGCTAACGCTGGGCAGGCCGCAGCCCCCACATCGTCAACAGTGCTCTAATGACCCTCTCTAACACACAAACTACGGTATGTGGCACAGAGAAAAAGTCTTCCAGGCAGCTCACTGACGCCGAGAGAAGAGGAGAAAGCCTCTTGATAGACTCTTGTAGATGCCATTCCCTATCACGCAATGCCTCTCAGTCATAAACACATGACAAATGCGGCCTTAATCATTTTTTACGAGCGGGGATGTGCAGGGGGCAGTGCATGGTTAGAGGGGAGAAGGGAGCGGTGAGCAGCAGGCGGCCTCCTCTGCACAGAGGAGAGGGCTGTGTGGTAAAGTCTCCTCTGGAACATCACTCGGCCAGCGATCCTTTGATCTCCACACCGCAATTACGCCAGCATCCAAATGAGCATGGAGTCGCCTCTGAAACAGACTTCAAACATGCACATGTACGCATTCTCATACACGTACACATACACTGTATAGGATTGGAGCCATGTGCTGCTCTCTCAACAGTAAATGATGTACTGTCTCCAGCAGAGAACCTGGGGATGAAAGGAGGCCTTGCTCCTCGTCTGATCCCTCCATTAATGATGGTTCGCTAAAGCTAATACTGTGTATTCTTGTCTAAACAAGGGCGGCTTGGTATGAGGTTCCCATACTCCAAACAGGATGATCTTGGTTAACAATGGGCTGTTTTTGGAGGCTCAAAAAGTCTGATGAAACTACTCTAATCTCCCATGTGAGACAAAAGCTGCTACAAAAATCGCTACAAAGATTGTGTTCCTAACTGTCTCTGCAACGTTACAATAAAATCAACTCGTAAAATAATGTTTAGTAGTGCATGCATTTAAAATTAATAACATTAACCTAAAGCCTGAGTGGCAGCATGTGCCAAACAAAGCAGCTAAAATATGAAACAGTCCTTGAAAAAGTGCAGAGAAGTGAACCTGTGAAATAGCCTGAATGGGTGTCCTGAGAGACACAGATAAGATTGGCTTATTTGCCTCATTCTGGGATTCGCCTTCTTTTCCTCTACACATTAAAGCTGAGATTGCAATTTGTCTAGCTGTTTGCTTTGAATAGTCCTTAACCGTATCATCATCTCAACTGTGCTGGTGGAAAAACACGGGGGCATGGCGACAGCCAAATGGCAGTCTGGCGTCTCTGCTGCAGACTAGCTGCCATTAGGGCTGAGAGCAGCATTTATTGTACAATTAGGGCCAGCTAGATCTACCTGTAATCATCTCCATACAGGTGTGAGCTCCTCTCTGGACAAGGGAAGTGACTCATCACTTGTCAAACATCAACACTTTGATGTCGGCATTGTTCACGGTGGAGCCCCTCAGGACACCTGAGCACTACTGTTTGCCTGTTTAAAACACTCTAAGATTTATTGCATTTCTCACAGTAAAAAAAAAAAGAAAAAGAAAACACACACACAAGCAACATGAAAAAAAAAACTCTCTTCCTACTGATGACGGATGTTCCACATGCCATGAATCATTTGATTTATGAGTTCCCTTCCTCCTCCCTTCCGTCAGACAGTCATACTTTCGTGTCAGGAACATTTTAACAAACAGTCATAGGTAAACAACTTCCCTTGTAATACAACACTGCCAAGTAAAGCACTAAAACAAATTTTGTAAGAACTGACACCACAAGCCTAGAGGGCAATTGGAAAAGCACGATAACAATTCACAAGTTGGTGTTATTGACAAAACGGCTGTAGTGTGGAAAAGTAGCCCTTTCAGATATAATGGATGTCTAACACCAGCCTTCTAGATATGCTCTCACTGTGGCCAGATGACAACATTACTATAAAAAGTGTTTTTGACAGAACAGAGGATCATAGAGCTGAAAACACAGCGCACAAGTTTATTTAAAGCATTAAAGGTCATTCTCAGTCAGTTCACATTATGAATAGTGTTGCACCTGCAAAGTAAAGAGCACAAATCTCTGTATATTAGCATTTAAAAGCTAAATGTATGTGCAAATGCTATTTTCCTCAACTCGCTGCATGTAAAGACAGCCTCTGGTGTCACTGTGATCTGTGGGAAAATCACAGCTGTAAAGTGGCGCTTGTAAAGCAACAATGTGAAGACAAAACAAAATATTTCGAGGAAAACAATTTTTAGATGTTATAATATTTGTGTTCTCCTTGATTTATTGGCTCTCACCAGATGATATTAATACTTGTTTGGCTTTGAATGTACACGTTTGTTTTTGTATTTTGCCATTTAAAGCCTTCGCTGTCTTTGATATCATATGGAAATGACAGATTTTGATGGGAAATGGGGACCATATGCCAGTATGTGCTTAATGAAGTGCAGAGTCTGGATGCTGGTTGGGGTTTGCAGAACTGGATGTTGTGTTAGAGCTTACTTAGTGCCACCTCAAGGCAGATCCTCTCACAAAGATATGACCGTTTCTGTCAGCAGGAGACCACAGTCAGTAGATCAGCACACACACTTCTCACACCCCAGCACATGCAGACGCAGACGCATGCACACAGACCTTTTATGGCTGAAATGCAGATTCAATCAAAGTTAGTAGAAATCAATGTAAATCTGTACATAAGTAGAAGGAAAGCTCTTTGGTGATGATTAATGAGAGCAATGAGACGGCTCTTGCCTTTCTTTGAAGCACTTACCATTTGTTCTTTTTCCTGATGTAGTCTTTCTCAGAGAGGTTAACGAGATAAATCATTGGTTTGGATGTCAAAAACAAGTATTTGTTCAACACTTCGATCTGTGACAAAGACACAAGGCAAGTACTGAGAATCCAAAACTTTCCAAAGTGGCCTTTGAGGACAGCACAGACAGAGATAAGTAAAGCCAAATCAAATTAGGGTCTGGTGTATTGGCACTGTGGGGTGTGACTATAAAGCCTCTAAATCAAAATCAGCACGGCCAGATGTCATTAGCTTGTACAAAAGTAATGTCAAAATACAACCAACAAAAGGCTGTGCATACTATTAACTTGCTATTTGCACAAAAGACGAGGAAAACACAAAAAACAAAAGTGGAGGAAACAGCAGTTGTACTTTTAGGTCAGATGAAAAGATTAGCAAGATAAATCAACAATAATAAATCACAATGTAACATCAAAGGTTTACCTCCTTGTCGTTCCAATCCTGATAGTAGCGGACGTGTTTCTTTTCATCCAGTACCCAGCTCTTGATTTTGCACATAACGTCCTGTTTGGGGTTAAAAGAGAATGAACAAGAAGCCATTAAAGGAGATGAAAAAGAATATAAACCCAGCAGGGTATGGGGTAATTATTTCCTAAATGCGTGGCATCCTGATGCCAAAATGAACAATGGCTGTGCTCGCATTCAAGCAGGAGTGGCCTGGCTTTGACAGGGATGGCATGCACAAGACCCCCTTCCCTCCTTTAAATCATGACAAAATGCCTTCTGGGGTGTCTCGCTTAGAGTCGCAGTTTTGAACATCAATATTCCATCGGGACTGTTTAATGAAAAGGATAGATAGAGGAGACAAAATTGGAAAGAGCTGGGAACTAATTGGAAGTTGGTTAGTTAGGTGTAAATTATTGGTCCTTCCTCAGGCACTTTGCAGAATGTAGTCATACTGAATAAGCACTAGTGAGGTACAGAACTAATTATTCACTGTTTCTTCTGGAGAAAATATTGAGCATTTCCAACTATGTATGCCACATTCATTACTGAGGTACTTGTGGGTTGAGACCACAGGCAAGACTGGGTCTTGACAGGATCTGGAAGCGGAAAAGGGTGGGAAAATGGGAGGGAGGTAGTTATAAAATTTGTAATAAAGAAATTGAGCCTATTATTGTTGATCCAGCCCCACAGAAATTAGCGGAACACATTCTTTTTGTTCCTGTCAACTTGACCTCCCCCTTCATATAAAAACTCCTCCACCCCCTGCAACACTCCCCCTACCTCCTTTTTCCCTCCCCAAACCCTTGCAGCACTTCACAATCATACTCCCTTTTGAAAGAACTGAGGAAAAAATCCTGCCAGAGCCTCAATTACACAATGGCAGAAAAAGCTCCACACACTGACCCCCAGCCAGCTGCATTCACTCTCTGCACATCTCTCTCCACAGGAATTCTAAAGGCCTTTTAGTCAGGCAGCCAGAGTGCAGCCAGCGGGAGAGAGCGCAGGAAGAGCTGCATACACTCCGCCCGCGCCGTCCCAAGTCTTCACAGAGAGATTAATCATCTGTGAAATGGAAACAGCAAACGGCCAGTGACACAGGCTGAACCCGCTCCAGGTTTCCCTCATCAGCTCGCAGCCACCGTGCAGCGCTCCTCTAACAGGCAGGTGTTAATAAAAGGCATATAGGTCCCACAAGGGTCAAACACATATGCCTGCCACCATGAAGCGCCGCTGGTGGGCCGGCTTCTTATTATTGTTTTTTAAGGATAGGGATTTTGAGGATTCATACGGACAAAAGCAATGAAACATTGTTCTTGTAAACACAGCACCAGTAAAATGGATTGAAATCTTACAACAATGCATACATATGAGGCCTGTGCTGCTGCATGCGCATAAATTTAGCTTGAACTCACAATGAAATATTGAGTGACCTTTTTCGTCGTGACAGAAATGTTTAACCATATTGTAAAATTTAAATGATGAATTCCAAATTCCTGATTTGGTTGTATTTTTTCCTGCAAAATCTTATTTTCTTCAGGCATATATTCAGCTGTGAGCTCATGCTGCAGCAGTGGCTTTTTTTTTTCATTAATTTTGCCCCCTACCAATCTGATTTCTTTTTTAGATTACAATATTAATCGTCCACCCTTATGTGTTTTGTCTTGCCACGATATCTTGTTTCAGCAGGAAGTACATTAAAAAAGTAGAACATCATTTCTATCATAATCTGTTGTCTGTCAAAATGTTAGATATTTTTGTTTTAGGAGTGCCTGTTCAAGATATATTACAGACATTTGTATATACTATAACACTGATAGCAGGTCTCTCTGACAGTAATATGGTAAGGTACAGTGTTTGCACACCTTGTATAGTAGTAACAATATACAAGAGATGAATGAATTATCAGGAATATTTTGAAGTTTATAACGTAGAGATTTGTGAAGTTTTGTCATAATTATTCCAGAATTTCACATAATTTTATCATTTATTTTTGATATAGCAATCATTAGTTGGTTATACTGTAGTCTTATTTCACTTCCACTGACAGAACACATAAAAATGACATGCTTAACAAAACTTTTTTAGGATTTTTAGGATGCAGATTAATGTAAACTACTGTGTCCACTAAAACCAACTCTGTAAGTGTGAATGCTGTGTCACCTTGAATCATATTAAGATTTACTAATGTAATATATAACCAGAAATATAATAGCAAAAGAGGACGCCATTAAAATAATTCTCTAAATCTATACAAGCCAGGTAAAAGCAGTTCTTTTCCTGGTAATTTCCAGCCACATAAAGACCTGTAGAGTTTATAGGAAACTGAGTGCCACATTGGAAATTAGATCTTATTTCAAAGGTCTTGGAAATGACTCAGTAAAGAGGAAAATCTAAGGAAGTAATCACTGTCTTAATAGTTGCACAGAATTTACTTTTTATTTCATTGCATCCTGTGGCGCTACAAAAGAAAGAACAAGCACTATTATTTCTTTTAAACTGTATATTTTTAGACGTAGTCTTGATGCACATGTTCTGCATATAGACGCTGACATAAACATGTGTATATGTGTCTGTGCACAGCTGAGCGTGTCAAACGCCAGGCTCAGCCTGTGAGACAATCACACAATCCCTCCCATCTAAAAGCTTGGTGCAGCCTTTGATAAGCACCATTCTTTGCCATCTAAAGAGGTCTTCTATAGATTTCACTTGCCGACGTGTGCACAACCTTTGACAAGTAATGTATCATTTTTATTCATTGCCTAAAATTGTTAGCAATTATGTGCGTAAGCGGCCACCTGCCTAGCCTGAATGGCTCCTGTCTGTGGGGCTACAGGGGTGTGGGGAAGAGCTGTTGGCTGTAAAGGGGGGGTTTAGTCTGAGGGGAACCAACCAAACACGGGGCCTCTGCAGCAGGTGAAAAAGCCCCTCTCGTTAGTGTAATGAGTGGTCAGAGCCTCGGTGTGTCGGGGGCCTGAAATTGGGCATGCCGCTCCAAGTGAAAGGCCGGATCCCCTCGCCCATCCTAGCCCACTCCGATGATGGAGGGGCATCATGAGACATTTACAACCAAATCATTGCTAATGTTTGCGACTCAGCCTCATTACCTTAACAATATGACCATCTGAGTGTGTGTGCATCCACATACATTGTGATCCGACATCCAGGATGTGGATTCTTTTTCTGATTTTGCCCTGCATTTTGCCCTGCACCTCGCTGCATATAACCGAGGAATCTTCTGTCAAAGAATATTCCAAACATTTACAGTATTCATAGCGAGGTATAGGCACATGTGTCACCCACTGTATGGCCTTATACAATTTCCTGAGCTGTTGTAGGTGTATAAGCATGAGCAAGAGCTGTGCCATGATTTGAGTATTACTTTAGATGAAAAGAGCTGTGTGGAAACACTTTCATTAGCCCAGTGCTGTGACCCAGGGTCAGCAGCTGAATAAGTAACTCTCTATTAATGATTTCTACAGCAGAAAACCCCTGACCCCTGATCACTTTCAATCTCAGAAAAGGAAAAAAAATAGGGCAGGGGGAGGGGTGAGACCTATTGGAGGGAGATTAAAAAAAACATACTTTTTTTCTCCCTGGCCATGTGTGTGGGAGGGTTATTATTTGTGCCTTGCTGTGAGGGGGAGCAAAGGGCCTGCTGGGACATTGACTCACGTATTCTGGTTTGAGTTTCTTGTCACCGCCTCTAATGGCCGTCTTCTCTAGCTTGTCAATAATAGGACCGATCATCTCCTCATCCTTCAGCCTCAGCTCCTCGTGGATGATCTCCATATCCCTCACTGGGTCCACCGTCCCCTCAACATGGATGATATCCTCATCCTCAAAAACACCTGCAGTGAAAGGACACAAACACACGGAGAGTGCATCAGTATAGAATTATTCTTTTTATTTTATTTTTTTTGCTGTACATATAATACAGGCAAAAAAATCAATGACATTGACTTCTTGAGATCGAATGTGAAGCAGTGATTAGATTTAGCCCAGAAAAATCGTTAGCTTTTTGCAGAGAATATGGGAAAAATAAACATCCACATGAAAAAGCACAGTGGGAGTCACAGGGAAGTCATAACAAATATAATAAAATACTCAGGAATATATTTAATATTTTTTTTCAGTGTATAAGTGTCAGAACTGTAAGAAACCAGCTCACTGTGTCAAAGTAAGTTCCACTAAAATTGACTTTAAGTGCAACAAAACAGGCTTGTCTGTCAATCTGCATGAAGTGGGGAGTGTGTGGTCATGCATTTTGCAACCCTCTGTCTTAAAACTATTAGCCATTAAGTTAAAAAAGTAGGAGAAATAAACAAAAGCGTGTATGATTTAAGAGAAAAACATTTGTCAACATTTATAGATGCTAGTTGTCAGTCTTCCCTTAATCATTTGCGTCCGTGGCTGTGCTGGTGATTAGGTAATGAGGGTCTGAAGCAGACCATTTAGCCGGCAGCTGCTCTAAGGACTCCTTCTGATTCTCCAGCAGAGCTCAGGGGTGAGGGAGGGAGGGGATGGGGATATGGGTGTACATCTGTCACGTGAGAGTGACAGCCTTTAACAGTACTAAAAGCAAATATAGTGGACTACAATATGTTCTTTAATTTACAACCCATACAACTGGTGCACAGTTTGTTTTATAATATCACTACTTTTGCAAATAAAAAACGGTAGAGTGAGTAGAGCGCCTCAGTGGTGGAGGAAGTATCCAGGTCCTTTACTTAAACCTAGTATAAGGAGTTTTTAATTGGTTGTGAATATATTTTATACCGATGCCTCTATATGACCTACATAAATAAACAAGAGAATATTAGCTATTTTTGTACTGTTTCCCCTTGAAATCAATTAAATGAGGCGGTGGAAACACTACCGCATTTGTCCACAGGTGCCGCCCGAATCAACAAAAAATTAAAAATCCTTGTCGTTGCTTTGAATAAAATGAGTAATACTGTAATATAAACATCCAGCATTGACAATGCCACTTAAGAAAAAAGTTTGGAAATATTATTAGCAAATGTCAAAAGTACTATTAAGGTAACTGCCCCCTTTGGCTGTAATACTATTATTTTATTATTTGACTATTATTATTATATAATAGGAGTATTATTACTGATGCAAGTAAGTAGCATGTTGTAGCTTGTTGAACTATTTTATATACTTTTGGGTTTATATATAACAGTGCTAAAAATATCAAGCAGGGATTGTAAATACTCAAGTTTGTACTTTTTACTTGAGTAAATATAGTTACTGGAGTGCCTTCAGTTTAGATTTATACAAATCCTGTATTATGTTGGATTTGGAATATGCCTACACACGTCTTCATAAATCCGTCAATAACAGTGACATGTCAGCTTTCACACTGTGGCATAATGGCAATACCATCTCATTCAACAGGGAAGAGGATGTGATGTGTGATGACCTGGCTTTAAGTATTGCTGTGTTGAGGTACACTATGTTTGGAATGTGCATGATGGAATCACTTAACCCTATTGATCCATATTCACGTGTACACACCTGAACAGTGAAGGTCTGTTGACAGGTGAGGCCCTGCGAGATAATTACGTCACCGCGATGATCCGCACTACTCATCACGAAGCCGTCACATTCGTCTCTCAACAAGTTCCGACAGTGATACATGTAGAAAATAGTGGTGACTCAAAGCTGTGCGTAGTTGGGTAACAACTGGTATTCAGGCAAATCAGATCACGAGAAAGACTGCTGAAAAGTTTGTATAGTATGAACAGTAATTTATCCCCTGTCATTCCACTAATCAGATAAATGTCTTGGGTGTCTACAGCTGAAACCAGATCTTTCACTAACAAGAAATACTGCCCCTGAGACCACCTCTGAGTGATTTTTAGCTGCTTGGCTCATGGGATGGCAAAGTCAGGTCGGTTGGTCCACTTTGGTCCAGACTTGTCAAACTGTTTTTTGAAAATTGATTGCCATTAATTTGTTTAGACATTTATTTACACGCCCAAAGGACAAATTGTAATGACTCTGGTGATCCCCTGATGTTTCCTCAACACCATGAGGTTGACATTTGTGGTTTATGAGAACTGTTAGATATAATATATAACTTTGTAGACATTCATTCCTCATAAATAACAAGCTAAACCAAGATGGTAGACAAGACCTGCTAAACATCAGCGTGCTTGCATTTTATTTGCGAGCATGTTAGCATGATTACGTTAGCATTTAGCTCAAAGCAACGCTGCACTTAAGTACAGCCTCACAGTTGCATATAACGTAGCTGCACTCTTGTTCATTAATGAGAACCAGCGCTGAGTATCTTCGCACTGTAAGAGACACTAAATTGTAATCTGAACCCCCACCAATGATCTTCCACACGCACAGAATATCATATCTTGTTCTTCTACTGGGTTAAGGGGGGATAAGTACCTGATTTTCCATGATACTAAACTATGGGGCTTTTACAATCTAGCACCACTCATCAGTCACATCTAAACATCAAAGCTCAACAACAAAATGACAGACACCCAAAAATCCTACACCGGTGGTCTCATTACTCATGCAAGCCAACAGAAGCTGTAGACTTTTGTGCAAGCTGTCATCCTGTGCGTTGTCCTCATGGTGAAATGAACTTATCCAATTACTCTTTGCCTAATCAGGCTGTTTTGGTTCCTCTCCTCTTGCAGAGGTACTCCACAGTATAAACAGTTCACTTACGCCACACAGAAAGGGGCTAATCAGTGGAATTATTGTTTTGCTGCGCCAATTTACCAGCTCCCTGTTCAGCACTGATTGGAATGAAAATTTGCTATTGTCTCTGCATGAACTCAGAAAATATAATGCAATGTAATCATTTTGTTAGGTGCAAGAATATACATACATTATAAACAATTATGACGTACAGTTTTGAAAAACACTGTTTCAAATGGAAAATACACGAGTCTGTTGTTCAATTTAGTGCATATCAATTAGGAGCAAATAGATTTTAAAACAGGTTTACTTGGTTAATAAACCACTCATGATTGGTATTAATCACTGTTAATGAAAGCATGAGGAATTACTATATGTCAGTCAATTTATTAAAAAAGAAAGTAAGCACAGTAATTTCATAACATATTTCTTACTTTCTCAAATGAGTAACTTTGTTTCTAACTATTGTTATACATGTGTCATAAATCAAATTTTCAAAGAGGCTTTGAGAGCAGGAGCAGCTGATCACTCACTATTTAGTCATCAGCTGACAGTCTCCTCTGACTGCCACATATTCCAGAGTAATTTGCTTTAATTAATTTCGCCTAATTTAACATTCACATCTACTTTACCGCTGTCCCATTCAAGGCTTAGAGCTGCAGAACAAATGCAGGAGGTGAAAGAGAGGAGAGAAATCTGAGGGGGCAATCTCCACAATTAGTCCTTTAACAACTGGGTTTGGGTAGGGCTCTGAGACGACAGCTCTTATGAGGCTGCGGCGCCACACAAAGCCACATGCAAGACAGTAAAAACACACAAAAAAAACAGAAGAATAAGGTTGGAAAGGCCCAGTTTCAGGAGTCAGGTCTGTCTCACAATTTAAATTTTACTGCTTCATTTCAAATGGTGTGTGTTTTGAAGACACGATTAACAGGTGCTCCTTTATTAACAGAACAAAAGGATTAGTCTCTGGAGGGTGAGTGGTGTTCAATGGCCTGATTAGGGATCAGGCTAAGCTCTGCAAAATTATGGACTTGCAGCGGCACTGCAGGTCAGTGTTGGCTGAAAAGATTTAACTCCATAACATTCACAAGACAAAAAAAGAAAAATCATTTTATGTTTTTTACATTAACATCACCATGAAAAAGAAAATCAGTGCATCATCAAATAAAAGTTTCAAGTAACACCTAAAAACACCAAATGAGCTCAAGCTTATATCATTACTTTTCTGTCAGGTACACAGACAAGGCAGTCATCTGAGTCAAGTCAAGATCAATACTGATTGAGCTGCTTCCTCTGATGTTGCTACCTGGGAGGATATCTGGTCAACATAATTCAGTTAAATTACAGTATTCATTGACTTTTAACTTCCTGTGCATGTTTTCACATGCAAGATGGGTAAGAGCACATCTAAAGAACTTGCATTCCTCGCACTGCTTTTAAAATGTTCATGCAAACTCAGTGCCGCAATTCTCCTGGTATTCAGAGCAGTAAAAGCTATTTTATGAGTCTGTCAGGAAAAGCACATTATGGATGACTTCCCAGAATAAAAAACACTGGCAATGCACACAAGGGTATTTATGTTCATTCAGGAAATATCGTCTTGACATTCATTTTAGGATACATGAAATTGACAGCAATTTGTAGTGCACTGCTTCTGTAACAGAGTTTGTGGCATATTCAGCCTTGTTTCTTATGTCAATTATGGCAAATACATTGGCTGCTAAGAAGCGGTTTGACACCAGAAAATGGTGGGTTTGAGCCCTTCAGAGATACACTCATGTTTTCTACATGATCCCATCTTTCAAAATAGATCACAGTGAAATCACAGAGCTCGATAGTATGAATATCAGCACCTCACAAGGTGTATCCAATTCCTATGTAATCTGCTGTCAACTGCAGTGTCTCATGCCAAACCGAGTATTAAAGGTGTATCTTTCCACCATGTCTCATATCACTGACTGAAAACTAAAAAAACTCCATGTGGGGGGGAAAAGCCGTTCAGACAAGCCTGATCTGTGTGCAGTATAAAGGTGAATGTACTGGGGAGGTTCCAGTTTCCATGAACTCTGACAAAAAAACAACAGTGTTAATTCCCTTATCATTAGCTTAACCTCTGTCATTCAATTTATTTTGTTAAACCACGGAGCATGAGAGTGCCTTGATTGAAAGGAACCGACATATGCACACCACTGTTGTCCCACATCATTCAGAGAACAAACCTTTTTAGATCCTTAACTACTATAGTGCTGCTGATTGCACAGGCACCAGCAATTTTCTAACCAACCGCCACCTGAACAATGATGTGTTCAGCTTTCAGGCCCTCCAGCCTTTCAAAGGTGAATCATTTCACAGTTTGCAGCGAGATCTCCATAGCAACTCCTCTTTGAAGGGTTTAGAATCACCATCCAATAATTCTATGATCATCGGGCCTTGCCATTCCCAGTGGTTCTTTTCACAGCGGACAGGCAAGGGGGGCATGAGGAGGAAGCAGGAAGATTCTACAGTCTATTTCAGGCAATTCATCTTGCAGCCCCATTAGAATTCAAAATATTGCGACCTTCAATCACCGAGCATGTTATCTGGAGCTGTGGCGATCTCCAGTCAAGATGGGTAGACATTTTGCTCTAATCATCCACGATGAGTGGAGGCTGACAAAAACTCTTCATTCTCACTGAAGCAAAATGCTCATTTAAATGCTGTGACAGCTTCTCAACACCGCCCGGAAACACACAAAGGGAGGATGATCCTCACTGCTAAATGATCTAGATTTAGAATTGCAGTATTGGTTAAAACAACAACTAACATAAACAAAGATCCACATATATATAGCGCAGGGCAGCTTATTTTTTTCTGGCTGATTTGAATGCAGCAACATTACTATTGTTTACTCAAGCATAACAGGACAGGAAAGTGAGGCAGGTGCTAGGACCCAGCTGAGGGTGTCGTACAACACAATGTATTTCTGTTCAAGTATGGTGTGGGAAGTGGTTTCGCTTGCTCCTTATAACCAGATAACTTTACAAAAGAGTGGATCATGGCTGAATATAAAAAAAGAAGAAGATGACAAGAAATGTCACCCAGTGTAAAAGCATTACTTAGACCAACAACTGTTTTTATTTGCTGATAAAAGCAAAGGCCTCCACAATAAAAGATAAATCCACCAGATTAGACAACACAAGTAAATATTTGTCCATATTCATCATGTAATAAGAGATAATGGATGAGATTTCTCTATTGACTAATACATTGGCATTTGTGTCCTCTTTGATAATGTAATTCAATCTTCACAAGAAGTATTAATTTAACAAATATTAATGTTGTTGGCTTGATGGTAGCTCAGCAGAAAATAAAATAAATAAATAAATAAATAAAAATGTTTCATAAAGGTTTCAGAAGGCTATTGTTTCGTATTAATATACAATTATATATTATAGCATATAATCAGTATAATAACTGATATTACTGGTCAAAGACGCAACAAGATGGAATAACTATAATGAAAAGCATTCTGTATGTTTTATTCTGAAATGTCCATTCAGGGGAGAAAGATTTACACTTACTTACTTACACTACCGTCACTGGAACGTAGGGTTTACTTACTCTTCTTTAAAAGATATGCTACTTGATCCCAGAGACACCTATGAAGTGAGGCTCATCTACCTGTTCAGCTTACCTTAAAGGATAAATCAGTTTATATTCTATATGTTTCTCATTTTCAACAAATCCCACGAAAGTCTAAAAATGAAGCAATCCTTCTAGTAACTATTACCTTTGTGCCAAAATCTGGATGTATTATAGCATATTCCTCCTCATATTCCTGTGTCATAGATCTAGCTGCACTGGGTGACGTGATCTTGTATGATGTTGTTTATTGTGAGTCAATCCCACATACAGTGTACATCAACCTCCTGCTAAAAATAATCTGTTTAAGGACTCATTTTTCTAAATTAAACCAAATATTAGTGCATCATTTTTAAAGATTTAGTGGAATGAGTAGGGAAGTCTGAAAGTATCTATTAGTATTAAGTAGACTAAAGCATTGTGGATTTATTCTTTTAATAGGATTTGTTGACAATAAAAAACATTCTGTGTCTCAGTGATGAGGAAAACTAGACCTACAATATGACATGAATTAATGAAAGGAGATATCACCATTAGGCAGGGTAACATGAAAAAGTTTTGGGGAAAAGGTTCAGTATTAGTGAAATCACTCAATGAACTGAAGGTAATTTCTATGATCTTAATTATTTGTTGGGTATACAAGATCACATGTCACACAATGACAACACAGTTATACCTTTGTAAATGTGTGATTTATGTGTACATGTTTCCACTCCTTGTTTTCTATTTTTCTGACTCAGCTCTATACTTTAATACTTTAACTATTGTATACTTTTGTCTAAGGTTGTGTTTCTTTTAAATAATCTGTAAAAAAAAACAGCAACAACATTTGTAATAGTTACTATTGGTTGTTTAAATTAATAAATCAACGTGACAACTGATGACTGAATAGCAGAGAGATTCACTCATTGCCTGATCTATTTAGATAGTCACACTGCTGAAGTCACTGGGCTGGGTGAGGTGTTCTGGATGTTTGTCAAGTCTGAGAATTTGTGAGTTGGTGAGTGATAAGGCAGAATTGCTGAAGAGCAGCCATTACTGGCGTCAGTGGGGAGGCAGGTTGGCCATAAATCAGCTCTGTCTGAATAGTCAATCCAGTTTGTTCTTAACGCCTGTAGCTAAACAATCGGTTTGATTTGTTCACTGTAAGCGATTAGTGGAGTGAGGGCTGAAGCCTGAATGATGCAATAACCAAACACAAATACAGCGTCCTACCAGATTCAGCAAATTCAACTTAATTTAATCACTCACTCTTTATCACCAGATTCAGATATTCATCAGGAAATGATGGTTCTGATACTGGAGCTCTGTAAAGAACATTTTCAGAGGTGAGTGAAAAGGGCCTGGAGAGGCACAACTGTTGTCAATTTGTTGTTGACTGACACTTTGATTTGAACACATTAGCCCCACCACCAAAAAATAGATTACAACACACAGCAACTCAGTTTCAGTTAACAACTGCATTCACATGAGTAATGTTAATACACATTACTCATGTGAATAATGATTGTACAAGGAATAAAAGGGCCTATATCTTCATTTATAATCAACTAGAAAACAAAAAATGCTTATTTCTGTTAGTCAAACTCACCGATTGTAGACTGTATGTGGGTATACTTTATATGTTAAAATACAGTATGGTCAATAATGATTTGACATGTTAGCAGTGGGAATAAGACAATTAACAAATGTAGCTGCTCTGTTACAATCACTTGGCTGCCAGTGTGTGCAAACAAACTATCCCCTCAAGATCATGTCTGACTCACAGGTTGTTGCTACGTGAAACAACAACAATAATCTCCGAGCTAGTAAGCTGAAAAAGGCAAGTTACCCTCAATCTAACCTAACGGTACAAACGGAAACAAGCAAGCAACTCTTACTTTTGTTTTGTGGGGGTCTTGCTGATAATGGGTTCAGGCCAACCTTTCTCCAGCTCTGGCATAGTGTGAAAACAAAGTGTGGAGGCCTAGTTATAATGCATCATGGTCATGTTAGAAATGATCAGAAAGTTAGTTCACTACTATGTAAAACAAGGAAAAATTAGCAAATGCTCCCATTTGAGAATCTGGAACCATCAATGGTTTGTGCTTTTTGCTGTAGAAAAATACCTTACACAATGAATTGATTATCGATTAAACGAGCAACTGTTTCTGCTCTATAAAGGTTACAACAACAAGACATTTCTACTGCTCTATAGCTAAAACCTCATGTAATTTAACAGGTTTATCTCCCTAAAATGTCCCCACTCCCATTTAATTTTCATATAATTGGCAAACTTTCTTGTGTCTACCTCAGGCAGTAGACGAGGAAAGGAAAGAGTTTCAACTTAACCAGGAGTTCAGGTGCTGAAAGCATGAATATCAAAATGAGAGAAGAGTCTACACCAAAAATAAATGCTACTTTCCAGCTGGCTGCCCACAACCACCGCCCGTCCCTAAAGATTAAATGTACTATACCACAGTATCTTAAGGCTAGTTTCTTACTGAGTGTCGCGCAACCGTAAATAAGTCTTCATTAGAAGTGAACCAAAGCATTCCTACAGTGACGGGGGGGGGGGGTTACACTGTGTGAGCATTCAAACATCTAATTGCTGGAAACCAAACATCTGGGAATAAGGCCAGGTGAGTTGGCAGAGTTGCTAGCGGGGAACAGAAGAGCAGATGAAGTAGAACATGTCTGTGTCTTGTCTCAGACAGCGAGGATCCAGTCGTGTTCTAGTCACCGCAGAAGCACTGGGAACACTTAGCCTGCAAACCATTTTGTTATGAGACCAAAGAACGCCAGTCATTCAACAGAATCAGCTTTCTGGATGTCAACATGTGCCTTAATAGTTTTTGGAAGGTATTGTTGAAAGCAAATCCACTGTTTGCAGAGGGTTTTCAAAGTCATTAGGGGTTGAAAAATATCCATAACGTGAACACTGCTTGGGGAATTTTGAGACCTCAGGAGGAAAATCTTGTTACTCCCTGGAAAAAGTAAGAACTTTTAAAAAGATGTAAATATAATACAGTTTGTGGTAATCTGCTCCACCTTCACAGCTTTGTAAAACCCCTGTAAAACTTTTCAAATGTTCATAACTTCTGAACAAATACCTTTAACACAACATCAAATAATTTCTCCTAAGTTTAACAGGACTTCCAGCTGTTTCATTATATTAACGCAGAACATCTCTCTATAGTAGCTCTATAAACCCTTCTGCTAATTCTCAGACACAAACATACCACTCCAGACACAAAAAGTGTGATCCTAACAACCATATAATCAAGTCATATAAAAGTAGTGGCTTCGACGTTGCAGTCTGCCTGACAACAGATAGATATAATTACAAAACAAAACCAGCTATGTTTAATGGTTAACTTGTGAAACACACCACATTGTTTCCAAGGACTTTGCGAGAGTGGAAACAATGGCATGCCAAAGCAGATAGATGTAAACACACACAGAGAGAAGAAGCTTTCGATTGGACTATTTCGGATTGTTGAGGATGTTTGTCTTCTTTTGTGAGTAGAAACAAAAGAGTTGGTTTTGGGTGAGGATCTGGCATATACATTTGGCCCATATCAAAGGAAATGTGGATGTTTTTAATCCCTGTATATAATGACGCAAATAAAAATACACATAACCTACATAAATAATCATTTAGATTAGTGTCTCAAAAAGTGAAGAAGAACAAGAATATGAACAGATTCACACACAGTATCAACTGTGTGTATATATATAATTACTGTGCCACAGAGCTCTATTGCTGCCCGAAAACTATGAAAAAAACACATTAATCAGCCACATTCTTGCATTTTGAATCAATCCACATACACTGACCTGCTGCATATAAATACTAATTAGTGCACCAAATGTCCCCACCAAATGCAGAATTTACTCTTTATCTTACTCCTGTTTGTTAAAAACTAGAGTTTGAGAAAATAACTTGTGCTCCTTTATAAGAAAAAAAAAAGTACACTTGTGCAACCTACTTGTAAAGATTTAAAAACAACTGAGAGGCAAAGACAGGCTTGGGAAGTATGAAAATACTGTGAGACAGACAAACATATTTTTGGTTTTTCAAGGGGTTTGTTGAACATCAGATGATTAACAAAATATAGAACAACACCAGCATCCTTTCATTTTTATTGTACCAAAAGCCACTAAGAACTGAACTGAGGACGACTCGTTTATTTCGCTTTACATGTCTTGTCCACTCTGTAAATCATTACTTAAGTCTTACAGTGGGTGGTCTTCCAGTTCCACAAACTAGACAAAGGCTATTTAAAAACTGTGCTGGAACAGAAGTAATACATTTGTCAGTGATACAGAGACAACTTAGGAAACAATATAGGAAAATGGCCTTAATCTTAAACCTTTCTATCCGGCCGTTCCTTGCCTGCCACCACTGACTCTCTAATCAGAGCTCCTTTCACACAGTGGGAAAGTCAATAACAGCATACAATCAGTAAACAAATTCAGCTATTTCTAAAAGGCCCTCTGCATTCATTTCAGTTGCGGTAATTTGAATTATTCTAGCGTGTAACACTTAAATTGTGTAAGACAAAGGCCGTGTCAGAGACACAGAAGAACTTGAGACAAAGGGATCCCTGAAAAGTGAAGCCTGCCTTCACATAGTAACACAAGGTAGTATTTTGAATCTGGATATACATTATTTTTTACTATCATTACCTCCACCAAGGGGGTTATGTTTTCGGTGCCGTTAGTTTGTCTGTCAGCAGGATTAGGGAGAAACTACTGGCCTGATTTTCATGAAACTTGGTGGCTGTAGCGTGTGCCAAGGAAGAACAAATTACAGCTCGGAGCAGATCCAAATCACAGGGTGAATACACAAACTATTCTTCACTTTCATTAACGTGAGATAAATCAATTATAATACAGACATATACACTGGAATGCAGATTTTGCTTCAGATATTATAGAAGACTGGACTATTGGCCTTGATAGAAGTCTCTGTTATCAGTATTATAAGCTGCGGTAATAGTACATATCTGTTAATCATTACAGTCATTATTAGAGATTAGACAAAAAACAGGCTGTAAAAAACAAAAGGAAACCTTCATTCTCATTATATGTTTTAGTAATAACTTACTTACCTCCTCTGTACCCAAACTTAACCAAATGTGGCATTAGGAATCACATTACAATATCATGTGGTGCCTCTTCTGAACTGTCTCCAAACCTCAGAATATGCTACTGATTGTGTGAAGCCTAAACCAGGCCCAGACCTTTCCCTTCCCACTTCTGGGATTCTCTTTTAGGGAGCCTCCCAGTAGGAATGTGAGGTTTGGTTGACTTCATCAGTCCTGACTGTTATGTTGATCTTGGCTCCCACCACACAAGATGCCTTACTAGCAAAGCTATGGCTCATCTAAGGCCTTTGCTTTTAAAAAAGTGGTACAGAAGCCACTTAGTCTGACCAAATGTTGCCAGTGCAGCCTCTTTAGCTACAGTTTACGATATAAGATAGAACTGTACATATAGGTTTAATGTGATTTGTTGATACAGTGGAAACCGTTTATAGTGATTACAGCAGCAGTGATCAACCACTTATATGGACCTTGGGACACAATCATTCCTATACAAATACTGTTTAAATAATTTGCTTATAGTGTTCAAGTAGACTGCTTAACGTCTTCATTTTGGGTCTTTTCATACATGACAGCATATGGGAAAAAAACTACAGTATTTCTATTTTTGTTTTTTTTACTTTACTCCTATGTTTCTTTGTCTCGTGGTAACCCGTCAAAGCTTTTGACAATCTGCCAAAAACGAGCCAACGAGATTCAGCAGCGAAACTTGCTGTTCTTCTGGTTACCTTGGGTAGTCTACTCAAACAACGAGAAACAGTCATGGCTGCTAGTGACAAAGAATGAATGTGCACGGGTAAAGCCTTCGTCAAGGGGACTTTGGGTGGACCCTTGGGCGGACCCTTGGTGAGAAAAAGGGCAGAAGAATTGGCAGTGAGCCTAGGAGATGACAATTTCAATTTAATACAAATGTCAATTAGATGGTAATCTGCATTAGAAATAAAAAAAGAAAGACAATTCGGTTATAATAATCACCTGCTCATAGTGATCAATCTGACCCGCACAGATGTGATCACAATAAGCGGTTTCCACTGTATTACGAAATCCTATGAAGGGAAAGCAACCATCAACCTATGACTCACGTGTCATGTGGAAGATGCCATCACAGGCGCTGATATGGGACAGGAAGGCATTTCCCAGGCCTTGGCCAGCATGAGCACCTTTCACCAGGCCAGCAATGTCAACAACATTAAGGAACGCTGGGACTTTGCTGCAACCCAGGAAGTAAAAGGAAAAAAGGTTAAACTATTTAAGACTTTAAACAAAAACGGAAACTGCTCGTATTGAGCTGCTGATTCAGCAGTTCCTGTAAAAAGTTCTACCTTTGTTTTTGGGCCGTGATTATTAAACTGTGATTTCTTTAGACTTTGTGATGTTGTTGTTTGCAATATATTGCTTCCCCATATATGAAAAAGAGGTGGACAAAACACCAGATATTCCAGTACAAAAAATACTTCAAATTATAGCCTTAAAACATGCCATGGAGTTTAATCAACACAAAAAAGTAACTAAAGACAGTATCTGTATTGTTCTTATTGTCAACAGATCCTAAGAAAACAACAAGACCAATATTGTGTTATTGTCCTTCTCCTAATCTTTTCTTACTTCTGATTTAACTAACTAAAAAAGATCTGGTAAAACAGATGTGCTTTGTAGTTTTTAGAAAACGTTACTACGAAGTAAATAGTGCATTCGTTGGGGTGGTAAATGTCGGATTGTCTCAAAATAAACTGCAGTGCCCATGTTCATGGTAATTAAGAAACATGTCACTCTGTCGAACAGTGTGGCTCATTTATGTGTTTTGGGATAACAGTAGACATCGATCGAGTTAGCAGGATCAATTCATTGTTGCCTGAGGTCTTTTAATGGGGTAATTTTCACAATAAGTATTATATAGAATACCGCCAGCCCTTAGGGGTAGGTAGGGGTGGACAGGTAGGTATTGTAAAACTGTAAGATTACATTTTCTTCCATTTTCTTCCATTTTTATGGTTACTGGTGTATTTATTTGTTTACAGCACTGGAATCTTTGTTGCATGTGTTTAAGTTACAGCATACAGCAAAAGTAGGACAGAACTGAGCATGAGCATGATAGCGAAATTCATACTGCTCTTTGAAAAGCAGGAGCTCAGTTCTTGTGACTAAAATGGATGCACCGAAACGTTCTGTGAATGCTATTCAACATACCAATTCTTGTCAGTCAAAAAGGGATATGTCGCTAGTAATTTGTCAGTAAAGCACGGCAAATCTGAATTCAACCTGCTTTAAAAGCCTCTATAAATGTGTATGATAACCAGGTGTTGGAGGTTCAGATGCTTCAGCTTTTTCTTTACCAGAAAACCTTTGGTGTAGAGCAGCAATCATACATCATACAGAACTGGCAGCTACATGTCAACAACATTGTTATATGTTTTCTCATACCAATGGCAAGAAGACCGTCAGGTACTACAGATCTGAAGTGTGAATAATAGGTGAACGATGAGACCCCATACCTGGCAGGTTTGTGGAATTGGCAGAGGAAATCATAGCGTTCATCTGGAATGGGCACTCTGCTTTCATTTGGGTCAATGGTGCAGAAGGGGAAATTTTCAGCTGCAGCCTGACTCTTTGTCAGCACGTTGAAAAAGGTTGACTTCCTGAAAATAAAAACAGCAGTGAGGCCAATCCATCTAAAAGTGCTGGTGTGCAGAGCTCGATGGTTCGATAGTATGATCCCGAAATACTTCAGTAAATTATGAAAGATTGTATTTTTTTATTTTCTGCACAAGAAGGAAACAGGTTATCCTAATAGATTGAATATTTGAGCACTTGAATCAAAAATACTATGCCCAATTACAAGGTCAGATAATCCCATAATAGATCAATTGTACATGGAATCGAGGGGCAAATTACATTTTCTGATAGATCTCAGCTGTTGAACAGGATCAGCCAAACGCCGCCCCATGTTGTGATCAGTGAGAGATTTATTTTCTATGGCACAAGCAGCTCAAGTGTACTTCAAAATCTACAGACAATGGCAAGTGTCTAAGAGTAATAATGGCATGGCAGTTAACTATAATCCAGGACTTTCCATCTTTATCCCCTCACTCGGTGCTTCACATTGAAATGATTGTTTGCTAAGTCCTATAGGCATGAAATTGCTCAAGATTGCTAAAGAGCAGGCATTAATTCCTTATATAAAGCTAGACTGTTTCTCTAACATACTTGAAGGCTATTCTTGGGTCACCTTGGAGGAAACAAAGAAAGACAATCCACAGTAACACTACAGCCATCATCAGGTCTAAAAATATTCTTTGTAATACGAATAATTACAAAGCAAATCAGTTGCTAGAGTGCAAATTAGAGCATAATATGCTGGTCAGTAATGAGAAAAGTTTGTGTGTACTGAGAAGTTTGCAGCCAGACGTCTGCATGTTTTTTTATTGGTGGGTAGTAGAAACACCTTCTTAAGGAAGAATGAGGTCAGTTATATATAAACTATTGTGCAATACATTACACACCTATAGACCTATCATGTGACTGAAGTTTCATACTCGGGTTATATAATGACAACTTCTGAGGAGCAGGCGGAGCTAAAGGGGTTCCTAACATCTAACTAATGTTTTTTTTAGTCTTGGCAAACATATAATTTATACTACTAATACTTAAGGAATACATTGTGGGTTTGAAAATACAAGTGAAGAATCCCTTTGGTTGATGTTTATTTCTCCATTCACAACCTGTTTGACTCCATGTGTCCTGGAAGAAGCTGCAGTGTGTCTTGGCCAAGAAACAAGAAACAAACTTGTAGCAATGACTTTCTAACATTTGTAATAACGAGGTTGATGGAATATTATTAAAGGGAACAATTAGTTACTTTTAATTAATCACAGTTTTTCAACACACAACAATTAATTAACGCTGCAGTTATAGACGGGAGTCAATAGTAACAGGACGAGGAAGAGCACAAGTGCACACACAGTTTAAACGTGTCATTTTGCAAATCAGTCCCTAATCACACACATTTTCCTACATAGATTAATTTCTTCATAAGGGGTCAGAGTGCAGTGTCGGCTACCTGCAGTCAACTCACATCACTCTTGTTATGGTTGATATTTATATTAACAGCAGCTTAAATCAGAAGATTGCAGATTCTTTGTTTTTCTGGTTGAATGGCTCGTTAATCACAATCATCTCAGTTATCCTCATGCAAGCTGCCTAATTCAGTTTCATAATGACGTTGTTAGATTGTTTCAGTATTTATCCACTCTGAATAGATAAAAAGTAAAAATGACCTAATGAGCTAATGCAAGAAAAAGTTTTATATGTCTGTGGAAAATAATGTATATACATTACACACACACACACACACACACACACACACACACACACACACACACACACACACACACACTTGGGACATTTTGTTCCATATATATATAAATGACGGCAAATGTGGGCATATTAACTTATTACGCATATTAAATAGGGCTTTCGGGACCTTTAAGTTAATAGAGATTCACAAGATACAAGAAGTAATTATCTAGAGATTTAATTGTTCACATTGGCTTCTTAATTCACGTCTCCTACAGAGATGACAAGCGAGTTTCATGAGGCAGACTGAGCTGACACAGTAGGCAAAAGACAGATGCCCATTAAATTCATTTCAGTCTAGGTGACCTGGAGGAGAGTTTTAAGAATGACTCGAGGCAGTTAGGCCATATACTCTGTACCAATAAGGGGTTAAATGGACAAGACTAAACTTTTTCATGAATTTGAGCAGGGAGAATGGCAGTAACTAGAACATGTGCTACAATCTGAGTGTAGAAATAGCTGCAAGGTTGGCTGAATCACACTCTCAAGTTTCCCATGTGTGTGAAGAATGGTCAGTTACGCCCAACTAACAGCAGGCTGGCATCTGAACATGGTTCATTCATGAAAAAACCATAGGAGGGTTGACAAGTTGTACTTTGACACAAATGTGGTACGGCAGGCCACAACCTCAATGAGTTCTACTTCTTACACCAGGAAGAAATTGTGGTTTTTCGCTGGGGTAAGAAATGAAAACACTGGACACCCGAGAGCTGGATCTTTGTGCAATAAGCTCCGAAATCTAGCAAAACAGCCAAGACACACTACATATGTCTGGATCTATACAGAGTGCTTATTTTCCATTATCAATATCCAAATATATGATTAAATAACTCTTATGAATTATACCCTGTCTACAGTTAAACTGAAGAGATATCTGTGGCTTCAACTTCACTCATTCAGTACAGTAACTGGATAATCTCTCCACATCATGGTCCTTTTCTCTCCTTTGTAAACCTGTAGTTTTAAAGTCTTACAAAACTTTCCAGGCTACTTGAAAACAACAGCCCCGTTGACAGAGATTCAGAAAATGTTTTAAGGAGCTGCTAAAAGATGAGAACCTGTCAGCTGAGCAGAAGATAACCTATCACTGTGGCTCAAAGGGGGCTACAGTAAAGTCATGCAGGGTCTGCCCTGTGATTACGCTCTGTCACTGATGTTGCTGAAGGTCTTGGTAAGATGCTGACAAGGTGGATTTCATCTGACCAGGTTTGACATGCAGACAGTGTGTCAGCCTCCTTACACACACTGCAGCCATGTAGTACAGATTCTTGTCAAGTTGTCCACCTTACCGATACAAATCTCTAAGTAACTCTATGACTCTCAGTTTGTCATGAAACAGGTTCATATTTCAAAGAAATCAGCATTCAGGCAATTATGAAAATGCTCCATCCTTCCTCAACAATCTCACATCAATTCGTTGCGTGACAAATAGACTTTTACATACTCCCTATTTCCTGCATTAATGCCTTTAGTAGTTTGTCTATAAGGTATCATCTCTTTAATAACAGCACCATTTGATACAAAAGTAAGAGACAAGATCCAGGACTCTGTTTTACATCCTGAAAATAAAAAAAAATGATGTAATACACATACAAGAGTCTGATACAGTTTAAGCTCGGATTCCTTTTTAGCTTTAGGTAAACTACAAAAGGTCACAATTGCAACATACCAAAGCATGTCTTGCACATTAGGACTGTTCTTGTTTAAAAGGAGAAGATGAGATCAATGAAAAATAATGCAAAAACAACGACACAACAGAGTACTTTAATTATGTTTTTTTCAGTGACATTCAATTTCTAAAACTGAATATGTTTTTTTCTGTGGAATACTATTTGATTAATCTGACTTTCCTTAAAATTTCATTAATATTTCATTAAAAAACCCAGAGGCACTGGTTGTACCTGGGAGACTGGGATCTGTTTCAAACAACTATGGGCAAATATCCATGTGTAAATTCCTAAACATAGAACTACAACTTCATGCGGGAGAAATAGTGACACAGTGCAGCACTGCTTTGAACACGCAGGTGAATTTCATACAGTTTTTTTCTATGTATTCCCTGTGTTGTAGTTAATGTGGTGGCTCAGTGGTAAGTACTGAAAGTCCTGTGTTTGTGAGTTAATTTTGTGATGTGGGATACCTCTGGTTTCTCCCACGCTTCAGAGACATGCAGGTTAGTTAAACTAGAGGCGCTCCACTGCCTGAGATATGAGTGTGATCTGCGACTGTGTGTGACTGTCTGCAGTATGTGTTATTGACTAGAGATCTGACCTCTGACCGGTGCACACCACGATAAGTGGTAAGTGGGTATTCGTTAATGCTTTTCATTCATTTAACATTCTTCTATGCATTCATAGCAGAGTGGTAGGTCACCTGCTGTCATACAGTTTATTTTCAAATGCAGATAGATGACTCTTATTAATAAGATGTCACATAAAATTAAACTATTTTCTCTAACTGAAAACAAACTGCTGTAATAACAAAACCTATATTCATATATCCGATAATACAGGATAGAGAATACACACTGTTTGTAGATATACTAAATGTAAATGCAACTCTCGGATCCCTCAAGCATAACACTCATCTGCCATAACAGCCTAAAGAAGAAGTAATATTTGAAATATTTAGTAAAAGTTTGGGCTGCTAACACACTTTCATTAAGACATTGAGAAAGTTAAGTTGGAGGGATGAAAGGCTCTTGTGAGATTTGATCCTTGGCTAATGGAGGCACATGTGGTTGCAGACACTTAACACCCTCAGGAACACTCCTTAAGTTGTTAAGGAACACTCAAAAATGTTCCTTGTGTAAAGAGCAGGATTTTGGGGTTTTCTGGCTAAATTCAGCACATCGTGCAACATGACATTTTGCTTGTTTCAATATTAAGTCTGTCGTGCATAAGGTGTGAAAGCTCCTTTTAGAGGAACTTGAACAACTCTGTCCAAAAAATATAAATGAAGTCCGAAGTTGTCTGTCCACTTAAATTCACATTTAAATTTAATTTCTACTCTCTGGTTATGCATTCTACTGTACTTGGCTTACCTTACATACATTTATTTATGGCACCATGGAAGGCAGACATAGTTCAGATGTGGACAGAGCACATGCTGTTGGTGCATGCAGTGTGAATGGTAAGAAGGCGACACTATCTATGTAAATAAAAACCCTCTACTTACCCAACATTGGGCAGGCCAACAACTCCTATTTTCAATGAGGTGCCAAACCTTCCAATCAGCGGTGGTGGCTTTGGTACATCATCTCCCTTTCCCTGATAAAGACAATGTGGAAATGTCTGCAGTCAGTACGAGCACTTGCCATTACATAATCTACAATACATGCCAATTATTGAATGGAGCTGTTCCTCATCAAGTGCACCTTCTTTGGAGCCATTTCCCACAGTTAAGGTTTTGCCTAACAGCGCACAAACTCAGAGAAATAAAAACACATTCATTGATAGAAAATGGACTAAGCTAAGTCCTCCAATCTGACCAGTCGACTGCACTTCGAATGGCTCGCTCCCCACGCTCAAAATAGAACATGCAGCTTCTGGAAATGAAAGTTGACACTGTAAGCTGGCAAGCTGACCTGTACTTCCAAATTTAGCTGTCGATACTATTGATGCAGGTTGATGAGCTGCTATAAGATCAATCTTACATAGAACTGTTAGTTGAAAAGTGTGTATTGAGAGCGTAGTTCATCTTTATCAGAGGCTTAACTGTGTTGTCAGCGGCTATTAACATTTGAATCATCTCAAGACAGTCGTCTAACTGAAGACATCCACAAGTTGCATCTCTATACTGACAGCTCGCAAGCAATTTTGCCATTTCTTGCTTCCTACAGCAATAAATCCTTATTGGCAAGCAATTTGTTTCACAGCGCAATTTAATGTATATCAATTCTATTTCCTTGCTGTGGTGTCTATTTACCTGCCATCGAAATAAACCATGACCTGGCAACCTGAAAGTGCAAGTAATAAAAGAAGAAAGTAATAGGAAACGGCAGATGAGACACAGACATTGTCATTTAAAGCCACCAACAACAGAATAAAGAGGAGTGTTTTTTATCATTATGTTTGCATTTTTACAAAGGAAAATAAAAAATTATACAACCCAAAAATATCTGCAAGAAAAGACAGATATCCTGAGTAAAAGCATCTTGAGAAAATCTTCAAACAGACAACAACGTGCAGCTTCAGCACCACAGAAATAAAGTATAACATCCTTGCACACACGGTTTCCCCCAGCCCCCTTTGAGAGAAACAGGTGTAGCCACACGAGCACACGAAATTACAACAATTAGTTAAATGTCCTCAAATAAACTTCCCTCAGCAGAAATACAAATTAAAGCACACAGGGGCACAACCAAAAACCATCGCCCAAATCCAGCAGCCTGTCTGGTTTAACATGCAGAAAATGAGGCTCTAATAATCTGGATTTGAGGCAAGTGAGGCTGGCTTTGTAGAAAGAATTTAAATGAATAGGTCTGAATTAATCATTTATCTTTTGTTGATGGATGCACCCCCACTTAGACTCATCACAATAGACGCAGAGCGTTTTGTTCGACCAAATAAATCATTCCCATTGTTTAAGGTACATTGATCAATCTAATGGCTTGTAATAGGCTCCTAATTGCCACAGAGAAGTGCACCCGAATGGAGTCCAGAATTACAGATTCAACTCAAAATTCTTACTTGAATGACAAGGCAAGATCATGTTCTCCTCTTTTGTACCAAGTAAACATCATCTTAAAAAAAATCACTTGTTTTATTATTACTGTGACAAATAAATTCCCCTCTATATAAATTTAAGGCAAGGTGTAATATAAAAGGACAAGTACATTTCTTGGTGCATGAAGATTGTGTGATTCTTATGTAGAGTTCTTTGTTAGGACTTAGAGGCATCATTATTCCAATCTGAACGTCAAACTGCTCCTTATTGAGATATAATACAATACAAATAATGATGGAGACGAGAATATTAACATTTGAACAAACGGACAGAAGACTATAATATCCATTGTTATTATTTTCTTCTATAAGAAAAAATATTGTGAACTTAATTAAGATCTATTGTCTGATTTTTTTTTATCATCAAGGTAAAATGTCCTTTAAACTCTGCATTTATTTCCATTCAACGCTGGAATTAATTTGACTTCTACAGCAATAATCAACTTTGTTTATGTAGAATAGAGATTTAATACAGTTAACAGCACTCTGACAAATTGTCATGATTGCAAAACTGATTCCATTTTCTTGGCAGCGCTCAGTATTTGATGAGACTGATTTTTATTCACCCTTCCAAAGGTGGGGTTTTAAAGCAAAAAAAAAAAAAAAAAAAGTATTTGAACAAATTGCGCCTGTGTTGACTGGCAGCATTCATACTCTATAATGGAGCATTATTTGCCCATTTTGAATACAGTAATGCACATCTTTCGGTCAAGCCTTTCTCTGGAAAATTGCTTTAACTTTTAAAGGGATGATGATTCACGTCAGAGCAGGTCAATTTTACATTATGCCATTATCCCTGGGCGTTTTAACAAGCTATGGAAGATGCCGGCTTATTGAATTGAGATATTAAAAGAAAGAAAAAAAAATAATAGAGTCGCGAGTTTAGGGAAATTTGTTGAAACGCGGCATCCTCTTAATTGTCCACGATTTAATCAAATGACTGATTAGTTTGGCATTACATTTTATTTCTCAGCTCGGAGACAGGCACCGTGCCTGCTGTTAAATCGGTTTAATGGAGCTGACTGGCGGCCTTACAGCAGCAGGTATCCCGCGGACGCTCCAAAACTTTTTTTCCGCCTATAAAATACTTCTCTTTTTAAACACGTCTACTACACGCGCTGATAAAGCGAGCTGTCATTTTTAATTAACCCCTCACCTGCACTCCCCCAACAAGTAAGCAGAGGCAGGGGGAAGGAGGGTGGGGGGGTGGGGGGGGGGGGGTGGGGCGCGTAGTACACGGCCGCGCGCAAAACCTGACCACACGCACGAGCGTGACCAGACGCGCGTCAATTTTGGCTGGAAGTAAACAAACTGTTGGTTAGTTGATCAATTACGAGTCCCAGTCTGTTTTTCCTTCATGCATTGAATCGTTTTACAGGCTTTCTCTAAATGTTCTCGCCGCGGTTGGAGGAGTGAGGTCTGTGCTGTCAGGGCCTGGTTCTGGACTTCCTCACTAAACTTAATCCAGCTGTGCCCCCCCCAATATGAAACACCAGCGCTTCGAAAACGTAAGATGGAGCATAATAACATCAGTTGTTTCCCCTCCGTGCGTAAAACCGAGCCGGTGCCTGACACACGGCAAGCAATGCACCGGCGTGATAAAGTCATCAGCAAACAGCAGCGTCCCTCACACTGATCAGGATACTATGTGCTTAAATAACAACTATATCTCAATGACGTGCTGCGCATGATCTGGATACTGAAAATCAGAAAAAGGGGAAACCTGGAACCACACAGTGTCACCACAATCCACAAACGCTTTAAAATGACGGAAAAAGCTTACCTCTCGGAGAACTGACGTGTGAACTCAATTCTGCAATGAAAGGAGACATTGAGCCTTCGTGTGAGAATACATAAAAATAACTGTATGCATTAAAAAAAATACCAAATCGTGTCTTGTATGACAGTCTGAGCAGAGGCTGCACAACAGATGATTGACGGCGGGGTTTTTGGTGTTTCTGTCTGCGGTCGGGTCTCTCATTGGCTGACTTCATCCCCAGCCATGAATGCGGCCATTAGATTGGCTGCGCGTCCTCGCCAGCTGTACTTCAAAGAACACGCTCTCTACAACTAGGTAGTGTTGGGAGCTGCGAGCCAAGAAAGAAACCGTGTGACCCGAGTCAAACACGGTGAGTCTGAGTCAAATTGGAGCCGTACAGCATTGCAATCGCGAACACTCTCATCACAGCACAGACCCTGGATATGGCTACGTCTATACTTGGGGTGAGTCTGACTTTGTATTTGTGCGCAAAAGTTGTGCGTAAAGTTATTGTAGCCTGTTTTTCTCTGCAACAGAAAGTGTTTCCTGCTCTCATAAACTCATGCTTGCTTTCATGTCTGCAGTTGTGGTTTATTGCTGCCTTATTTACAGTTTATTTACCCGTTTCGGTAGTTATTTATCATTAAAAAAAACAGTTAAATGCCGATAAAATACAAATCTAACCAGCTCCGATCCAACTTTGTGTTGTTTTTTGTATTTTCTCCTCATCGTATATTCACAGCCGATATCAAACGCAGTTTATATTCTAAGTTTGTAAAAATGTTTAATCATTATTGCTGTTTTAATGTTATATGCTACGCTTGTTGCTCTTCTCTCAAAACCCGTTCATCTAAGCTCAAATTATACTTTTAATAATGAATAATCGTTATAATTTATTTGCTGAAGTCCTGTTTTGTTGTGAATCAGTCGCCCACTTCCCAGCCATCTGGGTTAAACGAAAAACATTTGCTGCTGCCTGTTTTAAGTCCAACTTCTGTGTGTGTTTTTTTCAGGAAGAACCACGGTTTGGAACTACACCTCTAGCAATGCTGGCTGCAACTTGCAACAAAATTGGCAACACCAGTCCCCTTACAACTTTACCTGACTCGAGCGCTTTCTCAAAAGGTGGATTTCATCCGTGGAAAAGATCCTCCTCCAGCTGTAACTTGGGATCCAGCTTGCCCGGTTTCACAGTAGCAACAAGCCGCGCGTCGACAGGACTAACACCGACCAGTGGCACAGGCAACAGCGCCTTTTGCTTAGCCTCCACCTCCCCGACCTCGTCTGCGTTTTCCACAGAGTACAGCGGTCTGTTTTCCAACTCTGCGAGCGTCACATCCCAAGAGTCTGGACAGTCAGCTTTTATCTCCAAAGTCCACACATCAGCAGAGACTCTATACCCGCGGGTGGGCATGGCGCACCCGTACGAGTCGTGGTACAAGTCCGGTTTCCACTCGACCATCTCTGGCGATGTTGCCAACGGCGCGTCCTCGTGGTGGGATGTCCACACTAATCCCGGCTCGTGGCTCGATGTCCAGAATCCTGCAAGCACCCTCCAGACCTCACTGCACTCCGGGACGCCTCAAGCGATCCACTCCCAGCTGAGTGGCTACAACCCGGACTTTTCCTCGCTGACCCACTCGGCGTTTAGCTCCACTGGAATCAGCCCCTCTGCGTCTCATCTACTGTCCACCAGTCAGCACCTGTTAACGCAGGACGGTTTCAAAACGGTCATCCCCACTTACACAGACGCGTCCGCCGCCAACGCCATGATTTCTGGGGGCAGTTCAGGAATAAGTAGCTCCTCGAGGTCGTCCAGGCGGTACTCCGGCAGAGCAACATGTGACTGTCCGAACTGCCAGGAGGCCGAGCGCCTGGGACCCGCCGGGGCCAGCCTGCGGAGAAAGGGACTCCACAGCTGCCACATTCCCGGCTGCGGTAAAGTGTACGGAAAGACATCTCACCTCAAAGCGCATTTGAGATGGCACACCGGCGAGCGGCCTTTTGTCTGCAACTGGCTTTTCTGTGGCAAAAGGTTCACTCGGTCCGATGAGCTCCAGAGACACCTTCGCACCCACACCGGCGAGAAAAGGTTTGCTTGCCCGGTGTGTAACAAGCGCTTTATGCGGAGTGACCATTTGAGCAAGCACATCAAAACGCACACGGCCGGTGGAGGAGGCAAAAAGGGGAGCGACAGTGACACCGACACCAGTAACCTGGAGACCCCGAGGTCCGAGTCCCCAGAACTTATTTTGGAGGGGGTAAACCCCAGAATCACTGTTAAGGATCCGTCTCCTCACGACGAGCCCTAATGAGCCCTTCACCCACCCCCACCCCCCCAAAAAAAATATCAAACCAGATTCAAAAACTGCACAGCATTGAAAACGGGTCTTATCTGACAGACAATAAAAAGGAGAAAATATTTCAAGAAGCGATTGCAAAGTCTTAAAAAATATATTCTCCACAGGCGTAGCGAGTATTTCATTCGTAAATCCATCTAAAGAAAAAGCCAGTGATTTACTGTAGGCCTTTGGGAATTTTTAGGGGCAACTTGAAAATGAAATGGATGTTGGCTAAAAGGTGCGCGAAACCTGTTGAACTTTGGTTGGACAATGTGAGTTACATCCTGTATATTGACGACTAAACTATGTGTTATTTTCATGTAAATGTTAGGCTATGATTGTTTTATTCGTGTTGGTATCCTGGATAATCAGGGAGTTTACTTTCGACGCACTTTGTGGATATGTATGTACACAGCTTTTTCATCTTTGGTTAATCATTTTATTTCTTTGCTAAAAAAATATCTATATATAAATGTTTACCTGTATAAAGTCACACGTATAAGACTTTCATTTTATCGTAATTAAAACATCTTAAAAAAGGCTGTAATTGTGTGATGCAGATTTTATATATATATATTTCTTTTGTGTGTTAGGTTTTTATTTTGAACAATAATTTTATTTAATTTATTTTTAAAGCGTGAGTTCAGTTCATAGTCCCATTTTTCTTAAAATCACCTATAATACCTTGACTTCCCCTATGGAATAAATCAATGTTTAATGCCCCGGAAAAAAACATTTCATGCCCAAATGAAAATCTTGTTAAATGGTATTAATTATGACTTGGAGCACATCGTAGCCCCATGTGTCTTGTATTTGCGATTAGGGATTCGTGTCTTATCAAATATCTAATTAATCTCCGAGACATCTTTTGTTCAGTTTCACTTTATCGGGGGGTTTCCAAGGGGGTTTGATGACAAAGGTCCCCTGAATATTTATTCTAATTGTCCAAATTAACTGCTTTCATTTGCATACCAATCGATGGACCGAGAATGAGGATATGGCTTCTTTCTCTTTGCCAGAAACCACATAGATGTTATGGGAACAGTTTTTTAAACTTTAGGAGAAAAAAAGAAGGGGCAAAGAGTCACATGCAAATGTTTGAATTTGAAATGCTCTTTGCTCAGCGCAGTCAAATGGTGTCTGCATGTTATTTGAATATCAGTGGGCCCGTACTGAAAGGGTTCAAGGATGCTCTCTGACTTCTTTGTGCTTACCCAGTGCAGCGTCCGACTCTCAAAGAAAAAGCCGGGGAATAATTACAGCGTGAGTCCAGGACTGGGAATACGTCAGGGAAAAGCATCTCATCCAGACAGCCTCTTTTTTTTTCGAGAGGATGTTAAATTGACCAGAAGGCAATAGAGGGAAATTATTTTCATTTCCTTTTGTGCAACAGCGGCTTCAAGGAAACGGCCACATACTGAAAACTACCAAATTAGATCGCCAATTTGAATTTCATCAAAATACAAAACGACCAACCAGAAGCAACACTTTAGAAAAAATGTTGATATTTAAGCTTTTTAAGTAAATTTATTTTTGAAATAAAAATCTTATTGTTGATCTTTTTTTTTAAACTCATATTTAAATCGTTTTTTTCGATTCGACATTTTAGAGACGCAACATGTCAAATAAAATAAGGAATTTTAGGCTTTAAAATTAATGTGAATAAAATGTGAATAACAGGAAGAAAGAATTGTCCAATTTAAATAGATAATTTTTAGTTATTCTATTTTTTAGATTTAAAAATAGAATAACTAAGCTTTTCAAATTCTACACAGTTATTACTACACTATCTACACTGCATTAATATAAAATATAGCTCACTGCGGCGTTATTTTATCTATATCCGGCCACTGCTTGCTTTTACCTCTTATAGGCTGCATTTACAGGCTGGATATTTGGACAGAAATCATATTTGTTTTGTTTCAGGCTGACGCCCGCAAACACCCACCAGGACATATTTCACAGCTTTAACGCACATTATATCATTTAAATTCAGATAAACCGGCCGGAAAATCTTTTGAAACGTTATTTCTTTTAAAAATATTAATATGTGCAAAAGTGTTATAATTTGCTATCAGGTGCACAGAACTTAAATAAAATGTAGTATTTAATAGGAATACACTAACGGTAATCAATCAACAGATAAATCCACATTCATCGCAAATAAACGCATCAAATTGAGATGATTAAAAATTTAATGAGAAAATAAAAGTCCTGATTATTATGTTCAGGAATCAACAGCCGTCCAGACAGTACAGCTTACAGAGTTGATATTTCCAAAAAGACACAATAATGAAACTAAGGTTAAAAAAAAAAAAAAAAACTGCAGCAACAGAAAAAGTCTTTCTTGTCGCCAACTGACCATTAAAATGAGTCCAACATTTTCCCATCAACGGATCACAGCTGCAAATTGCTACTAATGGTAATCAATTAATTTAGACCCTTTCATACAATCCAAGACAACACAAGAGCGCAATGAGCTGCAGCCACATATTTTCTGTCCACTGCTTCCCTCTACTGGAGGAAAATGAGACCCACTGCGATTTTAAATATGAGGGACACTGATTACCAAGAATACTACATGACAGTCACTGAACTAAAAACTGTTTTACTACTTGTCCAATATTTTAAACAGGGGGGAAAAAACACAGTCAGTGCTTTCTTCTTCCTCTGTCTTGGCTTCTCTCCCTACTCCTACTTCTTCCCCTTCCCTCCCTTTCTTTCCTCCTTTCCCTGCTTCTGCTCCTCCCATCTGCTGTTCTGCCCTTCCTTCCATCTGTGTTACTTCTGTTCCTCTCACCATCTCTACTGTGACGCCTGTCTTTACCTCTGTCCTCCCTGCCTCTCTCGTGGCTCCTACTTCTGTCCAAGCCAGACTTGGAGCTGCTAGGTCTCTGCCTGTCCCTGCTGTTGTGTCTCTTTCTCTCTTGACCTCCCTCCAGCTTGATCTTGTTCTCTGGGCTGCGCTGTCGACTCCTGCTCCTTCCCCTCTCTGTCCTTGTTTGTCTATAATCTCCGGACTCCTCTTCAGGCCGCTTCTGTCTAGTGCGAGGGCTCGGTGACCTGCTCCTATGAGAGGAGGCCTTTTTCTGACTCTTGACTTGCCGCTCGCTCTTAGAGCTGTTATCCCGACAGGAATCTTTTTTCTTGTTCTTCTTTCTCTTTTGGCTCTTGAACTTGCCATGGCTGTCTGAATCGGAGCCACTATCACTACTACTACTACTGCTGCTGCTGCTATTGGAGGAGTCACTGGAGCTCTCACTGCTTTCATGCTTTTTCTTGTGTTTTCTTTTGCTTTTCTTTTTCTGTTTTTTGCTCTTCTTTTTCTTGGCCTTCTGCTTTTCCAGGCGGTCGAGTTTTCTGTAAAACAAACAAAAAACAACATTTAATTAACATTCTCAAACACAGCATTAGCATAATGACAGGAAAGTTTAAGGAAAGTAAAACACAATGGAAAAAATATTTTTACACCTGATATACTAGGCTACATTTATTTTTAATTTCAAAATAAAATGTATAAGAAAACATCACTAATACATCAGATCATTTATCGAGATTTCCCCTCCGCTTACACAATCAATATGAGGGTATAAAATAATCAAACAACGTAAAAAAACCAAAATGGAATGTCATTTCTAATCCTTAAAGCTTTCATACAGTGACATTTGTAAACTGTGCTACATTTTTACCTGAGGAGCTTCTGTTTTTGCTTTGTTGATAATGACTTCAGAAACTCCACCTCGGGATCGTCCTCTTCTTCACTGGCAACATATTCCTGTAAAATTACAGAGACATTACAATCTGCCCTGAAATCAAAACGACAACATGCAGATAGATACGTCTCTTGAAGGCAAATCTATATTTGATTAGATCAGTGAAACGCCTTTAAACAATGGTAACATTAAAAAAAAAAATCTAATCTGTTCACTTGACATAAATTGCCAGAATAACTGTCCCCTTCTGCAGAATTTATATACGCTACAGACATACCAAAGATATATTTAGTCTTTCCTCTCTGAAGGTGTGTGTGTTCATATATATCATCCTATGTGGGCAAAGATGGGAGTGTGAGAGAGACAATTACCTGCGATGGATCACAAACAGTAGCATTCCTACCAAGGACACATTTTTTCAAGGCAAACCCACTGTTTCGCATCTCTGCCATTAACTCCGAGGGGTGCATCGACGGACCTGTTAGCACAAATCACAGCCTCAGAGTCCCATTGATGTCAAACCATTGCCAACCACTATCTCCACAGTGGGAATTTCAGGGGCGGCTTTGTTAACAGAATGGGACATCAAATCAACTCACTCCACTTCCGGCTGAGCAAATCATACAATATCATTCTCTGCCAAAGCAGCAGTTAGGGGAATCAGAATACACAATAATTACATTTTTTCTCCCGGCACAGGAGGAGGACCATTACAGCACTCCACCATCAACACCACCATGCACTGACTGGACTCTCCCAGGGTAAACATTATTACTTTACAACTCAACTCGCTGATTGCAGAACTCAGAATCAGCTCGAGCCTGGGAGCTCCAGCTGAAACCTGAGAGGAAAGATACAGTAGGTGTACCGGCTGCAAAGTGTGTGACAGACTGAAGCTAACCCGCTCGTTAGACAGGCAGCACAGATATTCTGGCTCCATGGTTTTTGTTTGTACCATATAGAATTATTTTTCTGTTTTTCCATTATGGCTACCAATGTTTAATGGACATGTATATATATGGGGAACCAGATTTCAGCAGGAAAACAAATCTATTAAAGTTGTTTTATATATTGTAAATGACATTTAAATATCAAATCTGCTTACCTGCTGATGCTTATTTCAATGAATCAATTCCACATGTTTAATTAACATCAAAATAAAATCTGTATATAAAACCATTGTAGTTTGTTTACATACATATCAAAGCACGCTAACATTTAATTACATTGATAAAACTGCAGATGTTTAAAGTGATAATTATTATATATATGGACTGTACCTGCTGCCTCCTCGGAGGCCACAGAGCTGGCATTGATACCCGACAGCCCATAGAGAGGACACTCTCTGTCTGTGTTCACATGGCCCCATTTGTGACATTTGATGCATCTTACGTTGCGCACCTGGGAAGTAAACAACAGACATTACTTTGAATTATGTACGCAAAACAATTTAAACAAAACCATCCTCTCTGTATCGTTAAATAATGACAACATCCTATTATGATGTAAAATACATTCAATAAATGTGCTGGACTTTAAATTCATGACAAACTCTGGTTTTAGTTTTGGAAACTTGTTGTGTAATTAATGTAAAATTAATTTATAGTGTAAATTATAAGAGATTGGTTCCCAATCTATTCAGCTTGTGACACCTCAGAACAAATCACTGTCTACATGCAACCACTAGTAGTCACAGGTTAGGGTCTGAGTGTGTATAAGTGTGACTTCACATTTCATTTGTATGATTTCAGAAGAAAAATGCAAAAGTCTACGAGAGTCTAAGAGAAACCTACTAATATTTTGTAACATTTGTTTCATTTAATTTATTATCACTTGCACCAACTTGTGACTCCTTTGGATTAATACCTAGGTTGGGAACCACTGGTTCAGTATATATATATTTCAAATGAAAAAAAACCATCATACCTGGATTCCAAACGGCTGATCTCTAATATTCATGTCATCCTTTGCATACCTACACGAAAAAATTAAAGATAAAAACAGTGTACACTCTGGAAGAGCGTTGGACAATATGCCAAAAATAAATAAAATAATAATAATCAGCTTCTTACTTCTCTCGAGGAGCCACCTTCTGCCACTCAAATTTGTACTCTTCTTCCCCATCCTGGAAACAGACACATTTCCAATATTAATTTTAGTATATAAACCCTTCTTGTTCTTAATGCATACTTATTGTGGGATTGTATAGGGATTTTTTTGTTTTACTTTACCTCTTTCCTTTCCTCTTCAGTGCAGAAGACAATTATGAAGAAAAAAGCAAAAGCAAATGACAAGTATTAAAACATTATTTTCCAAAAAACTGGTGTTTGAGATCAGTAAAAAACAAAGTAATGATTTACCTTTGGATGCTCCAGGTGGAGCCTCGTACATAAAATTGAGGCCATTTTTAACACGGTCATCGCCCATCAACAACCTAGAAGTGAGAAGACAATATGTTGAACTTATATATTCAGTATGTACAGTTGATCATTACAGTAAAAATAAAAATAAACTAAATTAGAAGTTATTCAGAAAGCAGTATTGTGGGAGACACATGGTTTCATTCTGTAGCCGTGCTCTGCAGTATTTATCTAACCTGTTGTTGTAAGTGTCCTGCTCTTTCAGATAGGCCTGCATTAGTTCTTCTTGCTTGGTCTTCTCGAAAGTCAGTTTCTGTTCTGCTATCCATACCTGAAAGATAAAGAGAAAAGGAGGATTACAACACACATACTCTCTACCCTGGTCTTGCCTTTCCTACTAATTTTTTGGGTCAGCTTCCTTGCCTGGCAGGCAGACATACACATACGTCCTAAGCTACTCGGCTACAAGCTGGTTCAATTCCTGTGCAGCCCCACATGCAATTACTGACCTGCACCTGCCACTCAAACCATATTACAGCAGAGATGATTTGTCGAATACGCGAATGGTCGATCAGTGAATTTAATTTTTACAATTATTTAACAAACTGTTATAATACATAATTTTCCATATGAAAATGGAAAACATTCATCAGCTTTGGTTTCTCAAGTTCCTAAATTTTTCACTATTTTCTGGTATTTTATAGACTGAACAACACATTCTTAAAGTTATTAAAATCCTTATTAGTTGCATCCATAAAGCAAATTAATGAACAATTTAAAGTTACACTATTAAAACACACACACACACACACTGAGGAGGACATACAGCAGTACAAACAGAAACAACACTGACACCCAAATTAAAACCCACATTAAACCAAACAATTAGCAAAAATCAACAGGAAACGAAGGTTTGTGTGGTAAACAATTAAAATACGGAGCAATTACATTTCCACTAATAATTAATTGTATTCCACTAAAATCCTTATGGGAATTATTAATTACGGGATGTGATGTCTTGCTCTTATATATGGTCCATGACTGATCAACTTTTGCTTTGACACAATGCTCAGAATATAATATTAGACTATTAATAAATTAGACAACAACAAAGTGAACTGGAGTTAACACTGAGCCTTTAGATTAGCTCAGATTACCGGAGCGATACTTTTATTCACAGGATAAACTAACAGTTACATAAATTAACTTTACTAACGTTACACTGACAGCTGACTTAAACAATCACTGTCGCTTAGATGTCTTGTTTTTATAAACCGTACACTCTGAGGTCACAACATATTAAAGTGTTGCTAAGTAACGTTAGCAACCTGTGCTAGCGAAAGCCATACGTTAAACATAGCTCGCTAGTTAGCAGGCTGCTCTGATGTCCTCTAGTCTCAATGACTGTAGCTAGCTCACCTTTTTGATATTTGACTTCGACGCAGGATGAAAATCCTTCTTACACATGAAATTTGCAAACGATTTCCCCATGGCTGACGACCTGTAACGTCAACTGAGTTTACAGTTTAGCGTTAATGTTAGCTAACGGAGTCGCTAGCGTCGTAAACAAATCGGTCTGCGTGAAGTTAGTTCTGTATTGGAGTCGAGGGGCGCCGTTGGACTACGGAAGTAAAAGTTCAGCCTCTTTTCATCTTTAAACCTTTAAACTAGATTATTTAATCTATTTCGATTATTAAAACAACAGATTAAATTACACAGTATTTTTTTCTATAAAATGTTTTCATATCTGATTATAATTCTCTCAGCAATGTTAAATTAAAAATACAAATAAAATACATAAATTAAATAACAGGAGCCTCTAGGAATACCAAGGGCTATTAATAATAATAATCTAGGATGATTAATACAGATTAAAAATAAATAAATAATAATGTTAAACAGAGGACCGGGGACAACTTTAACTACGAATATAAAACTGACTTCAGCCCGGTCACGTGACGGTACCGTTTTACGTCACAGAACGTGAACTGAGACCGAGGCAAGAGAAATGAAACTAGAAACTGACAGTGACCGTGCTCAGTAAGACTCACAGGTAAGGTTAACTTGTTTAAATGATAAGTATAGTCCCAGCATTACACAGCACTGCGCTTTGACTTGCTATCTGACGCTGACATTTAGTTAGCTTTAAATCTGTTATTGTTATTGCATTGGTTATATTTATGCTAAAGTAGCCATGATCTTCAAATCTGTTCTTTAAATGTAAGTTATGTAAACAATGCAACCTTTCTGTTTACTCTCTGGCTAGTTTGAGATTCAAAATGCTCCCCTCTTCCTGTGACACCTTCGTGGCTCTGCCCCCCTCCACTGGGGGACAGCGCGTCATTTTTGGGAAAAACTCGGACAGGCCCTGTGATGAAGTCCAGGAGGTGGTGTGTTTCCCTGCCGGAGACTATGCTGCAGGGGAGAAGGTTGAGGTAGGTGACACAGACGGCTTGTTATTGCCCTCCAACCTCCAACTCCCCACAGTGCTCTTTGGTGAATGTGCTATTAGATAACCATTAACAGCTTTTTGCCCCTGTGTCTTGCCCCTTCTTGTGAACAGTGTACATACATAGAGATTGAGCAGGTCCCCCACACGTATGCAGTTGTGTTGAGCAGACCGGCGTGGCTGTGGGGGGCAGAAATGGGGGCAAATGAGCATCAAGTGTGCATTGGAAATGAAGCAGTGTGGGGCAGAGAGAGTGCTGATGGAGACGAAGCTCTTCTCGGCATGGATCTGGTCAGGTAAATGAACTGTTTGTGTTACACTGCCTCTGTTACTTTTCAAACCAGCCTCATCTTCAGGAGGGAATGGACATGTAATGACATAGTACCACCCAGAAACAATTTAGTGTAACTTATTCTTTGGCAGTTCAGACATAGACAGAGCAAAAACTGTATGACCCTACAAATCTGTGACCCTTCACATTTTCCAGGCTTGGACTTGAGAGGGCCGATACGGCTGAGAAAGCTGTGGATGTTATTACAGAGCTGCTGGGGAAATATGGCCAGGGAGGATCTTGCATGGAGGATGAGAGTGGCTTCACCTATCACAACAGCTTCCTCATCTCAGACAGGACGGAGGCATGGCTGCTGGAGACGTCAGGGAAGCACTGGGCAGCAGAGAGAGTGGAAGGTAATCAGATAAAGAACACTAGGGATAGGTGCCCATTTGAAATACAATGCAATGGAATGAGTTCAAAAGACACTTAAATGTTTAGCCTGCAGTAATATTTGAAAGAAACTATGGCAAAATAGACCTTTTAAACAGGTCGGTTTATTTATATACAGTCTGTGGTCAGTGGGGACATAAAGGGAGAAAGTAGGTAGAAGAGGCAGGCACCTATTTCTAAAGACACTAGAGTCATGTCTCTAGAAATAAGAACAAACAGGTCATAATTATGTCAAAGCCAAAAACCTGAACTACAAACCAGTAGTGGGATGCTTACAGTTTTTGTTACTCAAGCTTGGAGCTTCTTAAGGAAGTTTAAAAGAACATTAGGGTCCACATTAAGGGAGTCCCGGTGTTCCTGGTTCGATTCCAACCTGCGGCCCTTTGCTGCAAGTCATCCCTCCCCTCTCCCTCCCCTCTCCCTCCCCTCTCTCTCCCCTTTCATATCTATCTTTACCTGTCCTGTCAAAATAAAAGCCCACATTTGAGCAAGCAGCAATTAGAGCCCACCAGATTAATTACATTGGCTGATAATATATTTATCACAGATATATTGGTATCTGTGTATGTGACAGCTGAGAATAGATGGCAGTTACAACATGCCAAAGCCACATCTATGGTAGTTTAGAATCAGTATCGCTATTGCATAGTTTGTCCACCAGAGAGCGCCCACTCAGTACATATCTCACTTAGTAAGAACTGTTAGTTCTTAACAGCCATTTTTTTTTAACTCTCAAACGTCAATATTGGTTTTGGCCTTAAAAATACAGTATCTGTCAGACTATACTTACAACCCTGAGTAGCCTGAGTACATGATTTTCTGTAGACAGGAAATCATGTGACATCAACGGCCAGAAGAAGTAGGTTTTTAATAAATATATATATATATCTTTTTAAACTTTGACTAGTTAAATGAAAGAACCATTGTTTCCCCATTTTGCAAACATATTTTAAACAAGTTACAATGAAAGTACTTTTTTCTTTTTTTCTAAAGAAGTTTGAAAATCTGACTCTTGGTTTTGTACCAAATTATAACAGGAAGGAAAAGTTTGTATAACCTGAGCCTTATTACTAACTAGCTTGTTTATTAGTGTGTAAGACATCAATTGTCACGATACAAGATCATACACCGTGTGAATTAAACCAGTTCGTAATGACTAATTACTCAGTTTTACTATAAAGCTCAATTACAGTACTTGAAATCCACAACCTATAATAAAAATATTGTTTACCAAACTGAAGCACAACACACACTGCTTAACTAAAACTATATGGACATGTAAGTCCAAATCCATGGGCCTTACTATAAGTACACAGAGTATGTAGACCAGACAGTTTACTTTTGGCAATGTAGAGCAATCTTACCATTATCAAACACCTTTGCAAGCTCTCCAGCTGACCCTGCTGGCCAGTAGGTCACATGATGATATTATACCTCAATAAGCAGTCATGTAAATTATTATAGTGTCATCAAAAGTCCTGTTAATACGTATATATGACACTGTAAAACGTATCACAGCTGAACTGTGTAAAAAGATTCACTGGCAAGTCTTTACAAGCATCTCTTCATTCCCTGTAGAGTGAAAAAGAAATATCACTCAGGGCCTCGTATTATTTTAACATTGTGTTTTTTATTATATTCCTTAAACACCCGCTCCTATCAGTATGACCACAGGTCTCCAGAACTATGACTGTCTTATTAATACTTTGTACTCAACAATAAACAGAAAATCACTGATTATGATTCTGAAACATAGGCAGTATTCAAGAACTCTAAAACAGAAGAATCAAAGTCAAATGGGCTCTAGTTCACATCTCTTGACTATAAAATAAGTTTTATTATAATTAGAATAACAATTTTATGACTTCTACTTCATTCAGCAGGATGTTTTATGGAGGGAAGTATTTTAAAATTACAGAGACATTATTTTACACGCTTGTATAACAGACTGCTGAGTCTGAAAAAAACACTCTTCTTCTTCTTCCCGGCGCTGTTTTCGTCCTCCTCCATAGATATATACAGTATATTGTATAAATGTCATGTATACTCAGGTCATGTAAGTTAAAAAAAAAAGATTTTGTATATATATATAAGGTCCTCCTCTTACACATACATTGTAATTTCCCATGTATTAATGACCATTGTGGTTGTCGTCCGCCATATTGTCTGCAGCCAAGTCCTTCTCTGAGTAGCAGTCCATGGATATATACACTATATATTGTATATATTTATGGTAGCTGCCGGTCTAAGCCGTCATTATGCCTTTTGTTTCAGTTTTCCGCATTAAATGGCTGCATTCCCTTTGTGTTTGTGTTACTTCACTCATAATTTAAGTCACTTGAAAACAGCATGACGCTGATGGACACTGATTATCATTTTCTAATGACACATTGCACTGCTGAGGTTGCTGTTGAATAATAGTATTACATGTATGTGTAGCAGTAAAGTGATATTATTAGTGGCTTATCACCTCGTTTTACACTCTACACTCTAGATGGATATCGCAACATATCGAACCAGTATGGCATAACGACGAAGATAGACAAGGAACACCCGGAAATGAGGGAATATGCACGAAGCAAGGGATGGTGGGATGGAGAGACTCAGTTCAACTTTGCCACAGTCTACTCCTTCTTGACTACAGCCCGAATAGAAGCCGCTGGGAACCGATACTGTGAGGGGAAGAAGTTGCTGGAGAAGAGTAATGGTTAGTGAAATGCAAAATGCAAATGCAAAAAAGTTGCACTTCTTCCACTGTTTATGCACGTGTTGATTATTTACTGAAGGTCATATCACTGCTGAGACTATGATGGATATCCTGAGGGATAAAGACAGTGGCATCAACATGGAGGGAATGTTCATGACAACAGGAAGTATGGTGTCTGTGATACCCACGGATCATTCTCTGCCAGGAGTTCACTATTTTACAGCAACTCCAGACCCTGAAAGGTACAAAGATTAACTCATAAAACATCCTTTAATTAAATTATGACCGCAGTTACTGATTATTTAATAAGTATTCCTTTTTTACAACAGGTCTATATTCAAACCTTTCATCTTTGTGAAAAACCTTAAGCCACTGACGCAGACGACTTCTCCTACTTACGGCCCAGATGACCCAGTGAAGAAGAAGCCCCGCTTCCAGAGCAAGCCTGACCGCAAACATGAGTTGTTCGTCAAACATGAACTGGTGGCTGCCATCATTGAATCCTACAAGGTTGAATAATTAAATTCAAGCCTGCAATTTACCCAAGCTTGTAATTTTGCTTAGTGTGGTCACTGTACTTACAAATTGTTTTTTTGTCTATAGGACAGAGGAACGAAGATCACACAAAGTATGAGGCAGCTAGAGAAGACAAATATGACACGGATGGAGGGTCCTCTTTTATATGGTGTTGATGAACCTGACCTTTTGGTGAATCTGTTCACAAACTGTGTTCAGGAGGAGATGGATGTGTACAAGACAAGCTGAAAGGCCCACTACTACTACTACTACTACTACTACAGTACAAACAGGCTTGTATAATAAATCAGAACACAACTGAATAGTAAATAGCATTGGTGTATAAAAAAAGCCCAGAAAACTTTGTTGCTTAATCTCATGTACAATATGGACTAAAATGTTTAATTCTATGTATTGAACCATTGACCAGAAATACAACATATACATAAAGGGTTCAGAAATGACATTTATTTTTAAAACAAATCCAGATATCATGAATATGCAATCTTTTACAGAATAAAAACACAATTGTTTTAACACAATTTTCTTGTTGAATTATTATTAAAAACAAACATTTGCACTTAAAAAAGCCACAAAAATGATCGCTTAAGCAAAGTTAGTTTTCTACCTGTGTCATGTACCTGAGAGAAAAACTTACAGCAGCTCGCACTTTTCCAACTAAAAGTTCATACAGTTTGTGTGGAGGAGGACATTTTCAAATTCAAGTTAAACACTTTCAAGTAAACATGTTAGATTAATCTGAGTCTTAGAATCCCTGAGTTCTGAGACTCAGACTAAGCCATGCTGCCATGTTATGTTATCACTTATTAATTATGATGGCTTTTTGAATGTTTCAAGTGGCAGCTTGCTTGTGTTGTTGTCACTTTCAAAAATATTAAAACAATTTTAACATGGCCTTGGAAATGTGGAAAAACTGGCAGGTTGTTTGAAATGGTGTATGGGGAACAGTGTTTTCTACATTAATGCCAAGTCATGTTAAACTGCAGGTTATCAACACTACAATAATCATGATACATTACCAGTTAACTAACTGGTGAAACATTAAATAATAAGTTAAACTACAAACAAACGAATGAATGAATGAAGATTTTACCACATCTTCCCTTTTTCCTTTGGCAAGTGGCTTTGGTAGAAGAGTGATAATACACTCAGAAGTGTGCCAGTAAATGAAATAATACATTCAGCAAAGCAGAATGCCTGCAGTTGTAACTGAAGGCAGCTCTTTGTGCTTTATCGCTCACACAATGACACAACATAAAATAAAACAACTGAAAGTCCAAGTGCATGACTGATTAAAAATCTACGCAAAAAAAAGTATTTAAAAAGCAGCTAAGTCTTGTTTTATCCTTTAAAATTAGTAATAATAGTAGTTAATAATAATAATAATAATATAATAATAGTTGTGTTATTCTTGAAAATGCATGTATATTGAAAACATCTTATTTTTGTAGTTTTGGCCATCAGTCCCGTTTGGTTAATATTTTACTCACCAGCTTCCTTGCTGATTTAAGAGTGCAGTACTACAACAGTCAAACAGGGCAAGGACCACAGAGAGACTATTTGACATGTAAATAAACTGTATCATATTAACTTTATTACCCAATCTGTCTGTTGTAGACATCTATTAGAATTTGAAGACAGACTTCCTGAACTCTAATCTACAGCACTAAGCAGTAGTTGTGCCTGCAGTTTTCCCACATGGCTAAACAGCGTGTGCGTGTCTGATCATGTTCCTGTCCTGATTGGCTGTTTTAGCAATGTTGACAGAACTCAAAATCTCAGCAAATAACCTGGTGAGTGAAATGTTCAAATGTAAAACTGCAAAAATAAGACACAGGTGGTTAAAAAAAAACAACAACTATACTATACACTGCTAATTCCCTTTAAACCTACTCCACACAATGCATTATTTATTGGCATTTCACAGTCGGGTGTGGTCTGTTCCAACACCCAACTTAGATACACAATTCTGCATTGTGTTACACTGAACTGGGTGTGGACAGAGCACGGCGGTGCCAACAGTTTTCAGTCGGGTACTCTTTAAAGGTCAGTATTGTTCTTGTTGTCTGGCCTACAGATGTAATTTTTCTGGACTGAAATGCCATTTTCCTTTGGTAAAAAAGAAATGTTGACTTGTGTGTCTTATAATATAAATCTATAATAAAGGCGACTGTCTTGGAAGTCATATTCCCGCTTGATGTGCTGGAGCACACCGCCCTGCTGTAAGCGCGTTCCATAGAGTACCGCCTCACCAAGGTCCTGAGCCAAGCCCACCTGCTGGAGCCACTCCACCAGTTCACAGCCAAGAAAACAGTCCACCATAGTCCTCTTTCCACATCTGAAAGTCAAAAGAGCCATTCACCCAAAAGGTCTATTGAGGGTCGCCACAAAAAGTAGAGAAGAAGCAGACAGAGCCCACATGCACTAAATGATTTTTTACAGTATTGTGGTATGTGAATGGCTACCAGGGTTTGTTTCTATACACATCAGGGAACATGTTTATTCAAGACAGTTTTTCACCAACCTCTGACCAGAGCAGCAGTGAGTAAGACTATGTGCTCTCACCTTCTTTTTTTGACTATGTCATGACAACACTGGTCCTTGTGGTATTTGGTGAACTGGGTGCAGGTCATCCTGATCTCTTCAGGTAAATCAGTCTGCGGCTGCTCTTCTCGCTTCTTTCCATACCACAGACTGTATAACCTAAACACCATTCACAAAAGCAAAATATAAATGCATGTACACACAGTATATACAGTATGTTGTGTGTATACAAAACTTCAAATGTGTGGCAGCATTTCATAGCATAAATGTCCATTACCTTTTCTTAAATGGCAGTATAATTAAGTGCTTGTCCAGCCCAAACAGAGCGAAGGAGAGAAAACCCTGGTAACAGAAAACATGTCATGACACTGGTAATGTGTGAGAATTAATGCTCATAATCTTGCTACTATAGTATCTGGAATACCAACCTGTCCATAGTTGACCACAGCACAGAAGAACTGCAGCTCCAAGTAGAGTCTACCAGGAACACGGTTAAAGAGCAACCACAAGCAGCTGGACAAGTTCTGTCATAACAGGAATTAAGACGGATGTTATGTTGGAGGTGTAAAACTAGTAAATCCTGTTGACAGCACCAGTTTCTAGAACCAGTTGAGCAAAATGAACTGCATTCAGAGAATTCATTAGGCATCAGTGACAGAAAAATATGTGGACTGCACTACGTTAAAATTGTGTCTTTTTTCAACATTTTTTAGATTCACAGAAACACAAAAAACATTGGTATTTACTATTTAGTCTTATTTAATAAATGTATGTATGTACATAAGACCGATAAAAAATAATCCTAACATAAGAATTTTCGAATGTTTTTTTTTTTTGGACAAGCCTTCTGCCGACTCACAGGAGTACACAGCTCAGCCATTTGTATCTGACTCGGTTTGTGATGCACTCAATATAATAATGCGGGCAGTAAGGCTGACTTCACGTCACTGTGGGAGTGAAAGGTGATGGTTTACTCACAGCAAGCAAGCTGACAGTCAGAAGCAGACATAAGAGCAAATGACGAGCCACTTGTCTATCTGCAACCTGTTGAAGCTCCACTTGGACAAGCAGGCAGTCCGTGGACTCACACCTGTTCTCACACCGATCTGAGGGTAGCAGCAGAACAGACATTTAAAGTTCTTAAATACTTATAAATTAGAGAAAAGCTGTACATTATTACATAATTATGGTTGCTGATATGTGTTACTTATTGGGGTTTAATGCATTCTTAAATTCCCTTAGGATGTCTGCTTTTCAATACAGTACCTGTGAGTGTGGTTGGTGGGTTTGTGCTGATGATCATGTCAGGCATGGGCTGGGTTGGTGCACACTCACATATGAGGCATTCTGATAACAGAGTGATAAAAATTAGAGTGACTTTGAGTGACTGGAAACACGAGTTAAAGTAACACAATACAGGGTAATACTAGTACAAGCAGCTTCACATCCCACTGGTTCACATAAAAATGTCTCTAATATCTTGAGTTAATAGGAATATTTATTTAATAAACATTTCCTTTGTGATTTGACATTTTTTTAATAATTCAGCAGCTTCCACTCCATTCTATCTAGCACTTACTAAACCTCTATCAGTATATTTACAATACTTAGATGTGTTGCAATGTTAGCTCACAAACTTCAGCCAAGGAGGCTGGGTTATAGTCCTGTGTTTCTACAGCATCATTTGTAAGAGAATATGTGTTCAGTGTTGCCTTGTTTGCTTTAAATAAGGAACTAAACGTATCAGGAACTTGGCCTATCATGTTCCTGCAGATAATGACACCTGCTTCACTGTTTACTGGGTGATTTTGTAACTGCAGAGGCTTTTTTCTATTCAAGTAACTGAAAATGATCTGTGTGGGGGATGAATGTCAGGCAGAAATTGCATTGCCTACTTATCAGTTTTCAATAGACGACTTGTAAATAAGGCTTAGTCTTGACTTTGGATAATTGATTGTGCTCTTCCTTTCCTTTCCGACTTGGGCTTTGACAACTGACAGACCATTTAGATACTGGGACAGCCTCTGTATGCTCCAGTGATTATCATGTGCTGTGATTATAATCACCAAACTATTGTAATTGGCAGCCTGGTCCTAAATTAGTCTCATTAAAGAGACATCTTCAAACAAATGTTGAATTGTTAAATAAAACCTCAGATAAATGGTCTCCATAAGAGAACATACCTCCGTTGAGACCCCCGGATGTGGGGACTGGCTCAAACATATCCTGGTCTTCTGGTTCAACTTCAGTCACAAGATTCTCTGAAGAGTTTCCCTCTTGGATTTGGTCATTTTGGGCCCAGCTTTCTCTACTGAGACACACAAGAGAGCCCCCTCCAAGCAGCGTACTGAGGGCAACTAGAACCGTGGTGCAGATTATCTGTCATAGAACGGACAGACATGCATATTTAAAGTGATTCTATGTGGGTTAAAAACAGTTCTTAAATAGCAAGAAGCAGGAAAATGATTTCCACTTATGTTGTTACCTGTGGTTTGCCATAAAAGAATGACGAGTCAATGGTGTCAGACATTTTCCCCCCAGAAATGAGTAACACAGCAGTTACTAAGGCTGGGACCCTGTTAATATAAAGACAAATTACATTCACATCACAATCAGTGACAGTATAAAAATGTAAAACACCATCTCAATGACACTCAACTGCAGAATAAATTAGCAGGAAGTGAATACATTGGTTTGATCGTTAACATTCAAGTAAGGTGTTATTACCCCTGCAAAATCAACCTCAGTACTGTTGATCTTAGTTTTGGGTGACCTATTCATGTTTATAAATCAAAGCTAACTGTCCAACATGTCAATTTATCTTTTGGGCAGGTCATTTGGTTATGGTTGTAGCTTCCAGTGAACCAGACAAAATAGCCTAGTTTCATTTCTCTGTTCTTCTGTGACTCACCCCCAGCCTGCAATGACGAACACGCCTGGTGAGACTTTTAGATCTTCAAACCTTTTCAGGAGCACAAGAGAGAGTGCTATCAAACCTAAAATAACAAAATAAGCATCATCAAATTTACAATCAGATTTCCGAGTTCACCAAGACAAATGAATGCAGTTTAATGTGAGGTTGATGTGTGCATACATAGCATACCTGGCCACACATAAGTGCTGTAGAGTGAGGTGCATAATAATGTGAAAGTCAGGACCTGCCCGATGAAGTTGTCTTTTTTCACCACAAAGTTCCACACGATCATCCCAATACAAGTTAGAAACTAAAGACCACAGCATAACAAATACATGCAATTACTGATGTGAAGTTACACATACAGGTAGATTTCTTTTGTCAAGTGAATTCATGTAAATCAAATAAATTGAAAGAGTACAGTGTGCTCACCTGTGCCAAGAACAGGTTGACTGTAAACATATGAGGTAGCCTCTTGACTTTCTTACTTAAAAACATGACAGCAATTGTCCACACCTGGAAACACACAGATTTCAAATAACTTGAGTTTACCAATACAAAGATGATAAATACAATAATACACTCACTATTAATCATTGTTGGCTGGTTATTCCATTCAAAAGGAAATTAGAGATTTAATTACTATAATATGAATTGCATATTAAAGAAACAGAAGCACTGAATACAAATTAATGTATAAGATACTGCAGAATACAAACACAAATATCAACGTTCCTTAAAAAGGCAGAAAGTGAGAATAAAGGAGGAAGTAAGTCTGTGAGTCAGTAAAGCATCTGCTCACACATCCTGTAAAACGACTGAGCCTGGAAGCAAAGATAAAGTAATACAATACAGGGAATAATACCATAATGAAGCTGAGTGTAATACTAAAAATATCTTATGGTAATAGGAATATTTTCATGCAATGTCATGACACCTTTCCTTTGTGATTCGACATTTTTTCAAATTATTCTACCCCTTTATTCTATTATTCTACCACTGATATGTGATGTGTTGCAATGTTAAAATCTTGATGTACTCTAACAACATAATATCCTGCAAATGACATTCTTGTACTAAATAAGTGTTTCCCTTCCACACTTGCAGTATTGGTTTGCATCTATCATGACAATGCCATGACATTTTATTAAACATAAACAGGAGTGAACCATAATTTAGTTGCCACATGCAGCTGATGGAAAACAATTTAATCCAACCATCCCTTTCTTTACCTCTCCTTTCAACATATCACAAAGGTCATGTGTTTCTACAGCATGGGAGAGATGAGAGATGATGTGTTCAGTTCTGCCTTGTTTGCATTGAAAGAGGAACTAAATGTACCAGGAACTTGACATATCATGTTCCTGCAAATATGAAGACATTTTTTCCCCCCCTACTTTTGAAAGTCTTTCATTTTTAATCTACCAAAGTGGATCAAACATGTAACAAGAAGCAACATTTTTGTATTTTCCCTGCTTGATAACATCAGATGAACATGAGATGCGTAATATCAAACGTGATCTGAATCGGGAAATAACTGTGTTAAATCATGGTAGGTCAAACTGTTTCCAGTTATGAAGTGGACCATGCTATAACAAATGCTCTATTAAGTTATTTTTACTTCACTTTGACTTCACCTAATAACAGAACAAAATAAACAACACAACCAGCTGATAAAAATCTCGTTATAAAAGATAAGCCAATATCAAGCTTGCAAATGTCACACTGACATGTGCAGTTCTGACTCACCAGTGCAACTAAGCTCACTATGCTTATGTTAAAGCTGACATTCTGCAGTGAATTCATCAAAAGCTGAGGATCCATCCAAGGGATTGTGAGTAACCAGGCAGAAACATACATTATCGGAGCTGAGAGAAAAGTGCTGATCACCATCCCAGAGGTTACCTGTAAGAAACATTAAAAAACAAAATCATATACGGTGAGTTGCAAAGGAAAAAGACTGAACAGTATCTTAAGGGCAGAGGTTGGAAGGTGCAACAACTTAACAACTCACAACTTCGAGCTCTGCGTTGTAATAGACAGCATAGATGGCCACACTTGGTGCAGTGGGAAACACTCCATAAAGAAAGGCATAGTTGGAGAGGCTAGAGTGGTTCAAAGCACTGGTGTTGCTGTTGTCCAACAGATCCACCATGTCCTTACAAATCAGTGGCATCAGCAACCTGAAAGTCAAATCAAAAGAGCATTGTTTGAGTTGTTAGTTAACACTACACTGAGAAGTGCAGTGCGTCTAAAATATTTATGTACACTAGTTATTATCATGCTACGCACTCCTCCGACCTTTAACATGATATCCGTTCTGTAAAAAGGCTTGTGGTCCAAGAAAGGCCTGAGTCACCCAAACCATCAGCACAAAACAACATGTTGGGAGCACTTTACAAAGCTCTAACCTGCTGACTCTCTACACTCCTAAAGCATGTCTCATTATAAAAGAGAGGTTGTCTGATAACACTAAATTATCTCTTGTATAAAAAGAACATGAGGTGCAGTCAGTAAAGGCGTTTTTTCACTCACAGTTTTGCTGTAATTAGTAATATCAGTGTCACGACTGTGGATCTGGTTAACTTCCCCAGCTGGCCCACCATGGACAGACCCAGGTAGAACAGAGCGGCTCCCCCAAAAGAGTTTGCCAAACCATCCACAAATTCAGCCATGAAGGCCGGAATCGTCTGGTGCAGGACAAAGTGGGCGATGATGCCGATGACGACCATGAATACAATAGGATTCTTCAGGACCTGTAAAAATACAAGTCCCATGATCCTGAGTTTGCTCTGCTGGTTGTTTCCCTGATTCTTCCATTTTTGGATCTCACAGAAGGCAAAGCCAATGGGATTGAGAAGCATCAGGGACACAGGTGCAACCAGGTAGATGTACTGGAGGTACTCTGGGTATGTGCTCTGGTACAGGGCCTCAACTGTGAAGATGAAGACAAATGGCTCAATATTAACAAAGCCTGCTTGGCACATTTAACTTACTGGGATGTAGTTCAAATGCAGTCAAGAGATCATGAACAAAAACATCTGAGGCCTCATGTATGTATATAAAACCTGATACTAAAATAGACACAAAGCTGCAAATATATTAGTTTACGCTCTTTTTCATGTGTAAGAAACATTCACGCTCGGCCATATTGTTACCCAGGGTCACTCCTTAAAAAAAAACTGCTAGTGTACAGCAAGTAAACAAACAGCCCTAAATACATGTTTACATTTAAAACCTTCTCTGTAAAACATGGTCTCTTCTGAGTTTCAAGACAAAGCAGAGCAATTAAACTTTGAAAGTTTGAGGAAATGGAAAAAATACAATAATAAATACTATAGCAGAAGTGAAAGCAAAACAAAAGACACTTCATGGAAATGTCACCACTGGCTGATCTAATAAAAACATGGCTTAGAAGCATATAAATGCTGCCTCGCTGCAATAAAGAACAACCCTATTTGTTTGTCCGCTCTATTTGAAATTTGCACAATTGTCAATCGTTAAATCAGGCTTAAATCGGTTTGTTTATTAATCTGAAAACCAGCCTGAGAAGACTATTAGAAGCCCAAGCGTCTGTAAAAGACACATGTAAACACACTATTAATGTACAGCAACAGTACTTTTATTCTTTGACAGTTGGGCCTGTTTATGCATGCCTACATTTCAACCACAGGTACCAGAGCATATGCCTGATTGAAGATGTGTTTATATTTCTGCAAACCTTGTGAGTATAAAACAATGAATCCCACTTAGCTCAGAAATGATTACACTCTAGGTTTTTTTTCATGAACGCAATGTTGATTAAGGAGGGGCCCTGAAAGCAGTGATATCCAATTCTGTTTGCCAAGTCAGTTTACAGTGTTGCAAATGGATAATTATACTTTTGTTTGGATGGATGGGGAAACATCAGGACAGCATGATTAGAGCTGCAGCAGTGAATGAGAAGCACAGTGGGTGGGTAGGCTTAAAAGCATTATACTCACCAATGGGATATCCCAAAGCAAAGTCATTGCTTTGGGTGGCAAATATTGAGAAGAGCCCAGCCTTGCTATAGCGGCTCTCAGGACTGGCAACTATCAGTGTGAGGACGCACACAATGACAAACACAGACACTTTGGCGATGAGGATGCTCCACAGAAATGGCCAGATGACATTACCAAAGTCCAACAGTACCATGTTCTTGAACAGCAGCGCTGGGAGGGCAAACTTGGACACAAAATTCCCCAATCCTTTGGCCTGGGTCGAGGTGATGATGTTTGTCCTCCCAGCGATGTACCCGCATAATATTATCCCAAAGCACTCCAAGAGCGCCGGGAAGAGCTTGTCAATGGACATACTGGACGAGAGAGCAGTGGAGTCCGGGTCTTCTTCCTCATTGTATGATAGGTTGAAGTTGGTGGTTGATACCGGTGCCTCCATCGCGCCGCCGATCCTCCCTCCGGTGTCAGCTGTCATGCCCGGTTTGCGTTCATGTTAAATGTCGTTACTGCCGCTGCTGCTCGCCACTGACAAGACACTAAACAGAGGAGATACAGTCAGAGGAGGTACAGTCAGAGGAGGTACAGTCAGAGGAGATACAGTCAGAGGAGATACAGTCAGAGGAGGAGCCGGTACAGCCGTTACAACCGTTACCACTGCTGGGGCAAAGGTAACCGGGTAACAGATAACTTCAGGTTACTTTATACAGCATTATATGACTGACATAACTCCTTCACAAGAGGTTGTACAGTTGTTACCAGCTACCCAACAAGCGTTATAGTTTTAAAGTACGGTTTTATAAGGTTACTCTCACCTCTCTGAGTGCACCATGTGTCAGTCAAATGTCAGTTAGATAAGTGTTAGCCAGCCTGCTAGCTAAGCTGCCGGTGTTGAAACCAGACCGTCGTCGACTACTAACGTGAAGCTACGTTTACTACACGACAAAAACCATGAGGTGGAGTTAGTCCACTCTTACAAAATTGTTGTCCCAACTCTGCAACTGTGTCTAGTTTGTGTTACATAGGTATTACTTTGGTTCCCACGCAGCAACTTTCATAATGCCCGATTTGTCAACAACGACCTGACCAATCACATTTAGCAGAGGAAGGGAAAGGGGGCGGGGCTTACCCTGCTTACACCAAACTCTTCAGTATTTAATATGCAGATGTGTATTTTGCAATCAGCAGAAATTAGGTGTGAACTTGATTTTGATTGTCCCACTCGGTACAGTTGTCAGAGCAGCTAGACTCATTCGGCTTCTGTTAAAACTAACATTATACTGTAATTTACTGTATAACAGATAGGTAACCAGTGAAAACATGTGTCAGAGCTGCGGTGGAAGAGCACAGAGTTTGCATGGGTATTTTGAATGGCAAATACAGGGTTGACTGAAAATTATCTAAAATAAAGTGATGGAAGAAGTATTCAGATGCTTTACTAAAGTAAAAGTAGCAATACAACACTGTGAAAATACTCCACTACAAGTAAATGTCCTGCAATAAAAAAAACGTATTTAAGTAACTATTACCAGCAACATTTAATTTAAGTATCAAAAGTAAAAGTACTAATTTTGCAGAAAAATGGTCTCTGTCAGTGTGGTGCATTAATCTGTATGTTGCATGTTTAACTACTTTATATACTGTTGGGTAGTTGTAACTATAGCAATGTATCATATTCTGCAAGATCATCATTGTAATGTCACTGTGAGAACCACATTTCATGAGCTCAGAAAAACAGACCTGTTTTTAGTTTGTGACAATGCATTTTCAAGCTAGTCCAAGATTTATTCTTAGTTTATTTGGTTTAAGAGGTAGGATAATTCAACCCATAAAGGAACACTTAATGCTTTTGTTATATTATCAGAAATATTAAAAATCACCACTTTGGGGATACATGTTTTTCACCGGGACAGGAAGAGTATGAAAAACTGAAATCTGAAAAGAAACTTGTAATAAAGTTGTCCGACAAATGTAGGAGTAAAAAGTACAACCGTTGCCTCTGAGGTGTGTAAGCATAAAGTTGCATAGCGTGGAAATACAAATTTACAACTATAAAGGCTATAAAGGCCGCTTGTCCATACAAATCAGGGGCAAGTGTAAAAGTATCTTAAAGAAAATATCATCCAAAAGTTAAGACAACATATCAAAGTTCATGTTGGATTGTATTGTAGTCTACCTATTCACTTTTCTGCTTTAACATTTTACACCTTTAGATTTTATGAAATATTTTAAAATGTACAACAGTTTGCCAAAGTCACAGGCATCAGAAAGACATAAGGACACTGAGCAAGACTGCACTTCTAAAACAGTCATCATGAAAACTGAAAAAAACCCACATTTATTCAGTTGTTCCCTATAAACATATCAAGGAATATTGTACAATGTTCCAAAAAAATAATAATTTTCTTTTGAAGTAATTCAACATTTCAATTTCACACATATATTCCCTAAAATGAAAACAACAATGGTCTGTTAACTATGCTGAAGATACTGTATACTTGTACAACTTGTTCTTATACATACACAAATAGGACCATTCTTCAAACACCAAACAGCAAAACAATCAGAGATGCAGTGTAGACTGGCAATGCTGCAGGGCATACAGCAAACAGGTAATACGTTTCCAATTGAACAACAAAGTCATCTGAGAGGTTAAACCGGCCTTTACAGCATACTCAGCTCAATGAGACGGCCTGCAAACACGCCTAATGTGCCGATGAGACACACAGCCATGAACACACAAAGCAAGATATGATCCAACACCATGGCCACAAACTTCCACTCTTCAGCAGCCTGGAAGGAAAAGAGGGACAATCTGTCAGATACACAAAAGCAAGACTGATTCAAGAACCATATTAGAGACACTTTCTGTGTTTACATTGTTGGATTCCTCATCTGATTTCATGGTTTCTGCAATGTACTTGACTCCTTCAATGGCACTGCGGACATCAGGGTTCTTGGTGATGGGTGACTGGTAGGGGACAGATGAGGTCTGGTTGCCAGAGATGTCTGAGATGTCAAAATCTGCACCATAGATACTTTTACTCTGCTTTTCCTTTCCTGGGCGTTTCATTGTTGAGAAGAACATGATGTTGGGAATGGTTTCAATAAAAACCTGCCATTAAAAGACAAAAAAATACATCCGCTGTGTCAACATGTGTACAACATCAGAGCAGTTGTCTTGAATAAATAACAAAGACTGTCTGCTACCACTAGATGGCAATATAATGCAGAGGAAAAAAAGATGAAGTGTTGTTCTCCAAAGATCACCAAGCTTGGAAATGGGACTGATCCATTTCAAGTCACTCAGCTTTGCTCTATAAATAATAAATCATTATTTATTTCCCTCTGTTTATGTGCTCACCTTGCGGACCCAGTCTGGCATTGTGTGAGTGCTTGGGGAGCGGTGGTGGGTGTTGATGACAATGACAGTGATGATGATGGACGCAATGACAAAGACCATGGTGAAGAGCATGTACTTCCCAATGAGTGGTACAGCGCTGGAGGTAGACGGGATCAGCTCCACAATAACCAGCAGGAACACAGTCAGAGACAGCAAGACAGAGATGCTGAGAGTCATCTTCTCACCTGGAAAACAGCAAATCATCTTCACTTCACGGCTGACTTTATTTGTCTAAAACTTACCACAAGCTGCTGTATAAAAAATCTAATCAATCAACATTTAGACCAGTGTTTCCCAATCTGGAGGTTAGGAAATGATTAGATTAGATTATGGTAAAATACATACATTACAGGATAGAAATGGATTTTTTTTTTTTTTTGACAAAATATATTATAATAATAATAATAATAATAATAATAATAATAAAGGTTAATTTAGTTGCACAAGATCTTCATCAGCAGATGGATTTTGCTCCTGTTATATGATCAAAAGTGTTAAAACAGCTACTAAAAGGACCTTGGTGAGACTGTTTTACAGGTGCTGTTTCCAAGGTTGCAAATGAACTTATAAACTCAGAAAATACAGGAAGGTATCTAGATATCATTCTAATTATCATCAAAAGTAATTTAAATATGAACAGTTCTTCAGGTGAACTGGTCACAACTGGTAGATATATGAAACTAAGGATGAGTCACAAGCCAACATTGCATAATTTTGAGGGGTCACAAAGCAAAATGGTTCAATCTAGAGCTAAACATCTGTAAAGAGCTGTTTCTAAAGGGGACAAATGTAATCCAAATGCAATAACATGCTCTGTATGATTTAAACTAAGTGTGAAGGTTTATCTTCACTTTAAAAGACACATTTACATAACCCTGAAACCAGAGTGAAACATGTGAATGTGCCTCATTAAACAGTAAGTTGGCTCATGATACCCACAACATGCAATCTTATTACACTGCCACAAGGGAGAGCTATTTCTATGAGTCCAGTACTTCCCTTCCCCAGCCATCCAATCAGGGTCCACCTCTAGCATTTACACAAGAACACAATGACTGCACTGTTCACCTATACAAGCAAAGCAGAGTGAGAGGCATTTTTTTGTGTGTTGCTGTTCCTAGAACGAACAATAGCACAAGTAAACATATTCTGACACCATTTCACAAGTAAAATGCAAGACATGTTTTTGTTGCTCAGTAAGAGCAGTTATTCCGGAGAGAGCGTCTTTTTGGCACCAGCTTCTCCTCCACACTCTCCTGTCAGCAGCCATATCAGAAACAGGGATCAAGTGATGTATTATACATTAAAGCAAAGGCCTGCTTTCAGACATGACAGCACAGAGGGACCCTGGGTAATGAGGCAGACCTACACACTGGGAACACGGCCAGATGTGCACACGAGTGATACAGTTCCTGTAGCAGGCGATGTAGAGACACCCCAGACTGACAGGCAGAATTAGGAACAAGGATTTGATGTTTAAGTTTTATTCAAACATAGATACATAGGAAAATGTAATAAAAATACAGTAGATAGGAACTCTTTCTGACAAATTGCAAATAACTACTTCAGGGTTTGTATGAATAGGATGCATCTATATGCCTCAGTATCACACCTGGACTAATGCACTGGACCGGACATTTCAGGAGTGGCATTCACTGTCATCCATGTTAAAGAAATGAAATCTTGGAAAATAAGTTAATTTGTTTTCTTGGAGAGGAGATTCTCCAATAACACTACTGTGTCTGTAAAGTAAACATTAAATTACAGTAAGGAAACAGTTATCTTAGCACAAAGAGTGGAAAGGGGGAAACAACTACCCAGTCCAAAGACAACAAAATGGTTGTACACAGCCTTGGCTCTGTAAATAGGAAATCAGACACACAACACTAACTTGTTATTCTAGCCATTCTAGCCAAAATTTGTGTCAGGTAATGTCAAAGGACTTGCCGACAGACATTGAGCATTCTAGTTTGCCAAAATACAGTGTAGTTGTGTTGTTAGCTGGAGTTGGAGGAGAGTTTTGAGTACTGCTGTCTGGACTGGACTGTCCGCAACTATATCGGCCTCTTAAATATAAAACTAAAGCCAGCAGCCATTTAGCTAAGCTTAGCACAAACACTAGAAACATGGGGAAACAGCTAGCCTGCCTCTGTCTAAAGATAACAAAATCTGCCAAGCAGCACCCTCACCCTCATGGTGATGACAAGACTCCAGGAAATCACTGCACCCTGCCAAGAAATATCCCACACACACTCCTCCATAAAACTGCAAAGTTTTTTACTCTTTCTTTCTTTTTGATGGATTAAGCTAATTAAATATAACATAGGATAGGTGATTCTGGCGAGATCCCATACCATAATAAATACCATGATATAGACTTAATGCTATATCCCAGTTGAACGAAATGATGTGTAAGCAGTCTCAACGTACCAGAGTCTGTAGGAAGATAGAAGACGAGGCCAGTCAGGAAGGAGAAGAGCATGCAGGGGATGATGACGTTGACAATGAAGTACAGTGGGAGCCGCAGCATGAGGAAGTGGTAGGTGATGTCCAGGTAAGGGGTGTCCGGGCAGCAAGCGTAGTACACCCAGTGCTTCCAGCCACGGAAATCCTTCATCACCCACTCTCCACTTTCCATAAAGTTACTCAGATCAGGGCGGTCACTGTCCTGGTGAGGAGAAGCAATAAACAGGGTCATTAAAGGAGTTTTCATTCAAATTCTTTATACATTTCTATTATTTCACTTTTACTATTTCTATTTTTCATGTGCATTGGTCTTAAATTGTTTTATTTACATTTATGCTGTTTTATTATTAGTTTTTCAGTCACCTGTAAAGCACTTATTGTAACATGAAAAGTGCTAAACAAACCATGTTTGTTGGATTTAAGTATACTAATTTAATATATAATAAGTACACTATCTTATTGCTCTGTTTTGGTTTTGTCTGGTGATAAGCTCCCTCAGGCATATCTGAATTATGTTTGAGTTCAAAGGTCAAACAGGGCGTTAACAATGTTTAGGTTGTATCCAAGTGAACTCTGTATACAGAATCTGTTCTATAAGATGTTTTGGTTTGTGATGTTATGATGCAACTTATGTCATAGAATACAATATCCTGTTCATTATTTCTGTTAAAAAGAAGAAGTTAACACTCCAGTGTTGCCCTGCTGAAGGCTTATTTGCTTATTCGTGTCTATCTAAGTCCTTAAGCAATAAAGTGATAAATGTTAGAAACACTGTTCAGAAGGTCTCTGTAGGGCTGTCACTTTTTATTCAAAATTTGTAAAGTGGTCAATTTTTGACCTGTTTGAATTACAGTTGTATATGTATGTATTATTTCATGAATTATGTGTAATTTCAAATCCATTTGTTGAAAAAGTGACAGCCCTATTGCTCTGTGACATATTGACAGGTATCATAAAAGACACTCATGTTTCTGACAAATGGGGATTTACACTATTTGTATGGTTAAAAGAATAGTTGGACATTTTGGGAAATACATTCCCCCTCTTGCCGAAATGAACACTGAGTCCACTCTTATGTCTGTATGGTAAACATGAAGCTACAGCCAGGAGACAGTTAGTTTAGCTTGACATAAAGCCTGAAAGCAGCAGGGAACAGCTAGCCTGGCTCAATCCAAACGTAATCATACATTTCTTTCTTTCGTATATTTCTTTTGTTTAATCGAAAAAACAAAAAGTTGTGGTTTTAAGGGACTCCAGGAAGTCACTGCTCCCGGCCAAGAAATAGTCCCCATTAAAACCGTAATGTGTCGTTTTTACACTTTGGTTTCTGATTAAACAAACGAGATGTACAGTAACTTCCTCATTAGTGAGCTTTAGATCGGCAGGCAGGCAGATTTTTACAAAGCAAGGCTGTTTCCCCCTGCTTCCAGGCTTTATACTAAGCTAAGCTAACCGGCTGCTAGCCAGACATGTTAAACGTGGTGTTGATGTTCTAACCTAACTCTCAGCAAGAATGACAAATAAGCGCTTTTCCCAAAACGTAGAACTACTCCTTTAAAGAAAGAGTCCTGAATGGAATTACAGGATTGACGACGACCAGGTTTCCATCGTAGGTCCAGGTACCCAGCTTCATACTGCAGTTCTGGAGGTCAAAGGGGAAATGCAGCACAATAATTTCACAGTAGCTCTTGAAGATGGCAGGTGGGTTCCACGTGATCATTCCTGTGTACTCCAGCAGCACTTTGGTCTCATGAACGATGGCAAAGTCACCGTCAGCGCTGTGGGCACAGAAAAACACAGGCAGCCTCAACATGGGGGATAATAAGTTAAATATTAACGCAGGGGGACACCAGTGCCTGAGGATGGGTCAACGCTGCTGTCGCACAGCCCAGCCAACCAGCGCTCAGCTTGGCACAAGTTGTTGTGGCAGCGGAGCTGGTTGTCAGGGAAAAACAGCAGTGTGTCAGAAGGAGCATATGGTGGGGGGAGGGGAGAAGGGGACCTGCAATACAGACTCCAGATTTAGCCTGATGAAATCTGAGCTTTCACACGCTGCATATAGAAAAGTGTGATTCAAAACAACACTGACAGGTGTGTTGATTGTTTCTAGAAGTCTGAATGCTTTAGGTTGTGCAAAGCTTATTGTAAATGAAAAAAACAAGGGACTTGAAGTGGATCACATATAGTCTGATAACATACTTGTTGTAGAGAACCAGATCAGGCCGCCAAATGTCAGTGGAGGGAACTCTGATCTTTTTGATGCCACCATAATCCTCTGGTTTCCACTGCAAGTTCACATCTTTCCATTGCTGTAAAAACAGACAAGGACACTCAGAACAATGACTTCAACATTCACAACTATTATCAAAGGAGAAACTACAGTGGCTGCGAAAAGGTGCAAAAAACGCAAACGCCTCTATCTAGAGCCAGTGTTTGGTTTGTCCCTTCTGGGCTATTGTTGAAACATAGTGGTTCAACATGGCGGCAACACGCAGCGTCTGTAGATAAAAACAACTCATTCTAAGGTAACAAAAACACAACGGTTCCGATTTTGTTTTTCTTTACTACTGGCTGCAGGTACAAAGAATGCATTTCACTGTGCATTGTACTATGTATAACTGTGCATGTGACAAATAAAAACCTCTTATCTTATCTTATCTTTTAGGTGATCATACACGGAAGAAACCACAACTATGAATATTATATTCCATTTTTGGAAATAGATCCTCCTAAATGTCACACACTGGACCTTTAACTTTCTTTCTTTGGTTTAAGAAGAATGATACACCTCTTCAGTACACCTTTTGTAACAGCTTGCATGTTCATCATCCTGAGGTTTGTCTTTATGTTTTACTTGTCAAAACAAAAACAGTGTTCCTTTACAACTCAATTTCAGCACGTCCTAAACAAATATTTGTATATTTTAATTGAATTTCTTGGAGTCTGGACATTTGGTGCATTTATAATTTGTGGCTAGAAGCATGATGATGTATTATTGCCCATCCTTTTCTCACCCATTTTAATTAGTAGGCTACCTTACTGAGGCTATCTGCAATATGACAGTGTCTCCAAAGTCTTTCTTTTATGATATCATAACAATAAAAACGTGAATTCATAAAACCTGTTTCAGTCGCACGTTGCTGCTGACGATCTGGTTGACTTCATCCTGCGAATCCACATAAATGTGTTTAGACAGTTGATGGCATTGAATCTTAATGCAGATGGGGTGATATTGTGTGTGACATGAGACCTCACCACACTGATGAGCTGGATGAGCTGAAGGCCTACAGTAACAACCACCGGGTCCTTGAAGTGATTGACAGGTCGGACAACCTTATTGTAGCCAGTGAAGAGTTTTTTGACCAGTTGTGTTTCGTCAGAGGAGGCCCAGGCAGCACCTGAAATAAAAAAAAGACACCATAAAGGGTGCACACTAATTTTTCTTTTCATATGGGTTACTTTCATTGAAGACATTTAAACATATGTCTTTCTCTACTCTTCAAAAGGACCTCTTTAGTGTGCTGGAAAATTATTATGTTGTGCCAAAGCAGAATACAGCTTTAAGAACATCTGATACTTGAGGTGAGTTCATTTAATATGAGTTGAAAATAGATGTGACAGGTGTCATACTATAGGTCTAACATGTTGTAGTGTAGTCAGTAGAGTGACCCACATTTACATGGTTTGTGTACAGCTTTTGGGCATTAAATACATACATTTTTGTGACTTAAAAAGTGTATGTTTGCATTTATTTAGTTATTTGATTGTTTTCAATATTCAAATATTTTTTCTGATTTTTTGAAGCAGGCTCTCTAACACACAATCATGAAGAGATTGCATTCAAGCACATGTTCTCTAACCTGTAAGCCAGTAGTATAAATATAATGTATGTATGTATATATGTGTAGTCAGTGTGTGGGGTCTAAATTTGGCAATACTGCATTCAAACATGTGACGGCACTCCTGTAAGGTCCTTAATAGAGATGTTCTTACGCTCTTTCGGCTACATATCTGTCACAAGCTGGAGCAGGATCCCCTTTCATTTTTCAGCTGACCTTGAAACCAAGGTCATTTTACAGCAACATGTTGTTTGAACGGTTGAATGATTCTCAAGATATTCACAGTAAACTAAGGGATCCTACTGAACATAATTATACAGGTGACTTCATGTGGTGACAGACAGACAAAAGGTTGAAAAGAAAAATGAAAACAGTACACATGCCCTTGTCAATCAAAGGGCTGGTTTGCACAGAAATGTGCTCATTAGTTGTGTGAATTGGATCAGCTCACACTGACCTGCGAGCAGTTTCATTACACATAATCAATGAGAGGAAGGTATAGTAATTGCTTTTTTTTTTAGCTCCAACTTTCTCCAACTTCATTATGCTTTAAACACTTCAAGTAAGTCAAGTAAAGTAATAAAGACACTTATTTCCATCGGTGACCAACACACATTTTTAGTTTTAAATAAGCTCTTACCTGCTAGAATGACTAGATGAAAAATTAAAAATACAGTATTCATTCTTGCCAATAAACCCAGGCATCCAAAAACAAGATCCAACTTCAACACGTTGCCCGTTGACCACCTGAGAATTAAAACGGTTTGACCCACCTAAAACATTCTTTCAGCACTGGCAAGTGGCTTACTGTACAACCTCCAAGCTCTCCACTGGCAGTCTTGTTGTTATTGTCTGACAGCGGATGTGAGTGACCGGCTGCCAATGCTTGTCATTTGAGAGGGACACATTCTTTGTCATCTGTTATAAGATCAACATGCCAGAGTAATCCACCACTGAAATATCTCATCGTGAACTTGGCCACACACAACCTCGAGGTGCAAAGACACGACACATGATAGCTGCCCTAAGTTGTTCTTGTATCAGAGAAAAACTATCAATGCTGCCTTCATATCAGTGTATTTAATGACCGTGTAAAGGAAATGCACAGACCCTGGAATATCCAAAACATAATGAATATGCCTGATGATTTTACATATATGTCTGTTTCTGTTTCTTCCTGGGAAAAGTCTGCGTGATGGATAACTTTAGTTTGGGTGAGATGATATATTTTAAATCATTTTAAAGTTTTGGATCTAATCTAGAAAAATAAAACTTATGGTTCTTTTCTGACGCTGGGACAAAGGTGGAGCCAAGGGGTGGCCACCATAGGCTAAGATGTGGCCACCTCACACAGCACCATGTGTTTTTTTCCTTGTGCTGAACCATTTTTCTACTGCTGCAGCTCCACTGGGGACGCCATTTAGCAGCGCACCCATCTTGCTGTACTGCCCCTCCCCAGCTCACTCTGCATTCAACTCACTCGCTGCTGTAGTCTGAGGGGAAATCAAACAACATGCTGTTGCTGAGTTTTGTTTCGCACAGAATTAAATGCAAAGCAAATTTTGATCTGACTGTTGATGAAAGGAAGAAGAGAAACAGAGGAACCAAACTCCAAACAGCAGAAATTCAGGTACAAGCTACACATGTAGTGAAAGCTGATGTTGATGATAATGATAAATAAATACAATTGTTTCTTTCTTATTGCCTTCACTTTCAAAAGAAATTAGCTTATTTTAGACATTTTGGTCATAAGCAAACATCCTAATCTAACCTCTGTACAGCACCATGCAATGCAGAAAAACCTGAACAAGGAAATCATTTCTGTGCAACTCTCAAGTGAGTAATGGCCTCAGGCTGACCACACTTATGAAACTGTCTGGCTTTGGGAACAGTTGTTGACAAAACATTCTGACCATAAGGTCAATTTAGTAGCTGTTCTGTTTTATTATTGTATTATATTATATTTTTTTCTTTCTTGCGTGCATTCTTAAATTGTTTAACTACTTACTATCATCTGTAAAGCGCCTTGAATTGCTCAAACCAACCTATATTAAAGGTGCTGTACAAATAAAGTTTGATTAATTGATCAAACTTTAATTGATTGATTAAAATGTCTATTTTTCTGAATGCTTTAAGACAGAAAACAGAAAAATGGAGAGTTTCTCATCTACAACTGTCAAATGCTGCAGACCATTTTGCACTGGATAACGTTATACAGTGTGGCTGCAGCTGGCTCTCTAACCATAGCTGGCTTGCTTGCTAATATTATCAAAAGCTAAATACTATCTGAGTGAATATTGTTTTGGGCTTTACTGAAAAATTACTTAACCAGCTAAAGTGATGCATGATACTAACTTATGTATTATGACAAATGGTGTTGATTTTAACCAACAATAAATTAATGTAAAGTAAAGGTGTATGACTATCGATTACCAAGAGCGATTGCAAGGCAGATTCAGCCAACTAGCTACCTGTAACTTAAACTAAGATGGGGTTGGCCGGCTGGCTGTGTCTTGGCTGCTCATGGGTCTGCTGTTGGCAGCCTCTTGCTGCTGGTTGATGATTTGCAAAAGGCAAGCTGGTTGGTATCACGGAGCCAATGGTCCAATTAAAATATAGAATCATTACATTTAGTAACTTTTACCTAAATATGACTCACAAAATATGATTTTAGAGATGATATTCAGTGTTTATTTCAGAGTTCAGTCTTATGTATATCACTTTCAGCCAAAGCCCAGGATGATGCTCGCTCATGGCTACAGACTGTGTACAGCACAACAACGACATGCTGACTGCAGTTCATTTAAAGGGCACTATTGTCAGTATTAACAACAGTTAAGTATCGAACCATTAAACATTAAACATCGAAATTACACCTGAGACAGATCAAATACATTTATATCACCTTAATACAAGTATTATGAATGGGTACCTCGATGGATATGGGCTACGATAGGTAAGAGAGGGAAAAGTGTGTTTTGTCTACCTGTGTTTTGAGGATGTTTTTGTAGTTTTGGGGGGCAATGATATGTAACATGGTTAGCCTCAATCTATCATATTTTTGTTTATGTATTTTTTGTTGTTTTCTCTTTGTTCTTCTTTATTTAATTGATTTAAAAAAATGGGAATCGTCTACAATGCTGACTTCATTCTGCAAATGCAAAATCAGTTTCACTTTGACTCTTCATTCCCCATTTAAGTTTTTATTGTACAACATTTGCCTATAAATTAAAAAAAGGTGGGTCTTAAAGTGAAAATCTTAACTGTTTAGTGATGTAGTTAGTAACCATTTCGATATGCATGATGAAGCTTTATTTCATCTGCTTTATCATAGTATTCTCACAGTGCCTCTCAGGTCAAGTTGCTCATCAAAAAATAAATAATATTATAATCTTAGATAATTCAGATGTTGAAATGTGTTTCCTGGAGGCCAGGTGTTACACCTGTGTCCCCCTCTTTTGCTCTGCACTACCCCACCCTGTCGGGCCTGTGATGGGTCAGGCAACTCAATTTTCTCACATCCCCAATCCGTTCAATCAGCCAGTCACTCAACCATTCGCCTCATTCATCTCACTTAAGGGACAAATGACCATTTTGGCAACGTCTGAATTAAGAGAGACTTGTCTCAACCCACCCCCCATTTCTATCTCTATCTCCGTCTCCAATCACTCAGACCACCTGAATTCACACCATGTGAGCAACGCTTTGTCTTTCTCCAAGTCTGTCATGTAACACAGGACAAGCCAGCCTTGTATCTGCTCAATAGACGGACACTCTTGGTGCTCTGTCCAGTGTTAATTACAACGCTTTGAAGGCTCACGCCATGATTCCCGTCTCTAGAGGACCAAGAGCTGTGTGTTCGTATCTGTTCTGTAAGTGATTAAATGTTCATTGAATCCGAATAAAAGCGCCCATGTAATATCTGCAAGGGGTGGATGAAAACTGGACAACATACTGGATGTTTATGCCTTGATGAAGATGAAGAGGATTAGAGTTCATCCAAGAGATTATGATGTGCATTGAGTGATATGTTTTTATTGTACATGATGTTCCAACATAAATATATAAATATTTAACCTTGGACAGCATTAGTAATATTCCTTGGAAGAGAAAATTCAGCATTTTCATTATTTATTCTAATCCGATTAATATTTTGCATCTATTTCTGGTTTGTTAAGATTCGAGAAATCACTGGCGAGTGCTGTAAATTACCCAATACATAAAACTCAAGTGAAGAAACATCAGCAAAATAATTTTATATAACAAATAATATTCCTTGAAATCTTATGTATTTTTTATGATAGAGTTTACCCTTCAATATGGCATTCTAATACATATTTGATGTAAGATTTGAAGTGGTGATTATATAAAAATGAGCAATTAAACAGACTGAACATTTCAAAAGGGGTGAACTGAATATTTCTTTATATCTCAACGCTGAAAATGTATTCAGGTCAGCCGTTTGCAGGGAGGGAACCATTACCATCCAGTCAACAGAGAAAGGTCAGTTATCTCATGGATCACAGCCTTTCAAATTTAGTCTCATTACTGTGAATGAGGCACATCCACCACACAATACATTTGCAGACATTACTCCAGCACAGTGTTATCACAGCATCTGACTGAGAGATAGAAAGCTCGATAGCTTTATTGGTGTGGTTTACCTCCTTTCACAGTCAATGCCTTACGCAGATGAAGGTATGATATATCTAAAATGGCTGATAATGGCGGGGGGAGGCTAAACGGTTGGATGAAAATCCAATTTTGCCACACAATCACCAGAGACAAGTCTGAATTCGGCTTACATTAACTCAGTGTGATGTGGTCACAAAACCCAATTGATTAAATGTCAAGTAGTGATTGCTTCTCAGATGGTTTGTGGGGAAATTTAAAGCACAAAAACCTAAACACAGAGAATGGCTGAACATGATGCTATAGACAATAGGATCCCAAAGACTGCAGTTACACCAGATTTTAAGTCTGTCAACAATAATCCCCAAAGGCACGTGTGCACAGTCTGAGAAAAAATATTATTTATATTATATTATATTATTTATAAATGTGTAATGAAGACACTATCCAGATAACTCCTATTGGTTCCCTGAGCCTACACAGTGTAAAACTGTGACCATGTAATGAGCCACCGATGGCTGTGCATGGCTGCTTCTAAGAAATTGCTTGGAAGGACATAACCTGTGGGTAATTAAACCTAAAATGCATAAATTTAATCTGACATTGTTTGCACATATATCCAGTAATTAGCAGTTCCCTGAGTGCAAGAGTGGTGTTGCCTTAGGTGTTGTGTGTTTGGTTTTAATCTCACAGTGAATCAGTGTGACTGATTTGTTGTTAGAGGGGTTTATATAAAGTCACATGACGTGTGGCTTTTAGGCACGACCTGTCATTTTGAATATGCAGAACAGAGGACATTCAGTCCTATCAGCCAGGGTCATCTTTCAGCCACATATATTATGTTGCTCATGTACATTTGTTTAAGCAGCAATACATATTCTGTATATTATTTATTCTTCATTTAAAATATACTGATGCTGTTATTGTGTATATATACTGTTATTTTTTTTACAGGCAGAGTAATTTCTTTAAATTGCTGGGCTCTGTAGTTTGTAGCAAATGTTACTCAAACAAGAATAAATAGTGCAGCTGTTTGGGACTATTTTCAGTGGTGGATTAGTAGACATTTGGTGCTCTAGTGAGTATGTATGGCAGCAGGCTGTATGTGGGACTGAACCAAAATAAACTACAGTGTCCATGTTCATGGTGATGATGGAAGATGTCACCCACAGCATTGAGGTGTTTTAATAGTTTTAACAATGGAGGTCGATGGCACAGAGTAATTGACTATAGCTTTGGCTGCAGTCAATATTTGTTCATGAGATCAATTCATTGTCGGTTTCGGTCTTTTCGCTGTTGTTTCCAGGCACAGCTGGAAGCTGTTTACAGGAAAAAATCTTTGATATAACCACAACCTCCCCCACACAAAACAGCTGACAGGCACAGTTAGAGAGTAGCTGCTGTACATAGTGGGGCATTTAGCAGCTTAAGAGCCAGATATTTCCCTTAGGACTTGGTAAAGACCAAAAACAGAGCTAAAGGAGAGCCACCAAACATGACTCCAAAAGAAAGATAATGTATCTGCTCAATCTATATAAATGAGCAGCTGTTTGCTAACATGTTGTGTTCACATCTGCTGCCTCCAAGTGGCCCAAAGAAATGTGCTAATGCAGGTTTTAATGCACAATTTGATGTAGATTTTTATTATGGCAAATCAGATGACTCATTAATCACTTAATTTCTCAGAGTAAGGTTTAATAAATTAAACTGATCATGCACAAGTTGTGTACAAAAACATTACAATAAAAAATTAAATTCACAAATAATGCTGTTTATAACACAATAAAAATGTTAAGGTCAGGCAAATGCACCAGTTTGTACGCATTAACAGGAAAGGCTCATTCAACTAATTCAGGTTACATAAAAACAGTTGAGGAGATAAAAAAATACAGCATCATAAAAATTACCCCAGAAAAATCAGTAGCTTATTTTTACATCCAGCTATACAATGTTTCACAGAAAAAAAAACTGCGCAGCAGGCAGCTGGGAATGTGGACTATAACTACCACAGAACAGACAAAAGCAAAATCACAGCGCTACACGATCTTAACACATGCTGGGTTACGACTACAAAGCAACAAAGACCTCGCACCATGCATGCTGGTCTGTCAGCTTCTGAAAATCCCCCGACAAAAATGGGGAGACATGGAGTAAAGTTCATCGTCCACACCCGAAACAGGGGAGGACAGAAGGTAGGTAAGTACTAGTCCATATGCAGGGCAATTTAAAAAATGTATCAATCAATGTAATACAAACAGTCATTCAAGTCTTTACACATACGAATGATTAGATAGCTGTTCTATAAAAGTCCTGATCTGTGTTTAGAAGAGCACATCTTCATTTTTAATGAGCACCTCCACCACCTGTCTCTGGTAGCGGATGTCATTGAGTGCTGTCATGGCATCCAGGTTTGGTGCGCGCATGAGGGTGGGTCCGAAAATGATGGCAAGGTTTTCTGCGTTCATCAGGTTGAATTTCTCATTCTGTGTCACCCTGGAAATATATTATAATGTTAGAAACACAGACTGATTCTGGAAATAAACAAAGATTTATAATAATCACTGGGGTGAGGAACATTGTGTTTTAATAAAGCAAGACCCTCATCAGTGTTACTAATGGTTTCTTTGGACCTTTCCCTTGACTGAAGAGAAAATGCCTCAAAGTAACAATATCCCTAAGTAATGTGACACTATTGACTGGCACAGTTAATTTATCAATCAATAACTTAGAATTTTACATAGTATACTCCAGATTAAACTTTAATATATCAACCCAGTAATGATTTTCACATTCAACAACATCAAACAATAAAATGTGCCAAAATGATGGCAAACATAAAAAAGTGATAGCTCCTGTTCACTTTTTGCTTTATTTTTGGACCACAAGCTCCCAAAGTCACTTTATGTGACGCTTCTTTCTTTTCTTTTCACACATTTTATTTTACTGTAGTTCTGCTGCAGACTAAAGTGAAGGTGTTAGGAGCTATTGTAACTCTCTGGAGAGACAACAATGAATCACTAACTGCTCTCCCTTCATAAATAAAAAAAGAATATGATTATGCCACTTTTCTAAAACACTTCCCTCCTTATAATTAAATCCTTGCAGGGTTTGTCTGGATTGCTCACCTTTTTAAGTGCGCCATGAGGTACTTTAAAGTTTCATTGTGTGATGGCGGCAGCAGAGCTAGAGCCTCGCGGAAAGCTTCCAGTTTCTTCTCTGCGTCTGTGAGCTCTGAAGAGAAACAGAGAGGAGTGCTGCTGTTAGAGGGGATACACTCTCTGACCTCAGAGAGGACACAAGCAGGAATCAATGTAGTGATTTCTTGTGGGGTAATAAAAGTCATTAGTCCCTGAGAGGAAGTCTGAGGCTGCTTGAGATAGCTAATGCAAATGAACACAGTGAATGTGTTCTTGACTGTGTGGTTGTGTTTAGCTAATTAGGGGAGTTGGAGTTGAACACGTATTCAGGACTTAGGGTCAGTGTTGAGTATTGAAAATGATTGCCTGATTCTGAGAAGTCAGGTGTTCGAGGCTGCATTTTTATAGTTCTGCTTCTACCGAGTAAGATTACTTATGAATGTTTTCCTTTTCTCCAATAACAACCATAAAATCAATTTAAGAGAAGTTTTAAATAACAGCAACGGACTGTGGTTGTGCTGGCAGCAGTACATAAAGTGAAAAGAACATACAACAAAGTGTAGTTCAATACAGCAACTCCACAAACTATAGCCTCAAGACTATAGACAATATGCATATTAATACTTATGAACTCATCAAAACTCCATTAAATACAAGTGTTTCTGTTATTTTGTCCACCCTCTTTAGGCCAGTATACTACATTTTCCACATGAACCAAAGTGACCACGTGAAGCAAAGGACTTAAAGCTTAACAGTGATGTTAGCAGCAGCTGAAACAGGTGTGTTTCTGACTAAATTGTCTTGCTGTGACTTACTTGCAGCCTCGATGAACCTTGGGTAAGCATCGTATGAGATGACAGGAACAGGCAAATCCCTCAGGTACAGTTTCAGTGCACCTGTAATGATATTGATGTCTTCATAGGCATTCCCTGAGATGTCTGTCTTCTCGCCATCTGTGAGGAAGTGTGATGGAATAAGGGAGACAAGAAGAGAAGAGTTTTTCACACTGTAAAAATGTCTGACATCAGCACCTTCACATCACTGTGTGAATTGAGGAATAAAGAGATTCTGTTACTCTGGGTGGGGGAAAAAAACCTCTTCTCTCGCTCTGTTTTTTGCAAAGTAGCTGCTATCATCCGCCTGGCCTGTTTTATTCTGACTTTCCCTCAGTTATGCATGCTTTCCAGAGAGGCCATGGCCTACTTGCGCTGGCAGACTGAACATCACAGTGCTGTGAGCTGGAATGACACTCTGTCATGGATGATCTCCCACATGCGGATCTAGCTAAGAGTTGAGCCCACCGCTGCAGGGTTTTTCTTATAGTTAAAATTCACACTGCACTGGGCCAAGACAGGCTCATTCTCACTAAGTCTACTACTGAATCCCAACACAGCTATGTTTAAGACAGTGAGAGTACATCCATGGTTTGTGTCCCATGAGAGCCCCCCCCCTCCCCTCACTGTCTGTCCACACTGTGAAACCCTGCGTGAGAGGGACGTGTCAGGATAGGATCTGCACTCCCAGATGGACAGTAATCCTTCACAAATGTGTCACTTTCTCATTAATCTGAGATGTTCTGCGTGTCTTACGTAAACATATGAAAGCATGCGATGTCGATCATCATGTTGATAGCTGGCAGAAATCTTTAAAACAGTGACCACATGCAGAACCATAGGAGCACACACCTTTGTCAAACGCCATCTTGACTTCTTCCACTGCATCGCTGAATCCAGATATTCTGTAGAGGCCTTCAGACTTGAGTCCTTGAGGAACAAACATGAAATAAACAACCTTTCAGACATCGTCAGGCCTGTCATGAGTAATGCAGAATAATTCACCTGCATGTATCGCCTTGGGTAATTTAGGAAATGCCTCTTAAATATGCATAAGGAATTAAGGATAAAATGTCCACAATGTCACACAATGGAACAACATGGGCAGATGCAAATTGTTTTTTGCCTCACTGGGCAAAATAATAAAGACATAAATCAAACTTAGCTACACACACTTATTAGAGGGCAGACAATGAGGGAGCAATGAGTTTCCTACATAGTTGAATGATTTAACTGAGATGCAATCAAATAAGGCAGCAGGAAACAGAGTAATGTATTCCTCATTACACATTTACAATTACCAGCACACCCATCACTCCTCTCAGTCATCCCCTGGCCCCAAAACTCTAACTCTGTTTGTAATGCAATCAGACAAAGGAGTGTATTTTGTTTTTTCTGATTTTTTTATCAACTAAAAATGTTAAACATGAATTTTGTTCAAGAAATTAAATTTAATATTATTGCAATTTCACAGTGACTTTACATTTTACTGAGGTGACCTGATATGAGCTTGATTGATTGTCTTAGAATAATTCCTAAATGTCTTTATGAAGGCAAAAAAAAAAAAAAAAAAAAGTGGTGAAGGTTTGGAAGTTAATTAATTAATTAAATTTAACCACTACTGAATATTTTATATTAACAGCTTTGAAATACTTCATCTATCATCAATCATGTATCTGAATGTAGCTTGTATCCCCCCTTTTTGACATTTCCAGATGGTCATTCATTTCCAAAGTTTGATATTAATAATTACATTTTAGGTTTCACAGATTATCCAATATTCAGACTGCAGATTGATGTTTTTGGATCTAAAATTTGAGTCAGGTAAAAAGAAAATCTATTTTCTTATATTGGAACCAAATTAAAATTCATTCAGACCAGCAGGGATAATAATTTGAGTAATTATATAATCATATAGTCATATAGCAGAATTTGTGAACCTGTTTAAAACAGCAGGAAATTACTCTGAAAATCTAATACTTGAAATACCTCTAGATTGTTATGAATAGACTGATATTTGATTAATATAAATTAAGTATTCAGTGACTATTAAGTCAATTAAGTGTTCGGTTGCTTATAAGATTTGAATTATTCCAGCCATTCTTTGCTTCCATTGTTCTTCCTCTTCAGTTTGCAGCATTTCAGCTAAAATACTTCATTGTAAAGCAAATCAAAGTCTAGTTTTACAGCCTTTAAAAAATTAATTCAATTAGTATTTAAACTAAACTGCATTTATCACATTTACATCTTGGTAGGAAGATACTCTTAGAGCTATACATTTGAAATACACAGACACAAACACACGTCCTAACCTCTGGACTCGATCTCTCGTATGCACATGTCCACCACCATAGGTCGCGCTGTATTATAAGCGTTCACCAGGGTCGTGAGGTCACAGCTGTAGACTTTACGGATGTGTCTCAGGTCTGGCTTGCAGTCGTTGGGTACCAGAGACGAGCATTGTTTGTGGACATTCAAACCACAATCTACACGCAGAGAGATAGAGAGATAGAGAGATAGAGAGATAGAGAGAGACATACAGCAGGTTTAGTTCATGAATATCTGAAGCTTTTTAGTTTTTATTTTTCACCATAAAATCTGTCAGGCAAAGTCAGCTGATTTTTTTCTTGTATTTTCTGAGCTGAGCGCTATTATGTAGATTCACATTCAACATCAGGTTCATTTGGATTTGGTTGGATGGTTTCATGTGTGTGTTTTGGCTTGCTGAAGAGTGTTAATTCCCTTGATCAATATTTGCCCCCTGAATGTCACAATACCACCGGAGAGCTCCTCTCTCTCCACCACACATGGCATTGGAGTCACCTTGAGCACTGGATAAATCCAAAGTCACCTCTAGAGGGCCATTTATTTATTATAAACAGCAAAATAAAATAAAGATAAACCACCAAGACAGGACATTAATCTCTGAAATATTAGTGCGTATCTTTTTTAAATTTCTATGAAAACATGTCTTAGTGCAGCCAAAATGCATTTGATAATAATTAAATGTGGGGTAATTCTCTTTTTGGTGTTTTTTTCCCTCTCCTATATGATATATTCACATGTAGAGTGGGCCTCACTGGGTGTTCAAATAGCATATTAGTCATGATGTCAGTGTAAGTATCCCACATTGCGTTTAGTCTTCAGTCACAGCGGACGGGGCCAGAGGCACAGCTGTTTCAGGGCAGGATTCACCTTGTCTGGAACAGAGGAGCCCATGGAGAGCAGATGCAGGGAGAGAGAGAAAGACTGCAGCTCTGCTTTGTAACAGAGACGCATGGAGGGAATTAAAGGAACACTGAAAACGCTGTGGCCTGGAGGAGGGATAGTCAGCTCTGCTGCTGCTGCTGCGTGCTCCATTCTTTTCCAAATCCAAGCTCACACACAATGGCTGTGGAAGCAGCAATTGAGGCGCTGCGGGCTACACTAGACCTAGTTTCCCAGACTAAAATGGGGCAGCTCTTCAAGCTCTTAGATCTTTTGAGCAGTCTCCAAGTTCTGAAAGGGTTTTCTTTCTTTTTTTTTTTTTTGAGAAATGCTTTGTGCTTTTTGATTGCAAAAACAAAAAAATATATTTTGATCCCTCAGAAGAATTGTTACTTTTTAATTTTAAATTAAAAATACCTCTGAAAGCCAAGAATCTATGCTTCTGGAGGACCTCAGACAATATTTAGATTAATATGGGTCCCTGGAGAAATTCATGCAGCCTGCATTTATATGCATTGATGCAGAAATGTAATTACCTTAAGAGATTATTCTCTTAAGGATATGAGACAGGCAGTATAATAGAGGAGGGCCTGTCATCAGACACAAGTCTGCAGAGCTCCTGTTGTCCATGTGAGCACACTGATGGCCCCTGGGTCCCAGGTGGGGCGGGTGAGGGTGAGGCAGGGGCCCCAGGGACACCAGGAGCCAGGGGATGCTGCTTTACTGCACCGTCAAATCTGTCTCTGTTGCTATGGGGAAGAGGCTGCAGCTCGGTTTTGGCTAAAGGGCTCTCAGAAGAGGTTTAATGGTGGCTGGCTGCTAATTTCTAATCAGCACATTATCACCGAGTCTACAAGCAGAGTTACCAGTTAAAACCGGTCCCTTCCTGACTGGAACTGAAGACAAAAAGCACCACTTGTATTTGTTAGACTGTTTGGTTCTTCTACCAAGTATTTAAGTTAAATAGGGCTTGAGCTGCTTGACCTAGCTCTTTGGTTGAAGCCGCTGAATTTTAATGTGTGTGGAAACAGAGCTCCTTCCCCACGCTCTGAGCTCTGCTCCTCATTAAAGAGACATGCCAGCTTTGTTTTCCTTCATGGGCATGATGGGATGAGGCTGGGGGGCGTACTCTGATGAGGAAATGTGGCACAACAAGCACAAGCAGAGGCTGGCTTCCTGGCATTCAGCCAAAAACAGTTCACACGTACAAAAAGAAAAGGGGGTGGGAGAAAATTTTTTGGTATGCAAATTTGAGCATCATGTGAGACTTTTCTGCCCTAGATTCTGGTGGCTGTGGTCGAGACTGAAGGAATGGCAGTATAAGAATTGATAAAGATTGGCTCCAAACATATGTGCCTTCCTTTCAGTTGTTGTCAGCTTTCAAAATCAAGACATTAATAATTAATGTCCAAGCTCCCACAGATTTGTGTGACATACTTTGTTTCATCAATAAAACATCAAAGACACACATCAGAGTGTATTATCGCACTATTCTGGGATGTGAAACGAATTCTAGCAACAGCTGCAGCGAAATAGAAATCTCATCAGGGTCTTTGACAAGTACAGAACCACTGACCTCACAATAACAGGTCTGAACATGTGTATCCTACAGCTAAAGGAAAATTCATAAAGGACTGAAAATTACTGGATTTTGTTTTTTAAATATGCTCACACTGTGAATGACACAGTGATGAAAAATACAAAAAACTGAGCATTAAATACTATTTCTGTCAGGCTACTGATGCTTGTTTACTTATAGTTCATGCATTCAAATTGTCGGAGTGGTAACACAGACCTTTGTTGTTGTAATACTGTCAACAAGATTTGAAGAACAGCTAAAAAAAACCCCACCAAAACCTAGTTGTTATTTCGAATACAATAAATTTTTGCCTGCCATTCTTCAAAACTCATTCTTCTGCTTGTTTGAACCAATTACCCTATTCACAATCCAGTGAGGAGAAAAGTAGGTCAGAAATAAGGTTGTAACGTAGTGTAAAGTGTATATTACATCATAGCTATAGAGCCCCCCATTTTACTCTATTATACAACCCCTAATCCATAAACTACAGTTGGGATTTTAGATTAAAACTCAATAATCCTCCAGATGCACTAAAAACCAAGTAACCCATATACAGTAGTGCTCACTTTATACACCATGAACGTAATCAGAGGACGCTGTGAAGTGATAAAGCTGTTTATGTAAGACTGTGTTAATGTAGCCTGAAGAACAAGATGTACCTGCACATTTGACCCCCTGAGCCATCAGTCCCCACATGAAGCTGGCACAGTGTTCACACCAGTGAGGCCCCCGAAAGGTGTGGACCTACAACAGAGAAGAAGACAGTGACAGATATTAGTGATGAAGTGCAATGGCGAGACAGAGAAAGAACAGCGGGGAGTTGCAGCCATAGACACCCCACATCTCCTTCTTTAGCCAGCCGAGATGTAGCTGCTGCCATCCTGAATGAGGCAGGAGAGGAGGATTATCTGTAGGTGGAGGAGGATTGTTGTTCAAACAGACCCTCAGACTGACAATATTGAGGTGGGTGCAGCGGTGACTTGGTGCGGGGGAGGCTTTGCCATCATGGCACAGCAGGTTTTGACACTTCACCAGAGGGCAGGTGCAAGTTGTCAGGGAAATTTTGCTATGGAAACAGTAGAAGGCCACCTTTCTCTTGTAGGAAATGGGAGCCCCCACGCTCCACTAGGTAACAACAGACCAGCCAATCAGAGAGGCCTCTGGGAGCAAAAACAAGCCACAACTCTCCCTGTTTTCCTTGCATCCAGTCAGTAGCAGATACAGCAGGCACAGTGTTTTGGTGAAGAATAGCTGGTTTCATGATCGTGATCATTGTTTTAAAAAATATGAACCGAAGAAGTTCTTTAACAGTCAGCCATCATCAATGGTTATCCCAATCACCTGGAGTGATGTCATCTCACAGTTCTTTAGGAGTCTTTTCATGTTTACAGTTTAACATGTATCTAATCAATTTGTGCCGTTATCGACTTATATGATGATATCCGTCTTTGCTTTGTAGGTGATACATACTGATGATTCCTGTTTATAGGCAATAAAAAGGTTTAAATGCAGGTGATGAATGATGTAACTGTCAGAGCCAATATGTGTTGGTACACTAATACAATAAAATACTCTTCTTCTCCTAAATTATACATTATCCTTTAGCTGCAGGAGCTTTCAGTACAAGAACTATACACTCCTAAAATGCTGAAACATAACATTCAGCTGTACAGAGAACATAGCAGCAGAAAGATATTGGTAAGCATCAGCAGTTTGAAAGCCTTGAAGGTAATATTTCACCTGCTGCTCTCCATCCCATTCACTAGCTAAATTAGGAGTGTGAGTTGGAGCCAAACAGGGATACACTCCTCTACTGTTTCCCCTCTCCATTGGCCTAATCTCTCCATCTGGTGCTCAAACTAACAGCAGTGCTCCACAGACCACCCAACAGATTTTCTTTTGATAAAGGCTCACTGGACAGACCAAAACAGCCCTGTTTTTCATCCCCTCTCTCCCACTCTGTAACACTCCCCCCCTTCTTCTCCTCCCATCTCCCACAAGGGAAGCATGAGAAGCAGCCCTCTGGCCACACATGATGAAATCAAAGCAACATTTTGGAAGTGAAACAGCTGACAAGAGTTCTTTAAGTTGATTCGAGTCTCACCTTGAAGTTGTGGACTTTCTCTGATTTTGGTGTCCGGTCGCTCTCCTTCAGTGTGGCTCTGCGGACCAGTGAGGTGAGCTGTGAATAGGCGAATAGTTTAAGTGGCTGCCAGAAAGTGGCTGGAGGTTTCTGTGGCCCCATCCTCATCCCCAGAGCTGCCGCCAGAATATCCTCCTGATTGGCCTCTCCTCGCTTGGCCTTTTGCACCAGGGACTTCTCTTCCTTGTGAACCTCGTAGGACTCTCTAGATGGCATTCTGGTGCTACAGTCTCCCAAACCAGATCAAGCAACAAACTCAGTGGAAAAAGTCCCAAAAAATGAAGGGTTCAGAGCAAGTCTATATCAAATGATATTACTTGCATTGTCCCAATTAAATAGAGACATCACAGACAACAAATTGCAAATTTAAAGTATCAAAAAAAAAATCTTTAAAAAGAGTCGAAAGGAAAAAAAACACTGTGGTCCCTATTAAATCCTCTCACAGCAGTGACAGTAGATCAAGTGGAGCCTCTGTGATAGGAGTGCCAGGTTTTTATACAAAAGAGGTGCAGCCCTGGGTGCTCATGTGGTTCTCTGGGAACGTGTATGCAGATGAGCTGAGTGGTTGCACTAATCCTCTCCTCCCTGTGCAGAGCTGATATTCTCCTTGGAACAGAGACAGCACACTGTTGTGTATGGATGCTTTCAGGGCGGGCAGAGCGAGGGGGAGGAGTACAGGGGCGGACCCTGTAGTAGTCACAGCAGATTAAATGGATCCCACCAGCCAATCCCAGCATGGATACACAGGCTTTATAGTAGCCACCACCCCGCCCCCACACAACCATCTCCATCAGATAGCCAAGCAGGGGAGCCTCGGATGAAATGAGAGTGGGATGATAATGAGCAATGAATGAGTCATGCATCAAGAGTGGGCTGCTGCCTGCAGAACTTGCGACAGCAGTGGGCCGTTAGAGAGGGGCTATTTTCAAAATCATGTTGCCACAGAAACTGGTCATGACTCAAAAAGCAAAGACACAAAAGCACAAAGCACGCAAGCAAAATATGACATCACTGATATTAATGCACACTTTAAAACAAAGTGATACTCAAGCTTTCAAACAAAGAACAGACATTTCCTATTCAACATTTGGCATTTGGACTAAAAAAATAAGAGAAAAACATTAACAATTTATAAAGAATAAACAGAAATATAAAGCAACTCCTGAACAAATAGTTCTGTTTCATTGTTTATAATAATCCAACAATCCATCCACACAGTGATAAGACGGCTCTGAAATTTCCATTTTTACATATTTATGCACCAAAACAGATAAAAAATAATAAAATCTCATGCCAGTGATCTGCTTGAGAAGACTCCCCATTTTGTTTTTTTAATTTCATGTCTTTTACATATTATGTGAAACACATTGAATTGCCTTTAGTTATGATGCTATGCTTAATGCTACATACATAAACTTGCCTTGCCATAGAAATAAATGTAAACATCACCCCAAATAAATCTTAAAATAAATTCTAAATGTTGTGTTTTGTATCAGTATTCACTGTTGCATCTTCTTACATTATGAAAACATACATAATATAGAATTAAACAACACGTCTGAAAGCTGGGAGGCTTTTCTTCCTCTGCAGTCTTTGTCTGAATGTTCATTTCCTTGAGGTTTATACTGATGCAAGCGCTGTGTGTTGTGTCTATGCAAATTACGTATCAAATATAGCATCATGATAGCGATGTGGGAGAAAGGATCCGCAACCTGCTTCTGTAATTCACACTGCAAGTCAAATGTGATTATGCGCCCACGTCTCAGAGTCTGAAGTCAGACACTGTTAAAGTGCAACACTCTCACCTCTTAGAGGACAGCTGGAGAGGAAGTGACTGTACAGACTCTCCTTCAGAAATCAATGAGGACCGGTATAGCTCTTGCTGCCCCCACCGCAGCAGATAGGTATCAAAAATGAGAGTATGAACAGTGAAGGGGGGCAGAAATGGGGCTTTGAAGATCAGTGTACTTATGTAGAATGGCATCCCGAACTGTGGTGTCTGGCAGGGTACGGATCACAATATGAAGGACGTGAAACAGAGGACTTCCAGTGCAGCTCTGTTCTCTCATGCTCAGGGAAAAGTCTCTGCTCAGGAGGGTACCTGAGAGTGGTACAGATAAAAGACAGTAAGAGCCTTTTATAAGCGTCGGTTCATCCTCTCAGACCCTGAGCACTTTAGAGAGTTTTGCAGCGTAATTGCGTTGCCTGCTGTTAAGTGCAGAACAAGTGTCTGACTCCCAGGATGTGGTTTGCTTTGAACACAGCTCTAATTGACACTGATTGATTTGCTTGTTTCCCAAACATGTCCAGAAATGGGACTCTTGAGGATGGATGTGTACAGTACAGTATCTTTTACATCTCTGTGAAGTCCATCTGTGTCCAACCCAGACATGAAAGCTTATCTGAATGTGTGGATCCAGCCACAGCTAGGATTGAAACAGTGATTCAATCTCACAACAATTTGATTGTGATTTGACCCAGAAACACAACTTTCTCATTCTTTGTTTAAACTTTATTTCCTCCCTCCCTCCCACTCTCTTGTAAGCCATTAAGCTGTTGAAGATATGCTGACGATTTCTGCGGGGTAGGAAGGTTGTTACATAAGGAAATGTTCCTCTAATGCACTGCTGACCCAGCACCGACATAAAGACCCATTAAGAGAACAGCAATGTTTTGCTCTCATGATCTGATTGTGAACTCTCATGGCTATGATTTCCATCTCAGTCTCTCATATGACACCCTTTGCTTGAGATGAATAAATAGCAGTTATCCAGATCTACACTTCATATTTCTTAGCCAAAGCAAATGCCATAATAAAGAGATGCACTTTAAGTGACGCACAGCACTAAAAGGCTTCGAATTAATGTAAAAGTCTGCTGATCCACCAACTACATCCTTAAGTAAAGCTGAAAATCATAAAGTTACATAATGTTATATAACCGGAAACTACAGCACGATGACGATAGTGAGAGCCAGGATGTTATTATGGTCCAAGAATAGAGAGGACTGATCTCAGAACTAGCTTTCAGTAGAACTACATGCCATTAAACTTGTGAAGTGACCACAATCAATTTGAATCTTGTCATGCATTGTAGGTCTTCACACTGTGACAAGAGTGCCTTATTTTCTATCCATTTAAATTAAGCAAATAACACCTAAAGTAAAAACTGGATATAAGAGGACAATGTGAATCACAGACACAGAAAGGGTGCATGCTTTCAGGCACCACTACCCGGGAAATACCACATATGCATAAGATGCAGCTCAAATCGTTGCCTTTTCTGCTGGGCTTGCAAGAAACCTGGGACAAATTACACCATATTTTACCGGGACAAATAGATTACCTGCATGTGGCTGGAACAGTCTGTGCTCTGACAGTGATGTATGGTAGGCTGCTATCACGGTTCGCTATTCACACAGCAAGGTCAGAAAATACACAAGACGCTCTCTTTACAATGCATAGGCACAATATAGTGAGAGGTTATAATCACAGCTGCATAAACTAGGGATTTATCCTAGTCTGTGATATATGTAAATATATTGCAATGGTTAAATCTGTCTCTAAAAAAAATCAGTCTGCTCTCTAAACCAGTCCTGATAGATGCATGCATTGTACAGTCGCCCTTAACAGTAACAGCATAGTCTGGAAATGTCATAAACACAGAGCTGAACATAACAGTGATTCAGTGCTTCAGTGACGTTGAAGCAAATCAGTGCTGTCACGCTTCACGCTCACCATGAGCAACACAACCTTTACAGAGAACCTTTAAAATGTGTATTATTTTACAAGTGGAAGAAAGAAATGAAATAAAGCAGTGTCTGAACTGGACCAGAAAAGGTGCCAGTGCTATATTTTAGCTCAACCCTAAACACAACATGACCTTTTCCTTTTTAAAAAGTACATTTTCTGGGCTGTTTTCTTTTAGGCATGCTCACCAGAGGTGGCGTTAAACGTGTGGATAAAAATCAGAAGTGCCGGTAATGTTAAATTCATCCCCCACTGCTCCCCAAAAACACAACAGTCCTGAAGATAATCGTCTAAAATATAGGGATCACTTCACATAGTTTTATTGTGAAATAATGGATGTATCACACCCAAAACTAACCTCACATCTACAGGCAGTCAAGTACAAATGCTCCCATTAATTTGGCCTTGGGAAACTATTTGGTTACCACAAAGGCATCTGCTTTGGAATCACCTATTTGATAAAGAACGACTGTATTATATGGAATGACAAATGGTTGTGAAGAATAATTAAAAGGCTTGAGTGGCTCTTTATCTCTGTGTGGTTCTGCAAAGAGCAGTTTCCCCCAACAACAGTCTGAATACCAGTGTTTAGAGCATGATGAATGACTCATTGTGCCTGAGCTATTTTGGCAACAGGGTGATGATAACAGGGTAGGATGATTTAGTTAATGCCTGAAATATTCAGTCAGTCTTTAGGTGTTTTAACAGAATAGCAAAGGAATGCTATAGAAGTCTAAAGAGATTGGGGTCATTTGCTTTTACAGCTGCAAAGCATTTCACATGTATTCTTAAAGAAATAGTTCAACATTTTGAATCAGAGTCTGAATCTCATAACTGTGTGTAATGCTGTGTTTATGTCATATTGGACGGATGGTAATATCCCCATCTTTACAGCTTCCAAGCATTCATTGTTGAGCAACTCAAGATGGTTGTATGATGTATGAGTTTTAGTGGTGTAAGGGTTAAAAATTGGCTACTATGCATTGACAATATAGCACTATATCCATTAAATTTAGGTATAATAACCTTCAAACTGTGAGGCATCGACGTTTGTTTCATTTTTCAGGCACTTGTGCAGAGTCAGATATATATCCAAACGTTCAGAGTTTCCCAGTCTTATGATTTAGATACTATTTACAAATTGAGATTGGAATCAATATTCTCATCTCACTATCAGAAGTAGTCCTAAAATGTAGAACTGTTCCTTAAACATAAAGATCTGAGGGAGTCATAAAAAAAATGTACTTGATAAAATCTCCCACTAGGTGCCTGAGACTTTCTGTGCTCAGATACAGCTCATGTCACCACCCCCGACATCTTCTTAATATTACCAATAAATACAAATATCAATAAAACAACTACTGAAGTTGAACTAACTTCAGAAACACATTCTTCAGAAAACTGAAGAAAATAAAAGATTTTCATGTTATTGACTGCTTCATGTTATCCAGATACCAGCAAATAAGCATGTGAAGGTACTAATGCTTTATAAAAGCTCCCTGTGTGAGCATCTAGCATGGAGAGTGCAGAACATCAAACGCTGGTCTCATAACCATCGATGGATAGAGCAGCTATATCTGCTATGTATTTTTTTCACTCTTATATAACTGTACCTTACTCCTCCGCATCCCCCAGAGAGAATAAGTCCCTGCAGCTCCCTGAAGGACAGCGAGGTTTCATGATCAGTTCTTACGCAATCAATTTCCCTCTCAATAACAGGAACCAGGTCAGAGGTCCTTAATGCACAAAGGAACATTTACACTTTCTAAAAACATCAAGATTATTAGCTATGTGTGCAGCAGGGACCTCGTCCACATACATTTTGTGTAATTTTGTTTTGATAAAGCTTTATTTTACAGGTCTGTAAAATCATTTCTTATGATGTTTTATGGAAATGTTCATGTCATTTGGCACTATATATTTTATAGATAAAATAGAGACCAATTAATTAATTCAAATGAATTACAAAGCTAGAGAGACCAAAAGGCCAGCATTAATTTCAACATGTATGCAGAATGAAGCTTCCAATAATAAATCAAAGATGAATAATTATTTACTTGAGTTTAAATGTAGCAGTTCTTGGAAGGACTGAACTGTTTTTAAACTCAACACAACTAAAATAACATCCTCGGACCCCTTTGTCTTTATCTGCCCTACAATTAGAGAACCAGATTACATCGATCTTTCCAGGAAACCACCAAGAATTCATTAGGACATTATAAAGAAATAACCGACTCATATTTTCATTGTTCAGGCTTAGTCCCAATTAATAGAAATGCTAGAGAATAAAATAAAATTTTAAACAACAGTGTTCTTCTGACATTGCATCAGTTTGGGAAAGACTCTTTCCTGTATTAACATAACAATGCCTCTATACCAAATACAAATGAAGCCAACATGGAAGTAACACAAGTTCCTCGTATGGGGTTTGTATACCGGTTTAAATTATATCGAGGCTTAAAGTTAATCCTAATTAAGGGCATGACCACATGAGGCTGTTTTCACTAACCAGGATTCATTCAGTCCACCTGAGCTCAACCAACACATCGCGTCTTTGTCTGGTTTTGGATTAGCCGGTGTGGAGCCAAGACTGCCAAGATGGCAACAGCCAAAGCCGACCGCACTGAGCTTCACAACAGCTCTTCAGAAACCTACGGTTGACGCCACCGCAACCATGAACATTCTAAATTATACAGTCTATTCTCTGTACACAAAGCAAGACAAATAGAAAAAAATGCATAGAGAAATTATTCTGTGGGTGGCGTGGTGTGGAAGAACTTGACTGGCCTCTCAGAGAGCCTTGACGTCAACCTTGTCAGACACCTTTGGGCTGAATCCGATGACGGTGACTGTGAGGCCAGACCTTATCACCCAACAGAACTAGACCTGTTCCAAGTGAAGGCTGTTGTATCACCACATTAAAACCCGGTTTTACAACAACATGCATGCTTTGTTTGAGTGTCCACATCATTTTAGCCTTATAGTGTATTAATAAACACTGGGAGTGGAGGATGTGAAGTACAAGGTTGTGTCTTTAAACAGCGATATAATCATTAGGAAACAATTTTTCCCAGTTCTGAACGGCTGCTCCCTCACCAGCTTCCCGTGAACAGTCAGATGTGTTCAAAGAATCAAACAGCATGCATGCAAGCCCAATTATGCGCTTGCTACGGTACATAAAAGACATGTAAAAACGTATCTTTCAGCACAGAAATGTACTGCTCTGTAGCTTTATTTTCCAGGGTTTGTGGACAGGTGGCCCAGCGTCACATTTTTGGCAGCAGGGCTCGACTTTAATCTGCCCTGTGTCTGCTCTGGCTGAAGAGGACACAAACCTGTGGAGCGCTGACCATATTGTATGTTATTATGTTTCACTTGCTATAGAAGAACAACATCTGTTTTGAGTCCCAGGTTCCCATGAGAACAATGTTTCTGAGCCGGTGGACTTCTTTTATACACTGCTGGTTGTCTTACCAGCTGAAATTAGCTGACTGGTCCCATGAGGAGGCAACGTTAATAGATATTTTAGGGGTGCTGATGTATGAATAATTTGATTAGCTGAGCAACAGAGTGAATGCTTTATGTAAAAAATAAAATGCATCTCACGTGTAAATAACACTAGGAGTAAGCACTGAGAGAAAGAAATGAGACGTAATATATAATGTTATGAGAGTTATACTCTGTACTCTGCAGCCCAAATCATCCCTAGAAATATTCTGGGCTCATCTCATGAAAATGCCTGACAGTTTTAGAAACAGCAGCGTGAACATTTCTGCAGTGAAAGATGAGTAAGTTAAGGACAGAGGTAGACAGCTAAGTAAAAATAACTTCTATTCTTATACACCAGACTCCCCAAACAATCTTTGAGTACTAATGACTCAGGTAATTGGTTGAGACCAAATACTTCTTTGTGTAACAGGTTGGGTTTGAGCTCCAAATTTATTTATTTATTCAGTTTCACTATGTTGTCAAAAAAAAAAAAGACTGAGAATCCATAGCCAGGCAGTGGTGGGTAAACTACTGAGATCCTATACACAAGTAAAAGTACAACAACTCCCATAAAAAATGACAATTTGTTAAAAAATACCTGGTTAATAAATTACTTTATTAAAGTACAAGTACAGCAGAAAATAATAAAATCCCAACAGACTACTAATTACAAGATGAGTTCATGTCATTATCGTAACAAATTATTTGATTATTTTGAAAGATTAACATTACACATGAAAAATGAACACAGCTAACATTATCTAGCTCGCTACATTTGTACCTACAGTATGTGCAACTTACTTTCATGTGAAGGTAAGAAGAAGAGTTTTTAAAAGCAGAGATCTCAATGTTTAGCGTGAGGCACAGCAACAGTCCATCATGTTGTCTTTTTTAGATTTGGCTATAAAAAGTGTTCAGGTGTGGTCAGAGGTTGTCGCCTGTTTTTCTTCAAGGCAGCTGAAACTTGGCCTCTCCAGTAGAGGTGGTCCTCGTTTGCTCCCCCCTACACTCAATCCCTGCAGTAAGAGCAGACTATTTGAAACGCAAGTATAAATGCAAATGTGGTGATGTAGATTACTCAAAAATATACATAAATGCATATATATAAAAAGAAAGAAAAGAAAGAAAGTACAGTTTAAAAAAGCATATCTTGCAATCTGTTACTACCCCCCCCTAAACTAGAGTATTGGATATATTGAAATGTTGATGTGATAATGGTGCTGGATGAAAGTCATTGGATTATTCAATTAAATATTAATTCTGAAGGGAACATGCATTGTGTGTACAAAAATTTCCTTTCACCTTTCACCAAAATAGTGAATCTGCTTCTGGCAGCAGAAGAAAAGACTTCAAAGTCAGACATTGAGATACATCATTGAGGAAAAACAAATGTCTGTCCAAATGTTAGTAAAACACTGTACCGCACTGCACTGTACCAATGACAGCTGAAATCAGAACAGTTTCATACTTCATCCTGAAATGCAGACAGCTTTGTGTTAGGTTCACACCCCAGATCGAGCTCACAACAGTCACCTTTCTTCCAGCTGTAAGCCTGTATGTGTGACTCTTATTATCGTTTGTCACTTTCTGGTTTTTTACACCTTTCAAAGAAATGCAGATTGGAAAAGTTGTGAAAATGATTTAATTAAATGTTATTTATAGCAAATCCCTCTCAACCCAGCATGTGTCTTTTCACATATAGAGAACTGTGACTCAAAAAACAATGAAAATCAGACTGTGTCTCAGTTTGAGCTCAGCTTTTTAATTTCTATCTGTAATAATAGCGCTGCACACACTCATTTATTTGAGCCCTGAGATCACTTAAAAATATGTCAGATGTGGCAACGCACACAAGCAGTTAGACAGTCAACCCCAAGGTCAAACTCATTTCTGACTCCATCAGTGTTCACGGAGCGCCTTCCTGCACCTTTGACCCATCATACTTGCCGTAGTTTGTGTACAGTTTTCTGTGCAATGAAGGATTATTACTGACAATATGGGCACGCTCAAGTCTTGTTTTACCTCCAAATAAGGGTGTTTTTGTCTATTTGTGTATTTAATAAGTGGTTTAAATCAGTAGTTGCTCAAGTCGCTAAAGAAAGAAAGAAATAATAATAGGAAGCATGTTAAAATGTGTGCATTATACTAAAGTATATAACAACAATATATAAAAATAGAAAATAAGACATGTAAAAATATACATACTACAATATATACGATATATTATAACTAATAATGATGATAACTGACCCATGAATAAGTATGCTAATGAAAAGAATATAAATAATCATAATGTAATGTAAATTTATTTTAAAAAATAGATCATATATCTAAACTGTTGTCTTGTTTAAAACCAAATTGTCTGACCGCCCATGTTTCTGTTTTATTGTTGTTTTACTGTCGGACATTTTAACAGTGTTGCTGTGTTCACAGATCTCAACATTTAACTTTCAGAGTAAAAATATGAAAGTAAGACCCAATTTGTAATTACCTGGAATTATCCTTTTTTAAAAAAAGCCTATTCATTAGCAGAGGCACCAAAGTCATCTGTATTTCTGCAGAATTGTGGTATCATGGCAGCTGGCAAAGGCAAAATGATTGGCATTGGTTGTTGCATAATCAACAAACCAGCAGTTAGGAATAAATGTATATGTTTTTTTTATCTGTCCAATCTGGTCCAATCCAACGTGTTTGGCTCCAGGCAGTTTTCAAATCAGCTGGCCATGAATATCAAATCATTCAAAATTATCCAGAAGAGAGCGACTGGTGGACATCTGGTAAACCGGTGTGTGTGGTTGATACTCTCCCCGTGCAGCCTGCTTGTTAGCATATCAAAGACAAGACAGAAAGACACAGAAAACCAGAAATAATCATTTGAACTCTAAAAATAAACACTTTCACTTTAAATAATATCCTGAACAAGACATTACACAAGCGGTGGGCTAATGAACGTAATCTGCCAAGATTTTCAAACAAAGTTGCTCTTTGTTTTTAACCTCCAAGGTTGAACTCCCCGCAGCCGCCACGATTATCCAACCTCATTTATGAGTCTCCTGAACTCTGAGAATACATAACACACACAGTGCAAAAGAAAGGGAAAAGTTTGCTGCAGAGGTAATTCAGCTGCAAAGAACACCCTGAACCATTCTCCATGCTCTGAATTTATTTCAAAGCGATGTGAGATTGTAAGTTTCTACGTAACCGCTTCCTGCGCCGTTAAGCAAGGACAATCTCGCTCATTGACGACATGCTGCCTCGCTTGCCTCTGGCTGGTTGTCTGTTTTCAGAGAGCTGCATTTTCCTCCAGAGGCCTGTCCCTGCAAGAATCAGAGATCATTTACCATCCTTTGTGTCCATCATATGAGTAAACAACTTGCGCAGTAACTCATGATGGATCAGCGTTAACGTTCAGTAAAGGTCTTACTATTAAATAATCAAGTTTGACCCCAACTATCTGTAACATCAAAGCTCTGTACAATACCTCTTTTAGTTTAATAAATGGATACTCTGTTGCCATTGTTACATAATTTCCCAAAATAACTTTACTTATGCTTCAAGAGCTAGTCTGTACTCCTAACCTGATCGCAGCGTCTTCTCCCCATTGAGGTGAAGGCAAAAAAACATGAATTAATGTTCCTCTGTGTCAATACAATGCGTGTTCTGTTGTACAAAAAACAACCACAAATAAAAAGCACTTTTCTTTTTTACTTCTGTATCATGTGAACTGACATATAAATGGCTCTCCAGACTTCCAGAGCAGTGATGTGGAAACCATTTTTCATTTTGATTATAGGGGCCTCCCCTCTGATTGTCCTCATGATGAACAGAACAGACCGACGCTGATCGCTATCTGATTTTTTACCAGCCAGTCAGAAAGCTCAGGAGATAAACTGATTATTAATGGATGGAATGAATAATAATAACAACAACTGTCTTGCATGCAAAATAAAGATCCAACATTTGCCTTTTCCCAGAAACATTTTCCTGCTGTGTGTTGTGTTCAGGCCATACCATGTACCGGAGAGCTGTGGCATACAAAGCACGGCTCACTGAACAGGAAGTCTTTACGAGGCCTGGCTCATGAGGTGGATAGAGTGATTGTGGATAAAGTCGCCCTAATTCCCTATTATTGCTTCCCTGACTGGGAAATAGTGGAGAACTGCAATTTTAGATTTGACCCACTATAGAAGGACTTTAGGTTTGTTTGCACAGAGACATAAATGTAATAAAAGGGGTGAAAATATCACCACATGGAGCGATCAATATTTGTCATGGCTTACATGTACCAGAGCTGCATGTTTACCCAAGGACAGCCCAGAAAGTGTGAGGATAACTGGACCAGTTGTAAACAGGAAGTTGGACATACTATGAATGGTAAAATATGACAATATTAAAAGGTTTTTTTTGTTAGATTTAGGAGATATCTGTCTGTTTCTGTCTCAACGCCAAATACAATGGAGGTGAAAGGGATTTCATTTCTGGTGCTCATAGTTGAAAATTACATTAAAAACATTGAAAGTGGTGTTTCATTCCTGGTTTCTTTGTCTGGATAACTGAAAAATCGACAAAATACACCATTCATAGTTTTATTATTTCTTTCTTAGAAAGCAATTTAGATGAAAACTGCATGAAATTACAGGCCTGTAGCAATGAATGTTTAAACTAAACCCCTTTCCTATGTTACTTACTATATCAAAGATAATCTTGCCTCAAGGTAAGGTGCCACCCTATGCCATCCTACAATGATCTGTTATGGACACATTTTAGACTGATAAGCCTAAGTTAAATGAAAATGTGAAAGCATGTGTTTGGATAAATGTCTGAAGATTTCAAAATAATACAATGTATTGCTTTACTGACCACAGTAATGTTCAATCTTGCCTATCTAAACTGTGGCTTACAAAACACAGTCTCACTAAATGCTTTAGTATCTTTTCTTGAGCTTTTTAATTGCAGACAATGTTCCTCAGCAGATGGAATTGCCCAATTGTTACAGATTTGTAGATGCTCCAAATATCCTGTTACTCAAGAGAGTTTTCTGAATAGTCTTACTCTGAAAACTGTTTTTGTGGATTATAGAGAATAACTGGGTCATGTTATCTAGAAAGAGAGACTGTAGTTATGTTTTTTAAACATAATTATTCAATGCTGTGAATGCCACACAGTCATTTAAATTCCTTCCATTGTATTACTGTGGAGGTATACATCTCAGACAGAAACAAATGTGAGATGTGTGGTTGTGGATTCTGGATAAAGATGATAACAGCAGTGTGAGGTTAGACAAGAGATCTTTTAGAAATCAATCAGAGACGATATCTGACTTCAAAGCAATTAAAAAATTCCTGAAAGCCTGTCTCAGAGCAGAAACAGTAATTAGCCATCACTTCATTTAATGGGCGAATGTTAAAACAGTGATTAGCTTGTCTTTGTTGTCTTGATTAATTCATTCACTGGAGTAAAAGCAAGCAGCTGCAAGTCTGCTAATCAGTGGCAACAATCATCACAAAACGGCAACCTTCACGACTGTCTGGTGTGAAAGAAAGATATTATAGTGCAGATATTAAATCCAAACTATCGATCATGATTTCAGGACAACAACATGCCCAAAAATCTGACAGATCTGAGAATTCTTAAATGGTTTATTAGGAAAACTGTGATTCAATATAATTTTCCACAAGCCAGTAATGGTGTCTTTGTTGCTTTCAAATTTGAATCTTCTGCTTAGTGCCAAGAATTGGATTGTACTTTACATACGCTGCATGTCCCACACAGATGGACAATGCAATAAAATATTCAAAATTCACCAAGTCAATCAAATTCTATTCAACACTAAACCCTGACACTGAAAGAAGGGAATGAAAATGGAAGATGTGAAAGAAGTTAAAGAAGATGACTCATGCTACATCTAATAAACTGATTGGTTTTGCTGGACATTTTTCTGAGAATCAATCCTCGTACGCAAACTCCTCTAAATCACTTGAAACACTTTAAAGGGTTTAGAGAGATTTCTTTGTTGTAGTTTAAAGAGATGTCATCTTATGATGTCATTTAAAACAAAGGACCCGTTTGTGTCACATGTTTGCAGACAATCGGAGGATCCCACACACACAACTGTTGGGTTTCTGTGACTGCCAGCATCTAAACAATCATGTTCAATTATCATTTATAAAAGGTGGCATCTTGAAGGTTATTTTGCATGTAAAATGTTATCAATAAACAGATGCAAATGGCCCATGATCACCAATTTGTGTTTGTAAATAACAAGGTCTTTTTCCTCTTTATACTTGGTGATCTAATTAACAAAGACAATAGACACAGTTGCTCTCATCAGCATGACAATATTATGACAGTGGATCAATGAAGGCACTCTACATCCCCCGTGTCCAAAATATCATCAAGCTGATTCCCAACAAGATTCATGTGAGACCATAAATATCAATAAAAGAAATTAATCAGAAACATATCATATGATGTTTTCTGCCAGGTTCTTTTATACCACCAGAGTTTTCCTGTGAGAGAAAACATTTTGACACGTCAACAACCAGTGTAATTCATTAAACACTGATAATGGCTTCATTCTATTTAGGTCACCACTTTCATGGTCCCTGCTAATGTGCATGCGAACACAGAAGCATTTAAATAAAACGGAGCCATCGTTAATGCTATTAGTAACACCTTCGTATAATGACAAGTCAAAATGTCTTCAGTGTCGAATATAATGTAAGGGTCCAAAATCTCAGTTTACAGCTCACTAGAGAGTAAACTATTAGTATCTCTTGAATGAGAAGTGAGTGTTTTTGGAAATGGTTAAAGATAATGTGATGATAAGTATTGTATGTTAACAGAATATGTAATTGATTTTCTTAAAGGACGGGTGGGTAGGAATGGTAACATCCAAGTATAAAGGAGGAACTATGGTGGCTGTGAAACTCACAAAACACGCAGGGCCTATCTAGAACCAGTGTTTGGTTTGTCCCTCTGGGCTACTGTAGAAACATGGCAGTTCAACATGGCGGACTCTGGAAGAGAACCCGCTCCCTCTTATATGATACAAACGGCTCATTCTAAGGTAACGAAAACACAATGATTCTTATTTTCAAGTGATTTAATGAAAAAATACGTATGAATATTATATTATATTTCTGCCTCCTAAATGTTACACACTGGACCTTTAAAGAATGATTTTCATCATTGTCACCAAATATCATGAAAAGACCAACACCAACAATGTCTGTGAATATTGAGAGAGACTTCAGATAAATAGTCCAAAAACTTTATTGAATGACTAACATTTTGAGTTTGACTTCCTGTCAGTGGCCCTTGCATAAAATGCAGATTTCTCACACATATACAGTAAAGTTTCATTTAAAACAGGCATTTTAAACAGTCAGCCAGTGAAGGTGCTGCTATTGTGCATATTGTCTGTGAAAAGCCTATTGGTATAACCGGTGACACCTGTGTTTAACCTACTATTTCATGTCAAAATGCCTGCTGTGCCCTCAGTGGAGCTCTATGGCACAGATGAAAATGAGCTATAATAGATTTTAAATGCACAATGAATACTTAGTATAGGTACAAATAATTGTTGATTTTATCTTCTTGTGGGATTTGTTAAAAATAATAAAAAATATAAAACATCACCAGACTTTAAAGTGACTGATTATGTCAACAGTGGATGCTAATTGAATGACAACTGAAGACAACTGAATATAACGCTCCTGAAATCACGACTGTCCCTGTTTGGATTCACAGCTCTGTAAACAGCTGGCGCAGCAGAGCCGAGCAGTTTATGTCGTCTCTGTAGGCCTGTCAGACAGACGCGATTCTCGTTTCACCTCCGTAATACAGTTTATGAGCATGAGAATCATAAGACAGACTTCAATACGGCCAATAAAAGCTGTGACCTCACAGTCCCTAGTGTCATCTGATAAACCGCAGTAATCCTGCTCTCCTTCATGTGTGATGAGAAGTGCCCTCATTAGCTCGGCGCTGCTCTTAAACATTTGATAGTTAAATCATGGGTTAGCAGCCTCTTCTGTAATCCCATTAACTTCATCAAGCTCAGCCCAGACTTAACCGTTAGGGCTGAGTCTCGCTGAGACAGAACTAATTCTGTCAAATTGTGCGCATCTTGAACATATTTTCAAAGTCCACATAAGGATTTTTCAAATCCACATCAGGGCAAGGCTGCTTTTAAACCCATTTAGTAGATTTATGGAAATCCCATTAAAGGGTGACTGAATTGAGTTAGTGCTGTAGAAATTGGAAGATACAGCTGTTGTGACAAAAATGGACTTGGCTCATTTTTTATGGCTTATGATGAATATAAAAAAGCAGTAGCACAATTATAGACTGTAGAGATAGACGCCCGTTCATCTGACTCATTATGGCTATTGATGGAAAGAGAAAGATTTATTGACATCATAAAATACAATTCAGTGGAAAATAAAACAGCAGAGTGTGTTGATTTAATTCAGAGTGACAGTAGAAAATGGCCACTTTGCATACTGTCTCTCTTTGACTCACGTGTGAAACTCTCACCTACAGTACATCCTACAAGGTCATTTCAGTGGAGCTCGCTCCTGAAGCATAACGGAGAGTCAAACAACTGCCTCATACTTCCACACAGAAAATGGGGACAAGCATCATTTAGAAGTAAATGGGTTTCCTTTAGTTGTGTCTTCAATAAATCTGTATTTTTATTGAAATGTGCAAAGCAGGGCGGAAAATGGGTGTTCAACCTTGAGTTTGGCGTCCAGCAGTAACAGTACATAGCGTGTTGTTGCTTTGATAATGAATGAACAAAAGGATGGAGCAGCAGCAGCAGCAGGGTTGTTTGCAGATGTTTTTTAAAGCTGCTTACTTTGTACATCACATTAAATCAGAAACCAAAACCTTCCCCCACTCCATACGATGTCCGAAAACAATTAGTTGCATGAATATAGAGCAGGATTTATGAAACACTTCCTGGTAATGGATTTGTTACATTCTGAATTCAACACAAAGACCTAATGTCATTGGGTTTACATGAGAATAAACCCAACGATATTTCTGACACCTTTACAACATAATGGACAAATAATAGGAGACTCATCAGACAAGTTTAAGCTTGGCTGCTTTCAACAACATAAACATAATAAAACATATATAAACATATACATAAAAAAAACACGTTAATCAGAGAGGCTTATGTAAGAGGAATCTATCTAACTGGTCACATATCAATTAATTTATTAAGTAGCTGTGAATTAACATTCATTAACTGATCGATTAAGTGTGAACCAATCACAAATAGTTGGAGTGACTTGATCATTTGTTAGCGGTGAGCAACATGAATTCATGATACATCCTGCATTCATTTATACATTAAATCATCTTGAGTCATACACTATTTAAGCATTACTTGTACCCTTATTATAAAATGTTACCAAATGAACTTTATTGATCACACACAGGGAAATTGAAGCATCCTAGTAGCACAGTACAAGAACAGATGCACAATATAGATTAGTAACAAAAAAAACTGAATTGCTATATTCATCATAAACAACTACTATATAAAGTATTCAAATGACTAAATACATCAAACATAAATAGCAACTATGAAGTATATTGAGACAAATATAGTGAGGAGACAAGGAAGTTGTAACAGAAAATATATATCGAAATTGCACTTGAGGGAATGAACAGTGGGTCGAATGTCATCATTAAATAGAGTTATTGCACCGTTCATCAAGGGTGTGTCACATAATGCAGGAGGCCAACAGTTGAATAGTATCATTAACTTACAGTCATGTAGTTATTTTGGTCCAATTTAGCCAAACATATGCTCTTTTACATCAAACTCGGAGAAATATAAGCATCCTATAATGTAAAATCAGGAAAATCTTCTCCTGCTTCAGCTCTTTATACTTAATTCGGACAACAAACTCAAATGGGTGAAAATAAATAATCTATCATAATAACCACCGACCATAAGAGTGTTCTCAGAGCCAGCTCAATAAAGCTCAGAGTACAATATGGCCCACCATGAAATGATCGACGGTGTAATGAAGGAGCTAATGAGGGGGATCAAGATCGCTGCAGAGCCAATAAATCAACACAACTGTGCCTACAGTGATACAGGAGCAATAAGTAACACTGGTCAGTGTGCAGGGAGCCGATGGGGGAGGGGTGGTGGTGGTGTTGCTGGGGAGGAAGTGAAGGGGGGGCAGACATGGGGGTCGACACCGCAAGTCAATGTCAAGAGCACATTGATGATGTTTTATGGCTTCTGAAAGAGCACAGCTTCATTTTACGTGCAGAATACGAGGCGAGGACTCATTCTTAAACGTGATGGTAAACTAATTCTGTAAAAACTTTAGATTGAATGTACATAATTATGGTAATTATTGCAATTAATAAGAATTCCTGTTGACACCTCTCTAGATGAAATCAATCCTCAGATCCCTGCTGAAGTGTCTGACAATCAATAAGGCTTTGCGCTGATCAGCACTTGAAGATTCCCTTGTGTAAGCATGTTGAAGCGAAAAGGTCAATCAACACTTCACTTAGGAGGCACCTTCGACAGCACATTTTAAAATCATTTAGAAATAAATTGTCCTCAAGCTGAGATCAGAAGACAGTTCCAGTGCTGTTGTCATCTGTGAATCGATGTTTATGAATTATGAAACAGAAACAAACATCAAGACAGTTTTGCCTTCAAATAATGAACAAAGAAAGTGAAATGACAGTGGAGAAGACAGCCGCTTTGGTGATTTTACTTGAGCACAAAAAAAAGATGCTAACGTGGATAGTTTAAGATAAGGCTGTAGATATTCTAGTTTTCTTACTGACATCAAATCAACAATGACTCTCGGTACTTTCTGAATGACCTGTTTGTGTCCCGCAGCCCATTTCTTCCTCCTGAAAATGTAAATGTTTAAAATTACAACCATAAAGTATGATTTCAATAATTTCCTAAAACAGCAGGGCATTGTAGATTTTAGCAAATGTTACTCAAACAGGAGTAAACTGTATATTTTTACCTGTGGATTAATACTGAAATGCAGTGGACTTCCATAAGGGATACAAGATGAATCGAAGGGTTCACAGGATGATTTTGTGGTCAGAAATATGGAAAAACATTTAATTCTGCTAGTTTTAAAATAATATATTTTTAAAAAATTTCTTGCCAAATACTGTTTCACATCTTCAAGCACCTAAAATGTATTCAAATAAAACATTTTGAGAATGTTAATTAATTATCCTCAATTCAAATTCATGTTCATAAAAAACAGTTTTTCATGAAGTGGTGAGGATAAATGCAGCAGCCTCACAGCCTCAGGAAAGAGGATGTTCTTAAGTTTCGTGCTACGGCTGTGGAAGCTTGTGTACCTCTTCCCAGATGGCAGCAGGGTGAACAGGCTGTGGCTGGGGCTGTCTTTTAGTCTCCTTTGGGCTCTGTGCAGGAACCTAAGTAATATCACTGACGCTGGGTAGTACCAATGATCTTCTGGGTGGTTTAATCATCACTTTTGATTCTGAATGCAGACTGGTGAGGGTCCAGGCTTGCAAGGATGTTTATGTGCTGGAGAACCAGTTTCTCAAAGCCGTAGCTATAACTGTATTCACTCACCAAAATAACGTCCCTCAATCTTCTATTCTTGATAAAAAAAGAGATAGGTTCCCACCAAATACCTCATTAAGAGATATAACCAAGCAGCAGACAGACATGTATCCCTCTTCCAGGATCAGATATAAGACATACAGCCCATAAAGGAAGAACATAACATCTCTGAAATGTCAGCTGGAGTCAGTACATGTCGTGTTCAGGAAGTTGTCAATCATTTTTAAAGTCACTTACCCAGAGGCCACTGTACGGATGAGAGGGAAGGGATGATCCTTTATTTTAGTTGTGGTGAAAAACGAGGCAGTGTTTTGCAGACAACATACAGTAGGCTTAATGTGACAGCTGAGGCAAGAAGAATGACTTTCTTTGGGTCAGGGGTCGAAAAACAGGATCTATAAACAGTTATTAAGTGGTGGAAAGTGAGGAAGTATATGACCTCAAGTGATGTACATGCATCGTTTTAATTTATGTTACTTTATTCTACACATCAGACGAAAGAATTATACTTTTTATTCTGCTGCATCTAACTAACAACTGTGAAAATACAGAATGAAATTATGTGACGAGCTTGTTCAGTGATCCATTGCTTCAGATTAGATGTAGGTTAATACATAATAATTGCTACTTGCTAGTATTTAGATCCTTTACTTCTATCAAGGATCTTGATAATTCTTCCACTACCACAGCAAACAACAAAAGCTACCAGAAAAGACTATCCCTAATTCTTCTTCCTGGTTTGACCATAAAGTGAAGTCTTGTATCATCAGCATACATGTAACACCTCCTTCACCTGCAAATATATCTGAAAGAGACACAAGAAGGACCAGAACGATGCTAAATGACCATAAAAATGCGCAAAATGGCCACAAAGAGATGTAAAACAACTATAACGATGCAAACTGACTGCAAATAATGAAAAAAATTCCAAACAACTACAATTTCTAGTGTCTTTAGTGGCTACTATGTAAGAGGGGTATGGTTCCTTTTAGATGTCTGTGTCCAGGGGCACATTGTTTCATAATCCGTCCACAGAGAGTGGAGTGGACCACCATTAAATATTGATAACAAAATAAGCACATTCACATGGGAGACAGACTTTGGTGATGGAGTAAGATCTGCTCATACAGTAACAGACCCACTGCCATGAATAGACCTTCATGCATGCTAATGTCTGCAGAGACTAATGGAGGAGACATCTTGGTGCCTTCAGACGCACAGGAGAGTGCCGGTGCCCAGGGGAGGGATTGGCAGAGTCGAGCTCACTCGATGCTCGTGCACATGCCCACTGGGGATTTGCCTCCACCAATGTAGTGCACCCTGCAATAGCTGAGCTGATACACCCCTATAATACTATTAAAAAGATGCACATCGCTGGTGGCAGAGCCAGTTGCCCTCTAATCAAGAGTAAAAGCAAACAGACTCAGTATGATAGTATGTGGAGGTTGCCAAATGAACATAATGAGTGGTTATCAGTATTTGTAGAAAGAACATGTTATATCTCATCAAGAGTTCAATTAAATGCCCAGACCATGTATGAAAGAAATATTTTATTCCTCACATTTGAATAACAATAGAGGCCATCTTTGCTGGGTGCTGCAGGCAGCTTGTATTGTGTCCCATGTTTGGTTTGGGACACAACCAGTATATTTACATAATCTGAATTAAATGTAAATCAAGCTGTTTCATCTGTGTCTCCATGGATTCGAGGGGTTAAAGCGTGTGCTCGAAAACAGCACCCCTCAGCAGGGGGAAAGACCTTTCATTGTTGAGAAATCTGGAGTTTAAGGCCTGGAGCATCTTCTTTTCAGCAAACCTCTGCGTTTTTTTAAAAATTTACCCCTGATGGCCCCTGAAGGAAAGAGGATAGCCAGTTTGTATTTATGATACAATTCACGTAAATGAGGCTGTTTGGCCTTAATCCTTGCCTAATTAAGTGCCAGTCTGCTGAGGCAGACTGCTAAGGGCCAAAGCGTAATACCTGTCGAATTATGGGAACAGCTGGAGCAGCCTGCCTGTCAGCAGATCAGCTCCACATTATTATCCTGCTCATTTATCAGGAGGGTAAAACAGAGAGACTCCCAACTAGTACGTTGGCCGTCTTTATTTCTGTTGCCATTCTTTCCCAATTAGGCTCTGCCGTATGTGATGGCTACACATCCATGTGTGGCTCATAATTTTGTGAAATATGGAGACTGTTGCTGGGTGTTTGAAGTGGAAAAAGCAACTTAATTGATGATGCTGTTTTATTTCACAATGTGTGGACCACAGAGGACACTGCTGTCTGTCTGAAAGCTTCAGCTGCAGTAGCCAGAAAACGGTGATACCTCTAAATGCCATGCATTCATTAATGAAAACCTCATCAAATTAACATTGAAATCATCATGGAGTGAATAATGAATAACGCAGAGCTGTTTGCCAAGGGGGAATTTAATTAATCAAACAATCAAAATTAATAGTCTGCATGTGGAGGTGAAAAAGAATAGAAAAATATCTGTGATGCTCCCCTTTTTCTCTCCCCCTTTGATTTAACTTCAAAGATGAGGAGCCCTTCTGTAGCATCGGTGGCTTTGTAAATATGCAGCATAAAGCCAAATGTGTTGTTATTCACGAATGCTGTGACCTACATAGTAACATTTACAATTCGCCCCTCTGTGATCAGCAGCTAATCAAGGCTGCCCTAGTTAAACACTGCTAGGGAGCGTCGGTGTGTTGGCAGGCAAAATTCGGTCTCTGCAAAACATAAAGAAAAACACTGAACAACTGAATGACAGCAAAGAGATTATTTTCGAATCATGATTGATGATGACACCTTATAGAAAACAGTCTCCAATTGAAATTATACAAGTTGAATAATTAAAACTCTGAATTTGTGTTTTTTTTTTTTTTGTTTGTTTGTTGAATACGTCTTCAGTTTGAGCATCTTGTTTGTTTTCAATAACAAAGAAGTACCCTCAACTATAATCTGAATATTGTTACCATTAAAAGTAGACACATCTATTAAGTCTTGTATTTGACGCATTGGTTTGGATGTATCGCCACCTGCTGGACACTCAGAGCTGGTGCTGGTGGATTAATCAGAGAAACATTTGGGTTGTGAGTTATAGGGATCATCCTGTGCTCATTTTAACATTTGTTATCATACAGTATTCATATTATCTCTTTCAGTCTATTACTGCAAAAGGGAAAACGTGCAATAAATGCAGGTTTCATGCAAGTTCAGTCAATAAATTGATGAACATTTCAATAGTTACCTCTTAGTGACAATATTGTTGTTTCATCTAACCCTAAATAATCCCATGTTGCAATCTTTTGAGTCTTTTTATGTGTTGTATACCCGTTTCCAGCTGTATGTGAGGAGTTCATATTCTGTCCACGTCAGCATCACCTAGGTTACTCCATTTCAGCTGTGTTTTGTGTACAGTACGCTGAAAGGCAAATGGCAGCTCAGTGTTGGCTCAGTAAAGCAAGTTTATTTGTATAGTGGCTTTCAACAGCAAGACATTTTCATAAGAGCTTTACATTACAAGAATAAAACCACCTGGAGTCAAAATCTTAAAGATATACAAGGCAATATGAAAAGAAACACACATATATGACTTTAAAATAATATAAATAAGTAAAAAAAAAAAAAACATACCGTACATTGCTATTATAGAGCAGTGCAAGATAACAATAGATTATCTTAAACTTAATATAGTAAAGGCAGCAGAAAACAAAAAACTAGTCAGGATGGAGCTCATATTCACTGCACATTGCATATAGAGTATATATTTTTCATTTGTAGTTTTCTATTTTCTATTATATTTTATAATATTCTTATTTGTGATACTATTGTATGTACACTGTACTTTTTTTATTGTGGTATTTTCCTAAATGCTGCTGTGTGTAATTTGAATTTCTCCTACTGGGGATTAATAAAGGTATATCTTATCTTATCTTATCTTATCTTATTTTAATTACTTTATGTACAATAACAAAGCATCATATTTAATCAGTTGATTATCTATTTTCAATTGGAAATCTTAATATGCAAATATAGTGGATATGAAATCTGAATATATAATATATATATAAAATATGAACTAAGGTTACATACTAGTACCTCATAATTGTACTCATAGCAAATACATAAATTAAAAGTAAATTTAACTACATTTATAATATTTCTGTACTTTTGGGTAAACCTTTTAAAGCAGGACTTTGTCTTTAAATAGGTAGATTTTTATATTGTGGTTGTTTTACTTAAGTAAAGATCTGAGAAGACAAACACTAAAATCACTAAATCTGTCTCAGAAGACTTTCCCTAGCATCTTCCATGAGTTCCCTTTAGTTGTGGTAAAGTATTTTATAAAGTTATGGAGAAACTAATATTTCATCACAAACATGGCCAACTCTAGAGCTTCCACAAGGTGGCAGAATACACCACAAGAAATATTTTTGTGCAGCAGCTGTAGTCTTCAGCACCTCAGATCAATTCAATATAATACACAATATACAGGTTTATGTGAAAGCTACAGTGAGACACTGACCTCTTGTAATAGCTGGTTAAGCATTGAGGACTAGGCTCGTCCACTACAGACATCATCTTATTGTTAGACATAAAGTACGGCCATTTATTTGTCTGAACGATTTAAATATTTAGTTTCTTTCCATCAAGGGCTGCAACTAACTTTAATTTCCTAAATTAATTGTTTGGTCCATAAAATGTAAAAAAAAATGTGAAAAATGTCAATTTCAACAATCTCTGTTCCCCAAAGCCCAAGGTAACGTCCTCAAATGTTCTGTATTTGTCCACAACCCAAATATATTCAGTTTACTGTCACAGAGGACTGAAGAAACCAGAAAACATTCACATTTGAGAAGCTGAAATCAGAGAATTTGGACAATCTTCTTAAAAAATTACTCAAAACGATTAATTAATTATCAAAATAATTAATTTAATAGTTGACAACTAATCAATTAATAGTTGCAGCTCTTTTTCCATTTATAGCTCATTCTTTTGAAATCAGACTGAAGAATTAAATAGAAGCAAAACCAGATTTTAAAGAGATATTAAAAGGTTTATTACAACAACTTATCAATTCAAACTTTATACAGAACTTTCACAAGTTACAAGTACACTTTCAACACAGTATCACACCCCCCCTTTTTTTTAGCAGTTAAGCCGAGGTCAAAGAAATAACCAAAGCTTCCATAAACTCAGAGCCACAACTCAAGTTGAAACAACTTGTTTAATGATATTTATCTGACTGAGACATTATCGAATAAACAGTTAAATTCTCGCGGAGAATTATTATCTCATGCAGATAATACATAACAGTAAAATTTAAAAAAAAATCATACTTTAATAAAACAATGTGTTAGCTTCTCGTAAAACTACACAGTAGTAAGCCAGTACAGACTAAGAGAAAAAGGCAAATTGACTTAATGGTGTGATTTGCTTCCTACTATTATTTCAATGATGAAATGCTCACAATTCTTACAAGCAGTAGTAGTGTTACTCTAATATATATGATGCGATTCCAGTTCACATCTGAATGCTTTAATCTTACATGACAATGTATCGAGTCCGGGAGAGGCCTATCCTAATGATTGAAACATTGTTCAGATCAGTTTACAACATTAATGTGATCAACAGGGCTCAGCTACTGAATCCAGACTATTCTATAAAAAAAAAACAAAGTACATAACACCTAGAAAGATCACATACAATGTATCATCGATGTTATTTACAATGTTTTCTAAAAACGTCCTCTAGAATTGCAATCATGAAAACAGCATAATGTCCTTAAGTGTTCTGCGTTAGACACTGAAGCCATAAACAGTCACTTATAAAGCAAAGACAGTATACAAAGCAAGGTTTTTCAAAACTGAGAAACTATGTTCATGAGACCCTTAATCTGAGAGAACAGCGATCAACTAAAGCTAATCTGCATTAAAAATGTACAGATGTAATTTATACAAAAACATTAATGGCACTGAGTCAACATCACCATGACTGAGTAATGGAAAAAGGTACTGCAATCCTACAATCACTGCTTCAGGAACAATCAGACTACAGGTGGAATGTTAATGAAATAACAAACATTTCTAACCAGCTCACCTCCTTAAGACTATTTCTTTACTTTTGTTTTTCATTTTTTATTTTGTACAAACATTCAAACTGCACGATGCAACTACAGCTGATCTCACAGAAAAGTTGTCAAATTTAAAAATCTGATTCAGCCATTTACATTTGTGTAATGTGTTATTCAAATCTACTTCTAAAAAGCTGCCAGTACTTAACATGTGGACTGTTTAAAATCCCCCCCCCCAAAAAAAAAAACGTGCAGTCATGTGAAAAACTACAGACACCCCCATGAAACGTTTTTTGACATATGGACCCATTAATATTTGGTCCTCGCTGAAACTTTATAGATAAGAGGAGACTTAATTGAACAAAAGAAAATAATTTATTCCACAATAAAGATATTATTTTCATCTTGGTTTGGTTTCAGTAACTCGTATTGCCTCATTTGGCAGAAACAACTTCATGTCAACGTTTCCAATAATTGTCTACCAGCCTTTGATGGTGACTGGGAGTAATATTTGCCCACTCTTCCATGCAGAACTTTCAACTGAGGTCTTTCTTGTATGTACAGCTCGTTTCAAATCACCGACAGCATTTCAATCTGATTCAGGTCTGGACTTCGCCTAGGCCATTCCATCTTTTGTGGATTTACTGGTGTGCTTTGGATCATTATCCCGTTGGAAGGTCCACTTCTTCACTTTTAACTTCCTAACAGATGGCCTCACATTCTCCTCAAGCACTCTCTGGTATGACGGTGATGATCATAAGTCGATCAGGTCCCGAGGCAGCAAAAGCAGCCCCAAAACTATCACATTGCCACAACCATGCTTTACAGTAGCTATGAGGTTCCTCTGGTCAAATGCGGTCTTTGATTTTTTGCCAAACAACTGTATCTTTGACATTGTTCCAGAAATCCTGGTGCTTGCTTAGATAATCATTGGCAAACTTTAGCCTTGCCTTGATGTGCTTTGCAGACAGCAAAGGGTTTTCTCCTGGCACACCATCCCATCCCAATCCATGCACTGTTCAAATTAAGCTCAAATATCTCCATGTCTAAACACATTTATTTGGGGCGCACTTACTTTTTCACGTGACTGTAAACCCGTCATCTCTCAAAATGTGCAAAATGGAAAAAGCAAATTATTAAAAAAAAGTCACTGCTCTCTATGTAACATCATCATAAAGATAGTGCTTATAAAAACACATGAAAACAAACCAGCAAGCTAATTAGAAATGAGCCACAACACACTTTGGTATGGTCTCTAACAATTCACTGATCAACCTTCAGGCTGCCTTCAAATAAAAAAATATATAAGATTAATAAATAAAGTCACACAAATACAAAAACATCTCAGAACCACGTGTTTTACATCTTACACCTAAAGTGCCTGTTCTTTTGTCTTCATCAATTCCAGAGAAAACGTTGCATTTTCAAAAGCATTGCCTACGCAGGACAAAATGGACCAATCATAAACAAACAAAATCAAGAATAAATTAAAAACAGTGCGGTCCAAACTGAAGCTGAGATAGAATCCCTTTCCTCTGTTTGTCAGAGGGATTGAGGAGGCGACAGCACTCCAGTGTTGACGCTTAAACGCACAGTTTGAGACGATCAACTCCCTGAAGGCTGAGACTGGGTGGCGCCCCTCCGCGGCTGGCTCTCCTCTGTGCTCTGGTTTGAAGTGGTGGTGGTGGCGGAAGCGCTGGACGGGGCGGAGGCGGCCGGGGTCGCGGAGGAGGAGCTGACCCCGTTGGAGGTGCTGATGGAGCTGTGCTGGATGGCCTCGTTCTGGGGGCTGCCGGGGACTGACATCTCCTCGCAGCTCTCGTCTTTATCAGAGACTGTCGGGAAAAGAAGAGAGAATAAGAAGCTCCTCTCATTACAGTGTTTTGGATTTTCCTACGCCGCCGTTTCCCGCCGTCTTAATTATTAGCATTTACCTGATGTGATCCAGAAAGGCTCGGGAAAGCTTTGTCATGTAGGCCTAATCAGATGTAAAACAGCTATTTGCATGTGGTGTATGCAAACTGTTTCATTAATCCCCATAATGCTACTTCTGCACCCCTTCCTTTAATTAAAGCTCCAATGTCAATTTAAACCCACATCATAAGGGTACATTACATTCTGGGGCATGTGGCAGTGTTTCCCACCCCTAACTGCATTCTCATTTGTTTTTTGTTACCTTGCCAACTACTGCAGCGACAGATGATTACAGCACCTGATTTTAATGATGCTCACACTGGAGAGTAGGGAAGACTTGGAGTCGAAATGCCACCAGCTGTTAGGCAGTTGCATTGAATTAATTGGATCCTGATGGAAAAAAAAAAGACTCTACTCTCATGCTCTGTTTCGTAAAGGAATAAGGAGCACAGTGATAATTAATATTGTTAATGATTTGAAGTCACTTGTTATGGCACTTTCTAATTAATGACTGGGTTTCGTATTTGAGAATGTAAAATACAGATTCCACAGCAAGAAGAAGCAATTAATGCGCAATACAAATGTCTTCACATTAGAGGCCTCGTCTGCCTTTCTGACTGGACTTTGACCGCGTGATTTAGTGCAAGTGAATGTCAAAGTGCTATAAACTGCCTTGCTGTTTTACTATGCAGAAGGTCAACCTCCGAATAAATCAGCTTGGTGGTTTTGTTCCATGTTCAAGTGAACATTATTACTCCTAACGACATTAAGGGGTGGCTTGCTGATATATCATAATACTCAGAAATTCTGGTTCCCTGGGTGGCCAGAGCTTCTTTCTGCTCTCTTGATTTCTGAAGTGGGGTTCGCTGTAAGCAGATGGACAGCTTGGTGTGCCAAGTGAAAGCATGTCCTGGCTTGTTTGTGGGGCAGTCTGGGTAATTTCCTCCCACCTGCCATGGCTACGCCTGGGCAGGACGATGAAGGGTATTACCAGGTCTGGAGGGCAGCGTAGCCTTACGGGATGTGTAACACTCACAAACTGGAGGGCTTGATGAGGCCTTTACATGAGCCACAGATCAGTCAGAATTAAATAATGTGCTTTACTAATTAGGCAAGATAGATTATTTGATGGTGATTCCCAACCAGGGGTACTCGTGCTCCAGGGTGTGCTTATGCAGTTGCCAGAGGGTACGTGGAAAGATTGTGGTGTGGCTTAACTAATTTTAAGAAATTACAATTTAATTAAAAAATATTGAGTTAGCCTCAAATTACGTGTTGAGATTGAAAGTGCGTGAAAAAACTGTTTGCAAGCAAGCAGAGATGTCTAATCGGGTTAGCTAAAAATAATGAACAGTTCAAATAGATTAACGGCTGAAATAGCTACAACGTTTTGGATCGTTTTAGCTATTTCACTTCTTAAGTAGTTGACTAGTGGATACAATTTGATATGAAATGTTAGAAGTAATGTTAGGCTGAATGGTTGAACTATCTAGTTTCTACCACCCTAAATGTCAGTAGCATGAACGCAAACTTGTCCAAACGGATCCAAACACTGACAGTTCAATTGTCTTAGATATTGTAACAATATCCACTTTTCTATAATCCATAGTGTTGGGCAACATCTAGTTTAAAATCAATTGTAATAAACACATTTAGAACATGATGGGTGACGTTGATTAAGGGGCACTTGAGCTCATCTGACAGGGCTGTGGGCGGAAATCAGACAAAGAGGGTTGGGAACCACGGGATCATTTAATCCTGCTCAATAGAGTGAAAACATCAAATTGTGATTATTTTGATAGATATAGTGATTGTGATATGATTCACAATTAGTGTCAAAATGATCATTTTTGCATCACAACTTTAATTTTCACTGAAAAAAAACCCCAACAATTAAAATTATGATGATATTACGTTCATAAAGAATGGCAGCTTCTGCGATTTTCAATTAATTGTGCAGCCCTATACCAGACATTTATTGTCTCTCTCACATTAGTTGGCTTTCCTTCTTGGCTTGTCTAAACTCTACCCCACCTGTCATCATGAGCCAAACTGACGAACTAGGGTATTTGGATGAGGTTATATTTTCCCAAACAGGGTAAAAAGTGCTCCAAATGTCATCCTTCAGAAAGGTCTGGAAACACAGGACAGACGTCCTCAGCAAACACATGAGAAAGATGACCCAATTCATCTGTGGATTTTGCTACAATAAAAAAACCAAAACAATCCAGACGATACCAAATGAGACCTGGCTCTGACAGCCCACTCTAGCCTGGAAACCATCAGTCCCATAATACGCATGACGTGTGTCAGTGGGATGGTTAGCAATAAGGGATGCATAATGAACAGCCTAGCTTGCTGGACACCCCACAACGAGAATGCTCTGCAGTCTTGTCAAGCTTGCTGCTTTAATGGACTCATTTCAGAGGCAATCATTGTCAATACAAGTCAGTGGAGGCGTTTAAAGCACAGTGGAAAAGTGGCTTGGAGCACACTTGTTCTCGTTGCATACTGGCTAGTCTGCGAGGAAAGGTGAGTTATGACCAGAGAGTCAGAATGACAGAGCCCCAGTCTCAGGAAATGAAGAAATATTGGTGATATAATTCTAAACGAGACCATGTGATTGAACAAGAGCTGGCACGGAGATGACACCATACAGGCTGACATCAGGAAATTTAAATGAAGAAGCTGAAAACTGCAGAATATTCTCTTATACTCAGAATTCATAAAGATGATCATTGTAGGTAAGCTAAAAGAATTCAAAGTTACATTTTAATTACCACATGTAGGTGTTACAAAAGAGAGAGATCATACTTTCTCATCCATTTCTTGACAACCAAGCATTTGGTTTTTGTTCCTGCAGACATTCAGCTTGATCTGACAAATGTTTATTTAGGTGTCAAATGAGGAGAAAAAACCACTTTCTTGCAGGTAACACCTGTGGCCTCCTGAAAGGACTTGGACAATGCCGCTAGCGAGAATCTGTCTGAAACAACAAAGCCCATAAATATCTAAAGTTTTGCAGAGTTTTTTCTAAAACAAAAAGAAGAAGTGATCTAATATGTCAATAGCTCTTTCTGTTTGGCCTTAAGTAAGACATGTCCTTCTAGTGGTTTGCTGGAGCTCATTTTAGCAGCGTTTCACTGGAAGCCTCGGGCTGAGAATAATGGAGCATTACTCACTGTGATAGCCAGATTTCTTCTGCATGGCGGTTACAGGGCAATCTTTATGAGCCAGAAGAAGCTGCTTCAGCTGAGCCACTTCGTTTCTCAGCAGGGTGACTTCACTCTTTGGGAGAGAGAAGACACAACAGCACTCAATAAAATGGTCACTCTGGAGCACACAGTACGCCAGACTACAACATGAAGACAAACAGACCACATGTGGATAAAGTTCAAATCTGTAAAAAAAAAATATATATATTTTCCGAAACCATTTAGAGGTCAGATTTCAGATAATTAAAATATAACTAAGTTTAAAGATCCCCTCCAGACATAGGTCATATGTACAAATAATGCTTGGAACAATAATGCGCATCTGATATGTTTTTCCTGCCAGAAAGTATAATTTCCACATTCAAATCCTTAAATCCTACTCCTTCAGCCTCATTAAAAATTCCCAAATCTATGAATATGCAAGTTTTCCTGTTGGACACAAGATATCTCCCACTTCACTGTAAAGTCCATTCTCAGTGTTTGTGCACTGGTGGCTACAGGTTTCTACATCACACTTGTAGAAGTTGAATACTGGACTAGAGTTGACTTCCAAACTATTTGTGATGTTACAAAGCATGCTCTTAAGCCCCACCCCTTAAATCAGATGTTCAGTGAGCACAGAGAAACTTTCCACTTTCAGCAGATGAATGTGAAAACTTCTAGTGTCATTCTGCACAGTGAAGCTCAAACATCTGACTGTAGGAACAAGAAGAAAAACATAATTTTAAGTGAAGGAGGACTTTAAGCGTATGTTTGAACTAGAGTCTGACTGATACTGATATTTGAGACTTCCAAAAAACAATGCATCAGCCGTTAGTAATTTGTTCTTTTACATAAAGACACAATGTATGGAACACAACATTTTCAATTAGGATTAGAATTTAGTTTTTTTAATAATTGTGATATGTATTGAGCGGGGTATTTTAAAGTTTGAAAATTGTGTTAGTGCTCTCTGGTGGACAAACTGTATGTATGCATCACTGTAACGATGACACTGTTTCTTAACTGTTTCACATCTTAAGCTTTTCACTACGGTTGTTGTTACACTTTGGCCCATACTGATGTATCTGCAAAAAGAAAATATCAGCAGATGCATGGGCCTGTCCTATTGGTCCAGCTCTAGTCGGAACCCAAGAAAGGGAGCTAGAATAAAGCTTCTGAGGTCTGAATGGGATATTAAGAGAAATAAGAAATACAGATATATACACTAAATGCTGACTTCAGTATATACTGTACACCAAACTGCAGGTCAAACGTGGCTTTGGCCCTTCTTTATATAAATAGCCATACCTTTTATTCACCACAGGATCTTAATGCCAATTATTAATGGGTTCACAGGGTTTAAATTCTCAAGACCTCCTCTGTACAGTAAGTACAAGACCACTAAATTACTGCACATGAACTCATATTTTCCCCCACGAGAAACAGCAAACACAGGGAAAAGTAACACAACACAATGAATGAATTCAGAATAAAGTGTGATGCACTTCTTCATTTATGTTTTTCCTGCACAATAATTATGGGCCTTCACTGGCTACCGACCAGCACATTTGTCAGAGGTGAGCTGCTCGGATTGTCAGTGCAACTTTGTAGATGCTGCTGAGATTTACACACTCGTGTCGTTACAGCTCCCAGGGGAGCTGAGGATTTCTGCATGTCGTAAAAGGGAGCCACATTACGCTGAAGGTGACTTTAACTGGATTTAGAGCGGCCAGGGGCCCCGCGGAACACCCAATGGCAGATTTAAGCTCCTTCTCTTCTCCTTTAAAGGACTATGGGCGGCTTAATCTATTAGTCTAAAAGCAGCCAATTTATTTGATTCCATCTGTTTAGTCTTGCTAGTGTTGGCAGGGCTGAGCTATTGTAAGACAGATTTAAACACAGCTGGAAGGAGCGTGTGTATCACATGTAGCCAATGCCATATTCACTGCGTTTCCACCATGACTGCTGCCAGTTGCACCCAATATAAAAACCGGCGTTCCTTTAAAACTCTCCCTTTAATCCATAGAGAAGCACACAGGACAGACTTGTACACAAAAGTTTGAAATATCAACATCCAATACAAAAAGCAAACAACAGCTTAGCAGTGAATACAACGTGGTTGGTTGATTTTCATTAGACTAGACTAGAGGATGAAGTAAAAACCATGACAGTAATACCGCCACTGACGCTCCAGCTACAGCAACATCAAACTGCATCACACCTGGAATTTCAAACTAAACTGGACTTTTGAGAGTTAAACTTGTTTCTAACTTTGTGAATTAATCGAAATTGAGCAAATGGGCCTTGGGTAATGCTGGGAGCCCTGTGAGCTGCCTGGTCTGACACCTCATTAAAAAGCCAGTTAAGGATGATGTTAAAATAATTGTGCATCATTAGAGGCAGTTTCACTGATCAGCTGGGCCATGTCAGCATGGGGGTTTTAACAAAAACTGCACAGCTGATTAATGCCTTCATATAAAGCGCCCTTTTATTCTCTGCCACATGTTGTTCCCTTCTTTGTAGTTAACAGTGAATCGATCTGTTTATAACCCCATTCGCACACCTTTCCTCCCCCCTTTTTATCTACCTACATTTAAATAAAAGTGCACCCATGACAAGTGGTGATAACTTGTTTTTGAACCAAATATTAACGACATGAACCCATTTCTTTTGCACTGCTGTCTGTCCCCTCCTCCACCCTCCACATCTTATTCTGATTTCATAGAAAAATGAGACAGTGAGCAAATAAACACCACATCTCATTTAATTGTCTGGAACACCGATGTGCCGCACCCCCGGCTCACACTTATCAACAGAGACAGCAGATACATGAACTGTTTCGAACTTGTCAGCATCAGATCCTAATTGCTTCCAGCAAAATGAAGGTTCAAAAAGACACCTTTCCCTAGGAGATTTTTGAGGCCATTCAGTAAACTGCTGAGACAGAAGCGAAGACACGCTTGTGCGCGGCTGACATCTGGAGGATACATCTTTATTGACAGGGACATATCGATGTAAAGGGCTCACACACCGCTGCTGTCACACGGCAGGTCTTCTTAATCGGCTTTAATGACTTCATCACCGCAGAAGGAAAAAGTCTGTGTACATGCGCTTACACCAACAGCACACGAAGATAAACAGACACAGGCATGCATGCATGCATGCATACACACACTGACGCACTGATGCACAAGAGCACAAAAACAAAGACAGATGAAGCAGCTTTTGTTACATGCAGTAACTGAAGGGAAGACGTAAAGAGCACCTGTAGTTGTCCGTTCATGGAGCTGAGGTCCTCAGACTTCTTTTCCAGAGACTGGACCCACACTTTCCTCTTCTGCCTACAGCGAGAGGCTGCAGCCCGGTTACGCTCTAGGAACTTGCGTCGCTTCTCGTCGGGGTCTTCGCTTGTGGTTCTGCGCCGCCGACCCCCTGTGCTTGGAGGGTTTTGCGCAGGGGGCACTGGGGAAGCCTGAAACACAATAATAATACAAAACAATAACTAGCAGAACAAAACCACCACCACATCTGTAATGTCCTGCAGCACTGAATACTGCACAGTGAATAACTGTACCGGTAAAATAAAAATACTGGAGTTAAAATTTAGTTGCCTTTACATGCAGATCAAGAAAGTAATTTCACCAAGTAACCAATCGGACATGTCAGTTTACACACAGAAATATGTAACATTATCAAATCCAGCTTCAGGTCATCTTAACATCATGTATTATATTATTGCTGCAGTGCTTACAAAAGGCTTTATAATAAGGCAGGAATAATTGTCAGACGTAGATGAAAGCACATCGATCTACAGATTCAGGTTGGGTATTGTTTGTATGTTTGATGCTACTGCTAAAATACCTATACCTGTGTGTTTGTATGAAATACTAAACATTTCTCTACAAACATAATTTCAAAACTGGCAAGATTTTTATTTAAATGAGAAACTATCTGATCAAAAAATTGGTCCTACTCCTACTTTACATACTGTCTGCACTTGTGAGACACATTTAAATTGAATGATGACTCTAAAAATGTATTCTTTGACCATGATAACATGGTCTGATAAGGAACAAACTGGATTATTATGCTTCATGTGCACACACCAACAGATTGCAGATACAAACTGTTGTGAAGTTGTGAATACGTACAGGTGTCTCTGTGGTGGAGGTGGCTGGCTGCTGAAGGGAATGGGGAGAAGGTTCCTCAGTCGTGGGCAGGTGTGGAGTCGGAGCAGGACTTAGGACCGTGGGCGGGGCTGGAGTTGGAGTCGGAGGCGGAGCAGGAGAAGCGGGAGCGGCGGTGTGGGTTACAGCACTGCTCTGGACTTCTCCACCATCTCCATTGGTTACCTGAGGAAGCTGCTGGCTTAATGTGGCTTTCAGTTTCTGGGAAGAGAATTTGGCACAGAGGAAAACAATTATTAATTGCAAAGAAATGGTTGGTAAACTATATTCAGTTATGTAAACACAGTAAAAAGGAGGTCATGTGGACAGTAGATATTTCTGCTATATTATCCTTCATCATTCAAGGTAACACTTTTGAAGTAGAATATCAAAGTTTATTTTCACTGGTTGTTAAGGCATGTTTTACTCTACATTAACAACATACCTATATTTAACTATGTATTTTGAGCAACAGATTAGCTATTAAGGTTATTATAATTACCTGCAAATGCAAGTATTCATTAAATTTTAATGATATTAATCTAACACAAACACATTAATTAGACTACAACAAACTAAGCATGAGGCCTAAATGTTTTCCTGTATTTCTAAAAGAAATTCCACGTCCGGCAAAAATCAAAGCGCTGGTCTACTCAGCCTACATCGAACACATTCAGCAGTCTATAAAGACCTACTGTGTTGAAAACAAAAGAAATTTCAAAACAAACCTCAACAGCTGATAAATATGTGTGCATAAAGAAGTTATATAAGTATTTTGATATTCCATTTCACATGATTTTAAACATTAGTCAAGAATAACTGACATGAAGAAGTACTGAAATAGTAAAGACAATAATTCTAAAAACGAGGCTAAAATGAACTCTAATCTAATATAAGCATGTAACACAACTCACATTTATTTAACATATGTTTAGGTTGCAAAATTATCTGGATACCAAAGGTGATGCACATCCACAGCACATAATGTCAGCCAAACAATCAAAAAATTTACTTTTTTGAGCATTGACAAAGACACACACACACACACACACACACACACAGAAACTATTTCTCTGCAGATTGGCGTCCATGATTCACAGACTATCAAAACACTGAGCAAACAAGGTGAAAGTGAATGAGCCTTTCGAAGCAATAACAAAGTGAGAGGGAATACATTTACATGAGAAAACAGAGGACCACATTATTCTAACAACTACCTTTGCCAGACCAATCTATCTACCAAATTAGTTTATCGTGTAATACCCTTCCAGAAGCTCTTCTGGCAGAAACAAGATATTATTCTCTTGGAATGGCCCATAGAAAGAGGGAAAAGCCAGTCAGATTCATATTTCATCTCTGCCATGGAAACCTCATCAGTGTAATAACCCTCCATCTCATGGGTGTTATTCAACCATCTGCTACTATATTACTTATCTTTATTTTGCAACTAATTAACAGCATAATCTTCTAAATTCAGCAAGTTAATTATCATTATTGTGGTCTTTGCAGCATCATCAGTCCTTGTAAAGTGCCGTCTCTGCGCCCCCTGAGAGCCGGGTGGGGGCGGGGAGCAGGCAGGTTGAGCGGGGGTCTGTTTTCTTGACGCGGGCTCATTAGGTGTTTGCTGATGAGCTGAGTGCAGTGGGAGGTGCCGGGAGTAAGAGGGGGGATGCAGGTCAGGCAGGATTCTGCTGAACAAAAGGTTCCATGCAGGGTGAGGCCGACTTAATGTGCCTCGCTGAGCGTGTGCCAGGATGCCCCCAGCTGGCTTTCGCTGGTAGCCCCCCTCTGGTTGGCCCCGGTGACGGCGTGCTGAGCACAACGCTGTCTCCACGTTTGTCATCTCCGTACCCCATGATCCTCGACAACCCCCTCTCCCTCCACCTCGCCAGTCAGGATCAATCCTTCCCTCCCAACACACACACACACACACCTCCTCTCCGCAGTTTATCTGTTAATTTCCACAGGCGGAGCATGCTGTGAACACTTACAGGTTCTGTGATCCGTGCTTCATCACATTGCCACTGATCTCCCACACAACACTTCATATCCCTGCCCTTCAACTATCACTTTTTATACAGGTTACAACACTGCTACGATTGTCTTCTCCCAACAGAGAAACATAAGGAATATTTCAGTTTACTTTAAGTAGCTGGAGACGGATGCCAATTATGATTATTTTCATTATCAGTTAATCTGTAGATTATTTTTCTCAATAAACTGATTCATCGTTTCGTCTATAAAATGTAAAAAAGTTTACTATCATCTATGGCATGAAAGCAGTGAATCTTTGCATTTTTATGGGTATCAACCATTTGATTCATTGTAATGGTTTATTGTCACTGTTTTGTGAAGCGCTTTGGGCTGCAGGAATAGTGCTAATATTATAAATTTTAATTATTACTACTTAGAGATGGTAGAACCAGCAATTGTTTAGTATTTTGCTTGAAATCTATTTAATTAAACGATATAATAATTATAAAAAATATTATGCGTTATGTCAACTGACTAATCAATTAATGAAATAAATATTAAATGGTAGAATCCTGATGGACAGTCCATCGATTGAGGGGGGGGGGCATTAATTAAAAATCTAACACAGTTTTTGGAATAATCCACGCCCCACCTTTCACTATCGCCCTCATCTGGTCAATGGAAGTAACTGCTCTCTTCCCGTCAAGCATACTCATTACTTTGGTTATTATCTTTCTCAGATGGGAAATAACAGACTGAACATGGAAATAACATTTGATGTAAAAGAAAATATAATTAATACCAGCTTTGCTTCTGATTGGACGGGCTGTGGCTGCGGCTGCGGCTGCGGCTGCGGCTGCGGCTGCGGCGAGGGAGGTCCTGGGATCCCGGGGACATTAGGCACTACGGTGACAGGTCTGACAAGCTGACGGCAGAGACACAGAGACAGATCAGCACAGAGAAAATTAGTCTTCGGCAGTAAAAAGGCAGGCAGCGCTCCCCCGTAACACAAACACACACACACACACACACACACACACACACACACAGCCACGGCAGGCTCTCAGAGTTTCCTCATATCTCAGCCTCATTACGTTGGATGGCCTGTTATTTTGTGGAGGCAGCGCCACATGGAGATGCAGTGTGCACGCTAATGAACCTCTGCCTGCCTGCGTGAGAGCATATGGACAGGGAAGCTGAAGAGAGGATGGAGAGACACGAGTCGGAAGGCCAGAGCCAGGCCTCCTCTCGCAGACGCTGACAATGAGACAGAGGCAGGTGGGGAGAGCTGGAGAGGGATAGAAAGATAGGGGGGAGAGGAGGGGTGATCGAGTGTGAGGGAGGCCCACTGGTGGCTCATGTTCTCCATCTACTTCTGCCCTCCTTTACTTGTCAGCGGCTTTCCCAATCCCCACAGACTGGGAAGATAGAGGTTTTTTCCCTGCTGTGCCGCTATCAGGAGATAATCATCTGCTGCTCAGTGTTCCACACAGACAATCAGGACTACAGTGAACAACAAGACAAGCTTCCACATGGGGGAGTTAAAAAAAAAATACTACAAGACCTTCATTTACAACATATTTCCTACATGAGACAGTGTCATGGGTTGCAGTTATAATTGGTTTGCGAAACACATTAGTACTATCATCTATCTGCTCTGCCAGAAATCAAGAGCGTTGATTCTAATTGTACAAGGACAAATAGCAGTGAAGTATCCTGGACTGGAGCCTGCTGTGCCTCAGCCAAATCCCTTGTCTTTGCGACAGTGACACACAGTTGTACTCTGTAGTCCATTATTTCACTCAACCTCTACAGCTCTGCACTGACTGCCAAATCTGAGGTGCCAAAGCTGTAAATAGCCCCTCTGTCCAAGTAGAGTAAAGTAAATATGTGGTATTAATGTATCTGAATGTCACTTTAAAAGGACTTCAATTTTACTGATGTGAATTATTGTCCGTACAACGTTTCAAATTTAAAATGTGAGTAACAAACAGTAAACTTGTGCCCAGCAAAGCATAAAGTAATTTGACCCAGTCCAGTGATTTTGTTATTCCACTCACTGGACTAAAATAGTACTCTAAAATTACTTGGCTTGAGAAAACAAATGCTTTGGTTCATTAGTCGGTTCATCCTTGTTCTTGTAAACGGTGGTCGACAAAATCATCTCACTTCAAGGTTCGTTTAGTGGTTGTTCTCGAGCATTGGGACATGATTGAGAGTTCCAGAACAGCTACTAAATGGACCTTGAGGGTGATTTTTTTGTCGACGGCTCTTTTCAAGGTCAAGAATGAACTCTGGAGCTCAACTTTTAAGCCAATATGAATGAGAAGTCCTCGCTCAGAAAAGATATACCGAGTTCAATGAGAACTGGACAAACTCTATCTGCTGATGAAGATTATTAAAGCTATTAAAAGGGGTGAGATTGTTTTGTTTCTTAATTTTTTTGTCAGTGACATCCCTATTTGTTCAGTGAGTAAAGGTCACCGCATGATTAAATGATCAGAAATATCAAAATTCTGCTTTAACTCTGACACACTGAAACACAAGGTGAACATGACGTTACCGGCAGAGCACTCACAGGGATTGCAGTTGGAATATGTACACTTGAGCTTGTAATAGATGCAGGTATAGCGACTGGCATGGTCTGGCCGTTAGGCAGCTGTAAGAGCACGGGGAAGGTGCCAGACACCGGGCTGAAGGGAGGGAGAGAGAAAAGAAAACCAGATTAGAAAAACAACAAAGAACTTTGTGATTAACACACAACACAGAATCTGTCACAAACTAAAGACAAGAGTGGCTACTAATATACCAACATAATGTCATAATCAGGCAACGACTTAAGGAAATAAAGTGGAACTAAAACAAAATCCAACTTAAAAAACCTTAAAACAGGTTCAAGCAATATTAATAAAAGGAACACGTTGTCACATTAGACCCCTAAGTGCCATCAGTCTTGCCCAGATATGGACTTTTAGGTTGGTAGAGCACATGGGATAGTCAAACATTCATTTAAATAATGGATATTTTTACCTATGTGAAACCTGTCTTAAAGCTGCACTCCTTACAATCGGTCTCAATTTGAAGCAATTTGATTTTACAACCAAAAAATGTATAAATTAATAATAAATCATCTGAATTGCTGAGGTATGAGCCCAGGGACACAGATTTAGAGAATATCGTAATCTTTATCCGTGTGTTACTGCAAATATAATTGTTCGGACAGCTCTCTAACAAGTCTAATTTGCCTCACTTTGACCTATGAAACTTACAGCAGCTGTGGCTCCGTCTCGCAAGCAATTGATGATTAAAATGTATATTTGACATGTATTCCCATTCGTCTGCCTCACTCTGACTAGCTTGTGCTTCACTGTACAGTACTCCAACCTACAATGTTTGTTCAATGACTCTGAAGCTCAAACATGAGCAGTTATCTACCTTGCCACATGCCAGTAACATTAAAGCACCTCATTGTTGTAACAAAGATAAAAATGTATTACAATATTTACTTTACTTCATGTTTTACAAGTAGAAGGTCCGATGAAGTTTTACACTTGCCTCACTCATGGAAGTTGTATTTGTTGAATTTAACAATAATCACATCTAAATGTATCTTTGTTAACATAACAAGAGCTTCAGGACACTATACAATACTGGATAAGGGCTTAATAGAGTGCGTAGGATTTAAAAGCCTGTGCTGAACATACACTGAGGCAGGAATTATTATGTGGTTGTTGGAGCTATGAGTCCATATTTGAGCAATGCTGATGTTGTTCTTGAAGACGGTACTTATGAGGTCTACAGGCAAAAACAAAAATTCCTGCAGTGCAAATAAATCAAAAACAAAACAAGCACATGCCTCATGAAATATGAGCTCACAGAGACAAAACTGCACAAATATAAATAAAAAAATAAAATAAAAAATAAAAAAAGATGACTTAATACTATGAAACTATGATTTTTAAAAATGGACATTTTGAGTTACTTACACTATAGGCCTATTAGTGGATGGGACTTGGGTAATAACAGAGCTAGATGTTGGTGATGGGAGAGCTTGCTGTATTACAACATTAGCCTCTGAGGTTGCTAGAAGTACATTGGGAACTTGGAGGGATGCAGGATGGACTATAGTGGATGTTGGCAGTGAGGCTGGCTGCAAAGATAAGTCCTGAAAACATCATACAAGACCTTAGCTGCAGTGTTTAATGAACACCAGATTCTTAAGAAAATTACTTCTTATGATAAAAATGATGCCCAAATTTCACCATATTCATCTCAAGATTAGGAATAAAACAAACGGAGAAAAAAAATTAGTCATCTAATATCTCTCCTGAGTTTCTCTAGATAATAATTACGTGCAGTACTGTTAGTATACTTTCACAAAATTAGACACAAATATCCTCTTAGAAAGTTGAGACAAAGTCAGACTGAAACAAGCAAATAATGTGATAATTTACTAGATTCAAATTCATACCAGTAAAAGAGTACATTACCAAAAACAGAAGCAGAACATCTTTCATTTACTCGTCATGACAACCTTATAAACTCTGTTTTTAGCAAAAAACACCAGAAACAGCTCATTCAAAGGCTTTACCTTGTCATCATTCGTAGTAGATTCGGGGTGAGGCAGAGGGCTGTCTCGATGCGCCTCCATAGGTGTGGGTTCCTCAATTTTGTTGCGTATGATAGGCGTTGCAAGAGGTGACAAATCCAAAGGTAACTACAGAAATATAGGAATAAATCAGATTTTTTTTTTTATTGCTCCGTCAACAAAACAGACCAGAAATAGAAATTTAAACTATGCAACAAACAGAAGTTAGTTAATCCACTGACTAAAAGTTTGACAACAAGAAAAACAACCTTTTTAATGTCATCTTCAGTTGCCTTTTTAAAGTCGTGGTCAAACGGACTTGCAAGTTCATTGAAGAGTCCCACCTCCTCACAGTTCTTCAAAAAGCGGGTAGGCGTAGGCGTTTGGTCTGCAGTGGAGGAAACATCTCAGTACACAGACTGTAATGTAAAGTATCAAATACTGTACATCCAAATATCTCAACTCCAAGAATACTCACCAGCAATGATGACACTGTCAGTCCTTGCTGGGCCAAACTTCAGTGTCATCTCATGTTTGTGTTTGTGGACAGCCAAGTGATCCTCATTTGTAAATCTCTATGTAAGATAAAAATAAAACAGACTGGACAATGAGGCAGGATCAGTTTGGAGATGGTCTGGAGCATCTGTCCATACTTTAAGCTTTTAAGTGCAACAAGTAATTTTTAAGTTCAGTTAAGTTTTAACAAACATTATGTCTTCTATTAAACATCTGTGATTATTCAGATTAAGCATTAAAGATGAATTGCTGCATCTTATAAATCTTTTAATATAAATGTGTGCTCCACTTGCTTCTAATATTTCATCAACATTTATATATTAATGAGGATATTAATCAGTTCCTACAAAAGCTGATTTTAATCTTCATGAATTTTAGATTTTAAATTGAGGTCCAGAAGTGGTGCACTCAGTTTATACAAACTTAATATGGTGAGTTTTTCAACAGGATGATACCAGCCAGTTTAAGACTCACAACCTCTGAAAGTGATGCCCTTCAGGCCAAGATACATGTAGGCATACATGACTGAACAAATACAACAATGCGGTGCACTGTGGAGAAACAGTTTTGAAGGGAATAAAACAACTACAACAAACACATAAGAGCTGTTGAATTAGTTTAACAAGGTGAATTGTGCAAATTTACTGAAATTATTTCCATAATTCTTTTATGCCTCTCCCTCAGATTATTTAAAATCTTAGCAATGCACCTGACCAAGTTGGAGGACCAATAGCAAGCAACTTCCCCCGGGCTCCATATCACCCTCAGAGGCTCTAAAAGCCCCAGGTTCACTGTACTTCACTTGCTTTTTGATAATTTGATTACATTACACGTGAATTTGTTTGTGAAACTGCACAACTTAAGTTCAAAATCAACTGAGTCTGCCATTGTTACATAATCTTGTTCATCATCTAGAGGGGCCCTTTTCTAAAAATGTAGCTCGAACACCTTTATTATTTTAGCTCAAGTTAGGTTCAGTGTGTAACATTTAGGAGGAGCTATTGCCAGAAATTAAAAATAATATTCATAGGTATGTTTTCATTAGTGTATAATCATCTGAAAATAAGAATCGTTGTGTTTGTGTTATCTTAGAACGAGCCATTTTATCTACAGATGCCATGGGTCACCTTTAATGGAGTCTCAATGTTTCTACAGTAACCCACCAAACACTGGCTGTAGATACAGACTTTTGCATTTTTCAAGAATAACACGGTCACCATAGTTCCTCCTACACACTCCCCAGCCGGTTCTCATTCCCAGGTCGTCCAATACAGACGCGAACAATGTTCAGTTAGTTGCAATCTGCTACATCACCGCTAGATGCCACTAAATCCTACACACTGTACTTTAAGTCGTGTCTCATTAATTCAACAATTACCAAACGTGACCAAAACAGTGCCACACAGACAAACTTTAGGACAGGTAGTATTGCAGTATAAAAGCAGCGATTGGTCTCTGTACAAAATATAATGAAGCTGCTATCTATAGCGGGCTATGTGCACTGTACATGATGGGAACTCGCAGGTCTTTGCCCAGGGTGATTGGAAATAGTGGCACTAAGTGACATTGATGATAAGAGAGATGACTTACCTGTCCACACCCAGGAGCAGTACATTGGAAAGGTTTATCATCACTCATATTAAGGGATTCCTGTTGTGTCACCCTGAAATAAAAACAAGAAAAAGCACAAGCAGGAGTTATATATGAGAACTAAAGATGTGCCTTTATGTGTGTACCAAGGGTTAAGTGATAGTAAAAAATAAATAAATAAAAAAGAAGCCCATTCAAGATGTAGAATAAACATTAATGTATTTAAACACACAGAGCTGATAGAGAGCTATAGAGGTGAAACTCCTGATAAAAGACACGTAGAAATATGGACAAAGCATATCGATGATGGGCGGCTGCTTTGGTTGTTTACACCTCAGTGTCACCATGAAAGACGATAAATTCTCGGTCCATTTATTTTGGTCCAAAATACGCCGGCTACAGCAGCACACCCCGAGCTGACACTGCTACCGCTTCATGTGCTGTGAACACAACTAACATATCACCACGAAAAGGCGTCACACACAAGCTACAGTGCGTTAATACAGAGATTATCTGTTCCAGTCGCTTCCATGGAGCCTGAGCCCTGCGTTAACATACTACCGTCGCCATATTTGGACCTAAATATGACTGTAAACAGAGGAGATGTCAACGTTTATTTCGAGGTCGTTGAGTTGTACCGGAGAACAAGTCCCTCGCAGTGACAGAAATTATGTCTCTTTAGCAGCCGCTTTGTACCCCATTCGCTATCAGTTTATGTGGTCACTTACCCCCTCAGCCACAACCCTTGATTTCCAAAATCCCACGTCTGTGTCGAAGTATCGCGAGAGTAGCGCGTGGGGCTCTTCCGTAAACGTCACACTCGCACGGGACCCTGTTTTGCATTTTACTGCATTTTTTTTCTTTGATCCTCAAGTAGTTTTTGGACAGGTATACACGATATCCTCCTCCATGTATGTTTTATGTATGTATAAAATATATTCTGCGCTCTTTGGTTTCAGACGATACATTTCTGAACACAATGTGTCTTTCTGAAATGTCCATTCTCCGTTCATATCTTATGGAGGCTTCAAGTTCAACACCACTCTTATGTAAGTTGCATACTCCTTGGTAGTTCAGTTTTAGTGCACCTCAAGTATCTGTTGGTGATCTGTGTTAACTTTTAATGTTAGTAGTAGTTCAGCTAACCTTCAATTATACTATTATGGATAGATGATTTGTCTTTTATAATCAGAAGGTTATTCAGGGCAATTAAACTGCAGCGTTGGATACATGTTTGCTTTCAATTTCATACTCAACTGTCAGCTACACAAGTTTCTTATGTTTGGTATTCTGTTTTTGATCCTTTCTGTCTATAAAAATGTATAAAGGCTCTCACTAGTTGAATTACTTTGCAGACAAAAAATAAGTAAAGATCAGCAGATCCCGACTCTCAAAGAAGCTGGAACCAATAAATCTTCAGCATTTGATTTTACAATAACTCATTTAAACTGATTTGTTTCAGCTTGAACTAAATTCAGTCCAATCCAAGCAGGCTGTGTGACAGAAAGGTCCAATCAATACAGAAACAACCCAGCAGGGACTCATGACACTGAAAAAAGTCAAAATCCATTATATAGCTCAATTAAATCATCTAGATTTATTTAATTGCCATTTACAAAAGCAAGCACTCACTTGCTGCCTAATTACAGTACCATTTAACTTCAGCTGAACCAAAAATCCATTAAGGTGGACCCCAAAAAGCTTGCATGTGATGTTCTGGAAAAAAAACAAGGCTGATTTATGGTAGATCTAAGCAGCTGCTTCACAGGAAAGTTGACATTCACGAAAGCCGACTGCTTTCTGCTGTGTTAACATGATACTCCAGACATAAAAGTTACTGCCATTGTTAAATAGTCAAATACATGTATTTTAATCACGTAATTTCTTACATTTGTACAATACATGTTTTTCTTATTTCGACAGTGTCTGAAGGACTTGAAAATGTACATTTCCATGACACCAACACGGAACAATTTTGGTAGCCACAATAAAATATGTAGTCACATCTGTAATGAAAGTGTTGTATGACAGCAGAGTTTTACATAGCAAACAGGATAAGGAAAGCAACCATCAAACAGAACAGTCCCATGGCTTCAGACAGGGCAAATCCCAGGATGGCATATGAGAACAGCTGCTGCTTCAGAGATGGGTTCCTGCAAACAAGAACAAACTGTCAATGCAGTCTACAAAAAATAAAAACACCACAAGAAACCTGTTAATTCAAGTAAATGTATGGAATTATTATCTGGATGGAAAGTGGTGAAAACAAACCTAGCATAGCCGATGATCAGACTGCCAAACACTGTCCCAATACCAGCTCCGGATCCAGCTACTCCGACCGTGGCAGCTCCGGCTCCGATAAACTTGGCAGCGGTGTCAATGTCCCTGCTGATAGCACTGGTCTGGAAGCCCCTCAGTGCGACCTGAGTGAGAGGGCTCTGTGGCATCACAGCAACATTGCTCTGAAGAAACAAACCAAAAAAAAGACAGAAACTGTAAACTTTCACCTTTAAAACCAATGACATGACACACTGAATAGTAATGCAACCATTAGTGATGATTGAACTGATTAAACAAACAAAAAAAATCTAATTTTCATGATCATTTTTAATGATTTTGTCAAGTATCAAAACCAGATAGTGATTGAACAATTCGTTCTTTGGCTGTTGGTGAGACTAATTTGAAACACTGTGCTTTTGACATTTATGACACTCATTTAGCATTTTATAGAGGAAATGACAGGAACCAATAAGTCCAAAACATGTTGTACATAATTAAAAGAAGTGTTAGAACAAGAGTTGCAGTCCCAGTAGAAAGTCTGTATTTCTTCTTCTTACCTCTGTTTTGATCTCAGGCCTGGACAGGACAGAGGCAGAGAGGGGTCTGTAAAGAGCCCGGGAACCAGCACGGACCTGCAGCAACAGGACGATTTGTTACAAAAAACACACAAACACACATTAAGACACGAAGCCTATTGTTAATGCTCGTCTGCAGGCACACGAGCAGGTGGAAGGCACCTTGAATGTCACTCAAGTGTCATTCACTGCAGTACACAGACTATACGACCTGTGGCCTTCACTGATCTGCAAGTACAGTCTGTGCTGTCTGAAAGTCACTCAGTAAAGAGTTTTTTTTGTTAACCTGACAAACTGAAATTAACATCGATAGGAGGCTACTAACAAATCCTGCTATTATAGTTTCTACTGGTGAGCCTGCTAGTGCAGCTAGAAACAGAAATATGACCTTGGATAATGAATAGTAACCCAAGCTGCATGTATTTGGGAGCTAACTATGCCCAAATGGACAAGGTAATTATTTGAGCATCGACTGCACAGGCCTGTGTTTGGGTTTCCAGGTGAAATCTTGCATTAAAGTCGGCTAACAAGGGCTCATAATGACCTTAGCTCACAAACATGGATTGAAAAATGTCCCCTGGAGGAGTAAAGCAAATGCACAGTGGCGGTTTACTGAAGATAAATTACATGCACCTTATTCATGAACATTAGAGCTACACTGCTACCATAGAAGAAGTCTATCATTCTGTGCTTTAGCATTAGCTCACTAGCCTGGTGGCCTAGACTGCAAATACCCTTGCCAGCCAGATACAGTCAAGTTCAACCAGAGGCCCACCGGACTCATCGGAGACATTACAAGAGCAAAACTCACATTCACAGCACGGAAACACACAGAAGACAGCAAACTCACCAGTGCCGGCGTGGAGACGAACTTTGCACAGGCGTACATTTTCTAATTTAGGTAGTTTTAACCGGTTCGGTCAAATCTGGTTGAAGCCCGGGTCTCTCTGAGGGGGGGGAAGACCGGAGAGAAGTAAGGTCAAACGACTGTAAAAAAGCTCCACAGAGAAAATAAAGGCATTCATATGTACATTCACATCCATTCTGCATGCTGTCCTCACTTGTGCGCCGCAAAGTGAAGCTACGAGAGAGGATGAGAGGGGATTTGTAAAGATACGCTTCTCATTCAAACTGCCATTACACACTTACCGACTGCAGAGGTCGAACCACAGTGGAAGAGTGCGCCTGCGCGGAGTGATGTATGTAGAGGCCCCGGATGAAGACAATGAAAGGTCATTTCACAGAAACTTTATTTAACATGATCACAGCAGCAATGTTCATTCACAAAACCAACGGATCTTTGTTTACTCTCTCTGTTTACTGATGGATGCACCTTAAATGTGTCAATACAGTTAAGACGGATGATAACTTATTTATCATTTATTTATTTATTTATCTATTAATTCTAATTAGTTGTATTGATGGAAATGTGCCCTTCCTGTTGGTCTCGCTCTGTTGACCTGAAAAAGTGTAAGTAAAATGGAATGTAAGATATTTTAATTTAAGATAAGATTAGATAAGAATTCATGTTGAACTGATGCTTTTGATAAAATAAGTTAGCCGTGTGCGTATTTACCTTTTAGTCATTAGCATGTACAGGGTTTAACCAGTTTGACTTGGAATTGACCTTTTTCACAACAAATATTTTGACATAATAAACACAGGTGTTGCCAATGATACTAATTAATTAATTAATTAAGTTTCTGTTCCATTTAGTGCAGCAGTCATCCAGTGAGCCAACATGCACGATAGCAGCGACCTCATTCTGTTTGACCTGAATGAAACAGAACCTTAATTAGTATCATTGGTAACACCCTGTGTTTACCCTACTCTTTCCTGTCAAAATGGCTGCTGTGAAAAAGGTCAATTGTCTGGAGGTTATTTTTTTCTCTGCTCGTAGTATTGACACTGACAGATCTTATGAGAAATCTTCTGATATGAACTGAGACTCAACTAATTATTAGATCATGAAAATCTAGGCCGCCATTTGGGACACAGAATAGGGAAGTCGGAAAGTATTGACATATTGTCCAAGGATACCATAAAATCCTAGAATATTTCCATTTGTGGGAATGGTCTAGCCATAAACAACACGGAGTCTTTGGTCAGTCAGTGTAATTAAACACCATATACAATAACTTCAACGTACAGCTGGAGCAAGCCAGTGCAGACTATATGAATGTGATACTATCAGAAAGCATTGAATGAGATCATTTTCCAACTTTAAAGCCACATAAAAGGGAAACTAAAGAGGAAAAATGGGATTTTAATGTGTTATTTGATTTCTGTAAAGCTCAATTCACAATAATAATATGGAGTTAATTTCTTTATTTCTTTATTTTATTTAAAATATTCTGGGGTGAATGTAAAGTCACACAACTCACGACTTCTGGGCGAGCTCTTGATAGTTCAATTGCATTTGTCTCTGTATGTATGGATGAGTGATAATGGTACAAATATAGAACCTTTTATTAAACCATATATTTATCCTAAAATGTCTAATTATTAAAATGTTATTGTAAACATTTCTGTAGGTAAGAAGGGGTAAAGTTAGGTACAAACATATGTTCCTGCACGGTAACAGTAGACCTTGGCTAAACTGTGGGAACGACTTCGGTTCGTGGGTGTAGCATTGCTGCAGGTCGAACCAGGAAATAGTGGCCACTTAGATGAGGTTTGCGTGATCCTACGAAAGACCATGTGCTTCCCGTTCCTGTATATTTGCACGTCCCTGTGTGCAGGTGTCACAGTGACACCTTTTTTAAGTGGATAAAAATGTAGCTGGAAAAAGAGAAATCCATTTCAAATGATAAGTAATTAGCATGACACCAGCACAGAGAGCTTAAAACATCTAAAAGACTCTCTTTTTGTCAAATGTTCTACATCCCGTGGCTGCAGGAAAATCAGAATTTCAACTAGTGTTTCAAAATTAGTTTTTCCCCTCATACCAAAACCTGCCTGCCGCAGTCCACTACTATCACCTGTTGTGGTGTGAATTTAACACTCTGCCCAGAGGGACTGATGGCTCAGGGCCCTGTCTGTGCATCTCACAGGCTGATGGTGGAGCTGTAGGCTACCAGCACCGGGCGGATTTGTAATCGTGATGAATGACTCCACAGCAGCTGGTCTGTGATGGAAAGGTAATGAGCACAGGGAGTCTGCCTTTGCTGCACACTGGTTTAAAGGCAGGAAATATCCCAGTGACTCCTCAGGTATGATCTCTTCAGTTTTACAGCGAACATGAAGCCAGAGATTCCTGACCTCACTGAGTAGAAACAGTCAGTAGATCATGCATGTACCAGAGATGCTGCAGAAGACAAATATATTCTACCCTACTCTGTTATGCTCTATTCTATTTTGTTCTGTTCTATCATCTTCTGGTCTATTCTTTTCTATCCTGTTGTATTCTATTGGATCATATTCTTTTCTATTATGTTTTATTCTATCCTTTTTCAGTTCTATTCTATTTTGTTTTATCATGTTCTGTTCTACTCTATTGTGTTTGTTTCTAGTCTATTCTATTTATCCTGTTGTATTCTATTGGATCATATTCTGTTCTATTCCATTTTATTCTGTTCTGTTCTATTCTATTTTGTTTATCATGTTCTGTTCTACTTCATTCATTTCTAGTCTATTTTGTTCTGTTCTTCTCTAGTTTATTCTATTTTCTTCTGCTCTTTTTTCTATTATCTTTTATTCTATTCATTTTTGTTCCAGTCCATTCTGTTTTGTTGTGCTATTCTTTTCTGTTTTTTTCTATTCTCTATTGTTCTGTAGTTCATTTTGTTCTATTCTGTTAGCAGAGTTTGAGCCACATGTTTATTTTGAGCTATTTCCACCTTGCTGTAGCTGTAGTGTACCAAGCAGTTCCTCCATCTCACATAATTGGATTTATTATCATGTGTTAAACCAAACGTCTGTATCATAACACCAGAAACAAACATTATCTGGTAAAGCTATGTCTTGTGTAGAATAATTATTGTATCATGAAGCCTGAAATCTGTTATGACATCATTATATGTGAAGTCGGAGACTGAGAGTAGCTTGAACATACAAACAAGAACCAGGTCATTTCCGTACAGGTCCAGCAGAGGGTGCAATAGGGTCTAATGTGACCATAGCCTTTGTTGCCGGGGTCATGGTAACTGCACAAAAGAGATGAGAAACATAGACTTTGCACAACAACATTGTTCTAGATTCCACGGCAGATGAATCAGAACGGAATATTTTCTGTTCTTGATATACACCTAAATAATGATCCCATAGATAAAATTGCAGTGATACTGTACCTGGTGTGGTCTGCACCTCTTAATCTCCCTGTTAATTATCTAAGAGCATAAAGAGAGAGAGCTTCGAAAGAAAAACTATCATCTGACAGATTTTTTATTTCACACTGCTGATACTGTATTTCTGTTAATACAAATGTAAATTGTAAGAATATATTGTAGGCCCGAGTGTAATGCAGCCACTTATAGGTCAGAGCCGACCGTATGATAAAACATGAAGATTTACAATATATTAATTGCAAGACGGCACATATCAAAGTGGCCGTTAACTACCTGAGGTCAGTGTCATACTGTCTAATTAACCGGGCAGCGGCTGTGTGGTCCTACATGGCTGTGGAAGGTGGAGAGAGCAGCCGATCTCACGCACCCCCCACCACCCTGTACCCACCTTTTACTTCCTCCCATTCAGAGGCACGCACGCACTCGCTGTCTGAGTTGCATAGAACACTGAGACATTCCATTTGCATGCCTGCCCCATCAAGCTGGATGCACTCAGACTGGTAATAAAAGGCATTGACCCCCTTAACCTTTATGAATTACAATTTGTGCCTGCAGCACGTCCTGTCAGAGGCCTCAGAAAAGCAGGCACCTCAGCCAGGGTGTGTGCGTGTTGTTTTGCAGTTGTTAAGGAGAGGGGAAAAGGTTTTTACAGCTCCTCGTCGGAGCTCCTGACAAGCAGGGAGGAGGCGGTCTGACAGGAGAAGCAGGGTAGGGAGGGACTGCAGCGCTGCTGATGGCTCCATGCTAATCTCCATTTCTGGATGCTGCACGAAACTACTGAGGCTCCTTTCTATGTCAAGACCAAGGATACAGAGCCTATAGGGCTACAGTTCATCTGCATTCTCCCGTACATCACTTAAGGCAGTTGCTTCTCTTAAAAGTATTAACCAAAGCCAATAATAGATACACCAATTAGCCTCTTATGGGAACATCTGACTGGGATTTCACTGTAAGTTGTCTGTATTAAATCTGATTGTGGGGACAAAAAGAAAACAGGTAAAGAAGTCTAACTATAACTAAACCATAAGAACTAAAACAGAAAATTATATAATCCAAATCCTTTTTTTACCTAATAATGCTGCAGCCTAGACTGGTATTATCTTTATGCACATCTGCATGTCAGACTTAGTTAAGCTTTATTCATTCAGGATGTCTCATTGAGAGAGACCTGAGGACAAATTACATACATACAATATCACAACACACACACTGATTACACCAACTTCCCTTTTTGCTCTTCGTTCCAGTACGATGCATAGCACTGAAAAACAGGATTTTCCAGTTTTTGAGAAATATGGGGATTTTGGTTCCAGTTACATTTCACTTCATAAATGGTTAACACATAACCTCCCGTTCCTTGAAAGACATAGTGGTAGATGAGATAACTGGGGTCCTGGTGGGAGTTAAAGGTTTAAGCCCCAACATTAATAAATACCACAGTAGAATCAGAGTTCAGGTGATAGTAGACTCTGTGGGGTTTGGTGTAGAGAGACATTAACAGGTTCATTAACTGGTACTTTGAACTCCTTGTTCTTATTATAAAGTTCCCAGAAATGTCAAGAACACTAGGCTCAGAAACTTGTCAGTGAAATTTTTATTTCTTTCTAATACGGCACACAAGCAAAGATTAGTCGTTATGGTAGTGGGTTTTGAAAGGAAACTTATTATTTGCTGATATATAATAAGTAATAGCATTGATTCAAATGTTATTTATTAAACTTTAAGGTCTGTATTAGTAGAACAATTCCAGATTTTTTGAGGCTCAGAGGCAGCATGTCGCAGGAAAAGTTGAGTCAGTTTAGATTATAATTAAAAGATGGCAAGAAAATAGCCAGTAAATCTAAAAAATATGATGGTGCCATTTCTCCTGGGTGGCACAGTTTTTAATAATTATATCAGTGATGATCATACGCCATGATAACAGTGTTATCCCCTGAGCAAACTGGAGAACAGGTGTAAAATCAGGTGGAAACTGAATCCAGGTCACTTGCTTTAAAGACCTGCACAGAATCCACAGCTCTACAAAGAACTGGCTTGTGAAATCTTTGATGAAAAACAAGATTCTTTAACCTGTGTGGGTCACACAGAGAACCTGAGAACCCTTTACACTGAGGGTGTAGACAGCCTTCAAGCATCTGGTCCAATAATCCACAGTAGGAGCAGACAGATCTCTGATACCGCTGGAAATCATCCCACAGAAATGCACCATACGTTCTTTATCTCTGAAAGATTTAAAGGACATTAGCATTCGCAAAATTGATTTTTCAACAAATCCATAATAACACTGATCTTTGTGCTGCTGGTGAGCAGAGCAGTTGGAAGTGGTCTAAGAAATGCTGAGGCTTGCAGTATCATTAGTCTTTATCCTGACTTTTTAGCTAAGTCTGTAACACCTCTATATCCACTGGATGCCCTATGCTTACGAATGTTCAACTCAACAGAGCAATTTTGTTAAATAATTCCTTAACAGCAGCAGTATAATGCCAATCCTGTCTGGATTTTAAATACAGTTTTAAAACTGAATGGCCGTTCTCACAAACACTAGTGTGAACTGAGCTTTATTCCTCTTTCCTTCCTCTGTTTAACATCAGGAAATTCAGGCAGTGACTGTGTGAACAGGAGCGTGGCTGACAGGGGCAGCCGTGCGATGATTGGTTTACGGATCTGTGCTTTTTCTAGTGACTTCAAGGTCACTAAGATTTACAATCAAATGGCTTATGACACTTTAGTAAAAAGCCACCCAAAGCTGATGACAGGAAAAGAAAACGAGCCGGGCCACTTTAGAGGGATCTGCTTGACCTCATACCGTGGTCCATTACTAGGATGTACTGTTGTCTCTTTTTATTATAACACCTAACAAAGACGTGCATGCTAGTTTTAGCAGACAGAAGGTTGTTAAGGACGGCATATGGAGGGTGGATTTGATAGACAGACAGTATATGGTGCACACAGTATAGTAGATTAGAAGAAGGGTGTGTTTCAAGCTCCAGTCAAACTGCAGTTACAGACTACTACACAAAAGAGCAATTAAATATGATTTAAAGGCCAATCTGTAATGGCTGTGTGCTGCCCCCTATTGAAAAATTATTGCCCTACTACTTACTGTTATAGAAGGTGATTTAGTGCGGCGTTCTGTCTAGTTTGGTTTATTTCAGTTGTAGCTCTGAAATATAATGCTTGAGCTTTTGATTTAAATATGTGTTAAACACCTACATTTGGAGGCTGTCAAAGCTTTGCTCTTTTGTTGAACAAAACAAATCTATGTTTTAAAAAAGTAATGATGGGTTCATAATATTCAACCCGCAGCTTATTTTCCATCAACATCTCACTCTAATGTGAATGCCCCCCAAAAAAAATCCCTATACAAGCAAGAAATAAACACATGCTTTGTTTCAATCATTAACCAAATTACATTACCAACAGTGGGTGTTAAACTTGCTACACATAAGCTGATATTCCAGGCATGTTTACTTGGCACTCATATGGAACGCTGTTGATTTTTATGGGACGCATATGGCTGCATTTTATTGTGCTCAATTAAATTGCTTTAAACTAGGATTAACTTTTTGGAGCGGCAATCCATTATATAATGTCTCCTTACTTAAAGCTGTTCACTGCGCAGCTGCTGCAAATGTCTCTCCTAAGCACTGCTCGCGGATTGGGGTGTCAAATATGAGGCTGTCACAACAATATTTAGTGAAAGGGCCCTTCCTGCTTTTAATGGCCTGACCTACATCCCAGTTCAGAGAGCTAATAAAGGCAGTCTGGTGTAGGTCCTGGAGCTGCACAATGTCACTCACAGATCCCCAACTCAGCAAGATCCGGAATGCTCAATTAGTTGCTTTTATAGGCTCCATTAATATGCATTAACTCTCTTTCCAATGTACGAGCACAGACAAGCAGTCGCTACTCGCAGCATATCAGCCAGGTAACAGATTTGTCTTAACCTTTTCTAAAACAATGAATTTTGGCATCATAAAAACCTGTTGTAGAAATAAAAAAAAGGGAGCAGATCAGAAATACAATTAACTTTATGTTAAACTACACTGCTGGAATATAAGTATAAAGTACTTCAGTATAAATTAGATGCAAATGTACTTTACTTGAGTATTTAAGCCACTTAATACTTCTGCTCCACTGCATTTCAGAGGGAAATGTTGTGGAGCTAAAACAATTAATCGATTATTCGATCGATCAGAAAATTAATCAGCGACTATTGTTTCCACCAAACATGTTAAACCTTTACTGGTTCCAGCTTCTAAAATATGACTATTTGATGCTTTTATGTGTCATATCTGATAATAGACTGAATATAAATGGGTTTAGTACTTTTGGTCAAATAAAACAACAACATGAAAATATGTCAACTTTGAAATTGTGATGGGCGGTTTCACTTTTTCTGCCATTTTATAGACCAAACAATTAATCTAATAATCATTAAGATAATCAGCAGATAATTAGTTTCAGTCCTAAAATATTGACTTTTGACTCCTGTACATTTATTTGACGAGTTATAGTAACTAGTTACTTTGCAGATTAAAGTTTTACATGCAAAACAAGGTGATTTCTAATTACGTTTCCACAGATTAAACTACCCTGCCTACTATATATAACAGTAAAATGTTACGTACACAATAATGCATCAGTCACATTCATATAATATTTAAAACTATCAAACACTCACAGAGGCCAATTTTCTTCATTGAGTACTTTTGATACTGTAAGTACATTCTGATATAATAGCCTAAATATGTAGTTTTACTTGAGTAATATTTTCAGTGCAGCACTCTTACTTGTATTGGAGTGTTTTTACATTGTGCCGTTGCTGATTTGACTTAAGTAAAAGGACAAACTATGTGTTTCAGTATGCATACCTATAGATCAAAACAATACAACCCTACGGTCATAGGAAACCATAACATTTACATATAATCCCTCAGCCTCCCTCAGCTCCACTCTTGAACCAAGACAACAGAAACCTACACAATCTGGTACCACTCCTCCCACACAATAAACCGATCTGGCACACAGCAAGCTGAATCAATCATGGCACTTTATTATCCTGTCACTAGTCTGCTTCCTGCAAGTGTGTTTACCCTGTCCATGGCCTGCTATTGTGGCTGTTCAGTGTACATTAAGACAGACATAATTGAGATTGTGGGCGGCCGAAAGTGCAGGGCTCAACCTGTTGTCGTTAATCTGTCATATTGCCAAGAGTCACAGCAGCAGTGACCTATAGGAAGCTCCACCTTGGAGGCACGGTTGATGGCGCTTTGTTGTTCATGGCAGAGGGCCTCACCTATTTTAAGTTTATTGGTTTGCCACCAACGGAGAACCCAAAGAAAGCGTAATCTATTGCTCAACCTCTGACTTCAATTTCTTTGCTCTGCTCCTAATCCATGTTAGGTCCTTTATGATTACGAGTGACTCTCTTAAAACTCATCACCTCCGCATTATGTGCTGGTATTCATGATTTGAGTGATTAGGGATGAGACTAGGTTTCATATTCTAAAGTGTTATGATGAAAAATAAGTTAAAAAAAACTCAACAGAGCGCACAGCCATGCCCGGCATAATGAAAGCTTAATGCTGCTCTTTGTAATATACTAAATTATACAGGCAATCAATTTGAATTAATTGGTAACCCTTCAGATAGCAGCAGATTCTTTTTAAATTAGATTACTGATGGCTGTGCTGAAAATTTGCCTTCACTTTGTATAAATTAAAGCTCTGGAAAAGCATTTACAAAATAACAAGATATAAATGAATGCAATCGTACTGTTGGAAAAGGTGCTTTTTACAATCACACAACATATTAGAAATAATAGCTAAATCTTGCCTCAGCGGCCTGTTATTAATTACCTGGCAAATAGGACCTGTCTGTTTTCAAACTGAGTTATAGTGGTGGTGAGAGATCACCAAAGAAAATTAAACAGCAATCAAAGTACATTTCTATCATCATAATTCTGATTGTCAGGATCACCTTTCCCAGGATGGCTCACAGCAGCACAACAAATCCTAGTTTTCATTAAGTGGCTCAATTTGCTGCCGTTTATATTTTATATTTATGTTGTATTACAACAGTGTCATACTTGTGTGCTGAATTCTTATTTCTGGTATGTGACATGAAATTATTAGACATGGAAACATGAGGATGCTGCCTTGAAACTGAATGTAACTGATAGCTGGAGAAGACACATCTTCTAAAGAGTAATCTGTAGCATTCTCTGTGCAAAGCACCACAATATGTTTACGTCACACTAACACAGAAACAGCAGCAATAACACTGAGCCTCTGCAAGGTTTTTATCACATCATGCATGCCTTGATTTTGCGCTGGGAAAAAAAAATCACAAAGCAATCGCTTAAATCTCAAAGAGGATGTAAGTATCTGGCTCTGTGTCTTCAGAATGTGGCTTCTTTTATAGCGTGGGGTTATATCAGCCTGGAGACCCATAAGTTATGAAATGTCAGGATCCTATGCATTCTAATTGAGTGTGGAACAGTTAATGGCTGTGGAAATTCAGCCACTTGACGTCTTATTCCCCTGTGTGCCGTTTCACAGCCAAGCCCATGAGCCTCAATTAAATGACAAAATGGGCCCATTCCTGAAAATAACAACAATAAAAACACGAGCCTATATGGCAATAATATCAGGTCTCACCTTGAATCAACAATGGTCACAGCTTGCAAATGGCTAAACGGAGACACTGTGATTAGAGCAGAGATGGGGGGCTGCTATGTGAGATATTTCTTAGCAGCTTAACGGGGGATGTACTGCAGTAGGGCTGCAACTAACGATCATTTTCATTATCGATTAATCGTTTGGGCCATAAAATTTCAGAAAATAGTTTAAAAAAAAAAAAAAACCCATAACAATTTCTGTTTTTGTATGATCAACAGTCCAAAACCCCAAAATATTCAGTTCAATATCAAAGAAGACAAAGAAAACCAGCTATTATATTTAAAAAAAAACCAATCAATTATTGGCATTCTTGCATAAACATCAAGTAATCGATTATGAAAACAGTTGCTGTCAGTCCACCAATAGTTACAGGTCTGGTATATGTGGTAAACAACATGTCAAAACATGTTTTAGAATCAACGAGAAAAGGATTTACTTACTTAAACTTCAAGCTGTCACACAGCAGGTCAAACTTGGCCTGTCCACTGCACCCACAGGACTAGCAGAAGTTTTTCTCAGACTCAGGCCTACTTTTTCTACCAAACTAGATCATGTCCTAAAATATATCCCCCCAAAACTTAGAGTTACCTATGTGTTACTGAGTGAAACTTTTAAAATCCAGAATCAATAACGCCTAAACCTTTTCCCATTTTCAGCAGATGTCTGCAATCTATAAATACACATGGAGCATGTCCTATTAAATCCTGTGATATGGTGAGGGGCTAAATATTGACCCAATCTTGATTGGAGTAGATTTTTTTCACACCCTTGCTTATTGTTTTTATGACTCTTTGACTTTAACCCCTTTACTGCTTCACTGATTTCATGCAACAAACAATAGCTTTTCAATAATTCAATTTATAGCTTGCCATAAATGGAATTCAAAGGACAATGCTGTTGCAAATGAACACGGACGATGCTTTTGGCTCCGGCAGAACCTCGTTTACCAGAGGAAAGAGAGAATATTTATTTTACGGTTGCCTCACATTCCCATTAAAACGAGGAAGCTACATTTCCAAGTGCGGGGTGTACATGTAATATACAGAGTTAAAAGAGACAGATGGTGGAGTGAAACTCTCATGTGGTAGCGCTGTGCAATGGTACCACTGCAGCCAGTGCCAATGCAGAAATCCTCCCAACACCATCCAAGGCCAGATTACATCTATTAATACATGTTCATGTGCATCTATCATGTGCCTGTTCACATACATGTTCATGTGGGCAGTCTGATCCTGATACACATGTGGCCACATCTCGTTCATCATTTATTGTTAACGCCAAAACGCAGAGAAGTGATATGTGGGAATGGATCTAAGGCACAAGCAGAGAAATGAATTACCCTCCTATTTATTTATCCAGGCCTTTCTGTCAATCACAACAATAATCAGAACTAACTCATTCAAATTTTGAGAAAATGAAGGATGCATTCCTTCCAATTTTCAATTTGGAAGTGGCAACTATGGCCATGATGAATGTCTGAATAGTCCATCTTCTTCCTCTCATTTCTCCTAACCTTTCCTGACAGCTTAGATATTGCCTACCTGGTAATTTGCTCTACAATAATTGTTACTGTGAGATTTCCCCCAGCTTTTAACAAGGATTCTTAACACCCTCTGTAGGTGACAAAATGCAATTACAAACACAAGTGCCCCATCGTGACTGGTCATCAGCAGCTGCCACCTCCATTCCCCAGCCCCAACTTGTTCCATTAATGGAAAAAAAACAAAAGACATGCAGACAGATTCAGTAAACATTTGCTGCAAATAAAACTTTAATTAAAAGATATGAAGCTGTTTTATTGATTAACAACATCAGTGATTAAAGTGTACGGCTGACATTTTTTTCCAGGCTTGCTGTTATGTTCCCTCTCAGAGATCATTTATTTGTTGCGCGGCCCTGTTTATTGATAAGTGTGTTTGATGAATGCAGATGCGGCTGTTTGGAGAGTGGGCTTGCTGATGGAGCGATCATATTGTGTGAAACACCAGGCTCAGGCAAGAACAGCTGTTGCGGCTCCATCCACTGGGACGCCATGTTTCACCACCACCCCGAGTGCACATGCAGGCGCGCTGCTGTAAAGCTGCAACCAACATATTCACAGCGTCCTAACAACTCTATGAATTTTATGACACATCACCGGAGCTCTCTCATCTCTGTCCAGCACTAAAACCTTAATTATTGGACTAATTGCTATCGCTATATTCATCTCTCTGGTAATCCTTTGGTGATTACATTTTGTGTTCAATACCAGGCTTATCCTTTAATTAAAAGGATTATTAACCTTTAAAATAGAGCCATGTGGGATTAAACTCTTAAATGTTAGTGTCAAAAGCATTTTTCTACAAAACAAGCTGAGAAAGAGGTGCATCATTTGAGTCATAATCAGGAGACTGTGGGCTGCACTACAGTACATGTTAGCCTCTTTAAGGACCTGACTTACAACAGCAATAAGCCATCATCCATACCTCCTTCCAATTAAAGTCTACAGAATGCTGACACATTACGCCTGGTGGGCTAACAATCACTGCAAATAGACGGATAATGATACAGTTCTGACCAGAGAGAATCCAAACATGGTGAGAACAAGGTGAAACGGTCAATGAGTCAATGGTAAAAAAAGAGAAAGAAATAAAACAGAGATCTTTGCCATGCCAAGTCTTCAAGGCCTTTCTCCTCTAGAGCAGGTGAGTTCAAAGTTCAAAGTGGAGTGTGATGGAAAATCATTGGAGATTCTTCAAAAATAAGAGTGCGTTTTCAGACAATGACGGGGGGTGGATTGATGTGGTTTGAGGACAAATCATTGATCTACACAAGGCCTCTTTATGTACACCTGTGTGAGAAACTGTAAGGAGGAACACGGGCTCTGATTAGTACATGAATAACATGAATATAAAGGATGTTAAGTTGACACCGCCGGTGTCACGGGTGGTTGCTGTGGTCGCCCAATGCAGCATCATTTTGTCTGATCAATATCTGCCCTCATCAATAATGTAACAGAACTATTTGGCACCAATGAGGCGAACATGAACCATGAGCAAGAGAGCATGATGCTGAACCTCCCTGAAGCTGAGTCAAGCAGTTAGAATCAAGAACTGTTTGCCCATGCCAAAGCCACGCTGCATTATCCAGAGCAAGTCTTCATTTGAATGTCCTAATTAGTTAATTAGTTGGTGGTTAAGGATGATATGAGCATCTCATCAATCTCTCTATCTCTAAAAATAAACACCCTGGGACGGCGGTGGTGAGTCATTAGAATACTGATGACTGTGGGAAGTGTCTGTGAGGATTAGAGGTCTGCTTCTGACACTCCATATTTCCACAAACCACCCGGCTCCATAAAGAAGACTAAAGAGCCATTGCTGGGAGCATTGTATGGATGACAAACCAAGCATGACATAATGAGTTTACAGAAAGTCTGAGGAGCTCAATTAATGTTTTTTCATGCGTAGCTTTTGGGAACCATTTACTTGTTTATCACTGATGGAGGGAAAATGAGAATTAGACATGAGAATGAAAGTTGTTTTCATACTCACAAATGATTAAAACAAGTTTATTTTAAGAAAGTAGTGTGTTGCGACTTTTAAAATTTCAAAAGAGCTTTTTATTAAAGTGGCAGTTTTTCCCCCGCCAGCTTCCTTAAGCTGTCATGTGGACTTCTAACAATTAATTTAGGCAAAGTTACAGCAGTGCAGACAGAGAGTTTGTTCTTTATTCCTGCAGTGGAATATATGACGGAGAGTAGGGAAAGAGAGGGGAGAAGAGGAGGAAAGAATAGGTTAAAAATAGTTAGCATATGGCAGCATATGATTGAGTTTCCAGGGCTCTGAAAATTCACTCTAATTATTCAACGGTATCCCTCTGTCATCCTTCCCTATATGCATTCCTTTGCGTGGAAGTACAAGTGACTCCAACTAATATACATAATTCTGCTACTTAATTGGCACGGATCGGGTGAAAGTGGGCTAGGAAAACTCCTTAGAGACTAATAGGGGCACATATCATTGGCTCCATCAGAACAGTAGTCCCATAGGTGATAGAAGTCAGCAAATATTTCATGAGCTGTACTATCAAAGTACCTCACCTCTGGAGTCCTGTGCACTATCCTGCGAAGAACACTACCGAAACAGTTCTGCTGTCAGGTGTATTTATAGCAGGCGGGCCGATGACTGATGCTAATGCCATGGAAATTATGCAGTGCACTATTGCTGTCATAACAATATGTTAGACTTAAACAGGAAGGTTAACTAAACTAGTCATTTAAGTTATAAGTGGGCCACTGGCGTTTGTCTGCGTCCACAGATATGGATTAAGCTTAGTGTTGCAGTAACGCCAGTTGGTTTTCATAGACATGGTCCTCGATTTAGCCTAGTGTGGATTTAAATAATTTGGTGTTACAGGGTAAGATTTGTTCAAGGGCTAAATGGGGAGTTACGTGAAAGTGCCACTGAGAAAGAGTCAAAGGTTAACCTTGCACCAGAAGGTAGACAAAATAACTGAAACTGTCCGTAACATAGATTAACAGTAACAGAAAAACTTCACTGATTACTGACAGAGATGTATAGCAAATTTAAAAGTACCTATTTAAAACAACAAAGCTACAAACTAAAGAATTACAACGAAAGTAAAGATTTAAAGATCTTTGTGACACTATTGCCTCAATATGTACGTGTTGTGTGTATCTTAAAGCTGGTCTATCTGACGGCTGCAATTCAGAAGCTAATTGTGTTCAAAACTCACATTCAACAACCTCACAACCATAAATATTGTCTGATTTTCCTGTTTGTGAACCTGTTAACTGAAGAATGCAAACACTTTCAAACAGTTAAACACTTGGGTGGATCTGTGATGGTGAGAGCAGCCATTTTGCGGCCGTCATTAGCACTGATAATTAGCTCAGTATGGCTTCATAATAGACGGGGAATATGAGGATATTGATGAGGACAAGGTGCCCCCTGGGGTGTCAGCGCTGTTCACTCAAGATGCTTCCATATGAGATTAAAACATTAACTAACATAGTAAAGAGTGATTTCAGAACAACCAGGATGAACAGTTCTGTAGCCCACAGCAAATGTTGTGTTTACTACGTGTGTGCAACACGATGGTAAAAAAGTTCTCGGTTAATATTTGGTCTTATTTGTGTGAGTGATATCTGTGTGTCCTTGCCTCCAGCGTTCAATATAGTCCTCTACCAGTATTAGCTACAAGCTAACTCTTTAGCATGTAAGTGCTCTGATGTGGGTAGTATTGGGGGACTCTTAGGAATAACAGGACATTCACAGATTTTATAAAGTGAATGTAATGATGTCAAGAACGCTAATGTTAGTATTTAGCGAACCATATTTATTGAATAATAAAACAAAAAGGGCCTACGGTTAAGAAAAGTTAATTAAGTTTTATTCATTATTTGTTGTACATGCTACACAAAAACCCCTCCATCTTGACAGCTGAAATAGTCTGAATATACCTGTATATTTCCTAATTTTAACAAACAAATAAATGTGTGTGTAAGACAATTAAGATTGTCAGGACAAAGAAAATAATATTTAATTAATAGTGAATATTTAGTTAATATTTAAACTTCTTATCTTATCTGCCATACTTGTAAGACTATAATTTTGAACTACTTCTAGGAGCATTTAACTTTCCGGGGTGCATTTTGAGGTTAGTCAGTATCTCCCCCACAGTGTATGCTAAAGTGCTATCACAAGAATGCATGGGTGGTTTCATGAACCAACCAATCTACCAACAATTCTGTGTATTCCTAAAGGACAAGACCCTTTAACCTTTCTAAAATGAATGTAGACTGCCACAAAAATCTAAATGATTGGTCCCTTCCTCCTCTGATTGTACATGCTAATCAGTGCAGTCAGCAGCCTTTTGGTTGAAACTAAAACCTTCAGAAACACAACATTAAATAGTAAAACAGCAACCACAATAAAAGGTTCACACTATATCAAAACAAATTGTGGCCACTAAAGGAATCAATTTTTGACATTTCACCTCTATCTATAGAGAGTTCACTGACCCTGGCTTTTAAATTTACAGCTCTGTACAGCCTCAATCAAAGTGTTTGTCAGCAACGCATTTTGTCGAAAGTTTTAGTGTAACACATTGCAGATCATGACATGTATGGATTTAACGGGCCCTTGAGCCACCCTTATATATCTCACATTGTTCACGCAGGATAAATATCTTAGCTCTCAGTGTAATAACACGGGAGGAGATTTGTGGATGAGACCCCCATTTCTAATCTTAGATCTATTAAAGTGCTTCTGAATGAATCATCAAAGCTATTGATGTCACTATGGGCTTGTTAGCTGGATCCCGGAGTCAATAACAATTTCTGATGGGGTTTGTAGGAAGAGTCACAAACAGTAACTTTTTATGAACGATTGTCTATTTAAATATATATATATATATATATATATAGTGGAGCATATGCTACATGTATTTACATTTTGTTTCTCAAGAAGTAAAAAACACTTCATCTTTGTTCAGCATCCTTTTGTGTTTCTGTAGAGTCGAGCACTTCACAGCACTAGGTTTAGATGGCATGTCAGCAGTCAAGAAAGAGATAAGATACCAGCAAAGAGCTTGAAAACAGCAAGTATAATCCCAAATCTTTTTTTTTTTCCCAGGTAAAAACACTACGACACCAACAAGGTTCCTTTTAAGAATCCAAAAGGAGAGAACTACTCAAGCTGAGGATTCCCTCTAAGCAGCAGAGATGACTTTCTCCATCGCGATGAGAGGCTGTTCGGTTAGCCCGGGGAGAGGGATCATGAGTACAATATTGACTTTAAATTACAGCAATAGCTGCTGCTCATGCTGTCTCAAGACCATGCTGCGGATCAAACACAAAGATCAGGCCAGGATTAGGAGAAAGCCACTGACAAGCGCCGAGCCGCCTCTCTGCTGCGGCAGCACGCGTACTCACACAGCACCACCCAAATCTCACACTAAGCTCTCCCCCGCCTCTCAACATGTAACACACAGACCTTACAGTCAGCTCATTTGGATTTCAAAGCCAAAATTGATTACAAACAAAATTATCTAAACACAAGGGGTAAAGGCGGCTGGTTTTGTGTGTTTGTGTGTTTGTGTGTGTGTGTGTGTGTGTGTGTGTAGACTAAACCTATTCTGAGGACAGGACGGCAGCATTTCCTCCCTGATGGTGAAGACTCTCACGTTTTTGCTTACAGGATACAGCCGTGGTCTTGCAACGCCTTGTAACTGGGCTTTTATTTTCCTTTTCCTGGCAGTTAAACACAAATAACAGCATGGGTGATGTGCTGGGAGTCATTGTCTGTGTTCAGGGAGGAGTGCAGGATATGACTGGTGTGATAAATGATCACGCCTTGTGCTTGGCGTGACAAAGGAACTGCGGCACAATCTGCATGTGCTCCATCCTTTTGCCATCATTAGGTGTAATTGGGACTCATGGCGAGGCGTGTTCTTTTTTCTGCTGTGGAAGTTATCGGGAAATGAAGCTGCAACTCCTAATAGGACAAGCTGCAGAAGGGAGACACGTCCAGGCCACTGCTAGAGCACTAAAAGTATGTCCCGATATCACAGCGTCACTGGCCTAAATGGAAGCTCAACAGATATGTGCTTGTGTCAAATCTCCTCAACTCTAATGTCAGACCAACTCTATTGTCATGTCAAACTACCCTTTTTGATGTTGACCTTCAAGGGTGTACACACACAGGCTGTTATTGGCACCTGTCTGAAGGAAGGCGGAGCATGTTCCTCCACTCTAAACACAGTACTTGTGCAAAACAACAAAAACATAACACCCAGTCAGGCACTGATTACACTGCCGCTCATTAGCTATAATGGGAATGCATGTAGAATTTACAGCATTGTGTAACGAGGTTAAAAACAGACTCATGAATCCTAGTATTCATACAACCTTTTTTCCCACAGCGTTATTATTCATCATTAAGACATGAGTATACAAACAACACAGCTGAGTATATACAGTAAGTTGGGACTAAACTGGCAGAGTAATAATAAATGTGGAGAGGTAAATGAGCATGCTAGTTGCCCCTGTTTGTCAACCAAAATACGCCAAACAACCCCCCACCCCCTCCCCTCCACACGCACTCCTTTAAACGCAGTAAGTTCTAGCAGCAGCAGAAACACAAAGTCTTTGTTTCATGACCTCAGTCTGTATATCCTTTCCCCTCCTTCGAATCAAAGCCCCCACACCATCTTTAGCATTTAGAATTAATTGCACAGTTATCCTCAAATTAATTCCTAACTGTTTTACAACACACAGAGAGAAAAGGGCAAACCAATTATTATTCTGTTTTCACCTTACAGAGGGGGATATTATGCAAATGATCTTCTCTACATGAGAAGGAAAAGGGGCTTTATTTTCCTCGGCAGATGCTGCCTAGACAGTCTAGCGTTCTGTGGGGGACAGGAAGTGGGGATGCTGTGAAGATCTGATCGCTCCACCTGGCTTCCTACTGACTCCATATCCAAGCAATAATAGAAAACACACTGATTAATTATTTATTTCAAAGTATCATTTTTTTTTTCTTCTATATTTCATGCTGGACAACTAAGGTTAAAAGGAATGTTCCAAGTGCTGTCTGGAAGTATTTTACAACTTCTGCACTTACGAGCTAGAGGTGTTTCTTGATGGAAGACAAAGTCCCTTGGCTATGCAGACCTGCAAAATGTTTTATTTGCTACTTTCCCAGGAAGAGAATACACACTAAGAGCGAGCAGCGAGCCTGTGAGCCAGACATCAAGATGTGGCTGACAGGATGGCGATGCTGGGTTTCAGAGTGGACAGGGGGCATCTCACCTCCCTCGGCTGCTCCGCACTTCTGACCACAGCGAGTGTTTATTAATCTGAGACCTTGAGACCTTGGAGAAGTTGCTAAATGAAAACTAAAACACAAACACGCAAGCGTTTCCAACTTCTTAACAGTCGAGAGCCATGATGCTTTGCAACGAGCTGATTTAAAACCAGCTTCTTCATCTTCCAAGGTGGAACAAACAAAAGCTTTAATGAGCTGTAATGATGAGTTAAGGTCAAAGCGCTTATCATCTTTACAAATCAGGAGAAGATGTGCTCATGGAAATAAGCTCCCATGAGTATCCATCATCACCTCAAAAAACTGCATGCAGTGGCACAGCTCCAGGTGCTTGAGCAAATTGGGCTTTCGATGTGGAATGGATCAAACGCCGGCTCAATATTCATTATTCTCTCTGACTGTGATCTGCTGCAGTTCTGTGAGTGGGTGAGGGTAATTGTGTACCTCATTGTGTGCGCGTTTGGAACAAACTTAATCATGATGTCAGGCTGTTAATAAAAGGTTATTAAAGGAACAAAGATCCAGGTTTTACATATGTTAGGCAGGGGAGGTCTCGGGAACTCCTGTCTCTGAGGTAAACACGGGCCTTCATGACAAATGATGCTCATGCTGAGATCAGATAGTTAACAAGAGATCCCCTTATTAACCAGGTCTGCATAGATAATTGGCACTTGAGCCTCACATTTTGAATCTGGCCTGAGCAGTGTCATTTATCAAGAGCCCGAGCAGGCTGTCAGGGCTCCATAATAAGCTGCAGTAACTGATGAATCAAGATTAAGCAGATAGATTGAGAATGAAGGAGGAGAAAATGGGCCACAGCCACATTGCAGTGGGCTTAGCTTGATATTCATAACATTAAAGCGGTATTATTCCTTATAGGGAGGGACCTATCCTGCATTAGAAACTGCAGTTGTAAAAGCCCGACAGCATCATGATGAAGAGTCTCAATGTAGATTGCAACACTTTGCTCTAATCTGCATATGCTGTATGTAAGCTGTTTGACCTGCAGAGGGAGAATTTGTGAATTGTTGGTTTGGTAAAACATTTTGTGAGCCATCTTCAGGTATTCTTAAGAGCTTTCAAAACATATGATAATGTGATTAACCGTTTGGTCAATCACCAGAAAGTTGATCGGCAACTAATTCTAATCAATTAATGCATTAAACATTCCCTGGTTTTAGCTTTTAAAGTCTTTAGATGTTCTGCTTTTCCTTGTGATATATGAAAGTACAAGCAACTTCAATAGGTCACCTTAGGCTCTGAGAAATTATAATAGGCATTTCTCAATTTTCTGAAATTGTTTAGACAAAACTGTTAGTAAAAAAAAAATCAAGAAAATAACTGGCAGAGGAATCGCTAATTAAATTATTCATTAGCTGCAGCCATGAGTCACCATTGCTTACATTTGCCAAACATATATGACTCATACAAAGCAGCAATGGATCTCATTGTTGCCTTGGGTTCAGTAATAACTATTGTTCACAGCTTGAGCAAATTGTTGTTGTTATACAATATAATTGGCATTAGCTAAACAATGCAGGAGCACATTATGCCTATTACTGCTGTACAACTATATCAATCAAAATAATTACAGCAGACACAACTTCCTCATCAGAGTAACATAATTCGGTGCATTCATCCCAGTTTCCACTGGTTGGTCAATGGTGCTGCCTTCCGAGGCTTTTAATGTGAAATAAATGTGTATGTGTGTGCATGTGTATGTGTGTGTTCGCCTCTTTTTTTTTTTTATCTCACTGGTATATAAGTGTAGATAATTACAGATGATGGGCCGGTGATCAGCTGCAGGTATGGGAGCCACCTCAGGCCTCGCCCAGCCTTGCACCTCCAGCACTCCCCTGCTCTGTCAGGCATGTTTGGCAGCGTCTCCTTTCCCTAAGTCTCCAGCTGTCCAGTGGGGTGCGCCAAGTCACAGCAGGAGCGCCTGCCTCTCCATCTATGGCCCATCTCTTTCTAGGAGTGTGAGATGTGTGTGTGTGTGTGTGTGTGTGTGTGTGTGTGTGTGTGTGTGTGTGTGTGTGTGTGTGTGTGTGGGGAGGGGGGGGTGGGGGTGAGGGGGGGTGGGGGGTGGGGGTGGAGGGGGTCGTCTCTGTACTCGCATTACTCACTAGCAGACGGAGCACGCTGCCAGCACCCAGCATGTCCGCCCACACGCCCCTGCCCTGCCGGTTAGACCTCACGGTTGGAGGAGATGATGGAGAGAATCTGGGATCCAGGAGGGGGGTGGATCCAGAGGAATCTGAGAGACAGAGAAAGACAGACAGAAGCCCAGAAGCTTACCTCCATCCCACAGGCCGATCCTCGGACAGCCCGACCTGATATGGTAGTCTGAAGTCTCCTTGTTGGGGTTCTTTGGGGGGAAGCAGGAGGGGGTGTTTCTGTGTAATGACAGCTAAATAATTTGTCTGCTTTTGTATTATCACCTCCCCTTAATACTGCACTATGAATTCTAGAGACATTTTTCGAAAGTAGCTTCATGTTGACTTTGATGTGGACAATTTCAGTATCACTGAAGAATATATATTTGGCAGCCCGACTGACTTTACAAGTGTAAGTAATGGTACATATGTACAAAACAAAGTATTTGGACCTTAGAAATGAATGGCAGAAAATGTTTATGAAGCACTACTTTGTGCTTGATATCTGTGCAACATTAATAAGAAATAAATACAAAATTTACATCATTTTTTTTTTTAAATATAGCAATTAGTAAGTTAGGAATGTAGATTGGTGAAGAATATTATTAAAAACTGCTTAAAAAACAATTAAATACAGCAATCAGATAATGTTCATCATGAACATTGGGACAAATTCTCAACAACAAATCCTCATCCAAACATAAGTAACTATGGCTCATTACTAACAGCCAGCATTACTTTCATGTGCCCACAGGGGGCTCTAGTGTACCACACATTTTACTGCCTAGACTCTGTTAGTGGCTGCTCAGAGACCAAGGCGCTGATTGTGTTGAGGGTAGACCTTTTGAACTGCTGTGCTGTACGATTGATATAAACATTAACCAAGCTTATATACAAATCGGAATCTAAGCATGCTGTAATAGTGCAAATTAAATACAAAACAGGCTAAAAAAAATAGTTAAAACAAAACTAGAGATATACTCACAATGTAATGCAGCACTGCATCAAAGTGGTACAAGAAGCTGAAAGCCTGAGTGAATACACACACCTTATCTTGATCCGGATATTTCTGACTATATGTATGTGTGTGTATGTGTGTGTCTGCATGAAATTCCAAGGTGGTGAACAGTACTTGATGAGCTAGCTCTGGAGACCTCTGAATTTTAATGATGTTGGAGATGATATTGTGTGTCCTTCAGCTTGTTATACTGACACAAGCACTCCATAAATCATCATACCTAGCTATCGTAAAATCAATACCAAACTGCTACCTCAGCGCTAACCCGTAATAAGTTTTTCAGCCATCTAACAGCTTAAACTTTGCTGTAATGCTGTTCGACCTATAGGTTAAGATCAGAGCATGCTTAATTTGTTTTGTAATAGAGACTTTCTAATCCTTAATGAAGCGCCTATTAGGGAGGCTTTTGTTGGCACATTGGTGATCAGTTGGTGGAACAGCCACTGCAATTAAGTTTGAATCTTTGTCCTGGAGCAAAAAAAGGAAAAAGAAAATAAAAAAGGGGGCGAAAAAAAAAAAAAAAAAAAGGAAAGCTTGAACGGTCAATAAATGTTAATCCAGTCAGAACTCGTCTGTGCCTTTGAACAGGACTCACGCTGGGTTTTTTTCACATGCACTTGTTTCATCCTTCCCTAAGAGAGGCCATCCCTTAAGGATACTGCCACTGATCCTGAGACCAGACTACCACTCACTAATAAGAGCCCATGTGTAAGCAATATTGTCCACATTAAACACATTATTACCAGGCTTTGTGTAAAACATAAGCCGTAAATACATTCACAGAAATTGCTCTTTAAAAAAAGGAAGAATGCAGTTTTTCCATAAGAATGGAGAATGGCACTGCTTTTAGGTTAATCGTGAGGAAGTTAAAATAAATCAAAAGGTACCATTAGTTTGTTTTATGGCAGGCAGATGTGAGAATTCATTGCAACTTTTATTCTTGTCTTCTTTTTGCGCTAAAATGATCTCTGTATGCTTTATCCAAAGACCAAACAAGATGCAAATAACAAAAGAAAACTGAAAATGACAAGCCTCATGTATCCTTGTTGTTTTTTCTTCTTCTTCTTTTTTTTTTTTTTTAGAATGATAGCTATAACTGGGGCAGCATTTCTGAGACACACAACATATGTAAAAGCCTTTGCACAAGAGAGAAGCCATTGCCACAATTTCTGAAGCGTAAACAGCTTATGAAAGTCAAATGGATATGTGGCATAATCTGACACGGCGAGTCGCTGCTTCAAAAACATCCCTAACAAACCACGATGCCAGACAACAGCGACAATAGTTGCATGTTTTTAAACGCTCCACAGGTGATGGAGCTATAAGATCAGCCACTCACAAGTCAACAAATGAAATTAGTCATGTATTTAACATGAGAACATCGTTCCTTTTTGTGTCTCTCTTAGATAAAAAGTGCTAATGAGCAGGATTAGACCAAATACTGTATATTTCATGAGTGCCAGCTTTCAGTTTACACTCTGGTGGATGCAGTATTTACAAAAAAACATAAAAGGCAAACATGGGTCACAACTCCAAGATTTAAGGTTCTAAAAAATGAAGTATTAAAGTGGCACCACGATCAGCTTGTAACTCATGTTTTTTGGCAAGGGGAACACCCACATACCAATAGTTTTAGGGGACACTGACATTGGCTGTGATTTACACGCAGTAAGAGGTGGTGACCAATTGTCAGAGGTCTTGCTGGCTGACCCTGAAACATCTGTGTTTAGGGTCTGTTGCTGATTACACAGCAGACAAGGCAGCTAAGGGACAATATAACCCTGCCAATAGTGCGGCCTGAAAATGTTAGCAGCAACGTATGATAAGGTTTTTTTTTTTAATCTAATATTGTGTCAATACAGGCAAGTATTTAAGGGTGCAATAATAAGTAAGAAATTATAAAAGAAGGGTTGAGAGCTACGTTGTGCTGTCTCGTGTTGGATCTGTGTTTTGTCTTGTCAAAAATTGTTTGTTCAGGATGAATTCTTACTGATGAATCTTTATGCCTGAAGGTGAACTTCTATGTTAACACTTTTCTGATGCAGACAGAGGTATAAATCACTCAGCCAGCACTGTCACAGTAAGTTTCCTGACTTAAGGGGAAAATGAGCCTTTAAACAGAATTGTATGCAACATTTTATTGTTGTTGGTTACATGTGGATTTGTTTCTAAGAGTTTGAAGTGATAGATAAGGAGAGAAATCTGTAATGTTCTCAATTAAAAACATTTTCCAATTTATAATTTTAGTGGAATTCTTTATTTATTTTATTTCAGTTTGAGTTTATTAAACACAATACAATACAATAATTACAAATTTTGTAATACAATTATTAATTATCAAACTCAGCCTAATGATGTTATAAGTATTTACTAATTGACATTTTTTATTTTATAATGAAAATATATAAAGCTGTTTCAGAGTTGTAATTCACATAGAGATGTTTTTGAGATTTGAAGTCATGTCATTTCCCTGTTAACCCACTTTACTGTTTACTTACACAGGATGTTCCCTTGGTCCCTGTCACTCAAAATCAGATATATAATGATATGTTTATTTATTTCTTTTCCTTCAGGAATAATTACATTTTTAATTATTTCTCTGAACTGCTGATCCACCATCCACCATGTGTCTGTAAACACAACACTGTAGTTAGAAATTGTTTTTTAATGTCAAGTGAAAATTAAACTCTGCCAAGGTAATTATATTCAAATAAAGAAATGATTGAACGTACATCTGGATATTATATACATATATATATATATGTATATACTATTATTACAGACTATTTGAGTTTTTTGTTTTAATCAGATTATAATACAAATATCTTTATCATTAATATTTATATCTTTTGAACTCTGTGGTGACATTTGTTTATTCTCACACATCTAAGATAACCATTACAAAGCTCAAAGGAAGGACAACTATACCTTATTTCCTTAAGATACATTTCCCCTTTAAGAAAGGGATTTATGGTTTAGGTTTCTACTTTATTGAGCAGACATAAAAATCAAGAGCATTTGTTGCACTGATATACTCCCAACATTGATTGTCAATATGATCAATACAAGTCTTTAGGTGCAATTTACAGTAGGTTCTTTAACACCAGTGTTGTTTCTTGGCGACATTCATGAACTTACAAAAGATGTTGACATGGTGACTTTGCAGAGAAGTCTTTTATTTGAATACAGGGGTAAATTGGAGCAGCCTGGTACAGTATCTTGCATGTCTGTCACAGGCCTCCCATGTGGCTCTGATAGGGCTGTTAGGGACTGGCCAGGCCAAACCGGGGCAGGGAGCTACGGTACGGGGAGGGGAGGATTTATATTTAAGGCCAGAGTTGGGATCCGTCAGTGTGGGCGGGTTGGGTCATCTTCAGCATGACCTGCCACCTCTGATGGAGCTTTGAAAAGTGCAATCTGACCCTAAATGCTGAGCAGTCGTCCCTCTCTGTCACAAGCCTGCGTCATCTGAATTAAGACCACATACAGTAGTGTGTTTGTCCTCTATTTGTAATCTCAATAATGTCAGTTTATATGAAGAAAAAAAAAAACAAGAATAACTATGAAATTTGAAGGACAAAATTCTAATTATAAAAGCAGCAAAATAAAACCACACCCTTATCTGCGTGACAAATACAGCGATGCCTCTCAATTAAACGAACACTGCAACAGCCACCACTTTGAGACACATAGATGTAGTTTTTCACAATTGTATGATCTGCCAGAAAGTCCAGTCTCGCCCTTTGTTGAGCATCTACAGAGGAAGAAACACAGATAATAAAGGTCTCTTTATGATGAGGCTCCTGCACACAGAGCCACAAAAAACTTAAGAAAAAAGATCTATCAAGAGGTGGGAATTACATTGCCCTGTGCTGGGGTGGGAAAAATGAAGCAGGCATTTGTGAGCTAGCTGGCAACATAACCTTCAGAAACATCCTATTTTTCATTAGAGTTGTGTCAGACAGCTATGCCTTTAATAACATTCATCCCCGTACCAAGGAGAGGATAACTCAAGCTTTAGGCACATAATGAATGGGGAGAATAGGCCCTGGCGCTGTTAAGAACAGGAGGGCTTGCCAAACAGGCAGAGCTGCACTGCTGCACTCATGGCAAGCCCTTCACTGCACGGCATCCTCCTGTTATAACGCCATGCAAATGAACAGTCAGATGCTTCCTGAGGTGGCTCTCTAATGTGGCCTTGTTAATTACTGTCATTAGAGCAGGGGCTCGGAGAGAGGACTAACAAGCCACCATCCTCATGATCTCTGCATTTGAAAGTCATCTTCGGCGATAAAAACATGTCAGAACCCCAGTAAGAAAATTGCAAATTGCCAAATTTGCTGACAGAGTGAAAAAATTTCTGCTGACTCCAAGAAGCCTGCCAGTGATGGATGCATTCTTGACACAGTCTTGGTGTTTAGACTTAAGAAATAATGAGTATCAATGTCCCAGCCGTGGAATATGCAAAGATGAAAGAGCGCTGTGTGGGTTTAATTAAGGGAGGCAGAGGCAGGAGCGGCTTTCAAACAGAGTGACCCAACATGATCAGGTTCTTATTGCTGTCATTTTTGTGCTGAAATATGGCCAGTAAGGTACAGGGAGTGCTTTAATAGGACCGACATAATGTTGTAGCAAGCGAGCTGGAGGCAGCTAGTGCATTGTAAATGTAGCCCAGAGATATCTCTGTGCAATACGTCTTGGTTTCAGAAACACGGGTTAACATGTAGAACATCACATTCAAAAGAGGCGAGAGTGAGGCTCTCTGAATCGGGGCAGTTTTGTTTTAAGAACAGTAGAATTGGTTTTCACTGCATCATTACAACCACGGGGGGTGAGAGCACTCATTGTTTCCACAGTCAAGTAAAGTATTTTGTTTTACAAATGCTCTCCGGCGGTTAACACTCCCTGCATTGGGTGGTGAGGGGGGTGTTTCTCATACTTCAGAGAGCAAACCAAAATATCCACTATTATGTCTGTGCTGCATCAAATCCCTGGTGTGGCCTTGAATTTAGTTTCTTCCCAAAAAAACGGAGGGTGATACGGTCAATATATTCAACACACGAGGCCACGTCCAGGCTAATATAGAAGACTTTTCTTCCCTCCTCTCTTTCTCTTTCTTTGTTTCACTTTCTCGCTCTCATTCCCTGCTCTGTTTTTCAAACGTCTGTGCTGTTGAGGACAAATCAAAGGCTCTATTTTACTAATGTAACACTGAGCAGACTGTGAGGTGGCTGTGGGGATAATGAGGGACTGCAGAGATGTGAAACAGACAGGCTGAAATGGATAATTAGGACAGAAAGTTTCTGCGATGCCAATGACACTCTACAGGAAATAGGATCATTAAGTTCTATATAAAATCTCTCTATGTACAGTGTATGTATATAAAATTGCTCGTCCTCTTCATCCTTTTCATTACAACTTTTCATTTCATTACAACCAAGCTCTGTTTAACTTAAGGTGCAGCCCTTACCTCTGTTTTAGAGAAATGTCAGAATGTAGGCACTTTAACTATCTTTATAACTACCTGTGAAATATATTTTGCATAATTACTGCTGTGACCTGCCGGAGAAATACATGAACACTTCTTGTCCTTTCGCACGACTGCCCACTTACAGTTATTCTGCAAATCCAACAGTCCTGTTTTGAAATGGAGGGTATGGCAGATAAAAGTTGTGGCGTTGGATTATTAGGACCACGTGTGAATGAAAAGGACACCCTCACAGGTCTGTAGTGCTCAGGAGTATTTCACACTGTATCAGAGGCAAACTGGATAATGAGCTGCAATAGCTGTTAAAAGGCATTTGAGGGAGATATCATGCTATGCTGCTCTATTATGATTAGATTTCTCCTTGACAATATGAAAAGATCAAATCAATATCTACTGAGGTTTTGATGATCCACAAGCCACCCCCATCCAGTTCCCCCCTCCCCAGACTCTATTGAGAGAGCATGATCTGACATCACCACAGTAACATCAGGCTTTTCTCTGCTACTGTGAAAATATGTAACTTCGATTAGTGAAACGCTGAACAAAATGACCTGTGTTTTGGATTCGCTCCCAAATGTTGCTGTTTGGGTACTGATGACAGGACCTATTGTGTTTCACTTTAAAGCAATTCAATTAGGAGTCATTAGTCCTCTGAGTGATTACCAGTGGCCTATCGATAGAGAGGAAGGACACACTAATTAAAGGGCATTTAAATGTTTCTCGGCACAGAGTAATGGGGAGAAACACAGCATTTAAAATGCAGTTTGGAGGAAAATATCCTTGCACAGCAAATGACCGACATAACATGTTCACTTTGCTCTCTGCAAATTCCCTTTATAGACGCATATACGGGAATGGATCCCAGAGGAATACTAAAACATGGCCATACAACAGTCACCAAGAAGCTACCAGCCCTGCTAAAACGCAGGTAAATATTCAGATGTTATGGTTTTCCACTTTAGAAAAAATTAAAAAAGACAGATAAATAGCTAAACTGATATAAAATCATGGCAGGTATTTATGGAACATATGTGAAATTGAATATAAGCATTTCACTAAAAGCAAGGAGTGGATTATCTTTCATTTTTAATTGACTGTCAGTGTTGTGCATCTTTGAATTCATTGTATCAGAGATGGATAGGTACTTTCACTGCCTATCATGAAGTTAATAACATTCTTAGATGAATGGTAGTGATTATGTTGAAGGAAAGTGACTTACTCTAAATCCACTTCCCTTTTCTGTAATAGGTTGCTGCTTTTTTTTTAATGCAATCACACTATATACTGTGGAAATCATCAGAAGTGAAATTAAAGATATTCTGTATATAAACAAGATTGATATAGAAAGGCTGATTGTTTAAATGGATACTAAAACTAGCTCATCTTAACCTGAAAAATATACACACAAATGAAATAATACAGCATTTACACAGGTCACAAAATCATATTTCATTCCAACATGTATTTCTGGAGACTCATCATCCATAGCACAAGGACACCACACCACTACAGCTTTGTGTTAACATAGTGAGAGAGATATTGATTAAAGTATGATAAGAAGAAGCTCCAGTCCCAGGGCACAGCCTTTACAGCTATGATTAAATATGCTGCACCGAGGTAGGACCTATATCTCAAGACAGAAGCTTGTGCATCTATATGCAGAAAATTATCTTTATTATTTATAGAAAATTTTCCACTTATACAGAATCTTTTGATATTGGCACAGATATAGTCCATCACTCAGAATAATACCATGTCTCGTTTTACACCACTACAGCTGTCATTGGCTTTTTATTATTTGGCCAATAAGGTACAAGATGACAAGAAACAAAACCCTGAAAGGCATCTTACAAAAACTGTACTGGTAGATAATATATAGTATGGTCAATATAACATGGTAACGAGACAATTAAAGGTTAAAGTTGTTGTAACAGTGGTTTCTTTACAGAATGGTTATTATTGTGGATGTCATGCACAATTTAAGCGACTTAAAATTAACCAGTACTATATTACAGGTGGGGAACCTCTATAAGGTGAGTAGTTATGGACAACAAATCTCAGTGATCAGAGATGTTTTCAGACAAGCTGCAAAAAACAACAAAAATCGAATAACTTCACTAACAGAGGGGTGCCACAATTACATTAGGTTATAGAAATAAAATATATTTTACTATCTAAATATTAGTGAATGGCAGTCGTCCCTTCTTTGATCAAAATACAAACATTTGCAAATGTAAACAAAACTTTAAACTCGAGTTGTCAGACTGTTGCATGAAGTTCATTCAGTCATTATGTAAACACAGTGAGGAGGGAAACTGTAGTTCAACAGGGGGCGCCACACGTGATGATATAATGACAAGAACAATTCATACATACTTACACAAATACATACTTTGAACTAAAGGATTAAAGGTTAAGGTCTTACAATCATAGTAATAAAAATGTTTTGTTCTGTGTTCTGTTCAGTAAAACATTAAAATAAAATAAAGTTTTCAATAGTTAAATTTATAGATCCTTTTCTAAACATTGTTAGCTGTTAAAGATATAAAAGTAGGTTCATAGCCAACAATCAACTTTTATATTATATAATACTGTCTGGACATTATTTGTTTTCCACTTCCAGGCGATAAATCCCTATTGTGACAAGCAGTAAAATATTTATATTTTTGTCCCACAAAAGCGATCAGATTTTCTTTTCACATTTTAAAAATATACAAAACTTCCCGGTGGTCTGAAAAATCCAACATAAAATCATGTGAAATAATTTTGAGCAGTGAAGCGTCAGTTCACAGCTTCACAATATTGCCCTTTATGTGCAGTAGTGTGTACATAACTCAAATGCATGAAACTGCACCAATAATCTTTGACATTTTATTATATATATTATTTGTATATTTATATATATGTGTAACCAAACATCAAATTTTCAGGTAAAAATGACAATTATCAGTAATGATCTACACATGCTACCTAAAATATTGGGTTTAAACATGGTGAGATCCGACTGGGCAAACAGGTGGATGAGACTTCACCACTTCCTTTAGTTTAAAGAGGACCATTGTGTATTCTGCTTTGTACTTCCATCCCTATCTTCTCAGCCCATTATTTCTTCTATAAGTGCAATTTGTCCTTGGACATAAATGTCATTTAACTTAAAATCTTAAAATCTGCTGTAATCTAAATAAAGTAACTATGTTCAACTGTCAATAACTGCGTCAAAGAGAGTCTCCAGATTTTTGCATCCAGATAGGAGGCCTTTTTGTTTTTGTTTAAAACTCATAATCATTTTCTTTAAAAACTGGATGATCCAATGTTGCATGCCAACTGCATGTCTCGGTTTTAGCCACGCAGCCGAAATAACTGTGAGAAATGTCCCCTTGGTCTGACTTTTATTCCTCACCTTATTCCCAATGTCATTCATTTGCCACTGAAGGTAACAAGCCTTTTCCACTCGGTGCTCTGTAACGGCAGACCTTTAATAGCCATTTCCCGGTGTGGCGAGGGGAGAGAGGGGGAACATGTTTATTTGTGTGTCTGCACATGCCTCTCCAGCGATTCTCTCTGCTCCACTCACCCAGCTGCTGGCTGGAGGAGTGATTCATGGGCCTGACAGATGCCTGGTGCAGCTGGATCTGTCCTTGATCATCCCAAAAGCCTGGACAGCACTGTCATTCACCATTGCCCAAATTATCTCTGTATTGACTGCAGAACCCTCTGTGACAGCGCCGTAATGGCTAATTACCCAGGATGCTTTGGGTACTTTTAAACCCCAGAGTGTTCTCTTGCTGTCTTGCCATGCGGCTGCTGCTGTTACCGCGTGTCGCTGTGAGGGCCACCGTTTTCTCAAGCCCCACCTGAGCACCACAGCCTAAGGAACCCAGAGCAAAACGTCAGCAGAAAAAAAGCCATAATATCCTCATTTTCAGAATTTATACCAAAGTAACAAAACACTTCTCCTGTGGTCTCGGTGTTTGGCGACATCTCATGACATCTCATAGGAGTTATACGTGCACATAAATGATCATTTACGGTTTGTCTGTTTCTCTATCCTTCCCTGCATGTCAGGGGAATCACAATGTGCAAAAACCCACACACAGTTAATTATCAAAATCCGTCTAATGATGTTAGAAAAATTGGCTAATTGAAATCCTTTTCAGTTTGTAACTATAAAACCGTATTTTACCATGAAAACATGTTTTAAGGGGGGAAAATCTACTCAAACAGCTGTCAAAAGTTTTACATTTCAGTCACCATAAGCACACTCATCTACAATTCTAAAGCTGCAATGTTATCTTAGACTTTGAGATGCATTTCAGGAGGAAGGTGACAGAGGGAGGTGAAAGGAAATGAACGGAGAGACAGAAAGAGAGAAGGAGAAGGTGAGGGAATAGAGGGTACAAAATCCCATCCTGACTGTTAGAGAAGATGATGAGGTCCCCTGAGAATGGACAGAGCAGAGAGGGAGCAGCTTTTCTTCACAAAGACTCCAGTAATTTGCCACATCCTGTCCGCACACCCGGCATGGAAGCCACTCTGTCCTTAATTACCAGGATAACAAACCCATCCCCTCCCGACTCCTCATGGCGCCGTTCTCCTCATGCTACTTTCCCCCTCAGCCAAACATCGCCGCCGCCGCCACCCAGGCTTCCTACGCTCCCCCTTCCCATCAGTGTCGGGGTAGAAATGGATGGCCTGTGCTGCTGTCTGCAGACAGTGGAAGGATGGACACCAAATAAAGTGATAAAAGCTGAGAGAATGGCCCTGCCTCGGTTAGCAGCTCTGATCTTGATGGACAGGGGCACTATAATGACACGGAGGCCTCACCTGGGTAAGCTAGCAGTTCTGACAGCCCTGTTAGCCATATACACAGGGGATACCCTTTACACAAGCCCCCTACCACTGATGGTCTCCAGCTAATGACACAATTACTGGTAAAATATGTTGATTACGCCACCATAACAATTAATTATTACATATTTTTTCTTAAATTCTCTTCAGGGTAAGAATCCATTATCTGTCTAATCTATAACGTCCAGTTCCCAGAATTTAAGCTTAGTAAACATTATAATGTACATCGTAAGACACTGCAAACCTTGTGGCTTGTAATGACATCGCTGTCACGAGACAACCAGGGTATAGGGGCCGTGGCCTTTTCGTCTGGTCGGCGTCTGTCATCTCCAAGATGGCGCTGTCTGCCTCAGCTTTATTTGCATTGGCTTTTTGCATACGTCTGCGTTGCTGCATGCATCCTGACTCCACAGATTCACAACAAAGGGGAAGAGCCAGGAGTGACCCGGCGGTCCTGGCTCATCGCAGCAGATACAGATACATTCAGCTCAGAGGGAATGACGAGGCTGCATTAGTGCAGTGTTTGTATGCCTGTTTTCAGTGAGCAGGCAGTGGGAGGGTCTGATATTCCTGGGGGTGAAGGGGTTAGAGGGGTGTGTGTGTCTGTGTTACCAGTCACCTGCTGCTAAATCCTATTAGCGAGGCCTGGGGGTTAAACCAACCATCACCATTAAAGGCCTGTCAGGGGAAAGCCCACAAATAATAGGGCTGATCGCTACAACTCACAAATAATAAGGTGCTTTGATAGAGGATAATCAATTAGTGATAATAGGAAGAGGCTTGACATTCTGGAGGAGCCTCAGAAAGGGAAAAATAGTGACATAAAGACAAAAACAAAAATTTGAGATAAAAGAGAATTTAGGTTTAGGACTAAACCTTATTTTTAGGGAAGCACCAGTAAATCAATGAAAAATAACATTTCATTTTATTTCATTTTACTTTATTTTGATTTGTGATTTTAAAAATTGACAGGTTGTGATACTAGAGCTATAATAAATACTGAATGTGTTTTTAAACTGTTTAAAACAGTAACACAATGTCATGATCTGTAAAACATGTCCTCTAATCTTTACACGTAGCTCTTTAGCTGTTAATGATAATGTATTCGTTATTGATAAGGTGAAAGGTTAAGACTGGGTTATAAAGGTAACTAAGGGTCACATGTTTGCTCAACTGAAGTGGCAAAACTTTGGATGCTGACGACCTAATGTTACCTTTGCTCAGTAATACTGCAACAATGTTTCACATTATATTGCTCATCACAGTAACTCGTCACAGCTGTATTCAGACTTTGAACAAACAGTAGAGGTGTCTGTCATGACTTTTCAGGTTACCCAAGGACGAAACAGTGCTCAGTTTTAGGCCTTATTGCCTGAAGGAAAAATAAGTACAAGTGGAAGTCATAAAGCAGATATTGTTATTCAGGGATTAGAGTGTCAGCCAAAACATTTCCATATGTTTTCTAAAGCGAGGAAAACGAGGTGAGAAAAAATTGGCAAAGCAAGTGTTAAATGAGATGAGAAGTGACAGTTTACATCTCCAGCCACAATTAACACGTTGATGGCGTTTTTCGCCGGGCCCCTCACAGTGATAATGCCTGTTGTCAAATCTGTTTAGCACGCCAAATCTCCTGGAGCCTTCAGCTAGGCAGCAAGCTTTTGACAGATTGAAGGTTCAGAGATAGGCTATCATGACAGATGGAAGCTGGCATCGATGTTCAGCTCTCGCCAATCACAGGGGACCTGCCCCCCTTATTCTGCGGGGCGCAGCTCCGCAACCTTCCCCCCTCTGATGGGAGCAGGGGATGGCATTGTTAAGCAGTGCATCTGTGAGACTCAGTCTCCTCTGATGGAAGCATAAGGCAAAGAGCTCTCAAGCAAAAGACGGCCACTGCTGTAAGCGCATTTCAGATATGATGGGAGGCTAGCTCAAGGGAATTGTGGAAGAGAAAAAGTTTGAAACATTTTGAGGAGCAGAGGAAGGACCCAGGAGAGAAAAGAGCGACTGCAGCAAGCCTCAGCTATTCAGTAATGCCATCATTAAATTTGATTATTACCTAAATGCTAGCAAATGCTCTGCACAGTCACAGCACAGTGGAGTTTGACAGAAACGTTTACTTGATCAGTCTTTACATCTGATTAGCGGAATGACATTTTTCGTCTGACCAACAGAATCTCACCTGTTAAATACCCAATACTGAGAAGGGAAAATCAATTTAGATAGCCTTGGCTTGTGTATAAAGTCCTCCTTAGAACTCATACTACAGTATGATTACCCTTAATGAGATCCACCTGAAACACTAGCACAGGAGAAACTCATTAAACTGAGCTTGTTCTAATCAGACAGGCTTATATGGATTTTGCAGACATCAGAAATTGTTCTGAAAAAGAAAAATACACCAGGGTCTCTGAAACAGAAGAAGGGATCCGATAATTAAGTGTCTGCCATGCGCTGATGATATCACGAGTGTTAATGATCACTATAATGACAGTTCACGCTGCACCCAGTTGATTTACAATACACCTACTGTGAAGCACCACTGCGACAAACACTGCAGCAAACACACCCAAGCGAAAACAGTTTAGTATAGACTAAAAAGACATAAGTTACCCCCAATAGGCACTTTTAGGGAAAGGAATTAAATGCTTACTTGCACAATAAAATTCCTGCAGGTAGATAAACTTTGAGATGCAGCGTTGTTGGTTTACTTGCTGGCAGACAGCCCTCTAAGTTGTTTGGTCTCTCCCTCCCTGTTTAGGCGAACACATTGTTGATTCAGACCCATCATGTTGAGGCTTGAGGTCACCCTGTCTCAGGCTTGGCTAGTTAGCAGCAGCCCACCTGATGGCCCAGAGGAAATCACAGCAGCCGCACTCACAGGAGAGGGCCTGACAGCCAGGCCCCGCACCAGAGAGAGGGGTCCAGCCAGGGGGGTGGAGAGGAGGGTCAGCATGGGGGGGAGGGAGGCAGGAAGGAGAGAGGGTTCTGGAAAGGAACGGGGGGGGAGGAGGGTCCTTCAAACACAGGGAGGGATGAGAGACGGCTAAAGAGGGCGCAATGGCGAGCGGTGTTGTGATCGTGGCTGCATTAAGTGAGAAAGTCTAGAAAAGGAAACGCAGAGAGGCCTCAATGATGAAAGAGGGATGTAAGAAAAGAAACAGGGCTGATAAAGGGAGTGACGCTAACTTACTGGGAGGTAGGACTAGAAGAGAAAAAGAGACATGAGAAATGAGGCCGTTCCTGGGTTAAGTTGTACAAAAAAGAGGGATAAGAGGAAGGTCCAGTCAGTGTAAAAGAGTGATGAGGATCCTCATTCACAAAGATGGATGCTTGATATTTGGGGGGGGTTCAGTGGTATATATGGATCTATGCATGGGGTTGGTCTAGTGGTCTCGTTGTCTAGTTTTTCCAACACCTAACAGCAGTTTCTGTTCAAGCAGAAGCAAAACTGCGCTGTGTAAATGAAGTGAGGCATCAGTGTAAGTTATCCTGGGGCAGTGATGCTGCTCTCGCAGAGAAAACGTTGGCTGTAAAATGCTGTGATGAACAGCAGACATTTCCAGTTCACAAGTCTCCCAGTCTCTCCTGAGAGTCTGCTTCATCCCTATTATAGCCAATAATAGCCCATTGTAGTCATATGCTCTTTCTCTTCACTGTGACTGAATGAGGACACATTATTTACTGAGAGGAGACAACAGCTAATACGCCGCTGCAGAAAACTGCTGACGGGAAGAGGGCAAAAATCATAGGTTTTCCCTCCTAGAGGACGTTACACTTCTTTATATTTATATTTGTTGTTTAATAACATCCCACAATCTGCCAATACACCTCTAGACAACCTCCACAGTCGCTCTCACTGCAGGTTCAACCACAAGGTAGTAAACTGAGGATATAGAAATCAATGTTTTATTTACACTTTTTACAATAAGAGTTCATCTTGTGTGGAGGTCATTTTGTGTGTTATATTAGATGAAAAGAGTAAAAAGAAAACGGTGAGCATAGATCGTTGGACACAAAAGTTACATAATGTAAAATGGTCATATTGTATATTCACATTAAGAGTTGAATATTACAACATTTTGAAGCTAAATAATGCAAAATTATGCTTACAAGATTTCAAATTTCACGTTTCACAATATGTTCCATGTGTAGTCACAGTTTTAATTTATGATTACACTTTGTACAGATCATGAGCAATGTGCAAATTAAAATGTAAAAAATTAACTAATTAAATGAGTCCTTTAATACTCGTTATAATGTAATCTCAATGGATAAAGGCTCTCTATTCTGGAGCATTTCAGCAGGGCAATAACTGCAAAATGCACATCAAAACCTCACTGTATCCATGTACCATTGAACACGGTTTCTTTAGGTTTCCATTTTGTGCTTATGTCCAAAGGCATCTGGAGACAAATGCCTCACCACAAAGTCATACACCATTAATGCAGTCAGTGGTGCTGTAGCCTCAGAATCTTATTATCTTAGTTGGTTCAGCCTCATTAGCTGTTCTATGCATATTAATGGATGGGAAATGGAAAACTATACCCCATTTAAGAACAAAACATGCTCAAAGTACTCGCTGCTTTGAGGTTATAGGACATAACTCACTCTGCAAATTGCTATCATCGGGCTCCTGGCAGAACCCTGCTGTTTTCTTTACCCAAAAGCCCCTGGTTCCCTCGCAGAGACAGAGTTTCATTAACCTGCACTGCATTCAGATGCCATTATGGCTCTAATTATGGCACATGCTCTTGTGAGGAACTGCCTGGGTTCTCGAAGACTTTTATGTCCAGCTGTCCTGTCGCCAAGGCCAGGGTCGTCCCCGCAGCTGCCGGGGTTCCAGATAGGGAAGATGTGCTAATCTCAGATGCATTGAAGCTGGCTTTGTAGACTTATGCAGGCTTATCTATCATGGCCACGACTGCATTAGACATAAGACCTTAAGTTTGCAGGCACTGAAGTAGAAAGGAGAGCAAATTAAATTCTTCTCATCTACCTCCTCAGCTGTATCCAGATTGCATCAGTCAAAAAGAAAAAAACTCTTGAGGATAATACTAGGACCTAACAGTGCAGAGGTAAGTCTTGCTTGTTCTTCAGAATAGAAAGAAAATGCTGTTAGCTTTTGTAGCAGTCTGCACTTAATGACTAGAAAAGCAAGATAATGACAGTGTGTTTGCCATTCTAGATTCAGCACATCTGCCAACAGACCGATGGAGACCTTAGCTTGGGAAACAAATAAAACCTCTGTCCAGTGTCTCATTATCCATGAAAGTATCTCCTCGGCTTCCTCTGTCTAATCAAAGAGAAAGGAAACACAGGAACAAGCTGAAAAATTCCAGTATGAGGGAGATTGAAACAGTTCCCTCAGCGTTGAGCATTGCTCACTCACAGCAGATAGTGAAGGTAAGAAGATCCTTTGGCAGGTGCTGCAGGCTGTCAGAGCTGTAGATGAGCTCTGCTGCTGGATAACATCTTGCCAAATGCTCGAAACTTGTCAGTTAACAGTCTGCCAGAAAAAGGTGGACAGCTACTAACCTCTCGGAGAAAAAACAAAGACCAACAGTAAGTTCCAAGCCAAGAAAAGAAAAGTTTAGAGTTCCCTGAGTGCAATTACCAGTATTGTCACACGGATAAAGGTAAGCCACTTTGAAATGCAATGTGTTTTTTATGCAAATACTGCAATGAGAGTTCATTTCAGATGTTGCCTGTCACTTGAACAAAACAAGAGAGCCAAAACAACTCCTACCTGGTAAGATTCTGTTCTTTCTGGTCAGTGTTTGGAAAACACATTTATTAAAGTTCTGAGTTTTTAAAGAATGTGTCAAAGGTCTTAAGATTCATTTAACAGATGCTACTTATAATGTCCTCATTTAATCATGTTACATATGACATCTAAAGTAAGTGTGTTTACACAGTCACAAGCCAGGACATGTGAAGACATTTGAGCATACAAAATGTAATTTATACATACATGTAACTTTATACTTTTATTTTTCTTTAAACTTTAAACACTTTAAACTTTTCTTTCTGCTAACTACTAAAACAATTCACATTTTCAAAACACTAGCATGGTGTGAATTATAATTAATATGAAAAGTACACTACTACAATATACAACATGTACATGAGTATTATGGACAGAAAAGTTATTTTATATATTAAAAGCAAGACTGGCTCCCGTTAACAATGCCAACAAGACTAATAAACCTACTGACAAACAGACCTTTATTTTAGATATAATGGTCAAATGAGAAACACACAAAAAGCTAATTTGCTTATTTTAGTGCTATCTTTAATCAAAAATATAAATGTATTTCATCTTTCTCATATGGTTTAAAATACTAATAAAGTGAAAGGTTTCTTATACAACAAACACCGTGCAGACCACTCTGAGAATCAACACCTGTAGAGCTTCAGGATACTTTCAGCTCATTGTTTCGGTTTGCAGAACCAAATCTCTGCAGGTTCAGCTGCTTGCTTTAGCCAACTATACACTACAAGCCCAGCATGAAGAGCAAAATCCTATAAATGGCTGGTGAAGAAATGTCTATCAAAGAGAAGAGAGACAGATATTTTTCTCAGGAGTTGGTGGACTAAACCAGAGAATACTAGACTGGCACTTGACAGGTAACAAGAAAGAAAGGGATGTCCATGCTGTTCTGTTTCTGTTGGATGTCTAATTAGGCAATTGTTTGCGATCAATTTAGCCATAAGACCTTGATAAGTCGATGTGGTATGATGGCAGAGTGCTGTGAGCGGGAGTCTTTCCATCCTCTGCAGAAAATGTTGACAGAGGTGAAGAATGTTTAAGATTTGCAGAATCTTTCTTGCAAGATCATCTTGAAGACCCCCCTGTGACATTTTAAGACATATAAAAATACTCTGACTACTACTTTGAATGATAATTTGTGTTTCACATTTTGATTTTTACAATTACCTTGTTAAAAATATAAAAATTACATCTATCTCTTGTGTCTCATTGAACATTTAGAAGTGATTGTAGGTTTCAAGCGGTGTAACTTCTCACTTGGCTGCAGTTACAGGTGTGCTACAGTACAGGAACCTGTGACACCACTGTTGGGTCAGTGACACTGGGTGAGGTGAAACAGACTTTAAACTTTCCACGAACACTGCTCGACCTCATGTTAGTCTTTAAACACTTTGGTTACAGTTAATGTTACAGTTTTGTTATTCAAAAGGCACAAAAGCATTTCGCCCCTGAAAAGCTGATGCACAATTCTCCTGATGTGAGACATTAAAGCTTACAGGGAAACGCTAAAACACACATGTAAATAATAGCAGGGCATTGGAAATATCTTATAGGCTACTGGACCATTATCTCAATGTTTTTGAGTATCCATATAGTGAACTGAAGATTTTATGTTCTACCTGATGTATCTACCAATGTAAATCAGTGGAATTATGTTACAATGAGCTTATACAAGGTGGGAAGATGTTCAATTTGGAGTCATCAGCTAACAGTTTAAATTAGAAAGCTTAAAGTCACAATAAAAATGTGACTGTTGGGGCACCACAGTGACTCATGTATGTGCATCCCAAGACCGAGTCCTTTCTCACTTCAGTTGTTTCTGTCAAATAAAGGCAAAAGGCAAAAAGCCCCCATATATACCGGTATATATAAGAAAGGTCTACGTTGCACCTGCAGTATACAGATTCTCCTGGGACAAGCTCAACAACCCTTAAAGATGCTAAACAGCACTTTTTATTTGAGAGTACAGGTAGGTTTAGTTTTTTTTTTTAGTATCTCTAACATCCAGCTGAAACAGTCCCATGAGATCTCAAAGGTGACCTCATCTGTAAAGGAGAAGTATAATCACTAATTCCTCTCAGGTAAGTTCAACTCTGTCTCTGAATTTGTTTTCATTGAAACAGTTGGTCAATTTATCAACCCTATCTATTATCATAATCAGTAAATGGCCTGCAACATTTAGAGAGTTAAAATACAAAGGAAAATACAGAAAAAAACATGGTTTTGAGCTGTAAATATGTGGCTTTTATCTGTCATACAGTTTTACTAATTGGTTAATATTTGTTTTTTGATGAATTATTCATATTAAAGTATTAAGTAATGCCAATATGTCACTTTAAGCTCTGATAACTTATGATTAGTACTGATTGTTTTGTCGGTTTAAAGACAAAATAATGAATAGATAATTGATAATGGAAATAATCTTTATTAACATCCATACTTTGAGTATATATTGCCACACAAATCATATACCACTAATTTGCTGTGTTTCCATGAACTACAGCAATGAATCTGACTTATTGAACTATTTTAATACGGCCACAAGAGTGAAGACCTCAAAGGCTTTACATACAGAAAATATGTAAAGCCGAGGTGTTATTGATCCCGCGACATGAGCAGTATGAGCAATCTGTAAATCACTTCAGCTGACACTCCAGATTTCTGAAGATTTAAGCAGAGTTTTAGAGATCAGTAATAGTAGAAGGATGTCTTTCTTTTCATTTCCTTTCCTAATAGAAACAACCATTTGAGTTAATGTGACCTCATGATTGAAAACACAGTTGAAGTGCACACTTGCACAACACTATTTCCAATAAACACTTTTCCTAAATAATCTAAATAATTTTGCTTTAATTATAACCGCCATAACAATGAGCCACAGTGAGATAAATAAATAACTTCACTGTCCTCCCTGGAATTGTGCTGATGCGGAGGCCTGCCTAGGCATTATAAACCTAATTAGCAGAAGATTACTATGCAGTGTGCAAGGCTGTGGTCCAGAAAGACATCATTAGGTCTTCTGATGGGGATATGCCTTCAGCACATTGATTCTTTTTCGCTCCAAGAACAATGCAGATTGCAGACTTTATAATTGGGCTTTCAGGTCACTTGTGACTTCACTTCCACCATGTGTGGCTGGTGATCTCCATTCAAACAAAAGAAGCCGATAACAAAAAGACATTCCCGCTGAGCTCAAGAAATGAAGAGGATGTTCATGGATTATGAGATGCACCAACGAGACTTGGATAAATTATGTGAGCAATACATACTGTAGTAGTACACAACAGTTCTACTAAAAGAAAAGCCTTTAGATTCAATCAGATATTCTGGGGGAAATAACGTTAATTTGGCATAATGGATCTTACAATAATGGATCTCAATGACACCTGTCAGCAAACCTCCTAATGCATTTAACAGTTCCTGTTCTTAACGATGGTTAAAAGTCCAGCAGGTCCTAAAGTATGGAGAGACTAGCAGCGGAACTACACGGGGGCAGAGTGTGTCCATTATACCGTGTCCATTATAATCACCTGAAGCTGCTACAGTTAGCACAGAAGCTGCACGCACCCGTGTGTTTTTCTCTTCATCCCCCTTTCTCTCACTTCAACTAGAAATTTTCATAGGCAACAAATTACTCATAAAAAAACACCTGCTTTTAACTCCACAGTTTTTGTATGGTCAGTGATTTTAGCTAGAGCTGCAACAATAAGTTAATTCATCCATTAACTGTCAACTATTTTGATAATCGATAATAATTGTTTTGAGTCGTTTTTTAAGAACAAATGTCCAAATTCTCTAATTTCAGCTTCTCAAATGTGAATATTTTCTAGTTTCTTATGTCCTCTATGACAGTAAAGTATATCTTTGGGTTGTACTCAAAACAAGATATTTCAGGATGTCACCTTGGGGAACATGGGGATCATTTTCTTATATATTTTTGTACCAAATAACTCACATCAAGAAACTAATTTCCACATTACCTATATTCCTACATTATTATATGATGATTTTGAAGTTTAAACAAACTATATATGTAGGAACAAGGTCAGAAACTATACATTAACATGTGAACTTATGCTGAATGTGAGCCGCAACACTCCACTCTGCTAATGAATCCAGTGGACATTGAGGACATTAGTCTAGAGCAACGATAAGTTGATTAATTCATAAGTCAATCAACAGAAAATTACATGCAATTATAATTAAAAATAGATAATGATAATAATTGTTAGCTGCAGCCTAACATTGGACATCAAAGTGTCCTGAGATAACTTCTGTTATGAATTGGCGGTATACAAATAAAATTGAATTGAATTGAATTGAAAGAGTAACTCTTTAAACACTAATATGCCACTAAGGGGACAGGCGAGGAAAATGATTCAACTATCCCTAAATTGACAATTTACTAGTGTTTCCGGAACGTGAAAGGTCCTGTGTGTAACATTTAGGAGGATCAATTGGCAGAAATGGAATATAATATTCATAGGTATGTTTTGTGTATAATCATGCTGAATGTTGGCTGTGATGAAACCAACAAAACCACAACAAACTACATCACCTCCAAAAAGCTCTGATGTAATCCTGAGGTCACCACACTGGACACTTTTGACTCCTCAACTGCACCAGGTTATTATGTCCATAGAAATTGGCCAAGCATAATACCCACAAAGAAAGTGAGTTCCTGTTGAAAGAAACTGCTCTCACTCAACTTATACAAGGAGATGGCTTTCAGCAATGACCCTTAAACCATGGATTCCCACAATACCTCACAAAAGACATACACAGAGATGGTCACATGATGGAGGTCATGTATACTGTAAGTCCTGTATATGAGCTCTTCTCAAGTCCACAACGCATGTAGACTTGATGGGAAAACTCACATTACACCAGCACAATCCTTGTGAGAGTAAAAATCTGGACCCTTGTTCCACAACAAGGTAAATCCACATTACTTCCAAATCTAAAGCTTGGTAAATTTTCCAGTGGAAAAAGCCAGAAGTACTGTCCTGGTAGCCCAACAATATCCTTCTGCATCTCGGTATAAATGTAATACCCACCAGGTGCCCTACTACTGCAGATCCTTGTGGTTGAGTTTGAGAGTTCCTAAAAGTGTTTCTTCCACAATGCAACAGTATGTCCAGTTGAAGCTAGCAGTTCTTGCTGAGAACAGCCGGCCTCCCTTTCCATCTGATGGTTTACAATAGCCCATGAAAAGTCCTGTGCCATGGCTTTCCCTAACTTCTCCCACACCAAGTTCTTGCTTACTAAAACCCACAAAGCCTCTTTCTTCAGCTTGAGAACTGTTGGTCCTTGTAGGTTGGCACCGACCACCTTATGCCCACAACTCAAAGCAGTTGTTTTGCAATGGAGGCTTTGAACAAGGGTAATTTAAATTCCATGTACCGACTCCATCCAGGCCGTTTCTCCCAATCACGGCCCTCTAGGTTTCTCCATTGTTACCCACATGAGCGTTGAAGTCCCTCAGCAAACCTATGGGGTCCCCATGTGGTGACCACTCCAGGTGCGTATGACACCAATCCTGTGTTAGAACGAGATAATCATCCTGTTTTGATTTATGCTCTCTGCTGTAGGTTAATCAGACACTTTTTTGAATCAAATTGTAACTGGGCCCAGAAAAATACAAAAGCAAGACATTTTTTTTTACACCAGATGCATAATATTTTAACCTTTAGAATGAATGTCAGGATAACATAATAACACCTACATTTACACTTCTGAGGCTTTAAGGCTACAAGAGTAAAAAAAACATAAATATTCTAATGCTTTTTTCTGTCTCCTGCTTGAGTTGCGTTTTGTTTGCTTACTTTGCATTCCTCTACGTGTGTTCATAAGAGAGCTTATTTTAATCAGCTTTGCTTGCTGCCTTCCTATCTGGACTCGCCCGTCGTATGCCTGTCTCCTGCACCTCGTTCTCTCTGGCTTGTATCAGAGCACTACAGCCCATTTGAGGTATGATAATCAGCTGATTAGCCAGCGAAGTCCTTTTCCCAGAGGCTCCTTTGTGTGCAAAATCCTCACACTCATTTGACATGTGGACATCATCAAGCTGATGAAATGCAATTGTAATGAACAAGTGAGGCATAGCATCTGCAGTGGGACCCTGAACGAAAAGGACCCTTCCCTCCTGACATGCTAATGCTGAAAGCTGCTCTCTGCCTGTACTCCCGGTGGGTCCCTCATGGAAATGTGAAGAGATGCATATTCAAACCAGCGCCTTCTGAGGGGGCTAGATGTACGGAAGAGAGAGATGGGAGAAAAAACCCTGTGTGGACTTGGCCAAATGTTAATTCTGAGACAGATTATATTGCATCACGCACAGTAATGATCTGACAGTTCATTTGTGAGGAGAGTTCAGGATCTGAGGTTTAATGCTTGGGTGGACGCAGGTGCTGAGCCCCAGCTCCTCAGAGCTGTCAGAGGAAGGCAGGGGGCTGCTGTCAAATTATCCCAGTTAAAAAGGCTGAGGCGCCTGCAAATATGAAAGACATTTAAGAAATTAATGCATTCGTATTCAACACATATTGCAACAGTGTTTCATTAGAGGTGCTCTAGTCATATTAAAACTGACATCTGACCTTTCACATTTCTCCGAGGCACTCAGGAACATTCTTATTACATACATGCTAAAGTCAAAGAGAAGGTAATTGTGATAACTAGCAATAATTAAACAAACTGACATTTTTGCACCATCATTTTCCTTATTATTTCAGTTCTTTAGCATTGCAGAGCAGAATGATAATAAAAGCTGTATTTCTGTGAGCGAGTTTATTTAAGAGAAGATATGAATCGTGAAAAACCTAGGGGCTATGTGACTATCACATGCTGCCTAAGTATACTATCATTTCATCTCTTAGTTGTTTTGCGTTATCAGGGAGACTTATTGTATTACCAGTGCTGCTTTGTTACTGCATAATCTTGCTGTGATTATGATAAGCATGCATAATGGAGACAAATTCCATACAATTTCCCTGATCAACATTTTCTGCTTTCATGCATAAAACATTCATCATAAACAGTTACAAGGAGGGAAGTCATGGAGACTATCAAAATCAGGATTTCATAAATTACAGCGAGACAATTTCTCAACACCCTCCCTCCAGCTGTGGTGTCACACAGCAGCTTGCAAAGTTTATCTGAGTAAAGCACGACTTTTTACAACAGACTAAATATTTAGGATATTTACAAGTGAAGAGCTGTGCTTTAAAATGCAAGTACAGTCGGTAGAGGTCAAGCCAGATAAACAGACTGATGATGCCATACATATTGTTCTATATGGATAGATGTAGGTCATTACACCTATGGCCTCCAGCTGAGCTGCTTTGTGATGACAGGACCTTTCGGCTTGGACCTCAGAGACAGAGCAAATGGGCAGTCAGCAGGCCCCCTGCTTTCTGAGCCTTTTGGGTCGCTGAGGTGTCAGGGGCTGAGAAGGTCACAGACCCTGAAATCTAGCCTCACACACCTCAACACTATCCCTAACCCGGTGCAAGCACAACTAGACCCTAGGCTCTGAGGTGGGCTCCCTCCCACCAGGTGTTCGGGATGGCATACATGTCTTCAGGGTATGGAGTGCCGCTGGCCGCCCAGGACTACACATGGTGCTGAGGGTCAAACATGGAGCCATGCTGGACCAGCTGTCGCTTTGCTGTTCGCCCCAGCTCTGAGCCAGGCCCGCTGGAGAGGGCCAGATGCGCACACTAAGTCACTCTTCTACAGCTTACAGCAACATGGGTCTCACTATCTGACCCCAGTGCTTTGTGCATTATTTTGCCAAGATCATTGCGTAAAGTAGGCAACACTATCATGGACCAAGAAAAATCAAACTTTGGTTCTCTGCGCAACAGCACAGAAAGTGTGCTAACAGTTCCTTAGTATTCCCCCAATAATTGGCAGGGTCACTGTTCTGTGTTCCCATTCAGCATACAAGGGCGTCCATTAATTTGAAAAGGCTAAGCTACCATGCTCACACATGTACGCACACAGATCACAGACTCCGCACTGCTTTGGAAGCAGCAGCACTCCATCTTCTGTCTAACGGCAGCTAAAAGCATGAAAGCAGCAGTGAGATTTCATTTGGCTAACTGACTGAAGGCACTGAGGGAGTAAAGCTCGCTGGAGAGATTTATACACCCAGCCTGATGTCTCCTGCTCCCTATAATAGAACAAAAGCTTGTTGTCTCTTCCAATTACAGATGTCAAAACGCTTATTTTGAGGGTTGTGATCTTTTCCCTTTTAATCTGCAAAGATAAAAGGTCTCAGCTTCATTAGCATGTGTTCTCTCCCCCCAGACTCAGATTCCCTGCAAGCAGCCAGCTCAGCCTTACAGCCTATTACCCACTCTTGGGGCCATTAAGGTCTAACATTAATGATGTGTAATTAGCATATGATGACAAATAATAACAATGCACTCCCATTCGATGTAATGGGGGGTAGGATAATAACATGGAATCCCACTGTTTCAACCCTACATAAAGCTCACAATATCTATGTTTTATTGCCCACTCCGTTGTTCAAAGGTATAATGGAGTGGGATGTAGTATGTGTGCATAAATTATTCAAATTAATATGTTTATCAAGAAATATCACAATTACAATACATCAATAAGTCAAAGTGCTTAATCTGCACAAAGCCGTAGTTTAATCATGCTCAATGACAATGCAAGTAAATATAATTTTTTTCCCTGAGATAGAGATTTGCTGTTTGTGTCAAAAACATATGAGAATATTGTGACCTACCTCTATTACATTGTAACCTTAAAGTCTAATATGCACATAGAAATCTTGACTCAATTAATCAAATGGGGCAAATGGGCGAATGATGAGGCTTCTTTAGCTCTCTCCACATCCTACCTATATCCCTAATTTATAAATTTTATACATAAATCTATTAAAGTTAATGGCAGCGAGAACTCAAGTTAAATGGAGGGGTATTAGTAGACAAGTGATATGCTTAGAACAGAGGCAAAGCAATCAGAAGTGACAGACCGTCTTCAAACGGCTCTTCTCATCCATTAAACAGGCTGCCTGTTTGTGTCAGCTGTGGGTCTGGAAGAAAACCATACAATTAAAGAGACCCCGCATGTTTACGCACACACATTCATATGCAGCTCCAACATGGAGCATCTTGTATTGTGTTTTGTGTAATGCAGCCAACACTACTTTTTTTTTTTTTTTCACATCTGTCACAAAACAACCCATCACCAATTATACTGAAGCACAAACACGGCCGTTTTCAAAAAATTGTTGGTTACCTCCTGTAAAGAGGATGGTGGGGCATCTCAGAATCAAACTAATCAAAGCACCTCAAAAGTAGAATCTGAATGAATATATTGACAATCACAAAAGTGAGGTGCTGTTGAAATAAACAAGTGTGAGATGTTGTGAGACATCCTACTGTCTTTGTGTTTTAAATGTGGGTAGTAAAATTGGGTTCAGAAAAATTGGTATCCTTTTCTCAGCCATTTAAAACTTCCAAGAAGGGGCTTTCTACAAAATTGTTACCTATTCCTTTCGTAGATTACTTGAAAAACATTACAGTGCGAATAACACGTATTTGTAATGTCCTGTAAGGTCTATCCAATGAAATATCTAATTGAAAAGGATTAAACATAAAAATGTATAAGTACATGATAGAAAATGTGCAAATAGAAAACCATACATCTGCTGTTTCAAATTGAATTTGCTCTGTGGAAACACAGACATTCTCTGTTTTCAAGCGAGCAACGCAGGGTTATTTGAAACCCTGTTTACACCACCCAGATCTGAAATTGACTTGCTAATGTTAACTTTTATTCCGTTGCCATGGGTTACCATGTCGTGTGATTTGACACCGAGCTACAGACACTGCTGATTAGTAGCATCCAGTTCTGTCCATCTCTGTGCATCACTGAACCATCTGGTCATTTATTCACTAATAAGCCCCTAATGGCCCAAATATTCAGCGGCCTGTCATTGTGACATGGCAGAAAATGCCTACATCTTTCAACTCGCCTTGACATGTTGCTTGTTTCACATCAAAACTCGTCATTTACAGGAGAGAAACTCAGAGGGGTAAAAACTTGACCTAATCTGCAGTGTTAACACTGAGGCAGGGAGCTTTGTTATCTGCTAGACTGACTGAAAGGATGTTAATGCATTCATCCTTCCCCACTTCAAGATCTTCTTTTCTGCCACAGGGAAGAAGGATATGAGCGCTGTCAATAGGAATTTGATTATGCACACATTGATTCTACGCTCAAAAATGAAAGATTATGCACAGCCCAGACTGTGAGATGCTGTGAGAGAATGCAACATGCGGCTCGTGGTTCTGCAATGTGTTCACGTCCAACCTGTCATTTGTCACCCAAAACATTGACTTTTTGCCATAAATATTTCCAGATGAACAAAGCCAGCTGGGATTGTAATTGGTGACATGCAACCATAAATTTAACCTTTCCTGGGACACTGGTGGCAACCAATTAACTAGCCATTGAATAGAAAATATCCTCAATTATCTATCTCATTATAGCTATGTTGGTCTGCATGTACAAGGAACAGAGAGAAAAAGAAAATGAGCAACAAAAACAAGTTTCCATTGATTTTTTTTTCTTCTCCTGTTGACTTTTTATATTTACATTTAAGAGCGTATAGTAGATAGAAATCAATGTCTAATTTATTACAGTCATCGCAAGATGAATAAATATGTTCATTCATCATTATGCTGATCACTTGTCTGATGTGTGAGAAAACATGAAGCCGAAGCGTTGTAAAAGAATAAACACTTTTATACCAAATTCTAAATGAAATCCTGAAACAGCCCTTTTCTCTATCATTGGTCTGATTGGAGTGTGAATGAGCTTCATGTTGACCGACTGGTTGCAGAACCTCTCTGTCAACTTAACTAGCAGCCCAGGATGGTGTGAATGTATACTTAACTCCCTGTCACTTAGCAAGGCATGCACCCTGAGTCTCCATCAAGACAAGCTAAGTAAGATGGAAGACGAGCAGGCTTTGGCTGGAAAGGAGACGGGAAATGCCACCTTTGGTGAACTCGCCTGGAACCAAAATCTCTCAGACTCATTTGAATGTTGTGCTAAGGGTGAGAGGATACAGAGCGTGTGTCTTTTACACACTTAATATAATTTCTATTGTAGAAATGTTAGGGTATGGCTGTTTGAGGGATTTACTTCGTACTTGAACCATTCACAGGAAAATCCCTATTCTAGCTCATCTTTTCCCTTTTTAAATCTCCTACCATGCATTGGCATTGCAAACTACACCACAAGCAGAGGAAATCAAATCATCTATGTCTTAAACCATCAGGCTTCATACAAAATAAAGTTGAAACCAAAGGCATTTGATACAGGAAAGCGAGGGGAAAATGTTTTATGTATGCAGTACAGATCCGGGACTGAATTCAAAGCAGAGTATATATTCTGTGTCCACTTTTTTAGCACTTCTAATTAGCCAAAGTATTCAAATATAAACAGTCAAGCCTGTCGGATGCCACTGCAGATCTGTGGCCTAATTTATGTAAATTTGTTCCATTATATAGGCTGCTGAGAGTATCATTAAGGTTTGGCTTGGTTTTGGGGCTCTTTTAAGGCAAAACCTAAAATAAAGCACAGCCAGCTCATCTCATTTGCTCCGTGTGTTGGATGTGTATTCTAATGAACGGCTTACAACAATGCGACCTGCCAGTGCAAATAATTAACCTTAAGTAAAACCAATTACATACTTTTCTGCCATCGCAAACGCCTCCAAAAGCAATCATGTATAGCTTTCTGCAGGAATGTTTTGCTCATAAAGAAACTAAGTAGAGGATTCTGGGCTATTCTGTAGCAACAAATGAACACTGAGAAGTCTCTTTATGCTCAGAGAGATATCTAAAGAGGAAGAAGATAAACAACAATTATACTGCTCTCCCTGTCAGCACAGCATGCCTCGGGTCAGTCCATTAGAGATCACTGTTTGGTGCACTCTTGTGCTGGAATAAGAAGTGCACCCGTTTGCGGCCAGGCTTTTGACTGGCAGTTGGGACCTGGAGACTGTGTGTGTGTGTTGTGAGCTGCCTGCGAATGCAGGAGGTGTGTGGGGGGGGAGATATCCAGACATAAACTTCCGCTGTCAGCATGGGCAATCATGGCACTTCATTGTCCAGCAGCATCATTACAATATGGTTATCATCTGAGCTTGAGTCTGACACCTTCTCCAGGACCTCTCCAATCACCCCCCATAGTAGGCTTCAGTACCAGGCAGTCAGGGCAAATCTCTGCTTTGTGCTTGTCTGCCTTAATAGACTGGATGTCACTTCTGCCTGTGGAATGTGCCCGGTCTTCAGCTGTCAGTCAGAGGCGCGGGTGTCAGGCCGGAGCGTGGCTGGAGCCGTCTGGATTAGAGGGTAGTTACCATAGCTGTCAGATTACTGACAGCCTGACACCCCCTCTCCCAACTTCCTCTTATTGTTTCTTTGTTTCTCTCAAACATCCTCCAGATGGGAGAATTACCAACCAGGAGAGAGAGAGAAGAGAGAGATGGAGAGTGAGGGAGAGAGGGGGGTGAGAAAGATACAAAAGCCGAGGCGGGTTTTAAAAGTTCTATGCCACGTTAGCTTTGTGATGAAGTAAAGCATGCTTGGTAGATTCCCATAGAGAGAGAAAGAAGCGAAGAGAGAGGATGAAAGAGAGAGCATTACACCTATTCCCACCTCTCCTTGTTATCTTTGGTATTCATGTCAAGATAGGTGATTGTGTTGGTCATTAGTGTTCCTATACCCAACAGAGTGTCTTAGTTAGTACCTTTGAGTAAAGCTCCATCTTCGCTGAATGTTCACCTCTATGACTGTACCTGTCTCATTCATCTGGAGAAATGTTGGAAATGTTCTTTAATTTCCCAGTCTTTTTAAGACAAATGAACTTGCTTAATATAGAGATGTAGACAGGCATGATAAGAAAAATCACTTAGAAACGATATTGAATTATGGAATCATCCATGGTTTCTGGAAGTATTTTAATGATTGAAGAAATGGTGGGTATGCTACGGGTCAGCACTTGTCTTTACATTTTTCATCTCTCTCATTTCAGTGACCCTGTATGGGTGACACTGGCATTCTGCCATTTTTAAATGAGCACTGGGCTAACAGCAGACTCTACATTAGAGAGAGAGGTGGAGACCACAGACATGGAAATCCACATCCCATTGTCTGTTCAGCTTTCCATTTGAAAGACAGCATGAAAGGCAGATACATTTTTATATTAAATTGCATTTAATTTGATCAAGCTGAGCAAACATTTAGAAAAAGCTTCATGGCAAGACGTATGTAAAACAATCTCGATATTAAAATGATGGATTCTTTACCTGCTACAATTTCCAACAGCCCCGAGCAGCCAACTTCAGAAAAAAATTACACGGGTGTAAAATGAAAGGAAATGAGGTGTTATGTTTGTAAAATACACTGATACACCACTTCAGCCCCTGGCCGTCCGATTCTACCATAAAAATAACCAAAGGCAGATTACAGTTTGCCCTGACCTCCAATCTCCTCTAACAAGCCGGGCTACTAAAATCAGCTGCACCGTCATGTACGGGTAAAGATAATGAGGGCGGCTGCCTGAGGAGAGACCGAATGCAAAACAATTATAGTTAGTTACAGGAGCACAGGTTAATATTCTCTCATGTCCCTCTTCTCACGCATTCCCTTTTGTCCTACATCAATCTTAATGAAAGTTATGAGACCTGTCCGCAATGATAAGCAGCCACTCAGGCGTACTCTGTGTCAAGGTTCCCACATTATGCCTCCCCTTCAGCCTATGTTTTGCATAGCCTAAAGCATCTATTAAAATCCCCTTGTAAAATTCATAAAACAAAAATGTGGTGGGTCAAGTCTAGAGGGAGCCAAAGTAAGCTGCTTATTAGCAGGGAGTCGAAAACACAGATCCAATTACAGATCCTGAACAAGGAGCACTAAGAATCAGCATTGGGGAATAAGTATTTTCCTTTTCTCTCCCCTTCAATTGGCCTAGGTACAGAGGAGAGAGAGGGAGGTATCAGAGAGCAGGATCCACGAATGGTAATTACAGTGGGAGTGTTTAGTGCATGAAGCTAGAGTTGGAGCCATTCAAGTACAAACTCATGTAAATCTTCACTTTCCTTCAGATAGTAAATTGGTCGGGTTTAAGAGGAATCCCAGAAGGAGAGGAGGAGAGGGGCTGCACCGAGAAGAGCCATGAGCTCCAGAGATATGTAAAGAATCTCTGTCTGGAATTTAAAGGGCTACAAATTAGACCAGACATTAGCCTTTTTCTTTTACAGAGCCAGCAGAATGTGAATGAAACAGAATAAATAACTATAAGACGGCTTTTCCCCCCTTCTTATAAGATGACATTAATCCTTTCATGTGCAATGACAGCTTACAGGGTCTGACCCTCTCCCCAGACAGCCATATAAAGCCAGGAGATTTCTTAAGATCCCACCAAGAACATGCTTCTGTTAATAAGAGGTCCTGATAGAGGTCTCCACCCCACATTTAATACTCCAGTTTACATCAACTTACCCTGCTCAACATGCTCAACAGATGGCTCTTATTAAACCAATCAACAATATTGTGAGATTTAATTCCATTTAGACGTTTACTTTTAATTTGAATGGTTCCATATCTGTAACAAGCGGACAGCACTTTTACACTTTTTTTCCTTCCTGGGTAGTGAAGGCTGAAGTGTCTCTCAAGCGTACAAAAGCGTGAGCATTTGAGCCCTTTGAAAGAAAAAAGATCAAAGGCGGCAAGTCCTCCTGCTGCTGCTGGGTTTAAGCTGTAACCAGCACAGACCCTGCTCTCCACATCTCGGATAGCGCATAGTGGTGGGTGGCGAGCTGACTGATTGCCAGGAGTGTAGTGTCAGCATCACTCTCTCCACAGAGGTCCATGGTGGGGGACAGTGTTCAGCCAGTCCATGTGGACCCTCACACCAAAACCATCAGCTCTGCGGAGAGAGCATGGCAGCCAGCATCTCCCATAATGACCTCAGTGGGTAATGTGCTACACTAATATCTAGACAGGGTAATTCATTTGCACAAATGGACAATCCATCAAATTTTTTTTGCAGACAATGAATTCTGCACCGAGCTGAATGGATTCCATATTTAGTTTTCAATACACTCCTGAAAAATAATTGGGTATTTTCAAATAGAAATCAATAGGAATACACTGTAATTTCTATAAGTGATATTTAGTAAGATGCCATGTTAATGCATTTCCTGAATTAAATAGCTTCATTTGAAGGTAGGTGCAAAATCTTATATAAATTATTATAAATGGGAAAGATTCATTTGTACAGAAATTAACATGCAATTCACTGGAAACACAAGCGGTAAGTTGTAATTGTGTGAGTAATTAGTCAATGGTTATAGGTACAATATACTGTAGTCACCACAGAAGTTCCTAGAAAATATCAGAGGGTAGAAGGATGCTAATAGTGAAAGTATTTGCATGGCTCAGTGGACTATTAGGGGACATACCATGTGCTTTGTGATGTTGTGGTTTCAGGTCTGGCTTGTGGCCTATGTTGTGTGTCATCCCTCCTTATATACTTTTATTCTACGATAAAATGACATAAATTACATTATCTCAGTTTCCATACTGTGTTATATTCATTACAACTGGACACATTGGAGTTATGTCAGGGGCTAAACTAAGCGCAGGGTCCTCACATCTTTAAATAAATGTTAACACAGTGGTATGAGTTAACAGACATTCCTGCACAATTACCAGCCAGTGTTACACCGCTGACATTATCAGGAGGGAACCTACATTACAAATGGTCCTCCTTTTGAAAAGTGGCCACTTTATATTCCATCACCTTAGATTTTTTTCCCCCCCCGCCGCCTCTTATTTCCCCTCTTTCCAATCAATTTCATCTGCTGCCAATGGACTGATACAAACACAATTTCTATTTACGCAACAAGATCAGACACAAAACAAATAAAATCTGCAAGATATGCAGTCCAAAACAACATCTGCTAGTCAGTGTATGCAGATTAATTGAAAGTCTTTGTGCTGTCATTTCAGTTGAGTGCAGTTTGACTAACATCTTAACCTACTTAGTGCAATTAGTGCTTCATTAGAGAGGCTAACTAACTATTGCTTCTCTCCATAATGATGTGCAAGAGTGTAGACATAAAAGTACATAATCAATGGTTTCCAATTACTCCACAAGTGCAACCACTATTTCAAATAAACTGGATAATAATATAGAGCCATTACAAAGTCTAAGGTAGCAGAACCATTTAATTGCAGTGCAGTTCTTCTCAGCTCCAAGATTTTTTCACACTAATGAAGTGTCATACAAAAAAAGGCTGTATTGATTTTTTCACCACACAGCCTCCACCACAAATATGTAATTATCCTTTTTATATCTGGCAGGGGATTAAAGTAATCTATAGTATCTAGCCTTTGCGCTTCCCTGACAGGGTTGTGTGGGGCTTTTACCCTTTTCAAAATATGCAGCTTTTTGATGAATGAACTTTAGACAAAATGCTGTTCTGTTCTATATTGTTTTGTCTAAAAACCTGTATTCTGAAGACATCATGCAGCATGTACAGCTGCCTGAGCTTTCAGTACACAATCATGGCATTTCAAGCCCTGTCATCTATGAGCCAGGCAGTTAGAGCTAACCATCAGCTAACACACACACATACAGACATAGACAGATAAGCTCCACAATCAAACACACAAAAATAGAAACAGCTGCACGCTTTCACACACTCACACAATTTATTTGGAGATCTCTGTGAAGCAGTGAGCTCAATAGAATTCATCACAGCTGGTTAATAAGGTTAATTTAATCCAATAATGTGTCCATGAAAATCACTACTTCCTCTGGAGCACCACACAAAAGCTCCCTGCTGTTCCCTGTCAAACACACAACACATCCACACTCATCCTCAGGCTTCACATAATAACAGCCCAGTCCATTTAAACTTTAGACCAGCTACTCTTCTCCTCACTCTCTCTCTCTCTCTCTCTCTCTTTCTCTCCCTCTCTGTCTGTCTTTGTGTCTCCAGACCTGAGATGGACGAGCAACCTTAAGACTACCCCACGCTGGGCTGCCCTTCACGATAATAAAAAGCCATTACCTTGACCGCTGACACGAGGCCAAGTGTGAGGGTCAGAGTGATATTTATTGATGAAACTCTGAGCTCCCAATCTGCTGCACTCAGTGCGCATCATACAGCTGTCAGCACAGACAGGGATCAGGCAGCATGATGGCCCTCGACATGGCCCATCTATAATTTATGAACTACACAGAAAACAACCAGGAGACAACAGAGAAGCCCCGGCTGCCCAGGGATTACCCTCCAGCCCAGCTAAAGAGATCTGAACGAGAACCATCTAAGGGCCACTGTGGGCCACGTTGATATGGGGCAGCAGGTAAGCACAATAGCTGGTGTTCCATATTCAGAGGGGCCTCACCGGGATCCATCTCTCTGGAGGACACTGTTGTGAATAATATAATAGACAGTGTTTACAGTGGGGATGTAAAGTGAGTGCGCTGGTGCATCACACACCCCAGCACACTTCAGCTGAGCCCTGTAAATGAGCTAACAGAGGGCCAGAAGATGTAAAGTTTCACACTTTACTCTTCAAAAAGCTTCGGGACAGCCCAGTGGCAAAGGTAGTCAAAGATTACCAACACAAGGTGAAGACTTTTTGTTATTTTTGGTATTATTATTAACATTGCTAATATTTCTTAAATTGTAACATTTAAGGGGTCAGATGAAGGGCTACAACTGACAGTTTTGTTCATTTTCAATTAATCTGCCAATTATTTGCTGGATTGAGTATTTGACATAAAATGAGTGAAAAAAGTCACAATTTCCTCATCTTCACACAGTCCAAAACCCAAAGATGTAAAAACACAGAAAAACAGGAGAGCCTCACAATTGTCAAGATGGAACCAGAGAATGATAACTGATTGAGTATCAAAATAGTTGTTGATTCATTTTCTATTGATTACCGTTCATACTCCAGTTACATGTTTGCTAACATGTACCCGCGGACAGGAGGATTTTAGCTATTAGCAAAACAAACACTAGTAGTACTATCACTAGTTTTTTGGGGGTTTTTTTCAAACTATGGTTGGTCACAAAACATTAATATGTAAAATTTGAAAAAAAAATCTAAATAACACCAGCCGGCTTGATAAAATGTTTTGCTTCAGTTAGACCATCATTTTTCTGTTAATTATTACTTCTGGTCTTAACAAGACAAACATAGGTTACAGTAGATACGTATGATTTTTTTTCTAACTCATCTTAGAAATTATTTTTTTCCCACTGGTTTATTTCAGTATTGTTATTCTTTTTTTCTTCTCATTTTAAAACCCACTTGACAGTTCTTTGTGGAAAAACTTTAATTGCAAATACACGTCTGGCCCATTTTTTAACACAAGGGTATTCTGTCTCCATTCTTGAATTCCCACCCAGATCAAACGCAATCCTTCATCGGCCAATTTCCCTGACACTTTCTTTTTATCCTCTGAATTCATCTTTACATGCTGCCGACAGACATATATTGTTTCTGATCAATAAATAACCATATAATTGAATACTGCTGCATCCCAAATGAAGCCCTCATTTACCAAGCTTCAGTAAACAGACTAGATTCTTTGCCTATCTAACGCTGACATTTCAGAATTCAAACACATTCAGGGCAGTGTCAGTGCACAGAGCTTCTGTATCCCACTTAGGCTCTCTTTTCAATATGGAACTATCTCCACCCAATAAATTATTCCGGGCATCTCCAAAGTCATTACACATTTATTTTGATCTCGCATCATAATTCACAGCTTGGCGCACAATGCATTTTCTCAAAATGCATGGTAATTCCTTGGTGCAGAGCAAAGTTATGATTCATTTATACTGGAGTGACAGCATAATGCAGAGACGTCAAAATCCATTAAACTGTTCAATGTCTTGGGGTTTATTTTTAGATCCAATTGAGATTTAACTGATGGTGAAAAATATACAGTCAGGTGTGTTTACCTCACCTTTAGAGAGAATGTGTTATGGTTCCAATTAATTTGTTATTCCTGTCACTAAAGGCATTGTCTATGTCAAAACTGTCACCGCGCTTTGGGCTTTGTTTTCTGGAGAATGGCATTTAATTTCACCGTATACTTTCATAACTATACTCATTTAAAAGGTGTGCATTTTATTTAGAGCCACTTAAACTAAATACATGCTGATTTGATTGCTCATCACAATGGCAGATTGCAAAATTGCTGGCTGTTGCCTTGACCACTGAGCTAGTTAAATGATCATTCGCAGTTTAAAAGACATTCAATTATCTTATGGGCTCCTCCAGAGATGGATGGTTTTGCAGTCTGAGTGGATGCTAAATTGCATTACTGTGGACATAATGCTATCATTTAATATTGTTACCTTTGTGAACACCATCCAATATAAAACACTGTATAGGCCTATGCTGTGCTGTGGCACTGCACAGCCTCATTTTCCAATACATGTACATACATGTACAATACATGTTAGGAACATCCAAAAAGTAAATATCTGGAATATTTGTCAGAATATTCGGTTTATTGTAATTGTTAGTAGTATATGGTGTAGTATATGCTGTATTTTTAATATCTATTATTCTTAATAGATTAATCTACTAAATAAGTAAGAAATTTTAAAAATGCATTAATGTTAACTTTGTCCAAACCTGTCAGTACAAATTAAATTGAGTAGTGATTGTAAACTCCACAGTGCTTTGGTTCCTTTGTATGAAAGCCCACAAGTGAACTGAGTATGGCTAGCTGCTCACTGTCTGAGATGGGGAAAGGCAGGCAGGAGGGATTTTTTTTTCCTTTCTTCTACAAGGATTTTTTTGTGTGCAGTTATGGTCCATCATTATTAAATGTCTCTTGTTGGATGGGAGAGGCGCTTTATCAAAAACAGCCATTCATCAGGCGCTGTGCAAGACAGCTCACATCTGACCTCTGCGGCAATAATGCCGCATCAAGTAGGCCAACTACCTAGTTTAGCGGCAGAGCAGGGAGCAGGGGCCGGCTCCAAGATTAAGTGCGCTGTTTCAGGTTTTCATTCCCAGGGGCTCTGCTGGCTGATGTTGTATTGATTGCAAAAGTTTACCAGTAAGTATCACAAACAACAATAGCCAGGTCAACGATCGGTGATGCCTGAACCGCTATTCCCCGGCGGGGGGCTACACGTTCAGGGCTAAAGCACTGCCATCATCATAGCTGTGTGCTGGGTGCAGAGAGGTTCTCTCCTGAGCTGGGGGAAGAGAAGTGCACTGGCTGTTCCTACTGACATTTAGGAAAGCGATATGTCAGTGTGAAATGAGTGAGCGCGAGATAATTATAAGCCTTTGCATTATAAAAGGCTGCATCGACAAACTGTCGGATTGGCCTTCCACAGAGCCAACCGGCCCTGTTAGGTACTCCTGCATGGGCTACTCCTTATCCCTTTAATGGTTTGGTAATTTTTTTTTAACATCCACTGTAAAGACCTCTGTCTTTCGACACACATATGTGACAGATCCAAGCTAGGGGAAATGGTTCGCAGCACAGTACAGCCTATTTCCAAACAACTCACTTCCAATGTTTATGATAGCATGTCCAAGAAAGGAAGTGTTACCAATAAGCAATATTTTCTCGAAGGAAACTGCAGCGGTACACTCTACCGTAAGTGAAAGGGCTGAGCAGTAAAGAACACGATTCACCCTAAGGCCATCTCCGGCAGGCTGAATGATGGTGCATCCTTGGCCCTGCATGGAGGACAGCACACAACCCTCCATCACAGTGCCACCGGACCATTACCCAGGGACTGCAACGGCCAGCCGCAGCAAGCAGGCCTCCTCCACTGCCCCATGAAGCTAATCATGTGATTTGATGCAATGACAGAGTAATGACACAGATTGGTGGTGTGTTCAGCTTCCCCCTGCTGGAGACTACAGAGGAGGTGGTGAACACACAAGGCTGCCTGAGCCAGAGCAAGAGCCTCAGATACCACATTACAGAGCAAGTTACAGAAGATATCCAAGTACTCTCACAAGTGAAATCAAGATTAATGGTGCTGCTGAGGGATTCTTTTATGTCCTTGAGTAACTATATTTCACTTAATGAGGGACATTAGCCGTAATAAAACTACTCAGAAGTACAAGCCGTTAATTAATGCCTCCACATTACCAGTGAATGAGAATAACTGAGTTGTAGGACCCATTGGACCAAATATTAAAGGTGCAATCTGTGGGCTCATAATTTCCACTACTCTGTGCCAATTCATCATTTCAGATACATCCCGGTACTACATTTCTAAACCAGTATTGTGAAACTTGTACTGCTCATCGTCCCTAGATGAAGGCGGAAGCCTTCAACAAGGTTTTAAATTACTGTATTTGTTTACCTGTTATTATTATGTATGGTAGCAGTGAACATAATTACTGCCAGGCTGCTTTTAAGATACTGAGGAATGATAATCTAAACAGTTCAATTAAATACAACTCCTTCTTTTACTCTTGTGTAGTATTATTGTGTGTGTTCCTGCATCAGGCGTTCTAAAAAATTACTTCCAGATCTTCGCCTTGCTCAACACCACAGAAATACATCTCACTAACCTCCCTCTAAGAGCACCTTTATCTAGGCTATAATCCTGGCTGTAATGTGCCCTCGTTAGGAGAGCACTGCTGGCCCACACCAGTAGCAACACGGGGAAGGCCTCAGGCACCACTGGAATTAATTACAGACAAAAGCGATGGTGTTTGCAATTGTCATGCCAAATTTATCACTAGCCACTTAATGTGCCTCATCTGAACTGATCCACACCAGCTAGAATTGCCCCGGGGCATCTATTCTTCCTCTTCCAGGGGTGGGGTTGTGGTAGTAAGGGAGCATGTCTGTGTGTCTGTGTACAAGGCAGCCTGCATCTGCTGGGGGCCTGCCTAAGTCCTGGGCTGGAGGCGTTCTGTGCTAACAATGCCCCCAGCAAATACAGAGTGTAGAAATCTATAACAAATGTTAACACCCCTCCCCACCCCCTCGTTCTCTACCCACCCAGCTACGTCTCCAGAGGGAGGTTCAAAGCCAATCTTGACATCTTTAATTCTGTCATTTTTGTGATGATAATCCTTGATGTGCTTGGATGTGGTGTCAGTAGTCATTTGTTCCACGCCAAAGTACATCTCTACACAGGCTTGAGGCACACAAAAATCCTTAGCTCAATAAAGAAATTGTGCTATATTTTATCAATAGATACAAACTTACTTAAATACTTAAAAGCAGGACTGCAAGTGATGACTATTTTCTCAATTAATCCACCCATAAAATATCCCAAAAAATGTCCATGTCAATTTTAAAGGGTCTCATTCTGTCGGCTCAACAATCCAAAATTCAGAAATATTTAAATTACTATTATTAATGACTGAGAAAACCAGCAAATATTTCCATTTAAGAATCTGGAACTTGTAGATTTTTGTCATTTTTGATTCAAAAATGGCTTAAATAAGTAAATTAAATTAATTAATAATTAATTAAATCAGTAATGAAAATTGTTGTGAGTTAATTTTCTGTTAATCAACTAACTGATTACCTGACTAATCATTTCAGTGCAACATGGAAGTTTTATAATGTCTGCCATTTAAGCACATTATAAAGATGAGTTGCAACACTTTTATCACTCAAAGTGAAATACAGTTCGCATCATTTAGCTTTTGTCTTTAATCCTGTCATTTATGTGGCTGTTTATATCAAAAGGACAAAGGCTGTCCCAAATGCACACTTACACATAAGCCACCATTATCTTTCTGCTTGTGCAGCTGAAAACCTAATACCTTAGTTCAATAATAATGCAGAGGGGACAGCTCATTGGTAGCCCGGTACAACAGAATAATAGCTCCAGAGGAGTCATGCCTCTCTAAAACAAATATGCAGGTGCTTCAGTTCAACTGAGGAAAAATGCAGCAAAATATTGTATCCACAAGTGCATAATGTCTCATCAACACCGATCGGTTATCAATTAAAGCAAAACCATCTCATTATATTAATGAATGGCCTCAGCTAGTAATAGGCTGTCTTATTGATGTTTGAACAAGGTAAGCACAAACCCCCTTACACAGCACTGAGATCTACAGTATCAGCAGCTGAGAACAGATTTGCAAGGAAGAAGACAACAAAAAAAGCAAAGAGAAACTGAAGGACACAACAGGCTACTCTCAGAGGGACTGCATTTTTTCCAGCAATTGTCATGCAAGCCTTGTTGTAAGTAATAATGTGGCCTTTAATGACGGAATGATGGACCTGCCAAACACTGCCTCTGCCATATACTGTCTGCATGTCCCCGCCGTCCGCTTCTCACATAGCCATCTGGGACATATTAGCATATCCTCGTCAATTCACAGGCCATTTTAACATAATCCATATTTGTTGGGTAAAGTCCAACAGCAAGCCTCCCGTACAGCGGTCATATGATGCTATGACACACTTCAAGAGCCTGGCCCACATAAAGCATGCTTGGGCAGCTAAGCAATTCAGAAATGCAAAATAGCAGGGCATACCGTTCCCTACCTTGTACCTAGAGGGACAAATCCCTTTTGGCCAGACATCTCCAGACTGTTACCTTGGTATTTCTCCACAACAGTACTTGTGATTTTTATTCTAAGTGTTCAGGAAAGAGGAGAAAAAGAACAAAAAGGAGTCTGCTGTCATGGCTGGCAGTGAGTGTGTAGAATACATTGAGTTGCTGAGGCATGTCAAAGTATGTATGCTTCACCTATCAGGGAATAATGCCATATTTTGATACACATTTGCTTGGTAAATATTCTTATGCTTTAAAAGACGGGTGGACTGCAGAAGCTTAAAATAACCTTAAACATATCTGTCATTTATTGTCATTGTCATTTTTCATTTTGTCATTTTTCCCCCTATACTGTCACTGCGCTGCTGTGTGAATGTAATATGGCTTATTATTGCATTATCTACTGCATACATATTTATGTATGTATTCACCTGGACATACATTAACAAACTGCTAATTTAAATGGTGTGAGATAAATACATTCATGGTAAATAAGATGACTGCGATATTCTTTACCCCAGAAGGCACATGGATAATAATAATAATGACTTAGTGAGTCATCCCTTAAGAGTAGGACAATCACTATTTCAGAGAAGGGAAATGCATCTCTAATGTCCTGACATTTATTGATACCGTAATGTAAGTGTAGATTTTATTGAGTACAGTCTGGAAACAGTTTAAGAGAAAATAAACCTCAATTTGAATCAATCAGCAAATCCAATCAGAGGACCTAGAAATAAAAAATAATTATCTGAGTAATATTAATGCTCCATATTTGTGCGTTTCATTGACGTAATTCTTTGAAGTTCTCTGCAGGAAAGACATTCAGCAGAATTCCTTCACCCACTTGAAAGCAATACCTGTCATGAACCATCATCACAAAAGCCTTCTGAGATATAATCTCAGAGAACTTTTAACCCAGGAATTTCAAACCCTCCTGTCAAAGAGAAAGCAGAGATCTTGGGATCATGACACTCAGTCAGCAGCAGTCACACAGCTCTGGGCCGGGTGCTTCTCAAGTGCTGGACTGTCTGGCAGCCAGCAGGGCCAAAGCCTGAATTTCACATGGCTTCGTTAAATACAAGTCCAATGGAATCTACCCACTGTACAGACGCGAACTTGCAACTATGTAGGAATACATCAAGGCTTGCTGCATGCTATTTTTCATCAGATTAAAAAAAAATACTGCTGGGAGGTAAACAGAGTGGAGCAAATTGTAAACATCAAGGCTATAAATATTTCAGCCGTTGTCAGTTGTCAGACCCACCTAGTGTTCAGGCCAGAGACATCTAGTTATGGCTGAATTCTAACAGAGGTTGACTTATGATAATGAGATTCACTCACAGCACGATCTACCGTATGTATACAGGACGCCGCCTTCATTTCAGTAAGTTGAGGAAGTTTCTGGTTTAGTTGCTTCCTACCTTCAAAGAAGAAAATCTGTTACGCATGACGTTTTTTTTTATGAAAAATTACACAAAGCAAACACACCCCTCCTGAATCACAGACCAATTTGATTTGTGCTCCAGAGAGGTCACTGAGGGATCCTGCAGTTCACACATCCCCCCTGACCAAAACCCCCTCCCAATGAGGCTGTGAGCGGGACGCTTCTCCGAGGGATGTCATGCTGCATGTCATCAGCCTGGTTAAATTGCACTGCCAGTGGGTAAGCAGCAGGGGTCACATGAGGCTCAGTGTGGACTGCAACATGTAACGCATGGCAGACCACAGTCTGAAGGCTGGCCAGTAATGACTCAAAAACATCCCGATAAAGATTGAGGGGCAGCTGTTTTCATCTAAAACAACATGTCTCGGACATAGACGTGTACACGCAATGGATAAAAGGCCATGTTAAGCTCTGCAGCAAAACCTGAAAAGGCGCAGTAAGGATTTGGTTATTTGCACTACAGAAATCAATATGTCAATACTGTATCAATAGAATCCATCTATAATAGGGCAATTGTTTGGGGGGGATGGTCTTCAAGTGTAGATGATTCTCATTTTCCGATTGTAATTATGAACCATTAAACAAACCAGCGTATCAAGTTAAAGGAAAATGTGTGTTTTGGGAGCGAGTCCAAGCATTTGCCCTTGTAAACACAAAGCCCACATGTGACTGGGAGAGGCCTCAGTTGGGCAGACAGCAGAGGGAGTTAACAAAGCTAATTAGGGGAGGCTGACATGTTAAAGTGAGCTGCGGCTTGGGAGTCAGCTCTATCACATATGTTTCCTTTGTGGCGGGTGAAGAGGGTCCTTTGTTTGTGAATTGATGGCGTTTCGCTCTGCCGTCCCTTTGGGTAGAGGCACTGACCTGCGGAGGCCCCGACAGTGAGAGGAGGCTCTTTCTCTGTCTCCCCAATGCCTGCTGCTCCAGCTGTCCCACTCCCTCCCAAACCTAAACCTTCCCAGAGCCGTGGATGCACAGTGAGATGGGCAACACCTGTAAAAGAGCGAGTACCCCCTCAGCCCAGGCACCTCAAAGCAGCCTGCCCACCTGCTACTGAGCTCTCTGGGCCCTGCAGCTTAAACGCTCATTTTGTGCCTCTCAGCACGGGACTTATTGATATAAATAGCTGTGCACAAAGTGCACACTCTGTTTTCTCTTGGTCTGATGCAGTAGGTGTGTATGTGATTATATTCAATGGCAGCCTCTTTCAGGTGGGGATGAAATATGAGCAGTTTGGACACTGGGTAAATGACAATCTCTGCTAGATTCACTGAAAATGATTATAGCACAATTGACATATATCGAAATGGACAACATGATTCTGGCACCCGTCTTAAACAAGGATTCAATATCTAATATGTAGACACAATATACTCTGTATTAAACATTACAGATACTGCGATAGATTTAATGATGACCTTACCATTTGTCTTGATATAGCTTGTCCTTCCTCAGTGGTGAAACGTAAGGTATGTCCTTGAACAAGACACTCTGTGGTTATAATGAAAAAGGCAAAGTATTAAGTCCACATAGTGCAATCCTTTGACATATTATTATGTGTTAATTATGACTAAATACATAAATAGCCTATTTACAATTAACTCAATCAGGTTTACTTTGTATTTGAATAAGATAAGAACAAAACAGCAGAACAAATCTCATTGTACAGCATCTCAAAGCACAGGCTTTAAAGTGTTAACTTGCCCTTTGGGGCCACAAACAAAGTTTGGAAAAAGTCAGTCTCTTTCATTCACCTTAGCCTGCATGGCAACAGATTAATCCTCACCCATTAAGATGACAAGACAATTTGTGGAGTAGTTGAGTGTAAATAAATACGTTGAGGAGGAGATAATACATTAGGCTGCTGACCGGGCTATTCCATTACAGCAGCACATTTGTTTCCATACACGGAAGAAGCCATTCAGCGGATGGCGTCTTTCCTTCATGAGGTGAAAGTGGAATCTTGCCTCTGAGAGGAAAATAAGGACATCAGGACTCCCCGACATTAACTTTCATCACAAAAGTCATCTCACCCACCAGGAATAGAGGCTCTTTCCAGCTCGCTCATAAAAAGGAAAAGATATAATACACAGCCTTCAGTTTAAGAGGTAACAATAGTTTTGTCTCCATTAGGTGTTATAAAACAACAGCAACAAGAGGTGCATCTGGTGCCTCGCTATTTCAGAAACATGGCTGTAAAACGCTACCCTGCAATGATTCTCCAGCAACACAAAACAATCCTAAAAACTTAAAATTTTAGATGTTTTATATGCATCTTAAGATTTACAAGCCTTTTCTTTGCCACTCCAGGTGGTAGTTCTGCTGGAAGAAAAGAGGCAGTACAAGCCAAGTGGCTGCATTGATTTTGCAGTAATTGATCTGATGGTTCCTTGTGATAATTGACAATTATCCCTGATTACCAGACAGGGGTTTAAAATCAGTCTAAGAAAATGACCGGCATTATGGGATGTTGTACAAAGACTGAACAAAGATAAATCAATACACCTCAGAAAACTGCTTAGAAAACAAGACAAAAGAGTGTCACACAAGACCACATGCTGCTCTGCCTCTAACAATCCCTGACATACAGTTCACTACAACATATACCACTCTCCATGCTACACATATACTAATACTAATACTACACAGAGCTAAAATGAACACAATAATCATTTAAGAGCGGTAAATTAGCTAACATAATTAGTTGCAAATTGGAACAGTTTCTGCACGTGTGTGTGTGTGTGTGTGTGTGTGCATGCTGCAAACCTGCACACGTCTGCATCTTTGTGTGTGTGCACCCATATTAAGGACGTGTTCATGTGCGGCTAAATGTCTATATATCTCTGTTACTATGTGTCTGACCTCAGCTGATTGGTCCCCTTGATTTAACCAGACAGATGCAACTCATTGCAGCTTAATAAATATAGGGGCCCAGGGGATCTCCGCTAAACAGTTCTATTAAGTTGGAAACATGTCAGCCAATATAAAAGCAGCCTGACCCCGGGAAAGGTCAACTGTGACACGCATGTTTACTCAGGAAAACAACCCGAGGCTGGAAGGTCTTGTTTTATCGGATGTCTTCAAAAGAGAGAGAGAGAGTGTCTGGCTGCCCAATTGTTGGTTTTTACGTGATTTTGGGTCTTTGAACCCACAGAGGAAAGCGGCGTGTTGTCACTGAGCTTTTTTCTGCACAGGTAAAATGACAGATACACAAGGTTACATTGTGTATTTCTCAAGCCCAGAAAAAGTACAGATAGATAGATAGATAGATAGATAGATAGATAGATAGATAGATAGATAGATAGATAGATAGATAGATAGATAGATAGATAGATAGATAGAAATAGTAGACAACTCCCATTATAGTTTACCATTTCTTTAGATGTCTTGTGTTGTTTAACTAACAATCTAAAACACAAAGATATTCAGTTTACTATCATATGTGACGAATAAAAGCAAATCCTGACACTAAATAATGTGAAAATGTTTGGTATTTTTGCCTGAAAAATGACTTAATCAATTATTAACTAGTTACAATAAATTTTTTGTTGATCATCTCATTGATTAAAGGGTTAGTCCAGCGATTTAGGAGCGTACTTTAATAATTAACAAAAGTATAGTCAAAATCTAGGCAGCAGTATTCAGATTTTAGTCCCTCCTATGTTGTATGCAAGTTCCAAAAACACTGGATCTGACACTTCCCATAATGCATCTCAAATCAGTGGAGTGGCCCTTTTAAGATAGATGAGGGAGGGGGGGACCACAAAAGGGACGTGGCAGTCAGTCACGCTACCTGTGACATGAGTGTAGAACGGACTTGGCTGCACTGAAACAACCTTCCTCGTCATTTTTTGGCGCTTGAAGAGGCGTCGGGCAAGAAGCCACCCCACCCCGCCTCCCACCACCCCCCCCCCACTCCTGCTGCGACAACACACTGAACCCTGTCGCTCAGGAACGGCAGAGGTGAGAGGGCCCTGCTTCTTTTCTTCACTAATCTGCCTCTACAATGTTTAATCAGCACATCAAAACATTGAGGGAGAGGAATTTCCGTGCTTGGTGAGCATATTAGGGATGCAGTCACAGCGTTAACTAGCATTGATGAACTGTTTGCTTATGCAGTAATAATTAACTTCCATTACATTACTTTGTGTGATTACTTTCTTAATTGCCTGAATTATGCATCAATTTAATATCTAATAACCAGTCTCAGACATTAGACACTGTTCAGACACAAATTGCATGTAGTTTCCGAGCTTTAATTAAACACACTAGAATAAATGAAACGATGTAGGATGGATGTCTTGCAGTGATTTCCTGGGTGCTTAAATATGCTATTTATTATAAAAGCATATAAAATTCACTTTCTCCTCAGGAAAGCAAACCACAAGATGCCAATTATAGTATGCAAGTTGCTTTGCCATGGCTTTTTCAGAATCTAGACTAATAAATTTGTTGAGTGGGACTCATTGTTATATTATGCAAATACATTACTATGCCATTTTTTAAGTTTCAAATTTTGTGTGCAGAGCAAAACATGTCCCCAAAGATGATTTTAATTATATAGCAGAATGGGCTCTTGTTTTGCATTGTTATTGTCCTCTAGTACGGAACCGGTGAGCTGGGACAATAAATGAGAGTCTATGCAGATATTCAAATTATTTTACATATCACTTAAATGCAACATATCTCGTACATATTCCCTGCATGAAATATGGTCTTGTGCTTACTGGTTGAAGCTAGAAATGAATGACCTAATCAGAAATATAAAAACACTATAAAGGTATTACAGCCATAGAGCAATTATAGGAATGTTATTTTAGATGTGTCGTGGGTCGGTGCATCAGTGTGAAGAAAAGCCTTCTGCCCAAGCTAAATGACTTTGCTCATCTCTTGCAATGCAATGCAAAAATAAACATTTTAGAATTAGGCCCATCTTTCTCAATTGTACCCTTCGTGGTACCTGATTTAAATTTGATTTACAGGTAGTAAAGCAACTCTATGTCATATGAACAGAATATAATTAAAAAGCCAACCCATGGAAGCACAGGTCATTCAATGAATTGATATTAACTTTTAGTCCTCTTGTATCATCATTTTACCCTCACTCAAAAACTGACATATCCACTTAAAGAGAAAAATGAACCCTATTTTCCTCATCAGCAGTAGTTTGGCAAACATGCATGTAACAGAAAAGCAGCACACACACACACTCACACGTCTTGTTGAAACAGCAGCTGGAAAAGCCTTTAAAATTCTGCGATAAAAAAATTATTTTACATGTATTACTGAACATTATATAGGAATTTAAATGATGGCAAATCAACGCAAAAGACACTATGTGGGAATCATCACCTATGCCTGAAATAAAAATCTATTTAGCTGATCTAAACTCATGCAAATCCTTGTGACTGGTGTTAGGTCTGGCAGCATCGTTAGTCTGCTTTTTAAATGATCTCTAGAGCTGGTGAGCTGCTGGCAATGCAAGGTTAGACAGAAAATGATGGCAGCATGCGGATGCTTCACAGACCTCATGATAGTTTCCGTCTGTCATTATTTACGTCTGACTAGTCGCGTCATGTCAGCTACCTAGAGAGACACTTTTAATGTGAGCCCCCCTCTGTTCTCCTATTGCTTTTCACAAGCAGTGTAGTATACCATTATTTCTTTGCTTCAGTACCTTTAGGTGAAGCTCGCCCTCCCATCAGCTAGAATCAAAGACAGATCCTCTGCTTGATATTATACATGCCCGTGTTCTTACAGAGCTGGCACAGAAGCTACATACCTCAATGAGAAAGGCAATTCTGTATCTCATTTGACTAATTCAATAAAAATGGGAGGGAAAAAAAAAGAAACTTGGGTGATGCGGTGCTTGGGGATTTTAAATCTGGATCTCAAAAGATTTTGGAGGGCACAGCTGCAGCGGCAGTTCCATAATGAATATCTGAAATGTCTCATAGTTAACTTTACACTGTATGCTGCTGTATAATCTGTAGTCATTAGCTAACACAGTATGTTCTCTTCAACAGCAGAGTACACAACAGGACGTTATGGGTTATTAGGACTGATCAACTGATGAAACACTGGAAGCAAAGCCAAAAGGCCTATCTTATGAGTTCTCTCTCACAACATACAAATTTATTTCACAACAGTTACCCTCAAGCTCGATAAGACGGCCATTTATCACAGCACTACCCATGAATCAAGTCACATTGTAAAATCAATCATTGATTCACCTTATTCCCTTGTTTTTCCATCTGAGCCACATAATGATCATTAAACTGACCACAGCATGTCCAAAAAATGGATTTATAATACACAGAGCTCAGCCTGAAACATCACAAGAATGGTATCATGAGGAAAAGATGACACAGATATAGCATACAAAGAAGAACATTAATTTTCTGTATCTTACGACTGTAACACTACTTCCTGCAGCTTTAAGTACAGTGCACTTGGGCTGTGGTGCCAGAAACCATGGGCCCAAGACCTCTTGGCTTGAGTCCATCTCTACGCTTTGTGCACGTGATCCCAGCCTAGATGAGCATGCTGTAATGGGGCTGCTTAGCCCCATCATGACCCAATGAGTGCCGGCTGTGGAGTGGATGTGCTTGGTGTGTGTGTGTGTGTGTGTGTGTGTCCCAGCAGGGAGACAGTGCCTTATGAAGGTCACAACTGCAGCAGTCTGGGGCTCTCTAAGTGAACCCTGGAGAGGATAACAAGCCACATCTAACGCTCTCTCTTTGTGCTCTCACAGCCACTAATCCACCTGAGAGAAGTACAAGCTAAAACACAGTTAGCACAAAGCAAAGCAAAATTCTATCTCCGGACGGTACGAAAAACATACATCCAGTTCCTCGTGACAATGCCGTTTCCTATTACTTCGGAGAAATTATTAACTCGGCATCTAAGACATCAGTCTTGCCCCAAAATGAGAAATGTGGTGTTTTGCAAAGCAATTCTTGTATAGCCTGTATACAAAAATGGAAAAATGAAGAATACCATTTGCCTCATGGGAATTTCAGTTCAACCACAGTGTGTGACAGCATTGCCCTGTGTTATGGCCGCCTAATGGACAATGTAGCATTAATTCAGCTTCAGATGAACAGGCAGGACAGCAGAATCAAAAATGAGGAGGGGGCCCTAGGTGTATGAATTATGCATATTACATTACCATAACCCTACAATACACTGTGCGACAAAACAATGCAGTGAAAATTGGGCTTCGACTGAGATATTGAACAATTTCCTACATGGTTCTTGCCTACCTTAGAAGTGAAATTGTATTAAGCTTCCTCAATAACAGCCAAACCCATATGAGATTTGTATGTTAACATCTAGTCCAGTGAACAAAACACTATGTAAACAAGTCAGGGATAATTGAAAAGAAAGTCTCCTGACTGCTTTCCCAGGGACCTATCATTCAGGTAGATGGGAATTTGGTTAAATGGCAGGAGAGAAATTACTTTTTTCATCGATTTTCCTTTAGACATCAAAGGCAGACAAATGAAAAGGAGCAATTTACTTTGTCGAGCTGTGAAATGGTTTTCAAGCAAAACATGTCAGAAACTATTATTTGCAATCATGTTGCTCTTATTAATCCTGAGGAAAAATGGATAAATGAAAACGCACAAAGGGATTTACTGGGCTACAATTCATTTTCAGTTTGTATTAGGCCACAAACAGTGGTGAGACACAGTCACACATAGTAAATAAAATGCAGAATTAAGTGTAACTTTTAAACAATGTTTTTAATGTTATTTTCTGTGATAATTTTAAGTGATTAAAAAAAATATGCTCACTATACAATAGAAACCATCCCTCCATTTTACCGGCAGGAGATTGAGACTGTAGCTTTTTAGAAGGAACACAGAACAACTATCACACAACATGCAAGATTTTAAACTATAGCAACTTCATTTTTCATGTTGTTGAAATCACAACGTAGTCCTATAAGCTTGCAAAAAACTACACAACTACAACTTTGCTTTTCATTTCCAATAATTTAATGTTGAGACTACATCTCTGACTTAGATGACTCCTGTAAAGGAGACAGCCTTTAGCTGCTGCACACATTTTCAGTGTGCTGTGTAAAACAGCATGTGGTATTGGTAACTGCTTCTGTTCAAGCCTTGTAATCATTACCTGGCATCTTATTGCCTCTGTGGCTTTTAAAGCTCTTGTCTCACCCCCAGAAAACAGGGAGTTATAGCTGATCTTTTATTAAAACTTTAGGAGAGCGTCCCCCTCCGGAGGGGGCGGAGGAGGAGTGGGACAAATTAGTGTTGACAGTAGACACTTAAAGCAGGAAAATCACAGGCCCACTGGGAGGCAGGAGCCACATGGGGCTCCCCGCCTGTGTAAAGAACACTCCAGATTTCACTTGAGATGCAGTCGCCTTTTAACAGGGCAGGGGGAATGTCAACAGACCCTCTTGAATGAACCAATAAAGCCACTAAAAGGAGAGGATTAACCAGCTGATATCAGGGACAGCGGTTTGTTTTGAATGCCGCCCCCTCTTTCTGGAACAAGGCCTAAAACACATTGGGCGGAACATTTACTTTGCTGAGCATGCTGTTACACTGCCAAAATTGTGTAGTTAATTGCGTTAATACTTGATTGTGATCACAGCCAAGTTAACCATGTAATTCTTTTCTGACTTTACTTCTATTGGACTGGATGGAGTATGAAAATATTACTTTGTATTAATTTCTAAGTGACACAAATAGACCTCAACTTTTGACATTTTCCTCTGAACTCTTCTGTATGGTAGTTGCTCTATTATTGCCTTTACTGCCCATTTATCAGAGAGCGCTGCTGTTCGTAAGTGAGGCTACACAACATGAAACAGTAATTACAAGACATCAGGGGCTCTCAATCTCCTCTTAATTTCCCAACAGCTGTGATGAAAAGCCTTTAGTCCAATTAATGTGTCAAAATATGACCCAACAATGTCATGGCCTTCTCACAACCCCATAAACATCAAATAAAAGACAAGGCTTAAAAATAGATGTATTTGAACCACAATGACAGCGTTTTAATTTTCTATAAAGCACCAAACAAACACGCAAAATTGCCCAGTTAGTTGTTTTTCATTTAACAACCGCAGCTAAACGAGGCAGGTTAAGAAGGGAAGCTGTGTTAGTGACATTTGATACGAGGATAAATATATCTCAGAGAGGTGTGAGGTTTTAAAGTTAAGGTCTGTAAATGGAGAGTCTGATGTATGGGCTGCAACATGAGAGGACTGTGATAAATATAGGTTGGGCTCTGCTTAAAAATCACTAGATTTCATCATTTCACCATTCACAACAAGACTCACAATGCACAAAACATGTTTAACAGCGAGCTTCGTCTTTATAGAGAATATGTTTGATGTAAGTAATCAAATCATTAAACATTATGAATTAAATCAGATTAAATCAGATTCTCTTCTGTGTCTCTTTATAGGCAATCCACATGAGGCAAATGATCTGTGATTTTTTTTCATTAATGAAACTTGATGCTATCATTAGCAGTTAATTCACTGGTTAATATCCAAGCTACAGAACTTTCTGTCATGCACCAAGAACTTGCAAACACATGATCCTGTGCATGTCAGCAATGGAGAACCGGCTTGTTCTTCTTTTCAAGTCTGCTCACAACACAACTTGAATTTATTTAACATTAGCTTACTGAGATGAGTCCATGCGCTTCCATACATAATTAGCTTAGATGCACACTGCTATGATATGTAATTTGAGTCTTATAGGATACAATATATCAAGCATTGGTAGGTTATGTGGCAATTTGAATCTGCATAACCTTTAATAAACACTTTAATTACGCTCCGTTAATGTGACCTACTGTTGCTACCGTGGTTCCCATGTTAAAACAAATCACCTTTTTATGTGTCAAGAAGACAACTACAATATTCAGAGGACTGGAGGTAGTATAAAATAATAGCTGAACAAATGTCAGGTGTTATATAGTCCAAGTGCTGATCTGTATGCCAAAGTAAAACCGAATATAGTTCAAGTGATAAAAAAAATATGGGATATTTGAAATAGGGCAAAGCACAATTAGTATTTCTGAGCATCTATCCCCTTCACTGGAAACTTGTTCCCTACTATGTCAACTAAAGCAATGCAAGATGAATTTAGGCATTTGAAATGTGCATCTGATTTATTATGGAGAAGGTGAGGGTAAAACATTGAGGGATTTCCCTTTAATCAGATCTCTTAGGAGTCCATGTAGTGGACCAATACCCCAATGAGTTCCCTTTTAAAAAGCCGGGAATATTAGATTGGCTGCACGCTGCCTCAGTTTTAGCTTCAATCAGAGGGAATTGGGGAGGATTTTGTTAAATCTAAGAGCCTTTCACATGTCTGAAAAGTTCATTTCTCTTCATCTATTAACTCTGAATAAAAACCTACCATCTCTTATCCATTTGTCCATTTAGAAACCCTCAAGCTCGTGAGCTGTAGATCTGAGCCCAAATTTTGAGCTTACGGATGACCAATCACAGAGGTGCGTGCCTCAGAGCTGAACCACAAATGGGTCCTTCACAGCATTGTAAATCAGGACCTCAAAGAGTATTATTTAGCCTCAAGCAAAGAGTGCTTGTTTATCAGATGGTGCCTGGTTCTAGGATAAAAACCTCCCCATAAATCTGGGTACCTTTTATGTGGTCATGGAGACTGGCTGGCTCATTCTGAGTTTAGGGCTCTGAAGAATGCAGAGGTAAGCATGGCATTCATGTCAAAGAGCGCACATTGTATGATGAGTACCTGAGGACTAGTTCTAATGGATGTGGTTTAGGAGATGTTCTAACATATTCTAATTGGCCTATCTGGTAATGCACTCTCAGTGAAACCTGTGTCTCCATGTAGCACTGCCGTAACTTCGCCATTTGATTCAAGTGCAGACAAACAAACCATAAACCACAAATCAGTGACAAATCATAACACTTAAAGGGTGAATTCAAGGTGAATCTTTGGCTTGGCTAAAGGCTTTGCATTCATGATTTAGTGTGTGTTGTCACCATACAAGTTCAATAAGCATTGTCAATTTTTCACAAGAAGTGTCAGTGGGTGCCGTGCTACATCCGACAGTGTGCTACATGTAAGTTATCACGACTGCGGCGCTCCAGCGGGTAATTTTCTGAACATTTTATTTTGTTGTCTGATATATTGCCGCTCAGATATGGCAACGCTAAACCCCAGATGATAAATCAAACGTGCAGTGGCTGCCTCTGATAACTCAATAAGCACCTGGACTCCTCCTAACATGTCACACCTGCACTTCTACGTATACCACTCTCATTCTCGGGCCTCACTGGGGGGCTCAATACACCTGCCAAGTGCATTTCAGAAGCCTAGCAGCTGGGAGAGAAACATCATGCATGCTTAATTAGGAGGTTCAGGAACCATGGGAAGTGGCTGGCAATTTTTTAATACACAGTATATATTCCTGGCTATATGAAAAAGCATTCATTCATATAGCATCAGCAGGTAAAATAAAAGCGTGATTTCATTTATGTAAGTAATTTATAAACAGGATTTAATGGCTGAAAAATTATAAATGATCACAAATTCAAAATGCCTTTGTTAAAATAGATGCAATATGCTTTTCTCAGCACAGAGTCTATTGTAAGATGGAAATTGTTCCTACAGTATTTTAAACAAAGAATATGAAAAATGAAAGCTTAGTCTACTTTCTCACTGCAGAGTATTAAATACACTTGATTTAATGAGCATATTTAACAAGAGAATACCGAGGGGAGACATTGTTGATCAATATTATTGTATACTTTCTGTCCAATCAATTTAGTGTCTCCTTAGTGGCTATTACCAAGTGTAATAAATAGGGGGTTTGTTTAAGAAAATAATAATATACTGATTCACAAACCCCAGAGGCATTTATTAAATTGCATGACGAAATGTTCGATGTCATATACAGACAACACACAAAAAGGCCATTCAATGGATAGATTGTGTACTCCCAGACTGTCAACAAATATTTAAGCCAAATATTGAACCCTCCAGTTGAATTTAAAGGACTTTTCAGCAAATGTATGATCAAGTATAATAAATGTTTATAATCCAAACAGCTCTTTATGAATTGCTTATTCCAATTTAAAAAATGAATGTCCATGTTCCTGCCCTTCCGAACCACAGTAGGTGGTTGACAATTGAAATGATGCCTGCTTTCTAGTTGCTTGATACGTCTAGAGCAAAAAAACAAACCAGTAAGTTTGTGGCCCGCAAAAACTATTCTGAATTCAGAGAGAAATGTTTCCTTGAGCTAAGATGTGATGCGCTGTGGAAAACAACTTACTACAGTTGTGTTATGGCCACATGCACAGAGGCAGCAGTGTCTAAAAAGGCATTTCAGACAGGAGGTTACATTTCCAATGAATTTTTTAGTGTTTTATGGGGCCAATCTTCTCGCCAGTCTGAGAGTATTAAGGTGCGACTCTTATCAACACTACACAAGCTATATGTTTATCACAGACTTTGAGTCATACGCCCAATTCTGATATGAGGTCCAGCATTGCTACAGAGGCTATAAACCCTATAAGGGAGTAAGGAGAGGAGAAGCAGTATGATAACTCAGAGCGTCCTGCTGTAATTATGGTATTCATGAAAAGATGAAATAGAGTGCAGACTAAATCTGTAGCTCCAGGCAAAATCAACAGCTTGGCATTACGCCGTGACCCCTGCCTATCTTGAGGATACAGCAAACATACCAAAACTTTGCTGCTTTTTTCATCAGTCAAGAGTGAGGGAATGAAGTGCATCGATTGCTTGTGATTATTAACTAGACTGAGATAAGCCCTCTCCTTATTATGCAGATTACTGAGGCTCCCCGCTCCAGCATATTGTACAGATGCAAGGGAGCAGCTGCTCTTACAGATGGTGGGTACACGGATCTATCATTATGCCTCCATTGTCTCCACTTCAATTGTTTGGGGGACAACAGAACTGCATCAAAGAGGAATCCGACTGCAATGAATTAAGAAAGAGAAACGAAAACCATCAACTAAATTTATACACCGGAGGCCGTGGAATGGAGAGGAGCGTAAAGCTGAAGCTATTTCATATATACAACCATGGAGTCGCCCAGTCATGTATACTGTACCCAAATCTGTTGGATGCAGCACTGTGCACCAAACATATGTTGTTTTTTTTATCAACAAACAGATATTAATTCAGGATGCAGATATTAAGTCAAATAAGAAAAAGCAAACACTTAAAGCAAAAAGTCGACAACCAAATAAATAAATGAATAAATAAATAAACTTAAATGCTTTGAAAAATATGGCTGCTTTGCTCATTTTTCCCCCTTTTTCCTATTTTTCTTCTCCAAACATCAACTTAAATTTTGATTTTATGTGGATCCCTCCTTCTTAGTATAAATTAAAGAATCAGTCATCATCATGACACTTATTTTGCTTTCAAATACCACACTGTTGACGGCTTCAGAATTTAAAATATTAAATCGTCCCACAAAGCCAAGAACAGTGAGGGAAGAATATGCAGACAGCATCAATTTTGCCCTTAAGGGGAACCTCTGGTTGTCCATTTGACTCGCCACACCTCCTGCTGTGCACTGCTGAGATCAGGACACTAGTAGCTCCTCTGATCAAACATGACATTACACTAGAGGGAATTACATGCTCAGATTATAACAGAGAAGGTCACACCGAGTTGTAAGTCATGACAGCAGTCTCACACTATTCTGCAGATAGCGAGGGGTAATATTACTTTAAGAATTAATGCGGTGACATTAAACTGAGCACAATACAAGTTTCCGACCCTCGTCAGGCAGGCTGGGAATTTAAGGTTAGACAGAAATAACCCTATAATATACAGGAAGTATTTACACATCAGAACATTGTTATTCATTTTTTTAAAACATTGTGGGTGACAAAGACAAACAATAATGATAGACTACATACTTTAGGGTAGCATAAGCTACATGTAAACATAAAAAGTACAGTAGGTAAACCAAGTTACAGAATTGCCTTGTGCTAAAGTCACTGGAAAAAACTAATCTTAGTCTAGAACTAGTCATGGTGTTTTTGATTCATTGTTATTTACTGGGGAGGAAGAGGGAAACTTACAGTGTTGCATTAAACAGTGTACACACTGAAAATAATATTCAAAATATGTTTTAGATGATGTGTTAATAATGTTCACAAACTTAACAATGCTACTGAATTGTACTGTTTAGGGAGCGGACTGAACAATAAGGTCCATGACTAGGTCGAGCCTTCGTTACTCCATCTTTTCCCTGCACCAATGTCAGTATGGAAAATTAAGCTCAGTGGAGCAGCCATAGAAGGCAACTCAGTTCAACAAGATAACTGGATTTCATTTTTATTTTATGTCGTATACTAATATCAAGGACGGATCTTGGATGTTGATCATTTTTGTCTTTGAGTGCATTTATTCCGTATAACAGCAGCCATTGATTACAAAGATAGTGCTCCTTCAACAACAAACGCAATATGCCCGCTAGCCTCCATACAGTATGCAGTAATTCCCACATGGCACAGAGAAATAACATTACTTGCTCCAAATAGAAAATCAATTCCTTAGCAGAATATTTTCTGTTTGCAAAAGCAGCTCTCTTCAGATGACCTCAGTATAAATTAATAAATCTCCTTTCGTACTATATTTATTCAGCATTGAAGTAGAATTCATGGAATAAATACAACTTGCAATTCAGTGCCACCAAATACAGTTTGCATGTGGGTAGAAACACCAAAGGGGTGTCGGAAAATAAGTAGCTATATCCCAGCAGGTCAAACAGCTATATTTCTACATTAATTCCTTAACTCGTATCTGCTGTATTCAAATATATAACAGTTTTCCTTTCTGCAGTCATGTGTCATGGGTGGATAGATTGAGCTCCTGTCAGTGCACAAAGCTCCCCTCAGAAGTCCACACTGCCTCGTCTGTTGTTAGGACCTGGTCCACATGGGGCCAGATTTGATTGGAAAGCCCAGAGGGAGGAGTTCCACCAGTCACAGGGGCATTGTTAGTGCCTCAAAAATGGCCAGAGAAGAATGACTGATTATGCAACCACAGCTAGGGTTACTAATAGGAATTCTATTTGAATTTCTAACATAACAGATGTTTGCTGGGCACCTCCATGGAGTGCGCATACACAGTTATGCTAATTTGCCAGTGTTTCCCTTCAAGTTAGCTCAGAGTCATTAGAGCACACAGCTAGCTTGGATCCCTCTGTCAAACTAATAATTGGCCATTATTGATATTAATTAACATTTTTGCTCTCTATGTCCTTTTTGACCCGCTATCTGTTAGTAAATCCAGTTACGGAGTCCTATTAGGGCAATAAAATCCACAGGACTCTATAGTAGTTGCGAGCCATTTATCAGAAAGAGAACATAAAGCCAATTAGGAATGGGTGCAGACAGTTGTCTTCATTCTCCACTGACTACTTCTTGATCTCCATTATAAATTGCTAATAGGGCAGATACTGGTTACCAAAAGGGAGAAGGAGTGGGGGGTTACCATTGCTCACTCCCACCCGTGATGACAGGTGAAAAGGACCAGCAGTATTCTTGCTTGATGAGGCTACACCACCTTCATCAGCTGCTGTTTTTTTTTCTTTCTCCAGTCTTTCTTGTTGAGGGGCGTCATGGTGCACCTTCCTCTCTACTGCTGGTCAATCATGTTAATTGGCCTAAAAGTAGAATATTACGGAAAGGCATTAAATTGTTAATCGTTCATCCTCCAAAAGTAATTGCTTTGGTCTCTCTAGTATTATGATGCAATGAGCATCGGATACACTGTACGCCATAGCTTTATGGGCTCAGATCAAGAAATCCTAATAGGTGTATATTGACTGGTTTATTTTCCACAAAACACCAAAGGGACCGGTGGTTGCAAGAAAATATATCAAAAAGGCTATCAACAATGGTTGGGTCTTCTGTGTAAAATCAATAGTGAGCCATAGATGGCTTGAGTTTTCACAGTTCTCTCTCGTCACTTAAAGAGACTGTAGGCTATATGATGCCTGGCAGGACCCATGAGATTTGTGTAATGTAGCAACCACGCTATATGTTTGAAAGGACACACATTAGTTATAACCTAATCTGTTTTGCCTTTGGTGAAAACACTGTTGGCTGTTGTTTTGAACTTGTTAACAGGTTATTGCTGCACTAACCTGACGCTTTGGGAATGAATGTTTTAGTTCTCTAGAACAAAAGACCTCAGTAGCATAACGGATCATGTGTTGTTGTTGAAGCAGGTACTCTAACATAACCTATGTGAATAACAACTTATGTTCCTGCTCCCTGAATCCAGATGCTACCGTGGGTTTATGACAAGAGGTATAGCGGTCCCTTAAATGAGCAGTATTTAATAGCCTGGATTCAAGTGTAAAGGCTTTCTCCCCTGTGCATTACTCCAAGAACCTAATTACAAGTTTCATCATCAATCATGAGCATTATTTATTCAGTGAAATGAATTTCTAATTAATAACTGATGAGCATTATGGCCTCGAAGACTGTAAAGCAATTAATTATGGTTGGCAACAGGGAATATCCCTGTAAAGGACTATCTGGTGCACAGTCACAGCACAGTGGTGCCAACAGGCTAATGTCCACAAAGAAGAGGCGCTGGATTGTTGTGGTACCTAGGCTTTATTGAGATAATTACTTTCATGAATGTTGTCTGGGGGCTGTCATACTGTTGGCGATGTAATAAACACTGAAAAACTGTATTTAAAATTTGGTAAATGCTGTTTTGAACTGACATCTTCTAGACTCTGTGCTACCTCCCTCTATCCTCACAGATGTTTTGTTTTTGTTTTTGATTTTTCTCAGAACGCAAGAGGGCCCAGAGGGCATTTTTTATGTAAGATACTCTATAAGCACTCCATAATGTCCAGACTCTTAAGACTTTTTATGGTGACCATCACACTTTAAAACATCAAGGGCACAATCATTATTGCCATTTCTGAAGAAATTTCTACTTGAAGATGGGTGGATTGGCTGCTATGCATATTCAGTCCTATCATAAAGCTACAATACAAAGTTAATGATGAATTTGTGAATTAGAGACTGAAATGAAATTACATTGATTCATAAATTAATAAAACTATGTACAGCCTCACTTAATGTTGATATACAATACGTACAATTAAACCTACTGTACATAGAAAGTTACTTTTGCTTGCTGCTAATCTTTAGCTAATCTTTCTTTTAAACTGTGCAATAGGTCTAATCTAAATATTATGTCCATGTTATAATTTTATATGAATACATTATAAATATTGCCATCAGGATGAAGTAAAGGGCAGAGATGATTTACATCATACCTATTATATTTTATGTAAATACTATACATTTATTACTACTAATTCATAACAAGAACTGATGCAATAGTCTTTATCCTTTAGTCGTTAAGTTTTTAAAGTATTTTGAAGTCAAGTATAACATTGTGACAAATTGTGAGCTTGGAAATCTAAGTCTGAGATTTGCTTTTTGTTAATTAAAACGGCTTCTTAATTCTTGCTTAAAAGTAAAAGTTTGGACGTTAAATAATTAAAAGAATAGACTACATAACCGTTTTGCTTGCTTAATCTGCCAATATCCATCACTGCGCTATGCTATGTCATTCCACACTCACAAAATGTCCAATAAAATGTTTGTGATAGAATGCTTTGCTGTATCTAACCATAATTCATATTTTTCCGGATTACATAATCTCTGTGTTAACTGGCTTTTAGCGGTGTTACAAAACCGGGTTCACAAAAGAAAAGTATATAACAGCAAGAAAGAGCTTCATAATTATACAAGAGCTGTATAGATCCTGTATGTCGTGACAAGAGATTCGAAAGTCAGCAGTGATTCCGCTGGCCTGACCTCGTTCAGGAGGGTTTTACGAAGATTGTGTCACCTGATGGCAAATGGCGCTCTTGTTTAAGAAAAAACATTATTACAAAACCCTACAATTAAATCAGTTATTCTTTTAGGTATTATGTACACAGAAAATAGACTATGTGTACTGTCATTTGCAAGTTATGATATCTCTATTGGTGATATTTGTAATGCATGTTATCACATTTCCCACAACCACGTAAATCCCGTAAACAAAATATCTGACATTTGTTCAATAACTGCAATTTTGCCTAATTCATATATACAGTAAGTACGTAGAGGCATAAAAGGCGTACATCTTCACATCACTGTTATTGTGCTGTGTGAACCTAATTCTTTTCAAGGTTCATTTGAGTTATAATATCTTTGCAATAACCATTGGTCAAACACAGATGGGTTAAAATGAAGGTACATTAGTGGGCATCTTTATCCAGACATTACAATAAAACAGACACATTATGTTAAAGACAGAGAAAGTTGAAATGATGATAAAGAACCATGACAGGCTGTAATTCTTTCATTTAGAAAATCGAAATCAGCGAAGCAGCTCCTTAATTTATCTGCTGTTTCAATTCAGCACAAATTTTATTTTGCACATTTGTGGCAGTTTTCTTTTTGTGCATATATTCATCTCATACACAACTGTATCTGCACAAAACAGAGATGGATTGAGTCATGCATGGCCGTTTGAGCCATCCAGAGTAAACGTAATAAATGTGCACGACTATAATGCTGAATTGCAGCAGCGTCTTAATGTGTGTGACTGCTTCCTTGTGGGTTGAAAGAGAATACAGGACTTGTGCAGGTCTTTTAATTAACTATAAAGTTACTTGTTGTGAGTACATGACATGTGTGCATGTGTTATATGGCTTATGTCAGGTTACATGTCATTGAGAGTGAGACATAATCCCATTTAAACAGCTCAGATTTTAGACAGTTCAGTGTGTTCATTTGGGGCATGCCTCTGTACTGCTTTATTCAACGCCTCATCGTTTCTTTTCTCTTTTAGTTTTGCATAGAACAACACAAAAAACCTGAATTGGTTAACATGTCCATTGGGAATTTCTTTCATTATTTCATAAATTTTCTTTACACATGCTTTTTTTTTCAGGGTCACAGGGTGCTGGAGCCTATGCCAGAATGCCTTTCTGGCTCTTTGTCCAAACAGTCTATAGACTATAATACTAAAACTATTCCGAAGAGTATACGTTACACAGCAAATTATATATTGTACTATTTAAGGACGCAAGTTGGGATTTTTATATGAAATCTATAATCTAAAACATGCCCTATAGTAACTATACATTATGTTGTTGCTACTCAACAACGACTTTCTATTTTTTTTTATTATATGAGATTATTGTGTAGATTAATTAATTCATTGTTTGGTATATAAAATAAAATAGTAAAAAAGTCCAAGTCCAAGGTGATGCCTTTAATTGTTGTATTATGTCAGTCCAGAACCTAAAGATATTCTGTTTAGTAGCCTGATATAAGAAGAGAGAAAAGCAGGAAATCTCCATATTTACGAGGCTGAAACCAGCATTTTCTGCCATTTTTGCAGACTCAGCCTTGATACATGGGGCGCCAGCTGAGCTATAGGGTGCCACTGAAAAATTACTTTAACGATAAATCAATTATCAAACTACTTGGCAGTTATTTTTCTGTTGATCAACTAATCAATTAGTCGACCAACCATGGCATCTCTAATGATATCAGTAGAATATTAAAAAAAACTGTGAGTCTGGGAATGCTATCTGGAGGATTTGTAGATGATAGCGTATAGAAAGAGGAATATTCATAATACACCCACATCTGGATTTCCACACCGAGTTGTGTAGACCAGCGTAAACGGGAGTAAGACCTGAGTGAACACACTGCGCTAGTTATCCACTAGTTTACCGGCATTGAACCAGAGACCTAAGTCTTCCTATCATCATGCTGCTAATGTGTCCACTGTGTGTAAAGTTATGCTCACACAATTCACAGTCAATGCAAATTAAGCCATATGTCCATTTAACAATAGTTTGTGTGGGGCGCCCTGATAGCGCCCGATGTACGAAGGCTGAGTCCTTAGTGCAGCACCCATGGATTCAAATCTGCCTCAGTTGTTCTCTTCACAACAAGTTAAGACACACTGGAAGATTTAAGTTAAAGACTCTGAGTCCAGGCATCATTACAAGATGTAGTTTGTTTACACATAACTGATTTCTCACATGAAAAATATTCTTTTAAATCTCTTATATTGCCAGTAAAACAAATAGAAGTACATTTGGTTTAACTTCAGATGCCATAAAACTTGTAGGGAGGGTCAGCTTAATACACTTGGACTTTCTGTCATGTGTCTCTGTAGTACTAGACACTACTTTTATCGTCACATGATTACATTTTGTTGTTACATTGTTTTTATGTGTATGAATTAATCATTTGGTCTTGTTTTTATGTTTTCAAATCAGCTTGCCTCAAATTGCCACCCAGGGGATGGACAAAGTATGTGAATTGAACTGGGAACTGAATGAAACACACAAGAGTGAGAGCAAAAGCAAACCAGCAGAAATAAACAAAACAAAATAACATTTATTTAGTCCACATTTTATTGTTGTTATTTTTTAACACAGCTAAAACTAGCAGCAACACTGATGTTAACGGGCACCATTAGATTTAATCTGTTGTACACAGCTTAAAACTGTGTTGTATAGAGTGACACAGCGCCGAAAATACCAAACATGTTAGATACTGAGAGGACTTAGCTCCATAGTTCTCAGGAAGAGTGGGGTGCTCGGCCAAATCAGGCACTTTTTCCAGGCGGTTACCTACCGATCTCAGCACTGCATTAAAAATAGCTAAATGTGGTGCATATACAATCCAGGAAATCCCACTGGAGTAGTAGATACATGAGTTTGCACAACACTGCACAGTTTATATGTTTAATAAACCTATAATGTAGGATTATACAACTGTAGAGAGTTATCATGGAGGCATTATTTTTATCTTCCATCTCAATGATTCTCACAATAAGCAGAAAAACGTACACCGACCAACTCAGCAGCTTGCCAGATAACAACACCTTGTGTTACATTGGCACATGTGCAGCATCAGTCCAGCTGGATGATCACAATGAATGAGGGGCTACTTTTTTTAATGCAGTGCAACAGATCTGTCTGAACCAAATATACAGTGTACAGTCTGAGTCTGGTGCCTATAGTGTATACTGTACATTGTTCACAGGACAACAGGCACTTCTGCATAGATAGCATAAACCCATGGTGATAACACTGGCAACCAACACACACAAACACACACTTTGAGAGATCTGTTTACTTACTTTACCGTTGCCATAGACGCAGGTATACTGGCCTCAGACCTGGAGTTGGTCCCCTGGCACAGTGCTACAGCTGCCCGCTGCTCCTGCACTGAAGGGACAAATATAAAGGACAAATTCAACCACAGTAAGTACACCTTAAGTTCACTTCACTTAAATTCACTCAAGTTACCATTTAAGTAGTTTCCAGGTGAAAAGCACTGCAGCATCTCTGCTCCATCTGTCCCGCCAGCTAACGTTAGCTAGCTAGCGTTAGCATTTTCTGGTGAGTTAGCTAATTTAAAAACTCGGTTGTTTTCCTCCAATTTAATCTTATTCTGTCTTTACCCGCGCCACAAAGCTTTACTTTTATTCCAATGTGGGTTTAGTTGGATTAAAGATCTCCAGTCTCCAGTGTGATTAATATCGTGACAGTGACCGTTACCGTTAGTTACTTCATCGGCGGAGAAAGTCGTGTCCTGATTGGTTGCAGAGCCGAGTGAAATCCAGCGTTTCTATTGGCTGATTCGAAATGTGGCCACGTTTGTCTTACGTAGCTTACGTACCGTGGACGAATAAGCGTTGGTCATTAGTTGAGTTATTATAGTTTTGTATTTTTCTTTAGTTTTTATTTTTACTTTGGTTGGTTTCAATTCAGTTTTGTTTTCGGAGAAGGTTTGTTCTTCTTGGTTGAGTTTTTATTGTTTAAAATGTTTAGTTTTAGTTTAGGTTTGTATTAGTTTCAGTATTGGTTTTAGTTTTATTTATTATTATTATAATATTTTGGGTATTTGTCCGGCAAAATTAGATTAGAAGTTCAGAATATGTATTAAACTACAAACACACTTACTCGCCGTCATGTAGACAACGCAGTCTCAATAAACCTTTGCACCAATCCACAAATTTGAACAAATTAATTAGACTATTCTTGTATATTTTTATTTTATTTGAGTACACAATATTGTTTTTCATCTAAAACTAATCTAGTTTTTTTCTAAAGTCTAGTTTTATTTTTATTTCAGTTAAATAAAATGTTTTTCCACACCTAGTTTTAGTTCTTAGTTAAAGCATTATAGTATGTTATATGTCAGTTATCAGGCATACTTGAGTTTTTTGTAAAGGAAAGACTCCCTTTCTTATTTTAAATGTCACAACCTGGATCTTCTTAATTGATCTAATACATTTATTACAAAACAATATTAGTATGCAAAAGGATTCAACTCTGGATACAGACTGAGTAATTTTACAGACTACCTTTCATCAGAGCAGCGTATGTTGCCTGTCATGTGTGATAATAATTGTATTTCTCCTACTCTTTTAATGGATTACACATGATTGGTTGAATGAACTTGTTGTTGAACTAGCCAGAAGTCAGCGGGTCAGTTCATTATACATTATTCCACTTTTACAGCACTGCCAGCTCACCACTGAAAGTACATACTCCATGTCATCCTTCAAGATGAGAGAGACACATAGCAGAGACAGGACTGTGCACGTCTTATAACTGTCCTTCTCTGCAGGTCTTCAACACACACATACACAGACACACACACACATACTGAAAGCTCTCGTCTTTCCATCTGGTAAAGTGGGCTGTTGTGATTGATTTGTGGATTTGCTCCCGCTTTTTTTCTCTCCATTTAAGTGAAATAATGTATGGAAGCAATCTGGCGACAGACATTTTGGAAAATCTATTTGAAATCATTTCAGCTGAAGCCATGGCAGTTTGTCTTCTTAGGGGAGAGGAGCAAAGTATAATTGTCTGCAGTCTAGTAAAACACAGTATAACTGCCATCACACTTGACTGAGCTTATAGCCAGCTAGTCCCATGGCCTCTAGAAGATAGAGCAGTTAATGTTCCCTTTTATTTTAGAGGATATGTCACTTGTATCGCAGATTTATACCATGATACAGCAATTTTGTCCAAACAGATGGATAATGGTGTCACCAGCAAAAAGCCCTGTTTTTATTGAGTTTAGAGCATATTGTTTAGATAGGGGACTGTGTTGAACAGCTCTGCCAGCGCTTTCTCTCTTTATCTCTCTAATCTTGCCAGTATTAGATTTGATCATTTTTGTTTGAAGGAGGAAAATGTGGCTGTAATGGCTTCCTAATAGCAAACACAGGGGATACAAATCCAGAGACCCTGTTCTGTAGTGCTTCCATAAGCACCACTGATTTATAGAGGTCTTTATGACAGAAAGGAAAATGATCTGCTGCAGGTATAAATCAGGTGAGGAGTAGGAAATTGAACTTAGATATCATCTTGTCAGATGCTTAATGCTCTTCCTCCTGTCACATTCGATAGGACCAATTTGGAGAATCCTGCAGAGGTAAAAAGAAGACAATTAACAATGACAGTGTGGTAATAGATGAAGCTATAAAATGAACCTGCTGCCTGCAGGATGCTTTGTATGATTTCCACATGAAGTAGTAGCAGGGGTGTGATGTCTCGGCCTTCCATTTCTTCCCCTTTCTGTTTTTGGTGGTTTTTTGAAGTATTCCCTCCCACAATAATATGTAATACTTTAGTAAAAGAGCAAGAAAAAAGAAAGAGAAAGAGGTAATTTTGTGCTTTGACTCTATAATTGAATAATTACCCTGCATATGACAAGACTTGTAAATTTAGGTTAACCTGGTTTTTATGTTGTTATTGATTCCAAGGGCATGTTCTATTCTAACACTATATAAAAGTAATCAATATATCAATGGTCAAGCACAGAAATTATGCATGTACGGGGACATTAAAAGTACCAACAGCCAAAATAAATAATATAATTGCGTTGGAAGCGAATTCAGCACCGCAGTTTTTTCATACTATGACGAAATACATATTTTCATGCATACGCTGTCTTTCTAAAAGTGTGTCCTCTTCTAGTTTAGCATTTAATTAAGGTACAACAGTGGATTGTTTGCACTGATAATTGTCAGACTGTATGAGCGCTCAAACAGATGTCATCGCTCAGTGGTGTAATGAGTTCAAGATAGGACAGAGAATGACAATGCTCTCTGATCCCTGAATGTCACTCTGGCATAAACTACAGCACACTGGTTTATTGCCGACATCATGTATTCAGTGGCATGCATTCACGATATGACAGATAGAACGTGTGGGGGGAAAAAAATGGAAACCCATCCATCTGGGTGTGTGGGGCTTCAAATGACTTGAATTTTAAAAACTAATTTCTTGGAAGCTGATGACCTTTTGTGAAAAAGCTGCTCAACTTTGTCAAGTGGCAATTCAAGCCCAAGCAGCTAAAGAGCTACAGTAATAACCAGAGATCCACTGCTCGGGAAGCATCACCCCTCGCAGCTCATCAAGCCAAGCTCTTGTATAATCTAATTTGATTTTAATGCTTCTCTGAAGGAGATTGTGCTCTTATTACTGTGTAATGATGCTGTTGTCAAGAGCCAATGGTGATGTCTGATATCACAACCGTGTTAACTGCTTCTGTGACACTCATCTCAGCATTTTCCACATCGTCTTCAGTGCACAATGGCTTGTGCTGTATATTTATGACTTTGTTGTTCTTCCTGTTGCATTCTACTTCATGATCGACAGAAACATGGTAAATGTTTAAAAACTCCCTTCTTTATTACCTTTGTCTGATGTGGTACTTTTTTCGTATTCAGTACAGTAGATAGAGCATAACGATGAAGGTCTTCGCTGAGATGAGGAGAATTTTGAAGTGCTCACACTCGGGGGCAGCAAATGGAAAAGTGACAAGCCTGGTGCACTTGTCTATTTTACTTATTCTGTGCCTCTGTTTCATATTCTGCCTCGCACCGTGGGGTTATTTTCCTCCAGGGTTCAGGAGGGCACGCTCTTTCATTTCTTCAGAAAATTGTTTCGCAGGATTTCAATCTTTGGCTGCTAGATATGACAAAACACAATATCAAGAACACTTATGTTTCTTATCAGCCATTTTTTCTGGGTATAAATAAAAGATCAGTATAAATTTATGTCAAGTGGCCTCGAATGCACATGTGAGAGATGAGTATGAAAAGAACTATGAACCTTGGGACAGCCCCACTGTACATTTTCATCGCTTGCTCAAAATTACCTTGGCACTGGGGCTTTGTGTGTCATTTGTCATCCTTGAAAATCAATTAGTGTTTCCATGATAGCAATTCAGATGTAATCCTTTGAGTGTTGAGTGGACAATTGCACACAAAACCTTGACTTTTTGTTTTCAGATTATGTTAACAGTATTTCTTTGAATTGTTAGTGTGCGGACTGTGATCATAATATAAACATCCTGATTGGAGAGTTGAAGGACCCTCCCAAATATTGATTGCGTCTAAATAGGCCTTCTGTTGGACACTCAATAAAAATCATCTCACCTCACAAATGAAAGTAGTAACTGTAACACTTTAAAAGACAAACATAATTAACTTACAGCTGAACACAGTTTCACTTTTGTAGCTGTTTATGTTCAACCACCAGATCTCTCTCTCTCTCAGTGAAATCCTTCAGGCATTATACAGATTAAAAAAACAAGCAAATAACTGAACTTTGTTACACTTAGTTAAAAAATCCTGCACAATATAGTAATTCTTCTGACTATGAAGCACAATCTGTCAAGAAATGATTCAGTGCTGTGGAATCAAATATGTTACTCAAACATACATCTCACACAGCAGAGATCTTTTGTGATATATTACTTACGATGATTCACATATGTGCAGGCTATGTATACATGGACAACCTCCCAATGGTGTGAAAACATCCAAACATTGTCCTATTGATGTCCCATTTTTTTCCCCCGTTTGGCTCTTGTCAGAGGTCAACCTCAAACAGCATGCGGTGGAATCAGGCGTTACTGTCGATGTCACATTGATGCATTACAAAGCCCAGGAGGTCATGTCTCTGTAAACATACATTATCAAAACCCATAGAAGATGTGGTGGGTTGACCTCACCAATAGTTTACGGTTTATCTTTTAAAAGGGTCATGTGATGGCAGAGAGCAACTTTGTAGCCCAATGACTTTCTTGTTGCAAATGAAGAGGGTCAAGCAATCAAGACTGGTCGGGCTCTGTGTCAGCACCATTATCTTACGCTGTCTGAAATGATCAATGAGCTAAAATAAAATGATCACAAGCTAAAATTGGCCTGCTAATGAAAACAGACTGTTTAAACATCGCTGCTTGGTGAGAAGCTTGCCAGAGAAGAAATGGGCCAGCAGTTTAAAATACATGACACAGTACAGGTAGCTGGAATATAGGGAGATATTGTCATTGTCGCTATATAAATGTTAGTTTGACCTTTCCTACTAGTATCTTGATTTTTGCTTAAAATCCAGCAATGATCAATTGCGTTTTCACAGCAAAACCAGTCAAATAATTCTCCAGCATGTACGTAGATTTAAAAAAACACGTATCTGAGGAATGTGTTGTGATCCAGAGCACACATGTACACAGATATTCTCAAAAGTTTATTTAGTATTATTTATACAGAACAGGGATTCATACAGTCAGAAAACACATATTGCCTGTAAACAGTTAAATGACTATTGTCTATATGTAAATAGGTTTCATCGACAATACTCTGAGGCAGAGACTTAAATATAAAAGTCACTTAGGGCAGGTGCACAGTACTGACATCAATCTCCTTTTCTCCCTTTTTACCAATAAATACATACTGTATGTCCATTTACTATGGTACCATGGTTGTGTAAACATGTTAGCAACACCATGCTGCAGGGTAGCCTTGTCAACCCCGTCATGAAAGGCACACCATTATAGAAAAATATTTATAAATAATTTCCCATAAATAAATAATTGATTTCCCCCACAAAATATTTCTTGTTTTGTTTCCGCTGTTTCCAATTAACCCAGACAGAATAATGGTAGAAATTCAGTCAAAATCAAATAAAATGAGGAAAAACAAAGAATACATGGAAAAAGATTTAGCTATAAAACATCAAAAACAACAACATTATTTTAACATCGTTCTTAATGTTCTCAGTACGATGTTATGAAAATAAACATGTCATCATACAAGAAAGGAGGTTTTTTTTGGCGGTTACTACCATGCGAGTGCTATACAATTTAATATTAAATTCATTACTATTGCTAGAATTATAAAAGCAATTCTCAAAAGAAAGGATAATCTGTACTGTAAGTTGGAAATCACATCAGCTGCTGACTTGTTACTGCATTATTCCAACTCAAGGCATCTACTTAGTTAACTGTTCTCACATTTCTTCAAGGAAACAAAGTTTCAGCCTGACTTGTATTGAAATTTTATTCCACTTCCATGGCAGACAAATCTTGCTCTTCATCAGATTTCTCAGAGGGCAGATCTTGTGACTCTGGGGTGGTTTGGCTGTCTGACGCGGAGCTCGGCTCTGTGGTTGTTGGTGTGCTGGGCTCTTGAGTGTCTGATTCGGCAGACACATCAGCAAGCTTGCTTTTCTCTGATAATTAGAGATAATGTTTCAGTTTAGATTTGGATGCATTTCAAACAAGTATAAAAGGACTCAAAAGGAAGGAGGAAAAGAAGAAAAATGGACACTACTGTATTTGTGTACAATGGAATTTAAGAATTGAATTAATCTAAATTAAGTAATATTGGTAACATCTAATTACATGCGTGACCATTACACTGCTTGACTGTCTTCGACTTGTCATTATCACCTAAAACAGACTGGTCGTCATCTTCGTCAGCACCAGACGATGGTAATGGTGCCTCAGATGACAGCTTCAGGTCACCAGTGACCTCGGGTAGTCTGGGTGCCTGAGGCCTGGTCTTTCTTGCAGGGTTCAAGAAATAACAATACGCACATCGGAAGGCTGAAACGACACAAATGAAACACCATACGTATAGTTTATGTCACCTCACTAATAGATTCTCAAACAGACACAGATTAATATACATGAATATGAACCAATGACAAAAAATGCCTAAGATGCATAAACACTTCAGATTGATGTGTAGCACTAGTTTGCATATTCAATCTTGTTGTGTTTTTGCTTACAAGGGTCGGTAGTGGCAGAGGCATTTAAGAGCCATATGATATACTACACTGCCAAATGCTAGAGGGCAAATGAAGGCACAGTGTTTGATGGAGACTGACAAAGAGTGTTGTGTTTCTCCAAGTCTTACCAACGTATTCAAATTCCTCTTTTAATGCCATGCCGTTATGGGACAGACACTGCTGACATATGAGAGCGTATCTATGAGGAAAGAAAGACAATCCAGTTATGACAGCATTCAGTACATGGACTTGCATTAGACTGCACAAAAGATCATTTTGCTGATACATACAATACAAAGTTATTATTGGCAGATTATCATCATTTTAACATTGCTTTCCATAACAAGAGGGAGATAATCTCATAAAAATGATCAGATTAAATAATTTTAGGGGTTGCATCAGCATAGCATTTAGAACCTGTTTAATACATTAATTATACTTGGCCCATAAAACCAATTCCAAGGTGTAAACTGTACAATATATAAGTGTATTACTGGAAAGAGAGTACCTGTTCCCAGGGCCATCTCCAACAAGATACTCAATGACTCTGTCCATAGCACCCCTTTCCCTTGGGAGCACAGGTCTGGCCAGGGGCGGGCCTGGGGGGTGCATTCCTGTTAAAGCACGGCATCAGTGCCTGTTAGACAGTCTGCAGTCTCAAATACAAACTGCAGTAAACCGGTACTGCTTACAGTAAAAAGACTAAGTGAAATTGTGAGGCTGAGATTCACAGTTTACTGCACAATCCATGATACATTTTACAAAAACCTGCCCCGTTTTCTTAATGACTTTACACTGGATCTCACTTGCAAAGCACGTCCAGATTCCCTGCTGTGTTGGTGAGTAGTAATTAATATAATCTAACATCAAGAGCAATCATAGGAAGATGACTGGTCATTTCTGTGAGACTTGGCAGAGTCTCAGTATCCTGCTGGTTATTAATTTACCAACATATGGAAACTCTGTGGTGACTCTTTGTATCAAATTGCTTTTCACTTTCAATTTTCCACAGAAGCAGGTGATAACATCAAGTCATGTAAACCATTTGTGAGGTGTTCCCAATGCCAAAGGCAATTTCACCAAGCATTAAAAGACATTTAGTGAGATTCCACCACCATTGCCCAGAGAACAAACGCAGGTCTGGCTAATTAATCATAGTTAATGTAATCCTGATCCGTGCATACCTCACAGTTGGCATTCCACATGGCAATTACAGCATGCAGCTTCCTCTAGGAACACATTTCCTTTACTGTTTGCACTTATTTGCATCTTCTATTGAGTGTTCATAGTCCAGAAATAATTTATATTGAATATTCAATACCTCTACACTCCACAGATGTCTTCCATATACAACAACTGTTCTATGGAAAGTTTTTCCATCGTGCTGGCTGGCTGGCTTTTAAAATCTTTAAAAAGCAACTAAATATGTACGGCACAATCATCATATTCTTGAGGTAAATATTCTGACCGTATCAAAAGTTATGGCCTATTTCTAATCTTTGTTCACAATCATTACATTTATTTGAGAAAGGTTGAACCTTTTAGTAAGATATTTGAAAACTACATTCATATAATTACCCATTACAACTACTGTATAACATATACCACCCCTGCTGACAACACACACCACAGAGCCTTGAGCAACTGGGGACACAGAGCAAGGGAAGAGTAAATCACACCTTAATCGACCACATTATGACGTGGTCCCCCTGTGTGCAGGTAACTCACCGACTCCTGGAACAGGTGTTCCAGGGGTCACAGGCCTCCTCATCAAGCTCTGCTGAGCAGCTATAGCCGACAGGACCCTCTCTGGGGGTCCACCTGGAGCAGAGTGGGAAGATCGTCCAGGATAGGTGGGCCCAGAGGCAAGAGGGGGGCGGGCAGCAGCTCCGCTTGCAGGATTCGCCACCACTGTGGGGGTCTTAGGGATGACATTGCGCTGGCGGAGCTCTAACACAGAAAACATTGCAGGTTTGCTTGACAACAGTAAGAAAAAGTAGGGGGAAATAGTGGTGTCTTCTTCAGAACGCAATGTTACCTTGTCCTGGTTTTGGAGTCATCTGAGGTCCAATAGGAGTGGATTCAAGCTCCTTTATACAGATAACAAGAGCAAGAGCGCAATTTAATGAGGAAGATAATTAGTGCGTGTTTTATGTTTCAGAGTAAAAACAAAACAACTCACCATCTTTTTCCTGGAGTCAGGATCAAATCTCTCCAGTATCATTTTAGCATTTTTATACGTCTCAGTTTCCATAACTTCTTCAAGCTGGAAAAAACAAGACATTAAAAGGGTATTTTAGGATAAAGGCTTTTACAATGTTTTCAATACACTGCACAAACACATTATTCCTATAATAACAGCTCTACTGCCAAATAATTATTTGATGATCATCTGATGTAATTAATAGGTGTTTTATAAACACACATTTTAGGATCACCCACCATAGCATTACAAGTAAACGTGCCTAAGAAATGGCACAAGGAATTGTACATCTTCATTTAAAATAAGTAGCAAACATTTCTAAATGTTTACATATAATATGAAGAATAATTACATTCACTACTTCGATAATGGAGAGTGTGAAAATCCATCAGCCCTAATTATTGAAAGTTATTAGACTTGACAGAGGATGACAAGCAATTTCTCAGATTTATTTCTTCCCTGCACTAAATGCTATTAATTAAAGTGACATTAGCAGAGTGGTTTACTGGGTTAAGTCACTGTAACAATCAAATGCTGTCTGTACTGATCCTAGATTAGCAAGTATCCTGTACAAAATACTCAGAGGATCAATAAGTAATACTACCAGGGTACCTACAGAACGTTTCACTTCACTGGAGACCACTAGACATAAAATATAATGCATACTATTGAGTATGAGTTCTATACCTTTCTCTCATTTATCTGACCTCGGGGCAAGCCACAGATACAGTGTTTTTTGAAATGTCACATTGCAGATCTCTCAAGCTCACAGACCTAATTTCATTAAACATTATAGAGAAAATCTGTAGGATGCTGAAAACCACCACCAACTTAGATACAATGCAAATATTGTACTAGCTTTGAAAAGTGACATGGGGAGTCTAAACAATAAAACATATAAATGCAAATGTAACATACTTCTTAGGAACTTTGACAAGCACCCACTGTCTTTAGTTGCCACTCAGTGTTTTGGTGATGAATCATCTCTGAAAATATTTTGGTTTTCTAAAAATATCGAGCATTGAACAGCTGCACCTGACCAATAGTTTGCTACATGAGGTACATTTGCACACCAGTGAGAAACAGATTATTTAATAAAATATACATTTTGTTTTTCTTTAAAAAGCACCATGGTTTAAGATTCAGTGGCATCTAGTAGTGTAGTTGCAGATTGCAACTCCCTCGCTTCACCCTCTCCCTTCCAAGTGTGAAGCAGAAACTATGGTGAATAAACGGCGCTATTTAGAGCCTGTGTTTAGTTTGTCCATTCTGGGCTACTGTAGAAACATGGCGGCGTTTTAAGGTAACAAAAACATAATGATTCTTATTGTCAGAAATGAAACCATAGTTATGAATATTATATTATATTTCTGCCAAAAGATCCTGCTAAATGTTACACAGTGGATCCACGCATGGCCTCAGTAAGCCTCATATTTACATTTTCAAACAGTTGTTGAATGATTTTGGGCAGCTGGTTGCTCAATTGTGATGATAGTTGGCTCAAAATGGAAGAAACTGGTAAATAAGGAAATTAAAAAAATTTAAGTGTGCAAGTGAAATTGTAATGCACCCAATGAAACATGTAAACTGACAAGCATTTCAGCTTTGTGGCATAAAAAATATTATTTGAAACAGCAACATGTTATGTGCTTGATCCTCAATTTTATGTCCAGATACATAAATGTGACTATAACTGTCAGAAAACTGTTTTTTCCTTAACTATCATTTTCAGTCCTTTTCTCATTTTGGAGCAACTCTGTCCATGCTTAAAGAAAATATTGTATTTTGTTAGCAGCAATAAGTTAGGCTATTTAACGTAAAGTCTCACAGGAAAACTATAGACCAAAAATGAGACAAGTCAATTCACAAAATATGAGAAAGTGGACAAATATAAAAACGTCACTTACTATTTTTCTTTTTTGGGCTTTAAGATCCTCTAATTTGTCATCTGAAAAAAGGAGAATTCAACACCAGTTTGAACATAACAATAATAATTACTATTTTGCAGTAAGTTATATACAAATAGCAAAAAGGATCTTACTATTTTTTTCAGTTCTTCGTGAAAAAATGATTATAAGCATTTTTCGAAGTAACCAAACTCTAAAAAGGAAAGGAAAAGAAAATGGTTGATTATTTAAATTGAAGTTAAAGTTAAAGCAACAATGAGGTTGACTATACTGTACACTTACAAGAACGGAAATAGTACGAAGGGGAGAGACAATATGAACCGTCCTATCAACTGTTCAGGCAGGTACCAAAAATACACAACTACACATGTGATCAGGAAGAGAAGAGACGAGTACAGAAGCAGTCGCCCGACCCATATCTTCAACTGCCTTTGATACTTCTCACTGTATTCTTCAAGAATCTGTATATCCTGTGAGGGGAAATGAAAGGAGCGTTATATTAGTACACAAATGTGATCCTATACAAGTTTTTTCTCAACTGGCAACATGCACTTCTCAACACTTTCTCAAAAGTCAGCACAACTGAAGTTAATGCAGACTAAACTGTGGATCACTCTTTACAGCTTTGAAACAAAATGCACTCAATGAACACATCATTCTTGTTTTTTTTTTCACTTAAACTCAACATTCACCAAACCTCTTGTGTATTTACAATCCATTTTGTGTATGTTTACATATGTTTTTACGTTCAGAAACACAACACAAAATTACAAATATAAACAGCACCCGCACGCAAAATCTCAGTAAGTCGAATTAACCCTTTAAGGCTTTTCCTGTATGGCTTGACTGGAATCCTATAGAAAACTTTCCCTAAATATTTGAATAGAATACAATTTAAATGTAGTTGTTGCGGCTTTAAGATATTGTACATTAGGACGACTTTGAAACTCAACTTAGAATATTTTAACAGTTTTATTTATGTGTAGTGTAAACTTGTGGTACTGTACATCACACTGCAGACCCAGTGTGTTCACCACTGCCTTAAGGCCATGTCTGTCAACAGTGTGGATTGGAGTCATGTTCTTTACATAGACGCAAACGGGAGCTAATTCTATTAGCTATTAGCTGTTGAATTTCTAACAATGTACGCCACCGTCTGTAGCAGGACTGAAAATTTAAGGTGAACATGAAGCATATCAGAGAAGTAAAATCCAAACTTGGCATTAACTAGTGAGAGCAAACCAAGCAAATGTTTTTGTTGGATCATGATCAAATTTTTATCTAGCATAAAAGCCAACTGTTTATGTAATTCATTAAAACTTTGCAATTAACAAATGGCTCACTCATCCTTTGTTTGTTTGTTTTTAATATGGAAAGACTACACCACTGCATCCAAGTGCTGTGTACCCCATCCAAAAATAGCCGGCGGCCACTCTGGTCACTATGGGTCTTCTGTAACACGTGTGCCTTTCACTCTGAGCACTGGATAGACCGATCTCACATTCAGCATTACAGTATATAATGCCTGTGCTTGTGTGTGTGATGGTGCACATGAAAAATTATTAGTCAACATATTCTTTCATAATGAATGACAGGATTTTCCTAGCAGAAACTAACAGGCCCAACACCCATCTCTTCACAACTTCAATGCCACATGACCTCTTCAGTGTATGTGTAGGGTCTCTTGCTCCAAGGACAGGTGCTGAAAATAGCCTAACACTAGCTTAACTGTAGAAGAGCACTAAAGCCCTTTCAGTCAGCAAATGAGGAGCTGATGTGGCATTCATTGACACATGTGGTTGCTTATGGTCAAAAGAGGCGTGCTTATACAACACATTTTGCACAGCATTGTTTCATTATCAAAGGCTTAAGTGGTCACTAAACACCAATACATGAATCAATTTATTATTATTATTATTATTATTATTTATTATTTATTTATTCTTCATTTTACCATATTATAAGAGAACTACACATTTAGAATATGTTATGAATAAATGTTTTAATTTCACTAAAGTGGTAAAACAGGGCGACAAAAAAGCATGCTCAAATGATTAGACGGTTGTTAACAAACTTCCAAGAAAAATCAAACTTATTTGGAAGTGTAAGCAAAGACAAACAGTAAAATCAAAGTTTACAGACCAAACTATTATCTGTAGTTGGTTTTCCAGTGTAATGAGGGATTATTAGCGGCATTACAGCTGCGCTTACTTTCAGTTTTACCTCCAAATGAAATAGTTAAGATAATCTGGATAAACTTTTGGCTTGTTTACAACCTGCATGATTTGCTTATTTTTCTTGCCCAATCGGCTCTATTTTTTTAACAATGTCATGGTGTTTCCAGATTTCTGCAATTATTTGTGGTAGTACAATGTTACAAGCAATATAACTGATGACTAGAGCTACAAATATACATCTCAAGTTGTAATGAGCCATAGTTCACCTTTCAGTACAGTATATGTAAATAAGCAGTGTACTATTAAGCTTCCTTTGAACCCTGACTGTGGTGCAACAGAGTAAATAGTTGTTTTAGTAATATTTGTGAAAATGTGCCTTGTTTATATGGGCTTTGTCTACCTGCCCACTGTGCAGATTAGGCTGTAAATATTATAAAATATTTAGAGAATGGCTTTGTTGTGCTTTAGTAGAGCATGTTGTGCATGCATATATAAAAAAGAACAACTTCAAAACGGCACTTTACTTCAATTCAAAGGTCTTTCAAGTTGGGCATACCTTATCGATTCCCTCCAAAATCTCCACAGTGGATGGTTTCGCCTGTAAGGCAAACATTTTGAAATTCCAGTCAGAGAGAGAAAATTATGACGTATGAACTACCACAACAAAAGTGCTCTTTGTGCAAGCAACTTCCTGAAAGTCTCTGGAAACATCCTGTTTCATCTTCCCACTTCTGCAGAGTTTGTGTATGTATCATGTGCGTGTTCTTCCGTTGTTGCCAGGGTGGCAAATTAGGACCAGCCACTAGCCAAATGCTGGTAGATTTCAGACACAAAACAATTATTTACTATTGAGTAGGTGGTGAATCTGAACATGTATCTGTCACTGGCTGGGAGATGTTCACATTTTGAAAGGGTAATTTCCCACCTTGGTCACTGGAGACGTAATTTAGTTAGCCTGTGCATGACAATATGGCGAGGGATGGTGATACAAGGAGACGTATTAGCATAAACATCTGAATTGTGATAATTTATGTAGCTCTGTCTAAGCATATGGGCACTATTTATGAGTCCTACATGAGCTTCTCAACTTAAAACATATTAAATCTGAAGTTAGAAGATTACAACTAAACTTGTTCTTTGTCTAAACTAAAATATTGCCAGCTAATTGTGCAATAACACAATTTGTATCACAGCAGCATAAAGCAGAAAGACATAATGAGCAATGGTTTGAAAACAAACCTTCCACCGTGAGATGACGGCCCCCATGTTGATAATGAGGGAGTGTCAGATATTCTGTAACTGAGACCCTCCTCTGATCTTCTCTCACAGATAATCTCTCCACCTGTTGACAACAGTGATTGACCTGATTATACACTCAGTTGGCAATTAATTAGGCACTTGATGATGAGAATTATTTGATAAAACTGTTCAAATTTGAAGGCTGATGAATTATAATGTGCTGTACCAATAACCAGCATTTCTCATATGTAGTCCACCGTCATTGTTTTAATGCTAAATGGGGTGGACACGGCAATACAATGCAACAGTACCACGAATAACTGGCTTCAAATTAGGGTTGCACAGTTAATCGACATATTATTGGAATCGCAATATGGTCAAGTGCAATATGCAAATCACAAGAGCTGTAATGTTTAGATAAATGTGTGACAAAACAGCATTATAATGAAGGACAATAGAGACTGCAGAGGTGCTCTGGTCAACAAATCTTGTTCTCCAGATTTAAGAAATCATGTTTGAATCGCAATATCTGTCAAAATAATCTCAATATGATGTTTTTACCATATTATGCAGCCCTAATCCACTAAAAGTGTTTACAACAAGAACTTCACATTATAGCTTTATTTAAGATGTACTGCAGGGCAGCTTTAAACCTAAAGTTTAGACAGGACGTGTACCTGTTGCAGTGTAACCTACAGCATACATACATTAGGTCACACTGCCACATAGCTACTAACACTCACACCTTCAGCGGGACTCTTTCTCTTTCTCTCGTCTCCACCTGTCACCTGTGAAACTCACTCAAACACCGTCTTTAAAAACTTTTAAACAGGGAACTTAAAGTTACTGTTGCTAACTTGAATTAGCAGAACTTCCCTTTGAACGCCGCTGGCTGAAATCAACCTAACGACACCGGTGAGCTCACAGTGAAGGGTTGCCGTGTCGCTATTTGCAGACAACATTTATATAACTTCTTTACCCACTTTAATTAAATGCAGGGACCCGTCAGCGTTAGCATTGCCCGGACCATTAGCTGCACATCGGTGGCTAACCGCTAGCTGGTCATGCTAACACCAGCTCACAGTTCATCAAGATAAACGAGCAGCAGTCGTTGCTAACTTAAGTTATCGGTCGTCCCGGCTTTATACGAGGCAAGAGAGGCGTGAAGAATAACGTGGCTGGAGAGCGAATTAATAATCAATCAATGTGTTTTGACATACGGGTGGTATTTACCTTGGCAGCGGAGTTGTCCGGTTTCAACAGCCTGTGGCAGGACTGCAGTTCAGCCTTCAGACGGAGGGTGTGTGAGGCAAGATGGGGGAGTGTCCACTAAAAGAGAACAGCATGGAGATCATGGGCAGTGCTGGGCCTTCACTGCAGGCTGTCTGAGAGTAGGGGCAGTATTAGGAGGAGTGTGAAAGGTTAGAGTCATATCAGAGTTGGGCTGTATATTAAAAATGCGTACATGTGTTGTTTGTTGTTTTAATCTTAATGTGGAATTTAGAAAATAAGTCACACTGAGAGGTCCAACTGGATGTGACTGACAGCATGCAGTCCAATGAGATGAAATAACCTGTTTATTTAACATGCAATAAGAGATATTTTGATATATTTCTGATATTGGATGGATAGCTTCTGTAGCACAGTTGGTAGACCATTGATTGGCTATTATTTGGGCCACGCCACTGAACTGCTCTAACAGCATGTGTATGACAAAAATTAAAGTCACTTTGGACAAAAAATGTTTGCCAAATGAATGTGAACCATCAAACCATGCAGATTTTATATAATAGGTTTAGACTGTGTTAAAATTGTCACAGCAGTGGACAATGTTGTCTTTGATCTTTTTCAAATACAAAGCAAGCATTAGATTTATTAGGTTTGCACACGAAATGCAATCAAACATTCTCCGTTCAAGTCCCACATCTAATCCAACAAATCTTTTGTAACATTGTAAAATGCCTGCAGGTATAATTTCCCATGTTGATGTTTAGATTTGCAGCTTTAACACATAGAATTACAAGTATAACTTAAACAGTGGGATTCATTAGTGAGTGTGCGAGAACAACACTGGCCTGAGGGTACTGATAAAAGCTGGAGCAGATCACAAAAAGCCCATTGTAAAAACATAGGAATAAAAAATGTACTAAACAATGGAAACAGAGAGAAGAACACGTTCCAGAAGGTTAAATTAGCACAAAATCATTTGCTTTAACAACAGTTTAACACCATACTTTTAAGTAAATAATTTACTGCAGATGAAAAAAGCAATTCAAAAGACAACAACACATCTACAGGTTGGACTAAAATTTCCTTCAGGCGAACATGAAAACTCTCCCCTCAAAGGATATTTGATGTGGTTTCTCCTTCCAATGTTAACCTAATTGTCTAGCTAGCATTCAGCTAAAGGACACTTTCACATTTTCTGTCTTAAAGCAATACTCACATGCCCATTGAAAGCATTATTGTATAACACACAAATGTTTGGTACTAAACAGACCTTGGAAAATAGACAATTGACTACTTCGGACTGCTGAGGTCTCATTTCTGTCATAATGTCTCCACCGGATTTAATGACTCTCCATCCAATAGACATTTCACTAAAAACCACAGACGTCAACCTCGTAGTGGCACTAAATGAAAAGTCGGGGAATCCAAAAGCCATTACGATACATTGTCTAAGAACCATGAATGTCAACATTTTGTCCCAAAAAAGTCACCAAAGTCCTCAGGGTTCATTCTCTGTGGTAACTCCACTCCATACATCCAACAAATTGATGAGATATTTTAGGACCAAGGTGGTGGACAGACTAGAGACTAGAGCCACACAGCTAACATGGCCAAAAAGTTAAAACTGATGGGGATTTTTTAGTTAAAAAACTGAAGCAGAACCAACATTAACTGGGTGAATTTCACATGTTTTATTGGCTGAACAGCCAATCAGACATCTCACTCTCACCGACTGTGTGTGACTGCTTTAACACAATCAATGCCAACAGACACACCACAAAAACACTGGCCAGCGGTCAACCACAGAGACTCGTCAATGGCGCTCGAAGGCTGACCAGCAGCTCTGTGTTTTAGTTAGTCTCTTGTCTGCTGAAGACTCATTGGGATAGAGCTTATAAACTATCCTTTAAGGATTCTTTTGGGAGAGATAATAATGTATTTCCAGGTAAATGAGCACCAGAATAACAGAAATTAATTATACATAGTGTTATAGCTCATGGTATTCTTATCTATATCTGCCATTAACTGTGTTCTAATGAAGTTCTGATGTGAATCAAACAATAAAAATGTGACCTAACTTCTATGCACACCTGTACACCACTACCAATGCCTGATTGTTGAAGACTCAACCACCTGTCTACCTCTGTGGAGTTGAGGTGAACACTTTTAAGTTCCTGGGAGTCAACATCACAAAGAGTGAGTCATGGCCATCTCACATCCCCAGCCTTGGTTAAGAAGGCACCAAAACGACTGTATTTCTTAAGAAAGCAATATTCCCGTGCCAAGCTCATGCAAGGCCCAGGACAGGAGGACTCTGCAGTGACTGGGTGATTAAAACCACCCAGAAGATCATTGGTACTCATCTATCCAGCATCAGTGATATTGGTGAGGTGCCTGCGCAGAGCCCAAAGGAGACTAAAAGACAGTATTCACCCCAGCCACAGCCTGTTCACCCTGCTGCCATCTGGACTTAAGAACAGCTTCTTCCCTCAGGCTGTGAGACTGCTTAATTCATCCTCAGCACCTCACATAAAATAGTTTTATTTTAATATTTTTTAGTTTTTATGAGTAGCATAAAAGGAACTATAACCTGAACTCCATTGTGCAGTCCTGTGTTGTAAAATGACAATTAAATTACCTTGTATAGTAAATGTCTGTCAGTCAATGACCTCATTCTGTCTTGGTCAAGGAACAAATACATGGCCTGTGTTTGCATATAGGACTGAAATATTTTAGTTAGCTTGCCAGTTTTAATACAAGTTGTGACAACCAGATATTTTCAGATAACTTATTTTTTTTTCCTTTTAGCTCTTGATACAATCAGACAGACAGGAAACATGGAACGGACGGGCGTAATATGCAGTAAAGGTCCCGCTCTATCCTGGTAGCATATCAGTAAACCACCAGGATGCCCTGATTTACGTATCGCCTTTATTTAATTAATCTCATTGCAATCAAGAGTACGACAAAATAAAGTGTTACAGAGTGAAATCACACAAGATAGCCGATCATAAAAACAATATACCTGAGATACTAAAGATTTATTTTAATGAGAACTCCAGTGTTCAGCAATACTGACCAGTACAGATTTTTTTCTTTTCAAGCTTTATGTTAATATAACGGTTTCTTCGACTACAGACGCAGCAGCTGCACATTGCTGCCACTTCCTGTTCCATGATTCACTGCCTCCAGATGCCCCTCAAAAACAAAATGCAAGAGCCAAGTTGTCACGTGACCCCTGGTCTAAGACACAGCCTGCAGTGAACCTTGAGCTCCACTAGGATCAGAAACATGTTACTGATCAAGTTACAATTACAGACATACCGGTAAGCCCCCCCATGTGCTGTTTTAAGTAGTAAGCTCTGGCAGTACCTTGGCTGAACTAAGTTATATAACCTCACACGTCTCTACAACACCTTGACATAAAAAGTATAAATTCATCTTCATATGACCTGAAAAAATAAAACAAGTATTGTCTACACAGAATGCATGGCTAAGTAAAATCCAGTGAGATGCAGGCAGGTGACTGAGACCGTTGGCACGCAGATGTAGTCAAACTTGTGGGACATCAGTGGGTGGGAGTGGCCCGTTGGTGTGGATTTAGTTCCATGTAAAACAATTGTTTCTGGTTGTAACTGTTGGCAGCCGTGGAAGTCAGTCCTACGTGAGGTATGACACATACATGAGCAGTTGGGCCACTAACCACAAGCAAATTTGTAGGCTGTCTATAGTTTAATGGTAAGCTAAACACTGCTAACACTAATATTGTCCCAGCCTTCTGGTCCTTATAAGAGTAGCTAATGTCTCTAGTTCCTGGTTATACCATCTTTGAGGAGTAAGGGGGACATGTGCCTGTTTTTGACAAAACGTTTTTTTCCTAAAGCTAGTGGTTACATAGACGTTTGTCTCTGTAATTATTTGGTCATATTCGAATACAGTTTTATAATTTGTATCTATTTGGCGAAAATAAATTGTCTTTTTTATGTTTGTATGTGTCTGTTCCCCACTGGTGGTTTGGTCCAGTTCCAGTTAGGTACTGGCAGAGTATATAAAGGGTGATTGTGGAGCTGTTGGGGTTTGTTGCTGGATTTCCAGAAAAGAAACAACTAACATTGTGTCTCCTTGCTTATCCTCAAGTATGGGCCAACATGTGACCTCCGCACTGTGGTGTCACATAGGCCCAATGCTTCAGGTGAGCAGTAGTACAAAACTCTGCTACAAACGTAACTGTATGTTTAAAGATAACATTTTAGATAGCTTCACTGTGAACGGCTTGTGTTTAAAGTTATTTGTTTCTTTGTACTGCTTTCTTATGTCTTACAGACATTGTTGGAGTGAGACCAAGTTACAACAGTAGCCACTTGCTGTGACCACAACATGTTAGGCACACACTTTGTTGTGGCTGGCGATGCCCGGCTGTGGGTGTGCAATGACTAGTTGAGTTTATAGTAGATTGTATGTACCGGTGAACAGTTCAGCAGTTCTGTAAAACAAAATTTATTTAATGTTTGTTCTGTGTAAAGATAAAGTTAGCTTTATGATGATGTGTAAACTCTAGCATACATTTGTTTAGCTAGTCTTTACTGATGGTAGTGGGGACTGAAGCTCATGCACTGACATTTTATGGGTAACAGTAGTTTTAACTTGTTCTAATATGGTGGCTGAACAAGAAATAGCATGGTAGGTAACACGTAAGTGTGTCATTGCAGTTAATCCTGCTAAGCTAACAAATGTAAGCTAGTTAGCTGCTACACTGTGACTCTTAGTATGGTAGTGGGACACGAAGTGACTGTGACCACGCGTATGGCTTCTGTTGTCCTAGGTTTGACCATGGCTGTGATTTCACTCATACTGTAGTTGTAGCTTTTAACTGACTGTACAAACCCATTGTAATGGATGTAACATTAAGTACATGCAGGAGTTGTATAGCCACATCTGTAGTCATATAACACAGCCAGAACTACAACTGAAACCATAGCAACAAGTGGTGTTTCTGTACCCGACCTGCAGCCAGGTGTAGTCAGTGTTGTGTGTGAATGTGCAACAGATAACGACACTCACGCACTGTTATACTCAATATAAACTACTAAAACAAAATAAATAGATACACATTATGAAGAAAAGTAACAGCAAGGAAACAATACCAGGAGGAACGGAAATTTCCCTTTCATTTTCCCAGCGGACCTTTTACATTTGCCCACCACTGTAAAGAAAACGGTGGGAAGCTGGCTTTTAAATGATCAGCACAAGAAATCATTAACAATGGGTAAGACCACGAGCCAATAGCCGCAAAGTCCCTCCACATAAGTAAAACTGAGTGTTTTTTTAAAGCAGCTCATTTACAAAGAAAAGAGATGTACTGATATACTTCTTTCAGTTCTGATCTGATACTGACAGGCCTACCTACACAGCTCTCTTTTCTTGATTATTTGATGTTGTCATTATGTGTAAGGTCACATGAGGCTGTAGTAAACAACACAGCACCTCTAAAGCAAATATATACATAAATGCATTACATTTAAATGTGTTGCAAAGAACTTTATTTTGGGTGTTACTATAATTGTTGGTGTAGGCTTCACATGCAAACAGGTGAAGGAGTGCACATTGCAATGGCAACTTCTTTTAATGGTTTGAAAAACTTGAACAAGTAAAGTACACAGCAATGCAATATCAACTACTAGTAAGTAGTTTTCTTGAGTTCAGTAGCAATAAGAGAATTTCAAAGAGTGTAATCGAAAACAACAACTCCTTCATAGGGTTTTCAAAGTAAATATTTGAAATAAAGGTGCAAGAACTGTATAGAGAAATATCTATCAAAAAAACCCTATAAGTCAGGACTATAGAATCTGGACTGGTGACGTAAGTCTGATTTAAGATAAGAATTACATCAGTATCGGCACCTGCTGCTGATATTGGACCGGATTGGTCACAACTCTAAAAACAAAACCCTGAAGAAACAAATCTGAACTCTTTATTTTTTGGTGACTTTGAACCTTGAACTCAAAGTGACTGACTATGAATGTGAACCTGTTCATTTTACTCTTAGCCCTTATGAAGTGTGTACTGGCACAACACTGGTGGTCATAAGGAGTAGCTGTGGCCAGATGCTGTTAGCTTTTTGGTCTTCTATTGCTAATTAGACCATCAGTCCCTTTTAGAGCATGTTCTTGTGCGTGTTCACTTTCAGGAATCCATGATTTCATCTGCTCGGCTGTGAGGGGCTGGTTGATATCATCTTCAGTTGATCCCCTGCCCTGGTTTCCTTGCTGAGGACAAGAAAGGGCTCACTTCTTTTACATGAAGTCCGTCACTCACTGAAGAGTAGACATCAAGGAGGGACGATGTGCTGATGTGGAACCAAATGCACACACGTCTGAAATGGCTGCGCAGGGTGAGTACACAAAAAGAAACAACATCCCAGTTTTGGCGCTGCATCCTTTAAACTATGTATTTTAAGTTGGGTCATAACCTGTCAACAAAGGTGTCTCTGTTCAAAACCTCCAAGCAAGCCTGAGAAATGCAGCTTTTTTTTGCCAACACTTGGAGGACTTTGGAGGATATATTTGTGGCAGAGTGGTTTAATTTCCATTATCAACTATGTAACTTACACAGAATAGTGCAGATACATCCATACTTTAGGTGTGCCCGTGTAATCAACGTGGTATTGTTTTTAAAGCTGCTATAGCAGAGGGGATGTGACTCTTACCAAAAGAAACATGAGAAATGGGTCGAGGGTTGTGTGCTGTGGTGGGTGTGATGCATGTGATGGCTCTGCTGTTGAGATCTGAGAGGTTGGAGGTAAGGAGGCCAATGATTTTGGAGGTAGTGTGTGAAATATGGAGCAATTTGTCCTTGTTGAAGATGGATAACACAGCAGCAACAGAGAGTGCTTCAAGTTTACCAATGACAGAGTTTTGCTGGCAGCGTTTGTGAACATGATCGGTTTGGTCAAAACTGAGTTTATTGTGCAGGATGATAAGGTGCTTCAAACTCTACTTGCTGTATTTGATCTGGAAATCAAGTGGTAAAGACCAGTACCAGATACCCTATAATCGAAAGTCACTATGTTTCTGCTTGTATTAGGCCAGATGTTGCACATTCACTGCAAGCCCCATCCCCACATTTCCTCTACTTTTGATAAGTAATACCAAAGCAGGGACTTTCGAGGGGTAAGATTATGTCCCTGAAGCTAAGAGTTTACAGCCATGTTGTATGTCATTGGTTTTGCAGGTATTTGGTCAAAAATTAATTATTTTTTATTTTATTTTGACCTGATGATGGCGCTAGAGGAAAATTATCACATTTCATGCTGGGGAAAACAAAAGATATTTGTACTAAATTTTAGACAAAACATTGTTACAAACCCCAATAGTCAGAGAAATGTTCCATTGGACTTGAAGCCCATTTGTCCAACAGCCTGTTCTTCCAAAAACAAAAGCGCATTGCTTCGAAGGCCTGTTTCCCACTTTTTGCCTTTAATTTCGTGTATTTGGACGTGCAGTAGGGACAAAGTCCGGTGACCTTTTGTCATCATGCTAACAATAATAAATACGTGGTTAACATTGTTAAATGGTAAAATTTTAGGTTAGGTCTAGACATCAAAACTACTTGGTTAGGTTTAGGAACAGATCAGGGTAGGGATTAAAATAAGTACATTAGTTAGGCTACGTGGTGATACCAGAGTGTGTATTTTCAGAACGATGGGCCTTTGGAGCAACGGGTGTTTGCTTTCAGAATAACAGGCTGTCCTTCTAGTAGCTGAAAAGACAATACTAGACTCTCAGAAACCACAAATTTCTACCTCATAGTGCCACTAGATGAAAAGTCAGGGTATCAACAGTCATTAGGATACGTCATCATATGGTAACCATAAATGTCTGTACCAAATTTTGTGCTATGTCCGTCCAAACGTTGTTGACATATTTCGGTCCGTACCAAAGTGGTCCACAGACTGACCATCAGACCGACATTGCCATCTCTAGAGCCACACTATTGCCATTTGTTGAAAAGAATATGGCTTAATACATTGTTTCCATGCAATCCTCCTTAAAGGTCTGCTGGAGAATGTATTTGGTCATATTTAGCAGACCGTCTTGAACACATTGAGCATTGTGTTTATACTTTTTCTCAGAAGGAAAACTCACCACTGGAATCTGTTTACAGCCATTGACATGAATTCAAGTTGCACACGGCCACTGTTTGGTATGAAAGAGAGAACCACAACATTTTACAGCTACCTTATGGGAACAAGTATTTGATGCATAAAACTTTTGGCGTAGAGTATCATATAATAGCACTTTCTCTATTCTCCATCCACCCCGGCCAGCTCCCCTTTTAGCGTTATGTGAACGTCATACTTTCAACTTCCTGCTTTGCCACTGAACACAAACCAAGAGTGTTTTAATCTGTTTCAACCAAATGCTGTTGTTGAGGGGATGACAGACTGCTATATAATCCGTCAAATCTTTTTTTACTTTGTATATCTTTTGTGCTGCACATACTGTGGTCACAAACTGTTACAATGTGACTAGTTTTAACTCTTAATATGGACCAATTATTTATAATAACATCTGAACAGTTGAATATGTGGAAACAGAACAGCTGATACAAAGTATACACAAGACCCATTTTAGTCATGATTTAATATACAAACTTGAAGGTAGGGTTATGCTATGTTTCAATATTATATTACATTTTTTGCTTTCCTGCTTTGTATTCAGAGACAGATCAGGAACATTTCAAAAGCCATGATTAGACATAGCAAATGAGCCTGCATACACACATTAGGAGATGTGTCATTTCTTTAGCGCTCTCTCCATTTTCACTTTAACATCTTCAGATAACAATAAAGTCCCAACAGTGAAGTGGTCACTGGGGAGATGTATTCTCACAGCATCTTGTGGGGGAAAAAAAGCTGCACACTTGTTTGAGTCCATCAACCTCTATAAATGAGCTCATTGTTGAACATTGATTTAAAAATACTTCTATAGCCACAAGCTGCGGGTCAGGATCCTTTCTTATCTTTAGTCTCCTTGCTGGAGAAATTATATTACTTGTCTTTTACATAAGCCTTAAATAATTCAAGGCTTCACTTCTACATATTTTGTCAAACTAAAATGTGAAAGAAACCTCTTGGGACCCAGGCTCATTAAAGAATTACACCAGAGACAAGTCCACAACATAACAACTGTAATGAAACGAACCATAGAAGTGAAAATTATTTATACTGGCAAATGCTGTCTCAAGATAAAAGTATGCTGAAAGAAATTGTGATCAAATTACAATGAATTAAAAACTAACCCAAAATCACTCAGACTTTAGGAGATGTTCACTATAACCAATAATGGTTTGTAGCAAGAAGTTCCCATAGAGCAACAACTACACTCATCCAGTAAGAGAAAGGGGCAAAGTGAATCTCAGTAAGGTCAACCTGGGACCCACAGTTTTCACAATACAGTGGAAAATGTTTTATGTGGAAATTGATCATGTATAAAACTATTTTATTATTATGTTAAAAAAAAATAACCATGCATAATTTGATAAACTTGATAAACTAATTTGATAAACTTGGGAATCTTGACGACAACTTGATGTTTTGGGTCATTATTTTTAACTGTAAAGGTTCTTATAAGAGACACGTTGGTGCACAGTTCAGTTGTGCCAGAGATATCTTCCCACCTAAACTCATCCTTCACCTTTTCTCTTTTTTAAAGACAAAAATTATTTGTTGTTTTGACCAGAAATTATTTCCACTATATAATATAAATCCATATATAGATATGGTCCATATAAAATATTATATTTCCCTAAAAACTGTCTTTTAGAAATGTTTTACTTTTTGAATTTCTTAAACACAATGTAAAATAAATCTAATATTAAACAAAAACTTCTATTTATAATATAGTTGTGCCAGGCTATGTTTCAAGAACAATTTGTTGTACCACCTTAACCATATCCCAAGCTATGGGCCACTGGAAGAATTAGTCTTTAAGCCAATAAAAGCAATTTCCAAAGATAATTGAGAACATGTTTCGATACATATGCATGAAAAAAGGATTTTCCATACGACCGACTCATATGCTCATGTAATTGATTGAGGGGATGACCCGTTATATTAAATGTTATTTGAGAACCATCAAAACGCGCAAAATTGCAAATTGCCCAGCTTGTATCTGAATTAATACCTCATTCATCATCATTATGAGTTGATAAGTTAATTTAACCATTTCATTCTGTCTTAATGAGCTATAGTTGAATTAATGTCATGTAATATATGAAAGTAACATTTGAACAGAGGCAATGATTTGAGACAAACAGAGCAGAGACTACTTTAGAAGCATAATGGTGGCATAAATCTCGTCAGGCTGCAGTTCATAGTGCTCCTTTTCCTTACATTTTGGGGGAGAAAAAAAATAAAAATAAAATCCAACTAAAGGGATAAGAAAATTTCCAACCTGAAGCGGATTTTAGGTGTGAATTGCTGGTATGCCTTTTGGCAGTGTTTGATTGATTTGAATGTTTGGATGTAACAGCTGGTATGTCAGTTGTAAATACTGTTGCTGCACCAGATTAAAATGTGGGGGACAATATGTTTTTAAGAAAGGAGGGCTGAGCTATGTTGGAGTGTAATCTCACAGTTGTGGATGCAAGCTTCCTGCTTCTAAACCATTAATACCAACAAAAGAACAACATGTAGTCATTTTTAGCCATAATAATGTTATATTTTAGTTCTCAGTTGCCTCACTGAAGACCCTACTGAGCTGCCAGTCCTTCATCTGGCGCTGAGTGACTGCGTTTGACCATTAGGGGTCTGTGTGTGTCTTCTAGTTCCACCTTAAATGCGTTTTGGCCCCGCTTGCTCCCTGTAGTTTAGGTTTTTTGTCCTCCCGCAGCAGCTGTCACCCTGCATTACTCGCAGTCAGCTAAATGAAACATTATTCTAAACATATGCATCGTAATCAGTCCGGTCACACTTACAAGAACACGCGTTAATAAGGCAATCAATCACTCTGGAACAAGCAAGTTGTTCTGTAACAGCTCATAAACAGTGTGTAATGAAGAATTGGAGGTTAGCATGACACGGCGCTGATCAGATAATCAATGTCAAAGATGCGATGAATGTCAGTAAATGTAGTTTTCATGTCGTTTCTATAAAATCCTCAATTTACAACAAGCAGTTCAATTACCCTGAAAATACAGTCAATTAAATAGGGGTGATTGGACAGTAGGGGCAGGATCATCGATCTTTGCATTTCTATCTCGCTGGTGGACATTTAATTTGGTTTTTCTATTAGCACCGAAATAAAGAAAATATAAAATATATTAAACAACCCAAAGATTTATTTTCTTGTCAAAAACCATTCAGCGGAGGTGACAGACAGTCTTCTGCATTATGATGAATTCTTTTTTCAGTCTTGCACATTGGATACAAAACTAATCGTGTTATTGTGGGCAGTGTTTTTCTGGCCTCTTGTCTTTTCCTTTTTACACCTCCATCTATCTCAATGCTTTTGTTGTATGGGTTGCAACCCTCGCTTTAGTAAAGAGCAAGGAAACATGGTGATATATCACGCCCATATTTGCTGCCCTAATCCTATTTCTTTAATGGGGACGTTCAAAAAAGCAACTTATCTTAAAGTCCCACGGGGGCATTCTGGTGTAGGCTATATTTTAACCAAGTGCAATTAACGACAGTATCAGCTTGTATCATTTAGAGGTAATGTAAAAATAATGGTAAATTATAGGGCCGGAATGACCCGTGATGGCAGGCCTCATATTCCCTGAAGCTTTCCACGTCTTTTTAATTAATATCAGACAGTGTTTTCTCTCGAAATGGTGTCACAGCACCTACACACGTCTAAAATGTCTAGCCTAACGTATATAATATCATATATATATGGTCTTGATAATGTATATATAGTTTTTACATCATTTCAAGCAATTAAATTAGAGTTAAAGTTTGTTAACTAAGTGTAACGAAATCCAATTTTAGAGTCAAACTCGACTTTGTTTGTTTGTTTTTTCTGCAGCAATGTCTGTGTCATTAATGTAAAGAAGCGGGAATGTGTAAAGATTTTTTTTTATTTATTTTCCAAGAACAAACACGATCAATAAATAACATGATTTACATTTCATATTGCACATTTTTTTCAAGTTAAAATATTTAAATTCATACAGTCATTGATATTTTAAATACAGAGATATAGAGTTATAACAGAGACCCAAGGGACAAAGGCCAGTACTATTTTCATCATTTAATTTCAGTGCTCGTTTATCAGCCCTTTGAAGCCTCTTTTGAGTGGACCGTAAAGAAATGTTTCTCCATCTCTCTATAATTCCGCCTTAATTTTTGCACGAAATACAAATCATGAATTTGGACTAAATTGGTGAGCTAACAAGCCAATTTGTAGGCTATGTGATGGTCCTTTTGGCGTGTACATCCAGTGTTTTAACAAAAAACAAAAAAACAAAAAAAAAAACATTTAGCAAGTCACACAAAATAAATAATAATAATTAAAAAAAGTGTTTAAAAAATAGCCTACAATCCACAATTTCATGAAGCGTTTTCCATGGCGATCAATAATTCAGTTTTCAACTATCAGTAGGACTATCCATAATATTTGCAAAATATTTCACGATTTACAGTTCACATGTTTTATAATTAACATATTGGTGATGTCCCAACAAGGAACGAATAAAATAGCACATAGCCATTTTTATTTTTTATTTTTACAGGCGCAGACAGATTGTAAAGCCAGGCTATTTTGTCTGAACCCCTTCGCCTTGCTCAGTCCCGTCATTGTGTGTGTGTGTGTGTGTGTGTGTGTGTGTGTGTGTGTGTGTGTGTGTGTGTGTGTGTGTGTGTGTGTGTGTGTGCTGAGTGAAGAGGTCCTAAAGGGAATACACACTTATGAAAATACTGGATTTGATATAGGCCTAATGAGGTTCAGCAGTGTAAATAAAAAAGAGAGGCTGCTGTATGTCGAGGTATTTCCCATTATCAGATAACACAATTTGAGGTTGGGGGGGTGGGGGGGCTGCTTTGTATGTAATATTTTGAAACCCTACATCTGTCAAATATTATCCTTCTGCAGTGCATTCTGTGTACCAGGACTGTCGCTTTGTTCCAGGTCTTTTGTATGTCTAATGACTTCCCTCCGCGGGTTGTTAGCACTTGACAGCGGGTCTCAAAACGAGGAACTTTCTTACAGTCATGTATTCAAAGGAGCTCCATCTAGGTACATGATTGGCAATTTTTGTCATGATCCTCTCATTATTAACATAAAAATTGACACGAAAGACGCGGTGCAAAATTATATGCACCTTCTAGCTGATTAAGGGTGTCCCTGTAGAGCAGAGGCTGGGTGTTGGAGAAGCTATTCCTGCCAAAATCTCAGTCTATTAGGCCTAGTGAAGAAAGATATGCTGCTGGGCAGAAAAGCAGGACCTTCTGCTATCTAAATTTAGATAGCATAATTAGTTCACGTTTGTATCTTAAAACCAAAGGAGTCGAGGTAACCAGGCTGGGTTTGTCACGCTGAATATTGGACATTTGAGCCGCAGGAATCTATGGGATGTGACTCTTGTTATTCTTGGTTTAATTTGTGGGATTTAGGCTATAGGAAAAAGTAATAATAATAATAATAATAATAATAATAATAATAATTTGAAATGGCACAATGATTGAGGCGTTGAGGGGACAGAATGGATACTCTGCATGGTCTGTTATTTGTCCAAATATGAAGAAGTTAATCCAGCACAGCCCATAAAAAAATGGTCTACTGGCACAACACAAGGGCACAAGCTTTTAGAAAAGTTCTTTTGTGAGTTGCAAAATTTTCGGTGATTAGCTATTCATGTCTTCTTCTTTTTTGTTATAAAGAGTCTTTTTGGACTTGAATCACTTAGAAATGAATCTGTGTGTTTACAATGCTAAACGACTGCTTTAACCCAGGTGTGATATTTTTTTATTTTATTTTTTTTAAGTAGGCCTATCCCCTAAAGTAGGACTAGAGCAAAATAGGAAAAGGGACAATATGTAGGCTGCATGACGAGTTATCTGTTAAGTGAAGTTTCTTCTCGCTGGTCTGGTGACGGGACTGAGGTCTTGCTGAGAACAGCGGCAGAATACGGCAGAAATCCACTCTCGGATCTTTGCCCGGAAGCTGTGCAGGTAAAGTCAGCGCTGGCGCTCCGGGAGCCCAGCGCGCTCGCCGCCTGGCTGCTGTGGCAGCTCAGACACGAACAAGGCCCGGTGGCTGACGGGGCGCTGACCGCCGCCGCCGCCGCCGCAGCCGCAGCCGCCGCCGATGCCGCCGCTGAAGTATTCAGGCCTGCGGGTGACTGGTAGAGTCCCGGGTGCCTGAAGCTGCACAGGAGCTCTGGCCGCGAGTAAGGATGTGAGAGCGCTCGGAAGGTATCGAGGGGCCGGATGGAAGTGGCGAAAGGTGACGAGGCGGCGCCGGAGGCGGCGGCGGCGGCTGCTGCTGCCGTGACACCGACGTGCGGGTAGTAATGTAGAGGCATGTGCGAGTGGAAAGGGTAAGGTAGACTTCCTGTAGCTGCCGCGTGCGTCATCATGTAAGTGTAGAAGCTGGGGTCTGCTGGATGGGGCCAGGACATCGCCAAACGCTGCCTTTTATCCTTCATCCGCCTGTTCTGGAACCACACCTGCACACAGAGTCAAAACAAGGCCCATATTGAAGCTGCCATGTTTGTGTCCGAGCTCTAAATTTAGCCCTGCCTTGAAGAGTGTGTGTTGCAGCGTGTGCTCAGACACTCATCTCCCTGCACTGAGATTTAAAATGTCCTATAAATGCTCTGGTCACTGAACATGAAAAGGATCAGTTGTCGCATGCTGCTGGAGTCCAAACAATTAACTTAAATGTGTCAGTGGAAATATTTTGTTTTTCGCAGTCATTTAAAAGAAATAAAAATAAAAGAAGAAGAAGAAGTAGGCCTGGCCTATAAATTAATTGTACACATACCGGTTGAATCGATTAGCATCCAATGGGATGACCAGTAAGTAACAGCGTTATTTTGTGTACAGGTTAAAAATAAAAAAATATCACACTGCAGAAATAATAATATAATAATGGATGCATTTTCTGCTGCAGAGTATTATAATAGTGATTGTTTTTATACTGACATCAGTGCTTTCTCTGCACAAACACATGCACACACACAAACAGACACACACACACACAGACACACAGTGGACAAGAATAATGAAGATTAATCGGTACCTTAATCGTAGTTTCGGGCAGATTTAGCGCTGCGGCTAATTCACATCTTCTTGGTCTCGAAACGTAATTTTCCCTGTAAAACTCCTTTTCCAGTCTTCCGATTTGTTCTCTGGTGAAAGCAGTCCGATACCTTCTCACTTGGTCGGAATTTGAATTGTTTGATCCTCCCGTTGAATTACCGTTCATATTCGAGAGGGAGTTTGAGCTGGAAGAGCCAGAATTACTGTCTGAAAAACCTTTTAAAAAAAGAGAGAGAAACGAATTGTTATTGATATGAATTATGTTTGAAATAATACACTTGTGTGGGCCTACAGTAAATTTGATATATTATTATTATTATTAATAATAATAATAATAATAAAACTGGTTGATGTCAAATTTGTGTCAAGAGGCAAATGCAACACATATTTTTTAATTAATAGGCCTTTTACATTTCTGTATTGTAGTAAAATTATGTAACAAAATTCTGGAAAGGGGCTGAAGCGATGATAATAATAGTAATAATAATAATAATAGTAGCCTAATAGTCATAATAATAATAATCGAATTCCCTTTTTCTTATTTAATTTTTTTTAAAAGAGGCAGAGAATGATAATCCCCGGTATATTAACACCAAACTACAGCAGACATGAAAACCACATCAACCTGGAGTAAAAGAATCAAATGTTACCTTTGTTGTTCTCCTTGTGCTGGCTCGGGGAGCGGTGCGCAGGGCATCCCACCTCCACATCACTGTTAATATCTGAATCTGGCGAAACTTCGGAGTAAAGGCTCATCTTCTTCCTGCTTTCTGACGAGGAAATTTCCGCCGAGGAGGTATTCTCACTGTTGTGGTGTGAACCGAAAAGACTCTCAATTTCAAATTTGCCTTTCGTCGGGATGTCCCCCAGGTTTCCATGGAGAGAAGCCGAAGTTATTCTCGGGCTTAGCCGTCCGCTGTGCTGAGAGTTTTCCAGGGCCTCCAGCACTGAATTTCCAGGCGTGTCTGCGAGCCTCTTCCCTGCGACCGGACTGTGCAGACCTCTCTCCATCAATATCATCTCTTTTCTTATCCTCTCCATCATTAAGCCGTGCAAGACGAAGGGAGGGAAAAAAAAAAAAAAAAAAAAAAAATACCCCACACAACACTTGTCCAAAAGGGGGGCTGGAGCACCAATGAGTTGTGTCGGAGCTAAATCCGCATGCAACTCAGCAACTGTCTCTAAATAACTGTCTCTAAACCTTTTTATAAGCAAGACGCAAAAAATGAAAGAATCTGAATGCAATCGACGAGCGACTGCTCAAAATGAGCCGTGCATCCTCCCCACAGCAGCAGAAATGTCATTCATCAAAAAAAAAAAGTGGTTGCTGCTCGTTGTTAAAATGCTCGGCTGACGTTGCTCCAATGATCATTTATTGTAACAGGTTTATAAGCAAATAAATAGGAGAGGGCTGTCACTTGATGATGGAGGCGGCCTTCGGTCAGACGAATAATATCCAAGTGGAGAGGAAGAGAGAGGAGTGAGGAGCGAGGTGCTTGTCCCTGGGTTGATCTCTGAGTCTGTTTTAGATTGCTCTTGGGTTTGGCCTCTTGGGTGAAATTGACAGTCTGATTAATAAAATGAGCGGTGCAACATTTCCCTCTTCATTTAGGAATATTATTATGCTTTGATTCTCCATTGTTTCCCTCCTCCCTGTTCGCACTCCCTCTCTCTAATCGTTGTTCTTTTCATTTATTGTCCTTATTTCTTTTTTCTTTTTTTTAACACAATTTCCGCGACTTAATCAGCGTGTGCACTGTTTTAGGTTTAAGGTGCAAGTTTGTGATAAGGGATTAAGAGTGTTATTTTCTTTCCTATTCTTTAACGCTATGTGGATTTTTATATTTTTATGTTTTTTAGGGAGGGATTTTGCCCCACACAGTTCTTTTATTCGTCAAAGACACATTTTGATGTGGTGATAATGCGTGCATTACACATTTAACGACATCAGCGCAATTATATATTTATGAATGCATATGCAGGCACAGTCTGTTTGTATGTTCCGACAGGCTTCTTTTGAAGTAACTAAAACGTGTCAGTAATCTTTTTTGATTTAACGATCAGTTGTCACTGTTGGCATTTTAAATGACATTTCGTTACAGATAATTCGTTTATTCACTTTCTTTGCTCGGTTTCATCGGCTTATATGTTGAATTTAAATTAATTACTTAGATTTAAGAGCGTATACTTAATTATTTTCGTTTTTAACAGTTAATCTGTTTGAAGTAGTTTCCTCCCAATCCCCATCTGTCTGTGTAGGAACCGTCATTACCTGCATTGTAGTTTGGGTATTTATAGGAAAATAACTGTATGCATCATATTAACTCTAACGGAGACTCGATATGTAAAGACATAACACCCATGCATGGACTCCTGGTTTCTCGATGTGAAATGACTATAAAGGCACCATCAGATTATCCTCTGTGCGTCCTCTGGCGCCTCCTGCAGGTTTAAATATTAATTGCTGTCATTGATATTTAGTGTTGAATGGGAGGGCTGTAGTTTGATGTCCTGAGTTGTGTCTGTCCTGAGAACTCTGGGGACATTTCCAGCTAAGATCAGTGTATATGGCAATGAAAAATAACTGATAGTAGTAGTTATAGTTACGGTTCTGCCATGCCTTTATAAATCTGAGCTGGAAGCCAAGGAGCCAGACCCCTAACCTGACACTTTCTGCCCATATTTTTGTAATACTGTTGAGCAATATAATGTGATTCAAATCAGAGCAAAGTCTACAGTCTGTCCTACTAAACAAAGAATATAAGACAAACATACGGCTTCAGAACCAGAAACCTGCTGAAGCTTGAATTTCACTTGCATGAAGCTAATTTAAATATATTTCAGCCCACTTAGGCGTTTATTCAAAAACTGTTTATGTAAACCAATTTTCTAATCTTATGTAAGAGAATCATGTTTTACAACCTGCATAAGACCAATTAATACATTCCTCACAAAAAGATACTGAAGTTTAAAGCACACATCACTTCGTTAGTGAACACAATATTTTCTTTTATTTTTGAATTAAAAAAATAATAACATTGTACTCAAGTTAGACAATGCAATCTCATCTAGGAGCGTTGGGAATTTACATTTAATATAATTAGGTAATTTGCATACATGTACTAGATTAATTGTGCAGCTGATGAGTCTTTCCACGAAGAGAATTTTACCTCAGGAGGTATTTTCACATTGCAGACACTTCTGAATAGCATTATCCTATAATCTTACTTTTGAAATGCATCTTTGTTTAAACCAGGGGCGGATCTAGAGAAATGGCAAGAGGGTGGCATGGAGACTTTAATGGGTGGCAGAAATATATGCTGATGTAATCGCAAATCATTACAAATGTCATTTTTTGCCTGGAAAACCCCCAAAATGTAGATATTTTAGTTATAGTTAACTTCATTCCATTATCTGCTCTCAATATTGGGTCAACATAAGCAGATAATTAGTTTTCAATAAAGCAATAGCAAGTATTTACATTTCAGTATTGTGATGTGCATGTTTATACACTTTAATAAGGGCTCTTTCTTACTCTCTCCTGCTACATTTATGCTTGGACTTTCTCATGTGGATGACTTAAAGTGGCTCTCAAACCTTTCTTCTGAGGTTGATTCATGGCAGAGATGCATGTTACTTATGCTCTTCAGTTGAAGTGTTGCACTGATGAATAATAGCCCAGTCTGAATGGACCGTAGGAACATTTAAGGTCTATCAATCCGAAGTTTGAACCTAAAGCACAAAATCAGTGGCACTATTGAATAATGCAAAGGTGAAAGGTTTTCTCAACATTTAAGTGAATCATTTTCTCTTTTTTACTTGCAGTTACCTTTCTCTGTAGTGAGGAGCCACCAGTGTGCAAAGATTCACAATAAACGTAAACAACATGCTGAGAATTGGGGCTAATAAATAGATTCAGGATAGCTGCTCATGCATACTGTCGGTGAACACACATGTTTGGGCTTCCTGGATGAAGAGGGGTGGAAAAAGCAGTAGTGAAAGGTTTTGTGGGCATAATTTGTCTCATCTCACTATTTACTGGACATTTTTCTGTGGTAATACAATTGTAATTCATGAATCTCTGTAATGAAACATTGGCAAACTGAAATTTATTGTATTAAAAGTCATGTGACAAACACTCAAAGGACCAGTCCTGGGAATAATGATCAACGCTAATGAAAAAAGAACACTATACCCTCTGTTTGAAAAATACAATAATTTTATTGACATTTTGTAAAAATGAATATTAAACACAGCAGACTGGTATAAATCTGTAAAGCTGGCTAGATTTTACAAGGAGGTGCAAATCAAAACAGATTCATTTACTTTATTTAATTAAATTATGAGGACAATGCACATTAATCAGTGTTTTTATGAATGTAGCTGTGTGATTCATATGCAGTCTTTTGACAACATGTTCTAAACATGAACATCTTAAAGCACAAATGAGAAATATTTTACTGTTAATAACCACATTTTGCACACAGTAGCCAGCAGCAGTTAGCATTAAGACATAGATGAAGAAGATGATCACATTAACCAGATACCAAAATAGGTCAATTGAATTTGAGTAAACAGTAACAGTTGTGGGGAGAGACTTGACTGATTATCTATTAGATGGCTACTGTAGAGCCATGGGAAATCAGCATATCTATCCTAGCCTACAATCAGGTAAATGCTATTTGGTACACAACTGAACTTGACGGTCCAGTCTGTGACATTTAGGAGAAATAGAATATAATATTCTTAGGTCACCTGAATATAAGAATCGTTGTGTTTTCATTACCTAGAATCAGCTGTTTTATCAACAGATGCCGCGGGTTGCCTTCCATGGAGGCTGCCATGTTGGACTGCCATGTTTCTACAGTAGCCCAGAAGGGACAAATGAAACACTGGCTCTTGATAGGCCTGTTTGCATTTTTCATGTGATTCGCAGTCACCGTAGTTATGTTTGGAAATGGAGGGGAAAGCGAGTGAGTTGAAGATCTGCAACTACACCATTAGATACCACTAAATCCTGCACACTGGACCTTTTTAAAGAAGCTCTTGTCACATATTGGAAGAAAAACACATTACACTGAAAATTAAAGAAAAGTGTTGCCTTTTAACATTGTAAAAACGCTGTAGAATATCAGGTATGAAGTGTTTGAAAATCCAAATCTGGACTGATCAGATCTCTGCCCAGGCTGACGGTGGGTGAGCAATGACGGGGAGTTATGTGGTAAATTCATTCGACCTGTAAGAATGATGAAAGGTGTAAGTTGTCCTGCCCTAACAGGTGCAACAGACCTCGGAGGGGAGTCATGGAGATGTCAATCAAGCTCAGTCTGAACACGCCCACGTGATAATTAAAGGCCCAGTCTGTAACATTTTTGAGGATCAGTTGTCAGAAATGGAATATAATATTCATAGGTATGTTATGTACATTTTTTTATTTTCATTACCTTAGAATGAGCCTTTTTTATCTACAGAGGGAGCGGGTGCTCTTCCATGGAGGCCGTCATGTTGAACCACCATAATTCTACAGTAGCCCAGAACGGACAAACCAAACACTGATACTAGAAATGGCCTTTCGTGTTTTTCTCAGTAGTCTTTCCTGCATGCTTGGAAGGTTGAGATGTATTTAACTTCACAAATGCCACTAAATCCTCTGTGTTTACCAGGGTTGTGATCAATAGGCCTTTTTAATATTTAGAACAATCACAAAGTCATCAATGGGCCTTTTTCACAGCCGACATTTTGACTTGCCATAGGATAAAGTGCAGGTGTTACTAATGACATTGATGATGGCTCTGCTCTAAGTGTGACAGTAAGTCAACATTCACAATACAGGGACATTGAAACTGAAGCAGCTTAATGGAAATTCAGCTATCATTCATTTTATTATTTAGACCTTTTCTACTGACATGTCAAAATGTCTAAGCACATTAGAAGATGTGGGATTACCTTGACTGTAATTCCAGTGAGATGTTGGGGGGGTTTCTCAGCCACATCAACAGTCAGTGTTGTTGGATGCAGCATCTAGTGGCTGTTAGAGGGACTGCAGCTGTAGGTTCTTCAATGGCTTCAACTTTCAGTCATGGTGGGTGCCACTTGGTCTGCAGAGGGGTGGGTTTAAAGCCCCTGACCTTACCTCTCCAACTGCCTACCTTTAGCCTCGGACCCCTACCAGCTCCTTTAAATGTATTGCAGTCAGTGCAACAACTGCTTTAAGTGCTGATTCAATGAGTTCAAGAAGGCACAAATATGGATAGGAAAGTTCAAATACTGCACAGTATTTGTCAGTTAAACAAAAATGAGACCCACATTCAGAATCCCAAAACTTTAAAGCCTTTGTTATCATTGTTCATCATAGAAATAGAATAATCAATCCGTATAATTTATTTATGAACAATAACACAAAATAACCTTGTCTTTCCCATGAGGTTTATTTTGAGCAAGATGTAAATGAGCAACTATTTTATTGTGCCATATATACTTATCATTACTGTTGATCATGTACTGGGCATGCTTTATTGTTTTAGTTTTTGTTGTGGCGACCACAGGTCTCCACTTATCTATAAACTGGCAAGAAATCTATAACAATGTCCGTCTGTTTTTATTTCTTGTAAACGTTGCAGCATTGCTTCGTGTCCTTGAACTTGACTCCATCACAGCAGCTAAGTAGTAGAAGCTAAGTAGAAATAACACAACCCAAGCTCCTCAAAACCCTTTAACAGAGTGTAGGCATTTGGGAGATGTGAGCAGTGCTTTACGGTTCATAACTGCAGCAGACACAACGAAAGGACAGGGTAATCAATCAAACAACATATGCATATGATGCATCACCTGTAGCCAGAATGAGAAAAGTGTATGTTATGTGGAGTAACGCTGGTGGGCTCTGAGTTCAGCTGTCATCTGACCTCTGTCATACTTTAAAAGCCCTTCTGAAGGAGACATCTGAAGGCATATTTAAATGTGTTGTTGCACATATATTGAACTATTGTCTCTGATTTATCTCTTGGTAATTCAAACAATATGTCCACGCAGTGAAGATGTGGAGGTATTTGTTAATGTGGGTCAGATAAATCCAGAAAGTTAAAAGAGCAGGTCACCCTTTGAGGATTAATTGGATTTAAATTGTTTCCTCTTTTAATGTATAGGGAAAATTATATTGACAATATATGATAGATGTTGATTAATGAGTCAGGCTTTTGTAATAGATTACTTATTTTCAAGAAATCATTATAAACCAGAAAGGATAATCTGTTTATTAAAATATAAGATGCCCTGAAGAGACTGCATTTACCGTGTGCCCAGATAGGACAGAGCAAAACTGAATGTCTACTTTAGTACCTTTAACATGCAAAACAAAATGCAGATTGTTGTTCAAAGTCTGTTAAAAGATTGCGGACTTACAGAAGCCATTGCACATAGAATAATTTTGACTTTTTATTCCTTATGAATTCCTTAACTGATTTTTACCCTGTTGGCTTAAATCCACCTCACTCAGGAAGTGTACATGGAGAGGAGACAGATTAATCATTATTATTTGGGTTCCTAATACTTTGTATTCTCATGGTCATCTCCCTACTTTGACTTACTGAATGGTCTTTTTACACCCTGAAGTAACCATTTGGTGTTTTCTTCCTCCATTTTATGAAGGTTCCCAGATTAATTGTAGTGTATCACTGAAGTCTGTGTGCCACACTCTACCTTTATGTTGTCACTTCACTTTAAACAGTGACCACTGTTGAAGTGCTAATCTATAGTCCAAAGGTCATCACGTAACTGTACATGTCAATAGGACATTATATGTATAGGGCAGATATGGAGATCAGTCACTTAAAAAAACAACTTGAACTGTATCCTGCAAAAATTTGTCAAATAACTACTGAACCACAATTTGCATCTTCCTTTACACGTGTGTTTAATAAGCCGTGGTTCAAATCAGTATGCAAAGTTATGTGCAACTGTACACAGTATGTGGCTGCAAAATAATTGCACATTTTGAATTCATTTCACACAATTTTATTTGAATTTTTTCAGTACAGGCGTGCTTCATAATCCCATATAAATCTACTCGTTACAGGATGCAGAGTACATCTGACCACTGCTGTCAAAGAGAAATATGGAGTTATATTCCTTTGTTTGTGGACAGTTTGTCAAAGTGAGAGCACATCATTACATAATTTTAAGAATCTTACCACCTACTTAATAATGCCACTATAGAGGCTATCAGAGAGAATTGATAGTGTTTATAATAATGCTGCACGATATGGTAAAAACTTTTATTTTGTACAGATATCCAATAAAAGAATATGCAATATAATTCACAATTAGTGGGAATCATGATTTTTGCGTCACAATTTTCATTTTCATTGAAAAACACTATTAAAATCGTGGCGATTGTTTGTAGCAAACTTCTTCCATCTTCCATCTGGAGAACAAGATTTATAGGACAGTGTATCTCTGCTGCACTACAGTACTTCATTATAATTCTGTACTGTCACACATTTTACCTTTATTTAAAAAATTGCATCTTATACTATTTGGATATTGCACCATATTGTGATTTTGATAATATTTTGATTAATAAAGCTTCGGTTTATAACAGTTTTTCTATCAAGATAAACAAAATGACACCACCACTGAAGCACAAGGCTGGTTCTAATAAAGGTGATTTTAGTAATAAAGGATGTTGAAGCTTATTTTCCTACACCTTCTGTGTAGAAGAAAAGGCTACAGTTGATTTGGTTTTGATATTGATTCATCTATGATTCAAATAGCAACCCCAACACTGAGCTGAACCAACTAATTATTCAGTTGTTTCAGTGTTGAATGCTAAATGAAGCTGTTGCTCTGTGCCATTGCTGGTCTGCAGACTTCTTTCCTTAAGTGAGAGGGCCATCTAGTGGCGATTTGGTGTGAATGCAAACAAACTGAATAACAGGAACTAATTGATTGTAATCTGAAAACCGCATTCAGTTTTAAATCCAGTGGGCACAAAGCGAGATTACATCGGATTATCTGAGGGCTAACAGGTCTAAAGGCACACAATACATTCCCTCATGTCCAGCATCGTGAATGGTGAAATACACTACATATATGTCACTAATGAGTCACATCAGACACATTACACCCAGCTGGAATATCCTTATGCTTGGAAAAATAAAATACTGTTAACATAATAAACATATCATTATCACTATCACCAAAATAAAGTTGGCACAAAATGTTTTCATGTGTCTCAACAATCACTCATGTTTCTTTATGTTTTATCTTTAACTGACAAAATCTCGTTGATGGTTTTCCTGCTTCCTCGTTTTAATTCAGAAACTAATTGTAGATTCACAATAAAAACGCAACAGCTGTGGGCTTTACTTTGGTGGGACACTGATGGCGATGTGACCACGAAGTAACGAATACTAACACTGTAACACTAAGGGCTAACTCATATGAACAGAAAGCACTGAGACTCTAAATAACTAATGTGTAAATAAATAGAAGTAAATGTGGAGATATTAGCTTTGTGCTACAAAGTTCATTATAAAGTGTCCGTTATTACAGATCTCAATATTTTCTTTAAGTTTATTCACAAGTTATTGTCTGTAGTCCTCAAGTCAGACTCATTCCGCAGCTTCGTGTCGATTAATTCAAGTTAGTTTAGTTTCTTTGTACCTAAACAAAACTTAAAATATTGTTAAATCTGAACATTGTGCTTTAAGAAGTACTTTATTGGTTAAACATGACCTTGTTAATGATGTTTTTCTGCGTACGTGGTGCAATAATATTTAAAAATGATTAGCCAGTGCAACTTCTGGTTGGTTTGTATTTGTCTTATTTACTTTAGACTATTTTACCGACATTTTCCATGCAGTGCAAACATTGCAGAGTAATAACTTTCCAATGTAACTTTTTATAGTATCGAATCTTTACTTTGAAAGAGGACCGAATTTATTAAGCTCATGTGAAATAGTATTGGGATTTGATTAAAAATATATATCCCCCAAATATTCAGGTAAAATCTCATCGCCTTTTCTACCTTTTTTAATTAGGTATTCATTTTTTTGTGTCTCAGATTTCTCGCATCAACAACCAAACTAAATTTCCGTTTCTACCTGTTAAACAACTCCGAGTATAGTCGGAAAAGAGCCGAGAATATCAACACACATTTGTTACAACCTGGTCTGTAAAATCCTCTGTACTTTGGAATAAGTATGAAGGACATACAGGAGTCTCAAACATATCAAATAAATTAGTTTTCACATGCAGAAGCTGACGGACTGATGGTTGTAACCTGTCTGTATTTTACATGAACAAAGTGCGCATTTGCTTTGAGCCTATATTCGGCGTTAATCAGCCTATATGAAATGGTATTAAACTATAAACCCGTTGACATCTGCTGACTCAAAACCCTGTTGAGATTTCAACACTCTGCAGATTCAAGGCAACATTTCTCAGCCCAGAGAACTTGAACGAGGGAAGCAGCAAGTTTATTACCAAGGACAATTGACGGCGGATAGCTTCCTTCAAATGGCCCTGGAAAACAACCAGACTGAAACTCCTCAATTTGGCTCCTGGCACCCTAAACATGAAGGACGAAGAGCTGTAAATGACACTAAAACTGAACACTAAAACTTCTCCTAATTTTGTAATTGTGGGAGCCCGTCTTCCTTCTTTACCTGTAGACGTGACTTTACGCAGCAAAGCTTTAAGGCTGCATGTCCCAAATATACAAACTTCTGTACTTTAATTAATTTTTTTAAAGATAAGGGATTTGTTTGCGTCTGTAATTGATTGTCCATTTGACCTATAGGAGTTTTGCACAGTTTGTGATTAAACGCCTCATTTTAAGGCAAAATTGTAGCACCCAAAACAGATTAAAATGACTCAGTTCACAATACGTTTTAATTTCCTTCCTTTTAGTTAGAATCAGGTTTTTTAACACGATAAATACGTTTTTATTCACTGCTTAGGCCTACTCGTAGTTTGGTTGGTTTTTGCTTTAAATGAATGTACACATGCGATAGAGACACGGTTTTATAAATCGGTAGTTAGGCCACATAATATAAACTGAATTTACAAACAAATCCCGTGTAGCAGATCCAAATAATTCAAAATTTTGATAAAAACTGCTTTAATTTGCTTTCATTCACACTTTTGTAACGCGTGTAGTTGTGTAATATTGCTGTTTTTCCCCCCGATGTATACATACTTAGGTTAAGATCTGTCACGTTCAAATACTATTTGAGATTAACCACTTGTTGTGCCGATTTTATTCAATCATGTAATTTTCTACATTATAAGTTCTCCATTTTCATCTCTAAAATAGGCTACGTGTCGCTGTGACGCACATTTTGCCAGATGTTTATGTTCGTTTTCTTTATTTAAACACACTCAGATTGTATTTGCAACAAATAAAAGTCATTTCCATAATTGTTTTACCCTTGACGTTTGTTTTTTATGTACTCAGTATATCTTCATACCTCCAGCAGTGACTGAAACTGCTGCTGATGTTTAATTGCAGAATTAAGCCTCTGACAAACAATGAGAAGAGCACACCACAGCACAGCAGCATGAAGGCCATATATGAACTTGTACCGCCACCTATTGGAGAACAGCCGCAACTACTCTCATGATAAGATTGGCTTATAATAAAGTGATTTTGAGAATATTAATATTATATTATATTAATATACCTGTCTAATTTCAACCCCCAGTGTATTCTCGTTATAGGGTATATGCACATAAATAAAATAAGCCTGATTGACCACAGAGGAAATGTAGTCCTGATAAATCCCACCTGCAGATTTCTGTTATTTTACTTTATTGTCTCTGAAGTGAGGTAAACCTGATCAAAACAATCATCCCCAAATACATCCCGCTCTAACCCACTGAACAACCAACTGCTCCAAGTCGTCAGTGTCAGTGTATTTTTGAACTCCCCACCCCCAACACACACACACACACACACACACACACACACACACACACACACACACACACACACACACACACACACACACACACACACACACACACACACACACACACACACACACACACACACTTTAATCCAGTCTGTGATCAATTTCAAGGGCACTTTGTACGGCAGAAAAAACTCCAATAATGCCACAAATATAGATTTAATAATACTCTACTTAAGTTTCTCCTGAGTACAGGTGTAGTATTGAATAATGGCAATATTACAGGAGCATTATGATCCACAGTTTACTTGATACATATTGTTTAGTCACCATAGGAGGAGTGTGTGTTTCTTTAGGACAGCACAGTAAACTAAATACTGCTGGTAAAATGCACTTGGACTTGGATTACTACATTCACGCAGTATTTGACATTTATCATTCTAATTAGACTGGGTTTTTAAATGTATATTGTAGTGTAATCAATTTTGCGGTTTATTTTCAGGTGCTAACATTTGACTGTAGAGATTCACGGTTGTAATTGTACAGGGGCTGCATTATACAAGGTTTAATACAGATATGACGGTTGTAATGGCGCTTTTCTTCACTCCGGAAAATAGTCAAATTCGTGTTTTTCTTTTATTGATATCATCTACCTAAAGAGATCTATAGGTTAAGTTAAAAAGGCCTTAAAAAATTAAGAAAATTAGGTCTATAGAAACCTGCAGGTTGTAATCAGGCGGTTTTCAAACAAATTAAAGGTTAATCATAGTTTAAAGCGGCTTGTGAAGTTCATTTAAAGAGAACAGAAGAGGGAGATAAACAGTGTCAAACTGGGCGAGGATGTATCCTGCGAATCTCCGAAATGCGGATATATTCCCTTATATGTTTCTCATGTTGTTTTCGGTCCATAGCTTCAAGGCCGACGCGAATAAAGGCTGCACTGTTTACAAGGGAGTGACAAGAAAAGCAGCACCTCCAGGGCCCCAAGAGAGAAAGATATATATATCTAATGTAGCCTAATGTAACCTGATACAGTGAATATCATCTTTGTGAGGCTTATAATGTTGCATTGTCGTTGAGAATGCATGTGGGGAAAGGGGATTTTTGTTTATTGTTGTCATGCCTATCTATCTATCTATCTATCTATCTATCTATCTATCTATCTATCTATCTATCTATCTATCTATCTATCTATCTATCTATCTATCTATCAGTATATTTTGAAATAAATTATTCTATATAATTATTATAATTATCTATAAATTCGTCTGTGTGCTGTGTGGTGCATTTAGGGCCTTGCTTTTTACCCTTGTACTATATGGGTCAGTCCATAGAGTCACCTTGTTATTCTTTATTTCCCAGCACAATGATACTTGCTTTCAGATAAAAGCTCCAGAAACTGACACAAGCCAAAATATTCTTAACATATTTCTGACTGAACAGATGGTTAAATTTGAACTAACCCCCCCCCACCCACTCAATACCAAAACATATCCTCATGGAGTATTTTGCTTTGCAGTATTGAGAGCAAGGGTGGGGCGGAACAACATATTTTGCATATCACGTGACGCCGTATTACCAAATCAACAATTACCTACCCTTTATTCTTCAGGAGTTGCTAAAAGGCTTGCAAGAAGCGTTCGAGGAAAGCTCCATGGAAATGTGTGAGCGGAATCCTTTAAATCCTGGCTATGTTGGTTCTCTGTTGAATTTTGCGCCCGCTGAGTCGCTCTATTTCTCCAACTTGCGGGGTAATGGAGCCCACATACCCGGGCTGCATCAGCTCCCCTACAACAGGAGAGAGGTGTGCACGCTCCCGTGGACTTCCTCAAGTTCGTGCACGTCTGGACCAGCAGCACCACCACAGAGCCGCGCCTTCGGAGGCTACTGTCCGCCGTTTCTGTCCAGCTCGGTGTCTATAAATTCCAACTCCTCCAGCGGCCACGTCAAGGCGCATTTGGAGGAGTCTGCTCGATGCTTTCAGAGCGCAAACCGCAAGTCGGAGGAGTCTGGCAGACAGGACGAAGTTTACGCCGGAGAGCACGGACCCGCCAGTGAGCGCGGTTACTCAGATCTGGACAGCCGGTCCCACGGTTCTGCGGCCCAGCTCGATCTAGATTCATCAGGTCCGCTGCATGTGGCGGGCACCAAACAGGAGCAGAATCCCGTTCACCCATCATCAAGTCACACATGCTCCAGGACGACTTTTGCAGAAGGTTAAGTAGCCTGTTTTATGGAACTATTTCATTGTGACACCTAATAGTATTTCCCTCGTTTTATTTCGTTTACAGATCCATTAAGTTACCACAATAATCTAGTATAAATAGATCTGTGCTTCTCGTTATTATGACCCCCTTTTTATGCCGATTCTCTTTTATCACATGATTATAAAGAGGCTAATCAATTTCCACTAGTCAATATTCTTATATTGGAGTTATATGGAGACCTTATAGTTTGTGTGTGACATATACATATAAGGGTATGGCTGTCTCCTGAGGCGTCATTCTTATTGTAATATTCCCATAATATCCGTATAGAGGCTGTGCCTGCTGTTCATGGTAATTTCAGCCCTATTTTCTTATATATGCACAGTAGGCGCGAGTTCTCACATTTACTTTGTTATTAAACCATTTGTATTTTTTTTTTTCTTCCAAGGTATAAGCAACTCTGTAAGCAATGCCACTGAGAATAGTTAATTCCCTTCGGTGTGTATGACTGTGGCTGAAGTCGGTGTTAATTTAAAGTATAAAACTTGTTTCTAACTCTGCTCCCTCCAGGTGCCCCATGGTGCTCGTCACAAGTGAAAACCAGAAAGAAGAGAAAGCCTTACTCGAAGCCACAGCTGGCTGAACTTGAAAATGAATTTATGATGAATGAATTCATCAACAGACAGAAACGAAAAGAGCTGTCAGACAGACTGGACCTGAGCGACCAACAAGTGAAAATATGGTTTCAGAACCGGAGGATGAAGAAGAAACGACTGATGATGCGCGAACAAGCTTTCTCCGCTTACTGATGACCTTTGTACTTGATCGTGACCAGCAGCGCACAGAAAATATGCGCTGTTGTACTATGAATGTTGCAGCACATCACATACCCATTCGGTTTGTGGCATGGACTTGTAGCTATTTATAAATATGTATAAAATGTTTATATTCCTGTCACATAATGGGCTACATTTTTATCCAGTCCCAACATCTTCAGTGGTATTAGTAATAAAGCAGATTAAGATTTCTGCCTTTGAGATTCTCTGAATGCGCACTAGGCCCTGGCACCTGGTTGGCCTGCAGCCGCGCATAATTATACACATTTAAGGCTAATTGTTTACCATCCAGCTCAGATTTCAGACCTATTTAAACAGGAATATGGTTCTATGTGTTTTTTTGTGTATTTTGTATGATTGCCTGCGCATGCAGTGTAGGCCAAATGTGGAAGCAAGCAGTCAAGTTCATGTTTACGGACGGATAAAACATTATTGCCAAATATATTATAAATGCATGTCTATTTCCTAATTGCTGTCATACAATTAAATGTTTAATTTCCCCCCAAATTGACTGTACATTTGATCAAACAAGAAAAGTGACATTGCTTTTGTTTGTAAGTGGCCGCGTACACATTCAAAGTCGGTGTGTGGAAGAAAAGATTTGCGCCGAATTTAGTGCCAGAAGGTGTTCAAATGAATGCAGAACAAGTGAGTTTGTGGATGTGAAACATTCTGATGGTGTTAGTTCAAACTACATTATAACTGTAAGAAATAAGTCTGGACTTTTACCTGGTTTCGTGTTGCTATACCAACATGTATATACTACACAGATCAGATGCATCGGAATCACTCTGGCTCTGTAGGCCTAGTCTTTTATATTAATTCATAAATAATTAAATAAGATTTCACTTTACATTTATGTATCATTCCAGAGAGCATGTTACTTTCAAAAAACACGAATGCGCATTAGACCAGCCATCCTTTTACGCACGGACGAGAGATTTTGTAAAATGGACGCAAACTGCAGTTTCATACATTTGTAAATAAAGATCATTTTTAAATTACCTGTACACAAGTGACTGTGCATCATGTGAATCATTTTATATTTTTAGACAGTTTTATTTAATGGCAGGTTTCACCAAAGGCTTCAAGTGTGTATACTGTGGTTGTATTCAAGATCAGTTAGCCGCTCACTAGTTGATCATTGTCTGTTTGAATATGTAAAATGTGTCAGTAGTCTGCACTCTGAGACCAGATTTTAGTAATGATTTCAAAATAGATGTGGAGAGGATTCACTGAAGAGATTTTGATGTTTTTGGCTGCCTGCAGCGGTGGAAATACCAGTGTATGCGAGTAATCGTGTGTGAAAGGAAAGTATTTGTTGACTTTATACACACTTTAATAACTTCCTAACCATCCTCCATCACTTTAAAAATAAACGCTCTGTAGTTCGCGCTCATACTTGTAGTGAATATCTGTCTTTATCATGTAGCTTCAAAAAGTGAGATTTCAAAAATTTACACAGCCCGCATAACAGAGTCAGTGACTGCTTTATTATGTCATAACCACCTCGACTTTTAGTTGTAAATTCAGTGGCAAATACTTAAAAAATATTACTCTGACTGGAATTTAATCATCACATTTTTTAAACTTATATTTGTGTATTTTCTCCGGTGTTAGTCACTTGTTCTAATGTGTCCACTAGGCCTACTTAGCGTTTCCACGCAGACGTGTAATTCCTGCTCACAGTAAATACACACCACAGCAGCAGCAGCAGCAGCAGCAGCTCACACCGACACACAAAACCTCCACATGTGAGTAGGAGGATACTGTGGTCAAATGGATCTGGTGCAGTTCAGAAGTCATCTGCGCATCCTTGAATTTCTCAGTCGTATTTTATCCACTTTTAAACGCCCAAAGCAGAGTCCTCTGTGCGTAATAGCAGCTCGTATGTTGATCTGCTATCCACGCATCTAACGGGGTTAATGTTTATATATTTACCAAAACACTTTATTATTGTTTCCACACTTGTGGTTGAGAACTCACAAAGTTTACAGGCCACAAATAGTCAGTCTGGTTCTAAATGCAGAGGCTCAAGCTGAAACTATTGAAGAGTTACCAACAGATCAGTACACATGAAACATTACAGGAGAGTGGATCTATTAATGGGCCCTCCCATTACATCATCACCACGTCATCACCACTGCATCACTATGTTTCTCTGCAGAACTTAACGCTGCAGTAAAGGTTCATGAAAGAGTAACAATTCAAACCTAGTCATTTGTAATGAAACGTGGAGAGATGGTTCCCCCATCAGTGGCTGTTACAGATCTCTATTGTCCACTTTTGGGCTTTTATTTTGTGGATCTGCTGGGGATAACTGTCCTTTACATTGGCGCAATCTTGCTATATTTTCAGTATGTTATTTTGTTCCCAGTCTGCTCTCAGTGTGCTGCGGGCCTGTTGTTTTTCAGCTAAGAATCCTCCCCACACAACATGTTTCACCTATTAGGTTTTATTGCTTAGGCTATTTTGAACGGCTACACTGAGTTTTCTGTGTGTCCGATACGCAATGTTCTCCCTCAGTATTTGTTGCTTTATTGCTTTACTGCCAAACGCAGCCAGACAACGTCATATAGCTCAGGATACTTAAGATAGTGGGGGCGCCAAAACAAAGTTAAGGTCAAGTTAGTAGGCTGTGCTACTTCCTCCCAACAAAGCTACTTATTGAGAGACAGACATTAGATTAACTAAATGTCTTTTTCTCAAACCAATATGAACAATTTTGAAGTATCTTATATATAAATATATTTGGTAAATTGGTTAATATTACGGACAGCAACAGCTGGATTCAAGTTTGGTCCCCCAAAACTTGTCTCCTGCAGTAAGATTTAAAATGTGAAAGTAAAAATGTTTTATTCTGAGCTCATATATGAGTAGGTAACATAATTTTATTGGTATTTTATTTCCATTTTATTCATGTATTAAGGTAATTGCCTGATTTTAATTTAATACAGCCCTGAAATGTTTCTGTTCCTCGGTCAACCCTTTAAGGCACTTTGTTTTACTTTTATTTTGACAAGTACTGTATAAATAGAGTTTATTATTATTACCATATATTTAAGTGCAAACTTGCAGAACGCATCGAGGAATAATAATTATAATAATAATAACAGTCATAGCCGTATTAATGATAATAAAGAACACCAAGAAACAGTCACAAGTGGTAAGCAACAGGTCTATTGAACTCTTTTACGATCATTACATTCTTTAACATTTCACTGTAACTGTTGGTGGTGAGTTCTTATGGTTTTTCGCACTCTTCAGGCGGTGCGTCGGTTGGATTAGTTTGGTAAGAAATATTTAATTTCTACCCTAATTTCTGTAATTAAATGCGCATTTTAGTTTTCATTGTAAACCGTCTGAGGGGTTTCAGCGTGGAGTGTGTTAAAGGTTGAAAACAGAGAATCCGACCACAAAGCTGATTTTACCCCCCAATAACAATAAACCCAGTCGCCTTTAAGCTACTTCCACATTGCGTGTGACCTTCAGGCTTAAAGCAGTGAGAAATCTACTTGTCCTCTGACTACAATACTGGCCTTCAAGTCAAAGCTGCATTTGTACTTTCATGACCATTCTGTGTTCTGTGTCCAAGTATCAGGCCTGCGCGCAAAAAAACCCCAACAACTATGAAGTGCTTTGATTTACTTTAAATAACCTCCTTCAATTTTCTACTTTCTTACGAGTAATAAACATAAAAAAAAAATCATACTCACAGAGGGCAAACAAAAATATTGATCGAGGCTTGAAGACATGTGGTATCCGTAAAGTCCGTTTTCCCCACCGAGAAGAGGGCCCAAACACTGCAGGCATGGCTGCCTTCGTGCCATAAAATGGGTTTGGGTGCAGAGGCTTGATGGTGAGTGCTTGGTGGACATCACCTAGACCACAGACGGTCAAAGCCAGTTGTTTTGGACTTGGCCATGCTGAATGTGCTCAGTGATTCATGCTTGCAATGGACTTAGCTTATGTTTTTGTGGTATCCAAAATCAACGTTTTCTGCATCTACAACAGCGGACCGTGGGCTGTTTCATTTGGCTGTTTCTACCCCGCGTCCATCTGCATTTATTATTAAGGGTGTAACAAATGAAAAACCAAGCAAGCAATTTATGTTCTGACATACTAATACAAACCGATTTTAACGCTGAGGCACACATGGGCTAGTTTGCATGCTTTGCAGTAGAATTTCTGTCTGAATTTGTGATAGTTTTGTTATTTCTGTTGTGGCTCCTGAGCTCTCTCTGTGCACCACACTGCAGGACGAGATGATTGTGTCTGATAATTAATTCAAATATTTTCGTGCTGCGTTTGTTTGTGTGTATTTAAACGTGCCCCCCCCCAACCACAATGGGTGCACAGTGATTATATGCAATGAACCCTAACATTTTGTTCCATAAAAAGACACCTAATGAGTCGCTTGTGGATCACATATAATGCTGCACTTTCTGGTTGAACTGTGCAGTTGAAATCCAGACACGGTGGCCTTTGTGCCATTCTCCTCAAGCTTTACATTGAATGCGGAGGTCAACTTCAATGTTCCCAACCTAACTGTTGCTACAAACGCGACGCCCGCTCCAAATTGCACAAATTTATTGACAAATGAGCGTGTGCGGTTGTCATTACTTGTCATTACACGACAAAAGAGGATGTTGCTGTAAAGCTTTCAATTAAATATTCCAGCGGTGGTTCACAAATTTCTCTTTCCGTGAGCTATAGGGCAAGAAGGCTGGAGAGGAGTTTCCTCTGCAGCCAGGCAGCCAATGGAGTCTCTTGCATGCGCTCACATGAGTTTCTCCGGACAGTTTTTAATGACTGATATTGATGTATGGTAATTTCTTGGCTGGATCACATGACACAATTACCTCAAGAATCGATCAAGATGTATTGCAGGTCTGCCTACGTTTCCGATTTTTTCTCCCTAGCGGGGTCTTTCCACACGCCTGTGGTGCTATAGATGGACAAAGTTTAACACAGTCAAGCTGCCAATTCCTTTCCTCTGTCTGCAAAGAGGAAAAAGGAAGAAGAGATATGACGGAATACGATGATCGCAGCTGTGCGTCAAATATGTATTTACCGAGCTGCACTTATTACGTTTCGACGCCCGATTTTACATCAGTCTCCTCCTTTTTACCGCAGACTACTTCGTGTCAGATTAATTTCCCCTATTCTCCCAACATAGCCCAAGTCCAACCTGTTCGAGAAGTCGCTTTCAGGGATTATGGACTGGACCATCCCAGCAAATGGCACTACAGGGGCAATTACGCGTCTTACTACTCAACGGACGAGATAATGCACCGGGACTTGATCCAGTCCTCCAGCAGCAGGGCGGATGTGATATTCAAAAATGAGTCCTTGTACGGCCACCACGGGGGGACGAGCTCGCCGTGCAATTTCTTCACCGGCGTCGGCCGAAATGGGGTTCTCCCCCAGGGCTTCGACCAGTTTCTTGACAATCCTAACTCGGACAAGCCCAACGCGGAGCTCCCCAAACAAAAGACAGACTCTGCTGCCCCCGGAGATGATGCGAACAACAATCAGGCTTTAACCAAACTGGAGGAGCACAAAGCTGACCCGAGCGGGAGCGTCGACGAGGACTCATCCTCCAACTGCGGCGACAAGAACAACCAACAGAGTAAGTCACTATTTTCTTCTCGGTCTTGGATATAAGGTGTGCAATTTAGACAATGGAGTGTCTTGGACTGCACTATGTCCACCGCCGTGGCCGTCCAGGGTTATGTGCCTCTTTATAAGCATGCAAAAGCTTTTATATCCCAATAAGATTTACTTTACGGTTGTAAAGGTATTTACAATGGGAAACGGTTAAGTAACCATACTTTAAAGGTTGCCTTGTGTCTAATAACAATACGGTGTTGCTGGAATTGATTTGTGTTGATATGGAATGTAAGAAAGTTAGGAATCGTTTTATTGAACGTTTATTTTATCAGTTTATAGGCAATGTTGTGCAGGTAGCCTATAGCAACATTTTTAGGGAATTATGGGATATAATGCGCTCCATACACCAATATATGCTTAAAAATCACAAGTTCACTTTAATGCAAATTCCTCTGTTGTTGTATCTGTAAGTGTGTGTGTGTGTGTGTGTGTGTGTGTGTGTGTGTGTGTGTGTGTGAAAGAGAGAGGGCCTTTGTGCATAAATAAATAAATATATTCCTCAACCTGTTAACTGTACTGTGCACAACATTTTATGACCTGATGTTGGAATTTTTAGGAAACATTTTTCACATTTTTTCCTTTTTCATGCGCAGGTTCATCAACCAAGTCCAGGAAGAAGAGGTGTCCTTACACCAAATACCAGATCCGAGAACTTGAACGAGAGTTTTTCTTCAACGTGTACATTAACAAAGAGAAGCGGCTTCAGCTGTCCAGGATGTTAAACCTGTCTGATCGGCAGGTGAAGATTTGGTTTCAGAATAGAAGAATGAAAGAGAAAAAGCTGAACCGCGACCGTCTACAGTATTTCACCGGAAATCCTTTATTCTGATACCTGACATACACACACACACACACACAATCACACACACTAGTAAAATAGGAGCTATACACACACACACACACACACACACACACACACACACACACACACACACACACACACACACACAGTTTAAAGACTGCTCCCTCTGCATATTTGAACCCTGATCGTCCAGTTTAAACAGTTTATTTTATAAATATCCAGCATTTGGAAACCCAAGATGCCATATTTTTGCAAACAAAAATCTGCATTTAATTTATTTGTGTTCACATATTTTCGCTCTATTGGCAACCAATATTTCAGCAAAGCGCGAGCTGTACTTTGTAATTATTTATATAAAAATATATGTAGGCTTCTTCCTTGTGTAATGCCCATTTATAAGACGCATGTATAATAATGCACGTTGTGGTGTGAAATAAAGTAGACACGACAAATGTTGTATCATAGTCACGAAACTTGTCACATGAACTTAACCAAGTCCTACAAAAATAACACAGGAAAAGGGAGAATCTTTCTTATGATTCATCAATGGAGAAATTCGGCGCTTGCAGGCCTGTATAGTCCTTTATTTCCTTTGCTTTCAAACACTGGGTTGTTTACTAAACCTTGAACCGTCTAGACAGTATAATAAACCTAGCTGTAAATGTCTAAATAGGGGGCTATTGGACTTTGGTGTCCCAACCCCCAGACCACAAGAGGACTGATTCTTTTTCCTGCCTCAAAGTAGTTTCACTCCAGGCTACAAATGTTTAGAGAATTCAAGAGATTTCTGCGCATCCCGTCCATATGCAGCTCCTTTTGACATCCTAATGTTACCAGTGTTAACTGCAGTGGAGGATATTCTATAACAAGGACCGCCTTATGGACAGATAGGTAATTTTTTTTTCAAGTTTATCTGCTTTTCCAATGTTCTAGATAAGCTAAATGTGGCTTTGACGCCTCTCAATCTGCTGCAAATGAGAGAGATTTCCAGTTGTTGGCGCAAAAAAAAAAGCTCGTTTCCATCTCTGCATTAAGGCAGGTGAAACGTTTTGTGCAGTTCCACTTTACAGTAACTCTACAAGTGAACTCATGCCATGCTTTTACCTCAGTGGTGTTTTATCTCTGTGCTACTTTTGTAACCAGTAAAAGGACGGAGTAAATAAATGCATTTATTCCACACAAAGAGTCGCTTTATTGATAACCCATGTGGTGGAAGTATTATTTTCACTTTACGTCCATACAGCATCAATTACACCCATTGTTTCAGCGTCCTTTATGAAAAAAAAAAAAAAAAAAAGTTTGGAGAGGGACTAATGTTTATTTCGTTTGTGATGCATCACATCTACAGTTATTTCCCAAAAAGGCTATTATAAAACCGAGGTTTCATTAAGCGTTTAATTGGGTTGTCATCATGTCCTACAGTGAAATTACATTACCAACTGTGTAGGGTGTTTCACTTTGCTTCTCGGTGTATCCACATGAGGGCAGACTTGCAGCTTTTGGCCGCCAGTGGAAATGCAGAGTTCAGCCAAAATTAACGTCTACCCCGCATGATAATCATTAAATGGAGGTATAATCCGTTCAACACAGGCACTGTATAGGTTGTTATTTTAATTATAATCGCATCCTGTTGCACGTTTAGTGTGAATGTAATTATTATTTTTTTTAATTCTTTAAAAAATAATTGTCCAAAATCACTTATTTTTATATTAAACCATTCAACACACAGGCTACAGTTTATCTGAAGAAAATAAGAAAACAACAATTCTTAACACACATTATTTCTTTCACTCACTGCTCAGTGTAGCAGATTCAAATCCCGAATCTTCCAGACGGCAATTACATTTACAAGTCATGTTCAAGTGTTCTGAAAGGACGAGTCAAGCTGAAATAAATAATTCCACTCCGTCTCTTTGTCGTCTGAGCCTTTAAAATCTTCACCTGGAGGCCACTGAGACACAAACGTGCTTTACATTTTCTTTCATTTTCTTTCACTCTGCAGTTGTATGACTATTAGAATATCTTTTATCTGCGTCTGGCTGCATCTGTTTTTTTGAAAAAAAAAAAACAAACCATATAATAGTGATAGTCAGACAAAACATCACAGAGGTATTAGTTTCAAATACTTTTTAACTTTATCCTTATACGTTGTATTTTTATATGCTGTACTACTCTTGTGTTTTAAATATCGGTGGATCTCCTGGTATTTGCTTTAAATTATTATTATTATTATTATTATTATTATTATTATTATTACAACATAACCTAAAGTCCAATTAGTTTCCCCACTTTTGAGGTACTTGTGTATATTTTGTGCATGTGAAATATACTCTCATATTAAAGATTTCTTTTCCCAGTTCAGTGCGTCACAGGTTATATAAATAGCTCAGTATTATCTTTGAGCAATTGTCATTATTAGAAAGGTGACTTTTGAAACCGAAATGAAGTCCGTGTTATCAGATGTCTCAGTTAAATGGTTTTGTTCTTCCTTTAAAAATAACCGGATGGTGTAACGAGGAATGTATTTTTCTACACATATTCCGTAATCACATTTAGGTTAACGAGCCTGTATTTTGTTGTTTGTGAATCCTATGATGTTGAGATGTTTTGCATACTACAAATGCTTATTTACAACCAACTGTAAATATCCAAGAGCATTGAAGACAGGGGGAGACGATGTCTACACATCCTCTCAACAAAGTTATAATTATTTAAAGCTTGGTGCATAAATACCAAAGATATAATTATTTCAAGCTGCATTTATTGTGTTTTGTTTATTTGTTTGTTTATTTGTAAAATACCTGTAGGATCATTGCAGTTACTGTGGCCTGATTTCTGATTTTCGGTCGATGGATATTTTCAGTTTACAAAGTGCTTTTTATTTTTTTTTACCCCTCAGTTTAAGGCTGTTAATCTTGCACACGTTTGCCTTCCTTGCAGACAAAAACAATGGAGCCCTGAACAATAAAGTCCCCGGACTATGTACAACCGCCACGTCCCGCAGGTTTTTATTTTCAACTTTTGCATTTACTTGTGACAAAATGCAAATGCGATATTGTGCTTAATAATTTGTGCAAATAATAAAGGACAATTTTCTATCCGTCTTAAGTGGATTTTATTTTGTAAAGTAAAGCGTTGCAGGGTTATAATGTTGACCTTCATGCATACAGGGCTCTCGTAGTAGCTTAATTTAAATCTGTGAATGATGGGAAACACAATAGCTATACCTTATAGATCTTAAAGACTGCTGATTTAAATGCTCGTGTTTTGTAGGAACCCCAAATGGCCCCTTATATAGAAGGATTTGATGCTGTTTCATTACAAAAAAATCAACAGGAAATATCCCCATGCAAAATAAATAACAAAAACTTCAAACTCTGAATTAATGCACAATCGGCAGAGCAAACAGTATTTCCACAATGAGTCATCTTTATTTTTTAGTTTTTTGCATTCTTATTTTAATTCAAACATATTCGAGACAGTAAAATATGTGCAGCCAGAGTGAGTGTGGGCTCTGTCGTTGGTGGTCTGGGGAGGTCATGAATATAAAAAAACATCATTTAAAATTCTTTCAAATAGTCTGCAGTTGTCGCCTATGCGCCATGTAGGCAGCAGTTTACACGCACGCATACATAAACACCCACACAAACTCACACACACACACACACACACACACACACACACACACACACACACACACACACACACACACACGCACACACACACGCACGCACACACGCACACACACACACACACACACACACACACACACACACACAGTCTCTCACACAAAGACACATATGTCCATTTTACACATTAAAAACACTCCACGCAGCTTCTAGTGTTAAAAAGATAAAATCCAAATAAAGACAATCTATTTTCAAATTCCACTCAAATCGTCTTTTTTTGGGGGGGAAATTTGATTGTTTCAGTTGTTGTTGCACAGCCTCTCGCGATGCTGCTCCTGCTCTGCCTGCACGAAGCCTGCATGCGAACCAATTTCAAGTCCGCGTAGTAGGTGTCGCTGTTGACCACGTCTGCATCCGCAGTACGAGCGCGTGCAGGGGGGGGTGGGGTGGGGTGGGGGGGGGAGAGGAGGCTGCGTCTCAAGGCCATTTTCAAATCTCATTGGTGGGCTTGTCATGTGGTCGGGAGGCATCCTGACTTACACGGAGATTGTTTTTCCTAGATATGTCAGCTTACAAAGGACATCTCTCTCCTCTAAAGAACCTAACCCCCCAAAATGTCCTTTCCCAGTAGCTCTCCTGCGGCAAACACATTTTTAGTGGACTCTTTAATTGGTGCTTGCAGGACGGACAGCTTTTACTCCAACAGCAACATGTACATGCCGTCCGGCTCAGAAATGGGAACTTACGGAATGCAAACCTGTGGACTCCTGCCGTCTTTCGGCAAAAGAGGGGAGGTCAACCACCAAAATATGGGCATGAATGTCCACTCGTACATACCTCAAATAGATAACTGGACTGATCCGAATAGACCCTGCAGAATAGAGACATCCAGTCAGATGTCAAACTGTACATTTTCACAGAGCATAAAGGAAGAGAGTAACTGCTGCATGTACTCCGATAAGAGAGTACAAAAAGTCAGCTCGTCAGAGGTCCCCGCATATTCTAACGTTATTCCAGAGTCCTGTCCAGTCGATGGTCCCGAGATCCCGGTTCCGGGGTATTTCAGACTGAGCCAAACTTATGCGAATGGGAAACATCAGGAAAACTACTGCCATGAGCCGCCGAGTCCAAACCCAACACTGATGCAACTCAGCCGAGTCACCCCAAAACCGCAGTCCTCCTCGGCGCCTTCTAATTTTGCAGAGGTGGAAAAGAAAACCGAGGACGTCCCGCAAAAACCCGAGACATCAAGGACACCGGTCCCCGCAGAAAGCCCGGATCCCAAACCCAGCTCTGGGGAGAAAAACTGCCCCATGGAAGCCTCTGTGTCCAGTCCTGAGCTGCTACAGAAGGAAGGGAAAGGTGGGTTGGCTACAATGAAAGCTTTTATCTTGTGGCGCTGCAGTGCTGAGAAGGCTCCAGCATCATAAAACCAAGTATAAAACACAAACAACCCTAAAGTCGTAATGTTTAATGAGAGTCTTTCTCAGGTTGCAGTAATAGGCAACAGAGAATGGTTTTACCATGCAGCATGCAGTGTGTCCCTTGTCCTCAGATATTAAAATTCAAATAATATGCCGTTTTAGAGAATAGATTTTCACAATTTGCTGATTTATATTTGGGCATATATTGCACGGTTTTCAGAAAATTATGAATTTAACGCAAGCAGCTATGATTGTTGAGGTATTTCTTGTATAAATGCAGACTTTAATCACTCCAGGATCTTAAAGAAATTGGTGCATTTGCAGCTGTGTAGTATAGGATAGTTTATCCTTAACTAGAACCCTACAACAAAAGAAAAATCACTGTATTTAAAATTAAATTAAAAGTTTATCATTTTAACAATTTAATCAAATGTTACACGTTAATGCATTTCAAACTCTTGTGAAATTAATAGATGTTTTGGGGTTTTTAAAAAAAAAAATTTTTGGCTGTATGAAGGTGTGTTCCCGGGGTGCGGTTTGATCAGTTGGGGGTTTCATTTTCATTTCTATTTCATTAGTGGTGGCATGTACGTAACTAATAACATCCCCAGTATTTGTATCTATTCTGGGAAAACCCTTCATATTGTGTGTTATTTCCCAGAGGTGAAATCCAAAAAAAGCAGCAGGTGAGAGTTTCTTCACGCTGCAAGCCCCTAAAAAAATACTGTGGTTTCTTCTGATCTGAAATCTGTTACAGACTGCAAGAGTGACCGGGCGACAAGCAACTGGTTAACCGCAAAAAGTGGGAGAAAGAAAAGATGCCCCTACACAAAGCACCAGACCTTGGAGTTGGAGAAGGAGTTTCTGTTCAATATGTATCTGACCCGAGAGCGCCGCCTAGAGATCAGCCGGAGCGTCAACCTGACCGACAGGCAGGTCAAGATCTGGTTTCAGAACCGCAGGATGAAACTGAAGAAAATGAGCAGAGAAAACCGCATCCGTGAACTGACCTCAAATCTCACCTTTTCGTGAACTTGCATGTATCTGTGTTTAGCTTTTATTTTATTTTATTTTGAATTATTTTTTTATTATTTCCTCCCATATTCAGTTTGATGCTTTAGTGGCATTGGACGTTTTATCTTCAATTTCAACGAAACTGTGACTATATAGTACTATGTGTGGCGTCGTGTGTTTGTCTTATGTTTATCACAGGGTAACACTTTTTGGTCTTAAATTATTGGAGAAGTAGATTTCTTCCTTCTGCCAGTAGACATGGATATTCTGTTGTGTCGCGATTGGCGAGCTGTTCGGAAAGAGTTACTCTATTTCAGTCATGAAAGCACATTTATTGTCGTGTAGTGCAACATTTGTTTTACAGTATGTGCAAGCCATTTGCTCCATAGTAAAATGTTTCTATGAGCCTTTAAAGTGACGGAAAACAATGTTAATCTGTGAATTTATTGCATGTTTGTGGCATGTATCTTGCAATAAATTGTCAAATAATCCTGGTTTGTATTTGTTTGTACTATCAAAATCTCTGGTCTACAAATATCTCACTGATCAGTAATTGCTTTATCAAATCTGCGGCACTGTTTGCACTGACGCAGGCGCTTTTTTGCTTAAAAGGAGGGGAAAAAACAAGAAATTACATTTTCTAAACGAGCCTATTTGAATTTACTACAAGGGGAGAAACTGTATTCCAAAGATGCTCCTAACATGTGTTTCTAATTGTACTAAATGTTGACCATTGTGCTCTAAATTCATCAGACGAACCGGCTTAAAACCTTGAAAAGATTTTGTTTGCGGGCTGCCAGCAGTTTTAACACATGCGGCTTTAGTAGTTAGGACACAATACTTAACCTGTTATTACATACTTTTGAAGCTGTTCCAGCTCCCTGAAGACAAATTGAAACCTACAGAGTGATATCTGTGAAAACAAGCCACCCCAAAAAACAAACACCTAACCCAAAAATGGTTTGAATTGAAAGATATCCCATCCTCCTCTGCCGTTTACAATCAATCCGCTATATCTGTGTACAAAGTGCAGCAAGAGAGACGCAATGAAGAGGCGGGGTTCGTGTAATCAAATAAACACGGTGTTGCTTTTATTTTCAAGCCTGTTTGTGACTAAACTAACAGTCTGTGAGGACTATCAGACGGGGTAAGTTATGTTCAAGCACAAATTCACAGGCGAGGATCAGCTCTTCCTTCCCTCCGAGCGACGCAGGCCTCAGTGGCCACGTTGCATTTCTCTCCTCAGTCCAGAATAACTTCATATTTTATAATTATCTGTGATAAAATAACATGTAACTGTCAGTCTGATCCAGTTTGCAGATTTGACCTACATCTGTTTCCCCTAGAAATGTGCTTCTTTTTTTTTTCCTGGACTGAAGGTCAACAGACTTCAACACAGGCAACAAATAATAAAGAACAAAGTTAATTTCTAAAAAAGACAAGATGCATAATATTTGAACATTAAAATTAAAGCTTTCAGACAGCAATGCACAGATGGACTTTGCTTCTACACGTCTTTTTTTTCTCTCCCCCTTTTATTGACGGCATGTATAATCACACGCACCTCATAAAACATTTATTGATACATAAAGACATTATTGCCCTCCTTTGAATGAATACAATAATTTCACAACTGCTGTTTCCGGCTTAGCTTTAAAAATTAAAACCAACTCAGAAAATATGTTTCCTCACCGAATATTAACAATGGATCCGCCGCATTGTGGACGGAAATGGCGTCTGTTATTTTACAACATGTTATTACATCTATTTTACGAGGACTCCGTAAGTCTATAAACCATTTTACTAGCAATGAGGGTATCAGGACGATATTGTGAGACTTTTCTCAAACATTAAGATACAGGGAATCCGTGTTGGTGGACTGTGTATGTGGGAGGGAAAGTGTCTTATTCCCCTTTTTTTGGTTGCCTGTATTGTTGCAGCGTCCTCCTGCAGCACACATGAGAAACACACAAAAAAAAACCATTTGCATTCATTTGTCATGTTTTCTCCCTCCAGTCACATCTGATGGGGCTTTTTATTATTTGTGAAATGAAAAGCTAAATTAAACCTGACGAGAGAGGAAAAAAAAAAAAAGGAGAGAGCAAGGGCAGGATTGATTTACTCGCTGTATTGGTAAATATGACCACGTGATCCATGTAACCAATCCCTGTAGATACAGGCCAGCAAAAATACTATGATTGTTCATAGAGGGAAGCTTCCCGTAACAGTGCAACCCTTATTATATGAGTAGGAAGAGATCAAAAATGTCTTCCAGTGGCACTCTCAGCAACTGCTATGTGGACGCTATAATGGGGCAGGAGCCGGAGGATGTGTACGGTGCTCGCTTTATTCAGGCTCCACACATGGTGACCCCGAGGCCGTCAGGTGCTGGGGACAACGCAGACTTCTCCTCTTGCAATTTTGCACCAAAGTCCGCCGTTTTCTCGTCGTCTTGGTCCTCGGTTCACCCGCAGGGGATTTATCATCCGTACGTGCACCACCACCACCACCACCAGTCCCATCTCCCCGCCTCGGACGGCAGATATGTAGGCGTCCGCTCCTGGATGGACCCGATCTCCAACCACGTTTCGTTCGCCGGATTTCACTCCAGCAGTCGGCCGTACGGGACAAAGCCGGAGGTCTTACCGCCGAAAGCTACCGAGTGCGACGCGTTGGAGGCTGAGGCTCGGCCGCTCGCCGGCGAATTCGCGTGTGGAGTATCGGAGTGTCCAGAAAAAGCGACCAAAGAGCACAGTGGAAGTGAGCTTTCGAGCCACAGCGAGCCCAAAGAGGAGAAACAACAACAACTTGACCCAAGTAAGTAAACGAAATAGCCGGTCCTGATTTACAACCCTAAGAACTGCATGAGCTGGGTGTGTAAAACTGGAGCTTTTACTAACCTATAAAAGTGTCTCGTACTATACCGCGGCTCGGAGAGGGGAAAAAACCCGCCCTGCAAGGGTTATTACAGGGGATCCTAAAGTTTTTCATGTCACAGGACACCTAAAATAGATACACATTGCTCCATGTCGATGAGATTTTACCTGAGGTATACTTTAGGGATAAATATAGGACTGATTTATTTTCTTCTCTTGGTAAATACCCATCAATAAAAACAGGAAAACATGTAATCTAGTCATTTTTTTGCGCATTGTCTATCAATGTAATAGCGACTATTTTGCTTTTGAGTCCCTGCAACCACACCAGGAAGACTATATGTCACCAAAGCCCAATTTCAAGGAAACCATTTACTGAAGTAATTGAAGTTTAAAATGAAAAAACACACTCATCACATGTGTCTTTACTTCACATGTATCTCTGCCCCCTCTCTCTATGTGTGTGTGTGTGTGTGTGTGTGTGTGTTTTTTTTCTCCAGACAACCCTGCAGCAAACTGGATCCACGCACGCTCAACCAGAAAGAAGCGATGCCCCTACACAAAATATCAGACTTTAGAGCTGGAGAAGGAGTTCCTCTACAATATGTATTTGACACGAGATCGACGCTATGAAGTCGCCCGCATACTCAGTTTAACCGAGAGACAAGTGAAGATCTGGTTCCAGAACAGGAGGATGAAAATGAAGAAGATGAACAGAGAGAGGAGCGGCAAGGATCACCTATGAAATCACTGCTGCTGCCATTTCACACATTTATTGTATGTACCAAGGAAGCCATCTGAACAATTACATTTATTTTGGATTTTAGGAGCCTCGGTAGCCATTTTATTTTAATTTTTTTAGACCCTCTAGATAGCGTAACATTGCGTGTCAGTGTCATAACTTGTTGGCTGATGCATCAAAATGTGCAGGAATGTGTCTTACAGACATGGATCCGTGAAATACTGTTTCAAGCCATCTGAAAATTCTCCCTGTTTTACAGTTTTACACAAACACACACTGGGATGTTCAAGCAGTTTCTCAGAGTTGTTTAGCCCCCCCCTCCCACCACCACAGTAGGAAACGTGCCTATGTGTATTGCTTTTATAGCTGTTAAGAATGTGGAGTTGTATATAAAACATTTTCACAGCTAAACTACTTTGACTGCTGTCTGTGTCAGTACGCACACATTGGAGATACTGCGTCAGTAAACCGTGCATTGACCCGTTTCCACAGAGGATTTTTTTTTTTTTACTTGTGTGAGGAAATTGTTGACCATGTTTTTGCTTTCAAAGACTCAAAGTGAGTTGGTATTTGGCAAATCATTCATTTAGCTGAAGTGTCAATATACAGTGTGACATTTTACTCTAAATAACCCATTTAACAACTTTCTCTGCGTGTTTCTGGCACACTGGCGGGTTGTTTCATTTAAATAATAAGATTGGAAGAAAAAAACCTATCCCTGAGGCCTTGTTTACAGTTACACTGCTACTGCGGCACAATGCAGACACACACAAGAAGAAATAAATTGTAACTATTTTCAATAGTTTCAGTGTTTGACAGTTGCATTTTTTAATTTGCAGACTGCAAATGTATAGATTAGAGGGATTTTAATCTTTATTATTAGCACTTTAATCCTAAATAAGGCTACATACTGTAGGCCTTCTGCTAAATTTAACTTTTTTTTCTGAATCGAGGATTTGAAACGTAGAAGAACGAGTAATAAAGTGTTTACGATTGGGAGAGGTGTTGCGGCGGATTTCCAATTTATTGTCCAACTTGTACGAATAATTACTTTAAAGCAGGAAGAAACGCGGTCCAATAAAGCTATAGAAATGGCTAGACGTCTGGCCTAAATGACTTTATGGTCCTGGCCAGTAATTACACTCTCCTTTGAAACCCCCTTTTTCTTGGGCGTTTGCGTCTGTTGCTGACAAACAGAATGTAGACACTTTTCCACAGGGTGTCTGGTCGGTGAATTGTCTTAAAGGAAATCATCCCCCACCTTAATGGTCACGTTTATTCATCAACTGCACTTCCCACCGATGGGAAAAAAAACTTAACTTTGACTGGTGTCCGATGCAGTCTTACCATCTGATGAATTTATTTTATTTTGACATGCAAAACAAAAAAAAAAAAACAGGAAATATGTCCTGATCTTACCTCATGCAAACTATATAGACTTCTAGTGAAATAAACCTTTTTGAATGTTCTTAAACTTATAACAGATAAATTAATGAATTAATAAGTGAACAATAGAACATGTAGAGGCAGTTGTAGTCAAATCAAATGACAAAACCCTGAGTTGTGCAGGAGTAAATGCAATGTGTTTATCTCTGCTGGAGCTTCAGGGGGGCAGTAATGGGATCGCTAGAGGGCGATATTGTTCTTTTAGTTTCAGTTACTGCAATTCATTCACAGCTGGAACATGTAGGCAACACATGGACCATACCATACAGCATGCACTCATGGATTCATTGATTTGTATGGGGAAAAAAACTATACTAATTAAAACTGGAGGTTTTCTATTTGGGATTAATCAAAAGCCCTCAAAGCAATGATAATAATACTACAATGGTATTCTTCCTCAGAATCGAAAGATAGTTTTCTAAAAACCAACAGACCAAAAACAATAAATAAATATTACACTTCTTTAACAGTTGAAAGCCCCAGTACCTACTTTTTAATCGCCTTTTGTTAATATGCAAATAAAAAAATAAAAAACTCTAGATAATTGTCTCATTTCATCTCATACATTTGCAAAAAGAGCATTCAGTTTTGATCGACACTCAGAAGGGTTACTGGAGCCAGGAGCAGCCTCAGTTCATCAGAAGAGAACCAGAAATGCAGTCCTCTAAATTTCCCCTTCAAAGGCCATATATCCTCCTCTAAACTTTATCATATTGATTTAGTATTTTGCATGTATTTTATTGTCCGTGTTGTAGTGTCCTTGGAGGTAATGAAATTATTGATGACGGATAATATTTTATGTAAGCTCTGTAGTGGTTCTGGAGACACCAGAACAACCTTTTTCCTTTTTATTTCCCAATACTCAAATGTAACTTTAATATTGAAGCAGTGTTGCAGCGTGGATGTTTTTGATTAAATCACTGTGCTTCAGGGGCATTTGGAAGAAAATAGCCATTATACATTTTTTCTTTTCAAATGGTTTAGCCTGCAACATAAAACACCTACACAATTAACACAATCACGGCAAAAAATCATTAGCAGAATTATCAAGCTATAATAAATTAAATTAAGGTTACAATTATGGTTTCTGTGACCCTAAAACTGAGTGTAACAAAAACACTTTTCCATTATCTAAATGCTCTGGCTATCCAGCTTCAGGACTGATGTATTTCATACACACTTATTGTTGCTTACTGGCTGTTGAAAACTGATTATTAGATCTTTAAACAGCACAGCTCCAGTTTGACACATTTGATGAAAGCGCAGTGTGGCCTGCTTTTTCTTAATTCAGTCTGCAGAGGAAGAACAAGAGGCGCCTCCCTCGGTTTATACTGCTCTGTGTCCTGAGGAGTTACAGTGAACATTACTTCAGTCATCGCCATTCAAAGTGATGATTGTCATGAGGTTTCCAGTTGTTCAAAGCATCCAAACACTGACGGCCAATGGCAGCACTCACAGCACAATATGGATACAAAATATTGAAGCAATTAGATGAAACGTTGACTTGATTATTTGCATGTGTGATAAGTAGGCTACAGTTGGTTGCTGACTATAAGGTGACTGTCACGGCTGAAACCTTGACCCCAGAATGATGATGTTCAGCTTCTTTATTTTAAATATATATATATATGTGTCGACATGATTACACGCACACAATAACCGGATCAAACCTTTTCTTTGATGATGACGAAAATACGATTGATAGGGGGATTTTTTGTCAGTGTGTCAATTTCCACGCAGTCACCCTCTCTGTACTGTTATAGACAGTCATGTGCCTCTTTGCTTACAGGCCAGTGGGGTCAGCTATTTCACTCTTGCCATTAGCTGCAGTCACTACACCCGTGGATGCAGCAGTGCGCCATATCCGCACACTTTGTCCTTGCGTTATTATTACTGTGTGAAGGCCCGAGATGATAGCTGTGTCACCGATTGGGAACAAAGTTGGGCTAATGTTGGGGTTTTTTTCCCCCAGAACTGTGTTAAATAGTAAAGTTACAGGATTATTCTGCAGAAATATCGCTGGTCCAAGTCGGCTAGCTGGAATAAGAGAAAGCACATAAATGCAGTTCCTTTCTGCGTATTTCTGAAAGTATAAGAAGTGTGCCAATTTATAGACATTCTCTGATTACTCTGCCTGTCTGTCTGTCTGTCTGTCTGTCTGTCTGTCTGTCTGTCTGTCTGTGTGTGTGTGTGTGTGTGTGTGTGTGTGTGTGTGTGTGTGTGTGTGTGTGTGTGTGTGCGTGTGTGTGCGTGTGTGTGTGTGTGTGTGTCTGCTTGTGTGTCTGTGTGCGTGTGTGTGAGAGAGACACAGAGAGAGAGAGGGGGGAGAAGTTTCGAATTGAACCTATTTCTGGAAACCTTATGCTACTTCAGTTATCCCTTTTGTCAGGCCTATAGACTACATTACTCCAGGTCCTGGTCTCACTGCATTTCCTCAAAACATGTTTCCATTAGTCTGCTTTACGTTTTTTTTTTTTTTTTTTCGGTTCACAACCAAAACCACAATAACTGAAAAGCAGTTGAGGTCTGTGGCGCAATTTGATAGGCAGGTAGCCCGTTCTAGTCGTCCAGACTCTAGAATACGGAACGTTCTACAGTGTGTTTCTACACTTAGTTGGAACACAGAATGATACAATGTAGTGTATGTATGGAATGCATGTTGAATCATGGGCTACACCCAGTGGTCTAGTGCAGGGTATACTCAGGTACACGGGGTATACCCACTTCTAAATCCCCTCTTTTGTGTCTAGTGTTGCTGATTCTTTTTTTGTTTTATTTTTTGGATGGCAAAGGCAAGACATAATGGTCCAGTTTTCGTGAGTGGATGGAGTGAGGAATAAAGAATACTTCACTGAAAATGCATGATTTTATTAATCCTTACTTTCTGACGTTAAATGACAATGGGCAAATACGTAGTTGGGAGTTCATCCTTAAATATATAAAAAAGGGCATAAATTAAGAGTATTTCCACTTTTTTAGGCACCACTACACCATTGGCTACAGCCTACAATGGGCGGTAATATAACGACTTTATTTTGTAAATCCATCATTAAAACTGATGGAATCCCGATTGGTCTGTTCGGTAATAATGACACATGTGTGGTGTGTTGCTGTGCGTGTAAACAGTATCTTTCATCAGTCATGTTATCTCTACTTTCTTGGCAACAGACTTTTATGGTTCGAGCGTTTTGAATCCATGTGGTTGTAAACAGGGAATATGTATATATATTAAGCGCTGAAACTGTCAACGTGACAAAGACACAATAAAAATCAACATCAAATAAAAGCTCCCTTTGTGACGGCCTCATATTTACCTGTCTGAGAATCAGGCTGTGGAGAAAGTACAATTAGAGCTGGAAGGAAACCATGAGTTTATACTGTGACACAGGCCTACACTTCCCTGTTAGGCACCTCTAGTTTTTAAAACACGTGTCAAATTGAGTTTATTTAAATTATTTTTTAAGTAACAACAGTGTTTTCATTATGAATAACTCCAACCCACTTCAACATATACTGGCCTGGACAATTGACCTGGATGTTTTTTGCATTATTATATTATATTCTTAAACCGGATAAATTGGAATACCGAGAGAGAGAACAGGAAGAAAGAAAATCCCACCAGGCTCTTGAATTAAAATGAAAACATGGAGACCTGCTACCCTGTGAGGCGTGCTATCCTGGTGGTTGCCACATCTTTATTAGTCCTCTAGGTGTCTAACAATGTTGCGGCTGTGTGTTATAGTTACAATCCGGGCCCCACCCACAGACCCTGTGTCTTTCTATGTTTCTTTTTTTCAGTATCAGTCAGGAATGTTAAAGTAAAGCAGGGGAAGGTAATGCTGGCAACACTGAGTACATCTATCTATGTACTGAACCTATCTAAGTGACTGTTTGATCTGTACGCCTCTTATTATCCAGCAGACCGGTAGCGGACACCATTTGTTTTCCCTAATCAAAGGAAATGACCACTGTGAGCGCGCTAGATCTGTCTTTGGCTCTCCATCATTCATTTACTGCGCACTGGTCCGCCACTATATCACACACTGGAGCTAATACCATCCGCCCAGAGCAACGTGGAGGCTCTTGCCATCAGTGACCCCCAAAATAAAAGACGGTAACATCATGTAAGAGGAATGAGCGGACAGATTGTTCTGTATCTTTATCGTTGCACCAAAACTAAAGCAATGTTAATCCCAGACCCCATCCTCCACCCCTCCATTAGAATGGCCCTTTTCCCAATGGATTACACTGGACTAGAGTTACAATAATGTCATAGTTGTGTAATGCAACAAATCCTGATCTCTTGCAACACACAAACACACACACACACACACACACACACACACACACACACACACACACACACACACACACACACACACACACACACACACACACACACACGTACACAACTATAAGACAGGAAACCAGAGACCCAGCCATAGCCTGACTATAAATCGCACAGTGCTGACTCTGGCATGCCACCAGATGAACGAGAATGAAATGAAAGAAATTCCTTTTTGCTGCAGAACATGGAGGGGGCTGCAGTTGCAATATGTAGCCTTTTAAACCTCGAGGGTCAATAGCGTGAAAATGCTTTATATACCGTAAATTCCAACCTAATTTGTCTGCATATTTCTGAATAACACCTGACCTGTATGTGAGTGTGAAGGAGACGATGCTGTACAATATTGTGTTCATACACAGCGAGAGGCACACGGATTGATTTAAAGCATATTAATTTCCTTGAACAATAATTGAGAAGGCTAATGACACAATATTATACTTTTTTTTGTTAGGATTCGTTTTCTTTTTTCTTTTTTTGTCTTTATTTACAACCTACTTTTACTTATAATTAAACCCAATAAGATTTTACTATGTGCCACTTTGTTAACAGTTGGTGTGTAGGCCGCTTGCCAAAAAAACTAAAACAAAACACAAAAAAAACATCACTAAATTTCGTCTTTATTGGTGTAAAAGATTTCATTCGACGCAAAAACCAACCAGACATCATATCTAACAAATCATTATTTTTGGGGGATTAAACAGAAATATGTCGCCTTTTATTCTGAATAAAGGAGACACTGCGTCACCATGATTTAGCCAAATGTTCGAGAAAAAGTGGGTTACATTTTATAAGCCAAAATACTCACTAAATAATGTGCATTATGATAAAGCTAAAACATTTTACGGCTACAGTCCAACTGCTTTTTTGCACTTTAACATCATTTTATGGTTGAGTGATAGAAACAAAAAACAAGGAGGAAAAAAACCCCCCACCAAAAAAACTCTTGTTTGTCTCCAGAGGACGTGGAGGGGCTTCTGCTATTATGCGCAAAGATGGGGAGAATTGCTGCAGTCGAAATTCCTTTTTGTGAGAGGACAATTTACAACTTGGTAATAGACTTTTTTATGTGCCTCCATCGCCTGTCATTGGATGCCACTGGTCATGTGTGAGAGGCAAACGTCTTCATGGCTCTTTTCCTGATTTCCCAGGCGATTTTTTTCCCACTGCATTCTGCCTCTATGTCGTTCAAACCGATACGCCACGGTCGGCTTTCTTAAAAATTGCATTCGTCTCATAAACGTCTGATCAGCACATATTTGCGACACTGCGCTGCTCATTCTCCTGGATGACAAGAGGAGCATTTCAACTTTCTACATATCTGACCTCTTCATGCACACAGCGGCACTGGCTCTTCATAGCTTGATCAAAAATGCACTGCATAGGTAAACCTCAAAGAATAATCATGGATTACCTCCCGGCTGTAGGTAAGCTTTCTGTGTGATAATGGACTTTATTTACGCGCGTGTGTGTGTGTGTGTGTGTCTGCATGTGAAGTTTGACAGCTTCCTGTTTCATTAGTCATGTAAATTTGCAGCGGGGTAATGACTCTGTAAGTAATTTGGAGATTTCACATGTTGCTGGATGCATTGAAATTTATTGTTTTTATACTTTACTCCGAGAAAAGGTGGGTAAAGGTCTTAGTTTTAATGCAAATGTGCCTCCACTGCTATTATGCTGCAAGAATCAAAGACACATATTTTAATGAAATGATCAGCTGGGCTATCAAATGGCTTAATGTTTGTTTGTTTTGTTGGTGGAAATGTATCCAATCTGGCCTTTTCATTTCAAGATTATTCTGCAGAGATAGATGTTTGAAGTCAGTAATGATGGTGTCTGAGCAGTGTTTTTGATGCAGATAACTGAGTGCAGTCATTTTCCCACTAATTATACAGACAGCCCCATGTGTTGAACCAAACATCCCATTTACTTTTTAGTTTGAAGCAGCTTATTGCATGTCGACTAGCCTGTTTATATTCCCGGGTTTATCTGAGTCGGCAGTAAATCCAAAGTTATAATCATTTTGCATTCTTTAGCTACCAGAAAACCTGCATTGCATCTTGATGAACCTTTTATATTTCCACATACTGATGTGAAAATGCTGCAGTATATTCGACGCAGAACAAATCTGCTTTGCTATATTCCACATATGCAAGCCTGGCAGAAGTTGTTCAGTTTTCATAGCTGTCTTCAGCTGCCTGGAGATGGGGCCAACTGAACAAAGACAGTATTTCACTGTGGCCTGACAGGCAGCTGCGAAAGTATTTACAGCCTTACTGCAATGCGGCAAAATGGACCCTGGAAGACAGGCACAACTAGAAGGCTGGGGGAATTAGACAGGACTCACTTTGTGCCTTTTAATCTGACAATGTGCATATCTTACATCATTTCTACACGTCTTTATTACGTTTATATCTAATTATGTAGAACAATGTCAGACCGCAGGCCCTGCACACATTTTAACAGATAGCACTTTCCATGAATGGATGTGGTTTCCCCTTTCCACCCTTATTCAAACCCCCCCAGACATGTAGTCTGGTCCAGTGTTTGGCTCTTTTGCATCATTGTGTGACACTTTTGAGAGAGCTTTTGTAAATAAATGTTTCTTCCTGACCAGTTATATCAAAGCTAAAAGGTACAATATATATTATTTATACTTTTTATTTTATTTTTCGTTTTACAGTTAGTAAAGTTAGTAAAATTATTCATTAACTGGTCGTTTTTCTGTATAACTATCGCCATCATCACGAGCAACAAGTTTATTTCGCTTTTTCTGCTTAATGATAAATAAAAACATCTACACCGCAAAACATGCTTATACTCGCATGGCACTCCGTTTCATATCCATATATCTGCTTAAATCCAAAAATCAAGGCAGAAAATTATGCAAAAGCCTGAGATGAATCTTCTTTCTTCTAGTTTTATTTCATTAAATCAAGCCTTGCATCAGGATTTATCGGCCCACTTCCTTTAAGACACATTCACTTAAATTGACTTATATTGAAGTGAGCTATTTTGAATTCAAGTTTCCTCTTCTTTCTTGCACATGTGTATCAATAGTTTCACAAAACCTATGATTGGGTTAAATCACTTGTTAGTATAGATGGACATTTTTTGCAGTGGGAAAGGGGGGAAGCCGTTAAAATGCCACCAGAAGGCGCTGTTGCCCAACAGTCAGCCTCTCTGCTCCCATTCAGGCTCTTTTACTAGCAGCTTCCTGAGCACAGCGATTGGCTGAGACACGTGGTCATGTGATGCGGTTCAGTTTTGAAAGTGGTTTTGGAGAAATGTGGTTGAGAGAATCACAATTTTAAGCACTTGTAAAAAAAAAATGAGATCATCTGCTTTGATTATTTATGGCTGCATTTAGTGCTGTGGGATTTTTTATGTTTAAGTGCTCTACAAACCAATTAATTGTATTGTACTTTATGTTTATCGTCATTGATTAATCTTATACAAACAGGGGACACTTTGTTACCAGAAGCCACTTCAGTTAAAGATGCTGAACAAACTCTAGCTTCATTGACATGAACTGTTTGAACATTGTCACACAGATTCTTGAGAGTTAAGCAGCATGACATTCTCCTCATGATGGGGATGTTAAAGGAAATGCTCTTTAAGGGTGCTGATGGAGCTGAGAAGAAAGAAAAAACCTGTGTGTTTATGGGCATAAAACTGCAAGCCATTAAACTACAGAGTACCCACTAACAGCAGGAACTATATGAGGGGATGTACTTCTAAAACACCCAGGAGGCCATGGGGGGGTTACCTTCAAATTATCTCCTGGGAAATCACTTTTTTTATGAGGACATGCATGTAAAAAGTGACAAGCCTCTGATTTGATGCCCTTCCATTTATCATACCTGCCCCAATGTGGCAGCCAACCAAACCTCAACATCATCCGCCCTCTCCAGTTTGCACAGGAAGGGAGAGGAGGGACAAAACCGCTCTGCGCTCTGGGATTGGCCAGGAAGAATGAATGACATCAGTCTTATTGTGTCAGGTTCACTGGGGAGAAAAATATATTTGAACACAAATCAGTGATGCATGTTGGATGTTTTTTGAACACTTTAGAGGTCAAGAGGCTTCAGTAAAATGATATATAATCAAGTCTGTCCAATTGTGAGCAAAAATAATTTTAATTCTTGAATGAAATAAGTGGAGAACATATAAGATTATTAATATTATTGCTCAGGAATCCACTTATACTTGTACCAGACTTTGTTGTTTGTTCAAGCATTGCATTAGTAGCTTATAAGACTCAAGTGCAAATAACTGCATTGCCAAAATAAAATGGAGTAGTTTTATTTTATCTCAGTGCACTTTTGCCCCCATGACAGTTACAACCTCCGGGCTTCCTAGTTTCTACGACTTTTCCTTAGTGCACATCAGTGTAATCGGCGTTATTGAGTAAGTGCAACTTTGAGGATTATTTATGGGTCTGCGCGGTGTTGTGAGTGGCTGTGAGGAAACACGTGATGCCATTAAAGTTTGTTTTATGGCCCGGGACTTGACAAGCCAAAATATAATTCTCATTGTGTATTAGTAAGACCGTCCAGATGGGTTGGAATAGAGCTTCAATTGGCAGGGAGCTGATCCAGGCTGACTTTTCCTTCAGCAGGGATGTGTTTGCTCCTCGGTGTGCCATGTGTTGCGGTCTCTGTGGTAAGCTGTGTTTTATCATTATGCTCGTGGTATGGGCGTGTGATGTCACACGCATAGGCTAGGCTATAGTGTTTCCTGCCTCTAAAAGCGGCAACAGTGTTGAGAACAAGCAGAGACGGTTAGATGATGCGCTGCTGTAAAGGAAATTGTGTTTAATCGTATTACTGTGAGCTTGAGCTTGGTTTGGGTTTAAACCTTTTAGGACTCAATCGATGCTTTGTTTGATGCTTTTATTCAAGTTGTTTGGTTCACTGCTGTGATTTATTCCCTTGATTGCATTTGGATTCGTATTTTGTTTGAGGCTGAGAAATCAACATGTTGTCAGCAGACTTTTTTTTAAAGACTACTGAAGAATTGGATGAAATATCTTCATAGCCTGGTTAAAATAATACATCTTTATGTACCATTGTGAATCTGCAGCTCATCCTCTGTTGCCATTTCCACAATTAACAATTCGTTTGTGCGACAATATGAGTTTCAGTTTCAACCACACTGAGATGTATAAACAACTAAAAACAGCACTGCGGTTACAACAATAAAAAGCTGTTTATTTCACATTATGCTGCTGCTTTATTCACTGTAGGCCTAATGCATTTCTTCTGCAGGCCTTTAAATGATTAATTTCGTCAGTCATTGTTAGAAATCCACTGTACCAAGGGCTAAATAATTAGCTATTTAATACAAGGCTTACAAGGAATTTAAGCTACCCTATATTTTATATTATTACCAGTCATAAACGCTCCCTTACTTCGCCCTAAAATCTGATTAAATCGGCCTCTTGTTTTCTGTTGCTCTCAAACGCTCAACTTAATCTTTTTAAAAGCAAAAGCCTGTAATCTTAATGGAAACAGAGTCGGGCTGAACTAGTTGGCCTTTCGTTTAACACAAGCTGCCAGGAAACGCTGACTTTATCATTCTTTTGTTGTGAATCTCGGCTTTGACCCGTCTGAAGGACTTGCAGGGCAAGGTGAAAGACAGGTCAGGCTGTCTAACAAATATTGAAATGTGAAGTGCAAGAACGAATTTTTACAGATGCTATAATTTAATCTTTTAACTGTGGTTGAAACGAATATTTTATGTTTTTTGTTGAAAGTGTAAATATACAGAGTAGAGATAAAAGCCTCACGTCTTTGTGACATTATGTTAAGTCGACAGCTCATTTTGGTGCTTTGTGTGTTTTTTTTTTTACTTTCTCTGTTATAACTTTTACATTGACAATATGAGGCTGAAGCTGAAACTTCAGCCAAAATGTTCTACTGAAAAACGATTTAATGCACCATCCAGTAAATAATCAGTTACTTCCTGCATACAATTGTTCTTTAATACAAAAGAAAATATGGCCCAGTTATTATTTAAGCTTCTCTAGACCTGTGATATAAACAGTGTCACATTTGGCCAAAAGTGCTTCAAAACAAAAGTTACATAAATTTTACCCTGAGATTATAATTTCATTCTTTCATTCAAAATCTGATCCTGACTGACCCAAAGCGTCGAGTAGCCTAGTTGCCATAAGAATACATTATAAACTCTCCCATTTAGACTGATTTAAAAAGAAAATATTTTATTATAAATCATTTTGTGTGCTTGAGAAATATTTTGCTGACTCTGATCATAACACACAATAACAAGCCATTCTTAACCATTCTCAGCTTTAATTCATTTGTAAGGATGTTGCAGGAGCCGCCATGGTGGTTTGGTTAATGGCCGGCGAGGAATTGGTAAACTTTTGCTCCCTTTGAGCTGTCAGCAGGACGGAAAATAATTGAACTTTTTGATAAGTTTGTAAATGATTTAGTTCGACCTCAGTGGCCTCTAGTCTCATCTTTCGGGCAGTGGTGATAAGCTCCTCTGTATTAGCCATGGAGGTTAACTGTTGGTGAGTTCATATCAACGTTATTTGACAAATGCTTGTCTTTGATTATGAGGTGACAGCTTGCAAAAGTGAAAAGTTATTTATATCATTTAAAGAAGATGGGCTTTTTTTTTCTTGTTGTGAACTTGGACTATGATGGACAGATGACCTACTGCACAGACACCTTTAACGCACTGACCTGATATACTGGCGGATATTTTCGTTCAGTGTCTTCTGCTGCTTACACTGACAGCTATGCTCTGGGCTGAGGGAGCCTGTAGGCCTACAGTTTTTTTTTTTTGAGACGTTTGAAACTAATGTGTGATCAATTTTTGGTTCAAACCAACAACACAAAGGCCCTAAACTCAAAGAGAGGCTTGCTTCAAGAGAAATGCATTAAAAGGAAATCATCAGAACGAAAAGAAAAAGGCTGATCCAATCAGAGAAAATGTGTTAAAAGTTGAGACTGAATAGAAGAAGACACTCTGGTATTATTATAGGCTATAAAAAGACTCCTTCAAAGTGTATTTTACTCCATCTGGTTGTGATGCATGCCTCTTATTTCCTTATGTAACCTTGTTCCTGTGATGTTTCTGTTTATCCTGACTGTGAGCCACTTTGTAAATTTTGTTTGGTTGAAAGTGCTCTACAAATAAAGTGCTGCGGTTATAGGGCCAAAAGTGGGAAGTGTCGCTTGCCGTCGTCTATATATACCCTGTAGAACCGAATTTGTGTGATCAAACCACAGTCACAGATTCGATTCTAGGGGAGTATATGGTCGATGAAAAAACTTCGATTTGTTGACTTATTGCCATCTTATCAGGCCGTTTGGTGCCTGTCAGCTGCTACAGTGACAGTGCTGTTCATGAATGAGAGTAAATCTGACAACACCACATACACACACGCAAAGAGCGGCTCAGGGGCATGTTGAAACTCAAGAGGCTTATATGAAATCTGACACAAAATGTTTCACATGAAAATAAACATAATTAGGAAGAAGGCATTTTCTATTTAGCCCAGCACCAGAGTGGATTTGGTAAAAGAAACGAACCCACAGCACACTCCAGCTGTAGCTTCTCCCTCCTGTGAGTCGTTTGTGTCTCTACATTATTGATTCCCAGAGGCTGCTGCTGCTGGCCAATAGGCTCCTGAGACAGTTTTTTTTCTTCAAAGGGATGGGAGCAGATGAAGTGATGAGATTCGTGTAACTTTTGGATGACCCCTTCTTGACAAAGACTGTCTCCATCAATTGTCCCCAGTCATTATTCGCTGCTTTTATGCCATGGGGCTTTTTGTATCTTTTGTTGGTTTCTCTGTTGAACACCATGCCTTCTAGTAAGACCTTAGAAACTGAAATATTTTAATATCTGCAAGAATAAAACATCTCCATGCACAGTCAGCGCGACCTTTTTTTTTTTTTAAAAATGGGTTTTATAATTTTAAAGTTAAATATTGAATAAGGCTTTGGAGCCATGTTCATTTCTATTATTTTTCCAGCATGCCCTTTTATAATCCAAATGTGCACGCAGATCTGTCATGACAATATTTGTGTTTTTTTTCCACCAGGGTCTAATTTTGTTTTATCTCAAGTTAGATGAAATTGCTTTTAGTTGTATGTTTACCCGTTTATGGACCAGCGTCACCTCTATTGGCCGATCTGGTCACATGGTTCGCTAACTTTATTCAGTTGACACCAAGTAGGAGGGCTTTATGGAGGGAGGAAAAAAAGACAACTCGAGAAAAATTAGTATTTTCTACCTTCAGAAATTAATGGCCATGAGTTCGTATATGGTGAACTCTAAGTATGTGGATCCCAAATTTCCTCCCTGCGAGGAATATTCGCAAAATAACTATATACCTGAGCAGGGCTCGGACTACTACAGTACTACATCGCAGGACACAGACTTTCAGCATCCAGGGATCTACCCACGGTCAAACTACACGGAGCAGCCCTTCAGCTGCAACACTGTGCAGGACTCCACAGCACAGCCACGGGGTCATGTGCAGGAGAGATCCGGCCACTCGAGTCCCTTTAGCGCAGAGACTGAGCAGGGGGCCCCGGTCCAAGTGGCCGGACCCCGGACTTGTGGACAGCAGCAAAACACAAAGAGCCAAAATGGGATACAAGCCAAGCAGCCTGCAGTAGTTTACCCCTGGATGAAGAAAGTCCACGTAACTACTGGTAAGATTTCCACTTCTCCTTCTCCTTCATCTTCCCTTATGGACCAACTGAGACCTGTACTTTAGAAATCATTCAGTGTAATATTTATGGGAGTCTTTGAAAGGCCTCGCCAATTACACAAGTCATAAATTTTTATAGCTCAGGAAATAGGCCGCTAGGTGAGCGCCTGAAAGCTTCTGAAAACACATATTGACCGGTTGTAATGGTGCTTAAATCTGCAGCAAATCTGCTTAAATTCAGTGAAAATCATCCATTATTTCCTGCTCTCGCTTCCCTGTGAATTTCCTCAAAGTTTGAGCGCCCCGGGTAGAGAGACTCCTCTTGTATTGTTTTTGCCTGCATGCTGCATTGGCCACATTTGGTGACTTCTTCTTTTTTTTTTCCTTCTGTTTTCTTTCTCCCAGTGAACCCGGATTACACAGGACCTGAGCCCAAACGGTCCCGAACAGCTTACACCCGGCAGCAGGTTTTGGAGCTTGAAAAGGAGTTCCATTTTAACAGGTATCTGACCAGGCGGCGACGGATTGAGATAGCTCATACCCTTTGTCTCTCCGAAAGGCAGATCAAAATCTGGTTTCAAAACAGACGGATGAAATGGAAGAAAGATCACAAACTACCCAACACCAAGGGCAGATCTGCACCAGCCTCCAGCCATCTGCAAAGCATTCAGAAGGATAACCAGACTGATATCACATCATTATAAGAGAGGAAGGTGTGTCACACCTTTTTTTTTTTAGAAATAAACTGTACATAAAAAAAGACAGAGGTTGCATCTGACTTTTGCATGGACTGATGTCGTTTTTTTGTTTTTTTTTTATTTAACAAAAATGACCCCAGCAGTGTTGACTCAAGACTGAGTCAGAAAAATCAATCAGTCTTGAGGTTTGAGAGGTTTTCAAAGTTGAGCCTCTTTCTTGTTTTAATTTCCTCAAAGAGAGACTCAAAACCATCGAAACAAACTTTATTTTTTTATTTTATTTTATTTTTTTTTGGACGTCCCCCCCCGAGGACATTTAATGAACAACCTCGGCTGATTTCGTGGATTTAAACAAAGTGTTACTGCTCTTCTCACGTGGATTCACGCTGGTTGAAAGATTTAATTGCTTCATTCAGAACAGGGAAGTCCTTTCGTTCAAATTACACACACACACACACACACACACACACACACACACACTCACTCACACACAGAGACAGAGGTTATTTCAGTTTTTCTCCCATTGAAACTTCACATTAAACGCACAATATATATTATATATACTTGAAGGAAACCTTATTTCCACAGAGCACGCCTAACACAACCTACTTTCGTAAACTGCAAAAATCCCGTGAATCTTTCAGATCTTTGTGACTAGTATGTTTTAACTTATTTTGTACAATAAAGCTTTGAAATTTTCTTAGCCTAAATATTATTCCCAAAAGCAAGACATTCCTGTGTGCATACTATTCTGAGTGCCCTTATAAATCTCTCCTGACATCTGTGTAAACAGTGTACATTTTCAGAGGCTCTTTCGTGCCATTTGAAACTCTAATATGAAAGATCATTTGTTCCTGCATGGCATCGAATTGATATTGGATGTTTCTCATCAGAAATAATCAAATCCAGAATATTTAGGAGTATAATTGTTTTTTTCATATGATTTTTTACGCCATTATTTATTTGTTTAAAAAAATAAACAACTTGTAAATTTTCGTATAGCACACATACAATTTTAATTAAAAGTATTCGTTAAACTTTTATTAATCTAAAATATGTTTGAACTCTTGTGCATTATTAGCATGGCTTTATGCAAAAGTTTTAGTCTTAGTTAACATGGGAATCTTTAGAGTTTTTCATTTACACCGAGCTAACCGAGGGGGGCTTTCACGTCACGTTTCAAGACAGATATTTCTTGTTTTGTACCGTCATTGTCTTCGGACAAAAAAAAAAGCCCAGAAGCTCTCCCAGTATACGAGGAGGTCTTCTTTTCTGAAGTCTTCACGATGAGAGAGTTGAAAAGGTATTTCAACCGAAGGTCGACAAAGCAGCAGTGGCAGGTTCATCCAGGGGACACATTTCAGCCGCAAGGACTGACCCCAACACCCCCTGACCCGCCGGACAGGCAGCATTTTCTCTCCCAGGCGCTGTTCGCTTTGGTTTGGAGCGCTTTACCACACTTAAAAAAAGCCAAAGCATTCAAAGCAAGAGTCAGTGTGTGAATTCCATAGTTTTACACGTGTTTTAATAGTATTTATATCAGGCGAAGCCCCCAAAAGGTTCTGATTTGTGCATTTGTCTCCTCATGTCAATATGCAATCTTTTTGGTTTTATTTTTGTACATGCTTTTTACCTTGTATTGTGCATTGAGATTGCGAGAAGTATATTGGAAAAAATAAAGATTTCTACTGATTATGCATTTACATGATTGCTATGGGCACTTTGTCGCGAATATTTTTTATTTTCTGCACTCCACTTATTGTGAGGAAATGTTTTCCCGGGCCCACTGAGGTATTTTATAATTTCTCTTATAGCTCTTAACTTTCCTTTATTTATTTATTTTAATTTGGCTATTTAGTGTCAGTCGTTTTGCTCCATTTACAAAAGGATTACTTTTGGTGGGAAAATTTGTGTTTCTTGAGTGGCAACAAGCACGTGGAGCCATATGGACCTAAAGCCCCCTTTTACAAAACATCCACAAATGCACCAAATGTGCGCTGCATTTGCAAATCCAACCTCTTCTTCTGTCAAACATGAAATTTATAGCATTCGTTAGCATAAATATATCAGTTGTCTACAATAAGTGTAGCATTTCTTTAAAAAACATGTTAAAAAACGACTTTATTCTCTGGCTTTTCTTAATTTTCATTCATTGGCTTTTATCGAAATGAGCGCATGATTGCGCAAAAAACATCCACATAAGCTCTAAGTGGAGCTTTTCAGTTTGATTTTATTCTATGAAAACTGCTTTTGGTTTCTTATTAGACTTTGAATTGAGTCTTTATTGGAAAAAGAGTTGTTACAGAAGTCTTTATTATGGAATAGAAACACAAATGAAGTTTCCTGGCCTGGTAGATTCAAATACAAACTCTTTCAGAGGTGGTGGCCCTGCTCCAAAAGCAGATTACGCCACATTTATCAGTCATTGTTTTACACACATAATGAACAACCACACAGATTTGATATTAAACCCCTCTCGTGCTTCACGAGCTGTGGCATTATTGAATATGACCCACTGCAACAATGACCTCCGACCCTCCACACTACACAATCAGTTCTGATACAAACAATAGTGGCCATAAACAGACATGTGGAAAGACAATCTTCAGCAGTGTTTTCATCCCCAGCGACCACTGTCTGATCCCCACTGAGCGCGTGCGGGCTTATAGGCGTGCACGGGCGCTTATATGTTTCTGTGTGTGTGTGTGTGTGTGTGTGTGTGTGTGTGTGTGTGTGTGTGTGTAAGATACAAGTGCGTGTCATATAGATTCAGAGAGGAGCTGAGACAAAGTGATGCTACCAATCCACCATCCTGCCATAAATGATCTGCACATAGATGCTGAAGAGAGGATGAGAGAGAGAGAGGGGGGGGGGGAGAGGAGGAGGAGTGGGGGAGTGGGGGGGTGCTATTGGCACAATTGGACTAATCCACCTAATATATACATGCTAGTTTTTAAAGTGAACCATTAGTTGCTATTCATTATATTATTTATTATTTCTAAAGCCATTCAATATCAAACCTGAGCTGTGTGAACTGTTCGTCTTAAAACGTGAATTGAAATGAAATACATCATAACACAGTTTCCTCCAGCAATTATCAGGTCAGAGCAGCCTACTACAACGTACAGTGTGTAGCCACACTGACCTACATGTCTGAACAGCAATAAATGGGAGCCAAAGGCAGTGCCATTTTCAATGACACTGCACCCAGTGCAGGAATACAACGTCGTCGCTCTCCATCCGGCCATATTTGATTTCCAGCTGTTTTCGCAGAAGCCTCTACGAGCCAGACAACCCCCCTAAGATATATTAAAGTGCGCTGTCTGCATTCAGAGATATAATCCAGAGACTATACCATTCCGCTCTCTATTCTCGACCACGTGATTGTCTAAATAATTAATGCAGCACGTCCCCCTAGAAACACGGCGTCGTCATTAATCGCAAGGACTCTATCAGACTTGAAAACTGAAGAGATCCCCCAAGAAAATAATATCCGATACCCGGCGCAACCGTAGCCCCGCACTTTAGCGACACATCCGAACCGATGGATGCTTGGGTAGGTAAATATTTCAGCATTTTTCATGTTGCCCGAGCTGGTAAATGACGATATCAAATGTCGTGATATTTGATAAATTGCTCCCTTTGATGTGTGTGCTCTAAGCAGAATTTGGTTGGTCGCTGTGTGCATGTCTTCTGTTTTTTTTTTTTATTCTTAAATATATTAGAAATGGTAGATTTTTTTTTGTGCTTGCTGGTTCACGCATTTATCTTGAGAGGGACTGAGAGGATAAATGGTAAAAACTAAAGGGCAGTGACATGAATTTGTGGATGCTGGCTCTGAATAAATGCTCTTTCGGACACATACATCTGAGTGTGGCCCTTGCACAGGGCCCACTAATACTTTATTCAGACTCCTATTCAGATTTATTTTACCAATTTAGTCTGAATATTTTTACACAGTATTAAAATTATAACTTGTTGTATCTTGTTTGCTAAGTAGAAATGGACATATCCTGATTTATACTCCAAGTTTCCAACATAAGATAAATAGCAGCTTATTTATCTTTGCTTTCTGCTGGAGAGGTCAGTCGATTTCTGCTGTTTTTTATTGTTAGTGGGGGGATGATTTGATTTTGATTTCTAAGAAGTAGTGGAAGTTTGGGCAGGCTGACAGTTCTGCCTCCTTGTAAATCATTCTCAGTAATTCCTGAAAGGGTGCGAGGCTGTTGGGGGGCCGGGCGAAAACTGTAAATCTTTCACTTTTATTACCCTCTGAACATATGCTGCGACGCTACCAGTCCTGCATCCCTTCTTCTTCTTCACAGCAAAGATAAGCCACCGCTGAAGCAGCCGACGCTCTCTGCGGCTCCAAATCTTCCTCTTCCAATCCATTCTGGTCTTTTCCAATATATTTATTTATTGGTTATTAGACTATGCCATTGCTTTTCCCCCCCTGTGAGTTCATATTGAAAACAATGCAGGAGAAGACATTGCTCTCCCACTCTTTGTGTTCCAGCAGTGTGTGAGGACAGACACAACAAACTAAATATGATAATGTGGTTTATTTGAATACAATCCAGCCCCAGCTGGAAGAGAAAAAAAAGACCCACATGTCGTTTATTTCATAAATCATTTTTAAAATGAACATCCCACATCATTGCAGTTATTGGGCGACTAAACAGGACATCGATAGAAGGTATAATAGTATTGTTTAACAATATTATCCCAAAATACTTAACTGTGCTGCGTTGAAGGCCAATTTTACACGTTTTATTGTGAAATTGCAAACAGTTTCTTTTTTAGGAGAAAATCTACAACATTATAGAAATGTCAAAGCTGCTGTAACATATAAAATGCACAGAAAACTGTTGAAATAACGCACGCAAACACACTGCACTATGGATGCTGCAACTACTGCCCTGATAGAGCAACACAGGATGTGTAAATATTTATCATCAACGCCTTTAAAAACAGCTTATAATGCTTGTGTTTAAAAACTGAGGTGCAGACGAGATGCAATGCTCGCAAATTCAGTGGGAGATGAAAAGAAATAGGCAGTGGGGCATTTTCACACAGTTCAGATGAGGAAATAAACGCCACCCTTTATCAAAATGGATTGGTGAGGTAAGGCTCAGTTGAAGAAGAGAACAATCACGTGAACAAATATGCTTGTATCTTAAGGCAGCGCCTTTATTTGTCATCACAAAGCTTCCGAAACACCAAAAAATCTCCTAATGTTAGCTCCAAATCTGCACAGGCCTATCCGGTTCTGAATTCCTGTATATTTCAATGGGTGATTGATTGCCAGGGATTTTTTTTTTCTGGAATAAGGATACCTTGTTCGCTTTTTATTGGTAGTTGAATGCGAGTCCTTCCATTCTTTCGGGAATACTGTCTCCATTGGTATATGGAAATGTCTGAAAAACAGCAAGATCAGGTTTAGGACAGCATTGTCTACAGACAAAGGGTGAAGGATTTATTCTACAGACTGCGTGGAAAGGAACTGAGACTGAGAGAGAGAGGGGGAAACTGGTTTATGATGAATTGATTCACAGGTAAGCAATTGCATGGCAGAAAGCAACCTTTAACCACGGGTTAATATAATGCAAGGAAATATATATGATTTATTCCACTCAAGGAGGCGATGCTTGTTAATGTCGCTCTCGCCGGCGACCGTGCGGATATGGAGTCCACAGCCACTTCCTCAAGAGCAGATTCATAATTTTCTTTTTGGGGGGGAAGAAAGCGCGTTCAAATATTATCGACAGATTGAGCCTGAGCTGCTCTGCGCTTTTCAGCTGATTTCACGTTTCGATGAAAACCGGCTCGGAAGAAGAAGTAGGAGAGGAACTTTTCTTTTTGACTCTTGGATCGTAAATCACATTAATTTGTTGTCTTATCGTCACAGTGGCGTTTGCGGTGATTTATGTGTTTCAACTATATGGCTTTGTTAAGCTGCAACGTTATATTATACACGAATTCATATTTGAAGTTTTAAAAGGATCACCGGGATGGATAGTGAACAAGGAATAAGGCAAATACTTTCATTTTATTACTATTTGGATACGTTTTTTTTTTTTTTTTTGTCTTACTTGTATTTGGTTAATTCTAACTCGTGAATATTTATTTGTTTTTCCTTTGGTGTTGGGAATAAAATTAGGCCTGAACCCCAAAGAAAATAAAAGCTTTAATTTAACTACTACTATTGCACTATTTTCCATTTTGCTTACATTCTGCTCACACATTCTCGTTTTACAATGCATTAAGGTTTTAATTTACGAACACTACATCTTTATAAGCAATATAGTCGTAGTTGTGCGACTTTGAGGAATGGCTTCTGGATTTCCACCGAAATCAACAAAAGGCAAAAACTGTTGCTGCTGCATTTTGCGAGCAGCTCCTATTTTCTCCAAGAATAAAAAAACAGACGTTGCATTTTACTCCAACAACGACAATTATTCCACAATTATTAACCGCAGTTATTTCTCGGTTGCAACAAAACATTTTGTAGCAATAACAACAAACGCCTCTCAGGAGTGTTTTAACCTGAAATATGAAGAGAATTTGAAGGACTAACCAAGAGAAACGAGTCCTGGGATAATAACACTCGACACTGAGTCCGGCCCATTGTGTGAGCCAAACTTACCGTAACAACGCGTAGGCGAAAAACACTGTTGTTTGAAAAGAGGACCATGTCTGCTACTAGTAGCCCAGTGTGCTCAAAAGCACTTCAGGCGCAGATTATCAACCAGTTTAAACCAAATATTCCACATCCAAGGAATCTTAAAATCCCCACGATCACATTTTGAGGGAGCTCTCTGTCTTTCAGATACACGCAGGAGAGCAGACGTGGTTTCACACTCACAGTGAAAATAAAACAATTCACTGAAATGTTCTGAGGGGTTTTAATTTCCACTTTTCTTTCCGTCGGTCGAGCATCTTCTCCTGTGTTTCAGTCCCCGCTGAAAAAGCTGCTCTGAGTTTATCTGAGAACTTGTGTCTACTTGAAGCCAAACTGCTCGTTGTTCATTAAACTTTGACTTAACGCTGAATGACCCAAAGGTCACCTAAAAAAAGCTTATGACTGCTAAATTATTTGGGCTGGCTCTTTGTGTAAAAGTGCACATGTAAGACATTTTCTCTCTCGAGCTGTGCAAGCAGAGACTTTTTTTTTTTTTTTTTTTTTAAGTGTCATATGTGGTCAGTGACAAGTTCTTTTTAATTTATATATATTTATATGGAGGATATGAGGGGGGTAATTGCTCAGGAATCATTTGAATTCAAATAAATTTTTTAACTTGAGCTTTTATATTAAATTATTATGATTTTAAATTATATTATTTTAAATGATGGAGAAGACTGGGCCTGATTTTTTATATATTTTCCCTATAAAATATGTGTGTGCATCGAATTTCAGGCCCCATATTGGACTGTGATTTAAAAGGAACAAAAAAAATAACCCAAAACTAATGTGTAAAAACATTTATTTTATTTTTCTGCAGGTCGAGGTGGGAGCAGTGATGAATGCGTGAGGAATATAAAACGGATTTGTGCAGATTTCGGTGAGTAACATTTCTTTAATGAAGGGAGTGGACAGCACAGCCAACTGCTAACAAGGTGAAAGGGTGATTTGTTATTAGGCTACATATTAACGCTCTCAGTGTTTCACAGGAGGCTTAAATCACTAAAACAGACGTGAGGGATGACTTCAACTTAGCCTGTACGTGTAATTATTTGCGCAGGCCGGAGTCCCACTCCTATATGTCCAGTTTTCAACAGCGCCGCACGGGTGAAGCCAAATGAACAAGAGCACAATTAATACTCCTTTTCCACAAGAAAAGCAAACAGAAAAATGCATTAATCATCTTCACATTCTTCTTAGACATTAATGAAAAACATACAAACTATAACACCAGGAAGAATTTCCCCCACTTCATCCCACGAGTTCCACATTTTTAAGCGGGTTACAAGATGCGCCATCGCCAGTATGCCCTGTCTCTTCCTAACCAGCAACATATCTCCAGTCTTTCACCCTCGCTGTTTGGCTGCAGACTTGCGCGCAGCCAGAATGGAGGCATCATTTATAAACCGAGCCTCTGTATGGGAGAAGTCGCCGAGTATGAAATTCTTTCCCTTGCCTTCCTCCTACGCTTAGTTTTACACTTCTGAGGGCTGCGAGTCTTGAGGAGTGTTTTGCTTTTCATTCCACTCTGAGGCCGTTTACAACCATAACATTTGCGGTCATAAATTTTGCCGCGGTCCACACTGACAGGTGCAATTGTTATGCACGGCGCAGACTGCACCTCCTCAAGCCACCAACATACAGTGCAGGGCCCTTTGATATTTCTGTTTCAACTTAGTAAAAATGCTGGTTGCGTCTCTCTCTTATATTCTTAAAAACAAATGTAGCTGCTTATATAAGAAAATATCCACCAGATTATTTGAGCAATGTTGTATTTATTTATTTTATTGTTTAGAATTAAAGGTACATTTTGCATGAATGGGTCTGAGGCAGAAAAACAACCAATCAGCCACAAATATATGGGTTGGGGCATGTGTAAAGGCTAATGAAATATCATATTTAACTCCCACCCCCACCCAACAAAACTCTCTCTCTCTCTCTCTCTCTCTCTCTCTCTCTCTCTCTCTCTCTCTCTCTCTCTCTCTCTCTCCCACACACACTCACACACACTCTCACACCGCTTTCCTTCACATTTTTGATATTAACAATGATAACAAACAGTGGAGGAGATTAATATGTAGCCTATTGTGTGCGTAAACATGTGATCCAAACGCATGTGTGCGCGGCCTTGGTGGGCTATATTTCTGCTGCAGGGAACAAAGCATGACGGGCTTTGTCAGGCCTTGTGATTAGTGAAAAGGGTATTGTGTGTATGTGTGTGTCAAATGCTGATTCAGCTTATTTCTGAGGGACTCCTAAAGCCTCCCCGAGGGTCCTTTTAGCGCAAGTTAAACTTTAACTGTTTTGTGCCAGAAATGAGTCGGATGGCTCGGGACTGGGAGATGTGTCACTGTTACAGACACTGTAGTGTAGAGATAGTTGGCAATGTCTAATCCAATAGCTGCTGTAACATATAGCAGCATGAGTCTTGAGACCAAGCACAGTGATTCCACTGGTTTATCTGAAACCTTGAATCTCAACCAGTCATTGGACTAATGTTAGGGAAGTTGCAGCTATAATGAGTATAGGCCTTATTCGTGTGGGCCCACATGAGTCTGATATATTTCTGTTTATAGGTTACAGACTGGAGCAACGGTGGGAAACACCAATCACGTGAATAAACAACATCCATGCCATTGGATAGAGTTTCACTGGCTTATTGGCGTTGAATCCACAAAATGCAGAAAGCAACATATTACGATAACGCTGGACTTTTTGGAGGCTACACCTACCCAAAACCAGACTCTTACAACTACGGCCTGGCTCATCAGTCCTACCCTACTTCTAACATCGACAGTGACTACCAGGGGTCAGTCTGTCCCATCCAGACCTCCGCTGTCCGGCCACCGACCCTCAAAGACAGTGACCTGAACGGAGACTGCATGCGGCAAAGCAGCAGTCAAAGCAACAGCAGCAGCCAAGCCACGAGTATTGGGGAGCAGCAGGCACCTCCACTGTCCGCATCCTCTCCAAGCTCCAACAGCTCTGCATCCCAGAAGAAGAAATCTCCATCCACCAGCGCTTCCAACAGTGCCACACCAGCCCTCACCAAGCAGATATTCCCCTGGATGAAAGAGACCCGGCAGAACGCAAAGCAGAAGGGCAACAACTGCACCACTGCAGGTAGAGATCAGGATGGAGGTGTGTGTGCATGACTGTGTGTGTGGGGGGGGAGTAGGGGTGGGGGGTGGGGTGTGAACTGGGCCTTGTTGTGCTTACAGTTTATGATTGCATTTGTAATAAAAATGACTCAAAAGACGCTAAGATGATGCTGTGGTTCCTTTACAGGAGGCGAGGTGAGTGATGAGAAGAGCCCACCGGGACCGGCCTCCAAACGGGTCAGAACTGCTTACACCAGCGCACAACTTGTGGAGCTGGAGAAGGAGTTTCACTTTAACCGCTACCTTTGTCGCCCTCGGAGAGTGGAAATGGCAAATCTGTTGAATCTCACCGAGCGCCAAATAAAGATCTGGTTTCAAAACAGGAGGATGAAATACAAAAAGGACCAGAAGTCTAAAGGGCTCGCACACTCTCCCCTGGGACACTCCCCGGACAGAAGCCCGCCGCTGAGTGGCCCAAATCACATTGGATACTCTGGCCAGCTCCAGAACGGCCTCAGCTATGATGCGCCCTCGCCCCCGTCATTCGCCAAACCCCAGCAAAACATGTACGGTTTGGCCGCGTACACGGCGCCCTTGGGTGGCTGCATCCCACAACAGAAGAGGTACCCGGGCTCCGAGTACGAACACCACGGCATGCAGAGCAACGGCAGCTTTGCCAACGCCAATTTGCAAGGCAGCCCCGTTTATGTGGGTGGGAATTTTGTTGATTCCATGCCAGCCTCGGGCCCCATGTTCAACCTCGGCCATCTTCCCCACCCCTCATCCACCAGTGTGGACTACAGCTGTGCCGCTCAGATCCCAGGAAACCACCATCATGGACCCTGTGATCCCCATCCCACATACACAGACCTCACCTCTCACCAAGCGTCTCAGGGAAGGATTCAGGAAGCGCCTAAACTCACGCATTTGTAATATGTGGTTCCTGTGTGTGTGCGTGTGTGCGCGTGCGTGTGTGTATGTGTGCCAAAATTATGTTGCGCTCTTTTTATTACCTCACTAGTCTAATAACTACACTCCAAGTGAGTCGTGTGTATTATTACAGTATTATTGATATTACTATTAATGCTATTGTGTAATTATTTTCTAAATAATACAGCTTTGTCCATTTCTCTTGAATATTTGGGGATGCGCAGAGGCAGACTAGCCTGGTTGTCAGTTGTTCCTTTTTCTTTATTTGGTTTTGTTTTTTCTTAAGTGCAATGCGCAATTTTTGACTGAATATTTCATGCCGTTACTTGAAGGTAAGTCTTGTAGATCACGAAAGTAGAAGCTCATCTTTAGAGAGAAGGACTTTTAGGGAAATTTGCGTCTGTTTGTCAGGATCTCATTCTCCTCACGGGCATCCTATTTATTTATTTTGTATTATTTTGCATAATCTTTCGTACTAGCATATAGCATATTTATTATTTAATAACTTTTGTATTGCACATTATTTATCGTTTATATGCGAGTATTTATAAGTGTGGCGTTTTTTGTAAGATTGGACAGATCAGTGCACTTGGAAGTGTTGGTAAAACAGGGTTTGGAAAATGCTATGACTCGCAGTGTATTGTTGGAAAAAAAGCATTTCTAATTGTAAATCTGGGATAAATGGGGCATTTTATAGTGTATAAACACCACTATATGTCCATGGTTAATCTTGTGTCAAACCTTAAGCAAAACGTAGACTATCGAAGTATGAAATATTATACACACCAGCATGTCATTTCGTGTAGTCCATTGCTATTTTTTATTTGTCTTCCATTGTTATTCCGTTCAGTTGGATATCCATAAATTTACGAAACCCTAATGATATTGAAATGTTATATTTTATTGTGTTTAACATTTTGTAAATAAAGTGCTCAAACTTGTATATATATTTTTTTTTATTTCAGTTTGTTGATTTTGTAAAAAGAAGAAAAGAAGAAACAACCCCTGCAGCACTGCTCATCCACTGTTTATGATTATTTTACTTCTTTATTCAGTGGCTGCTGCCGGTGAAACTGTCAGGTAACAGAACTGAGGAGGCTTATTGACTTCACAGCTCTACTGTACAGTCCAAACAGGGAGAGCCAATCAATAATTAGACACCAGGATATCTAAAACTCATCAGACGGCTCTATGCTTCCAATGCAAAGTGCATTTCAGCGGTATAAAAGGCTCTGGAGAATATTGATGTTTTATTGGTATGAGGGAAGTGAGTCTATGGGCCTATTGCATCTTCCACATGTCACTTTTTTAGACTCGGCCACATGATTACCTTCTCATCTGCTGGGACAAGAGAATAAGCTCCATTTTCCTATAGACCAAAGCCTAATCACTGGCTGTCTAATTGATTGGTACACACTGAGACTCATCTTCAAAATCATTTTTCATAAATTGGCGGAGTGGAAGTATAGAAATGTGTCCATTCACTTGTGCGTAAAACTGAGCAGAGTGGTGGCACTAAAACCAAAAAGTATTGAAACAAAAAACATGCTTTGACATTGGAAATGATGCAACGATGGATGTGCGTGTATATATGTGAGTGAGTGAGTGAGTGTGTGTGTGTGTGTGTGTGAGAGAGAGAGAGAGAGAGAGAGAGAGAGAGAGAGAGGGAGGGAGAGAGAGAGAGAGAGCAGTTCATCCTTTATTGCTCCTGGAGAGCCATTTCAAAGCTCATTAATCAAAAACTCGTCGCTTTCAGACTCCTCGCTGATCCCTCCTCCTCATGAACAAAGCATTTGCATTCCAAATCCAAGTAACACATTTCAAACTGAGCAGCCCAATCTTTGATGGTGGGGGAGAGTTAAAAAAAAAAAAATCATACTGTGTTCACATTTTCTAAGATTATGCATCCTCGGATTTAAGAGCGCATCAGGGCAAAATGAAGCTCTTGTCGCAGAAATCATCAGTGACTTTAAATCCGTGCAGGTTCCACAGACACAGAGGTCCCAAAAAGTTTCAGCCAATTAAGGGAATGTGACTCAGCACGCAAGTATTATCCTAAATCCTTGAATATCGTAGCTTTTAAGTTGATTTCATTCTATTTCATTCATAGATTTTGGCTGTGAGCTACTACAATAGGCTACAAATCACCTCAGTATTCAGTGGATGGCGGCCATTTTAACCCTGGGTGAGCTCCTTCTTTCATCTCCCACACTGCAGCTTTCTGCACGCACAAGTCATTTATTGAGATCTAAAATAGTTTTCATAAAATGACATTTGGAACATTTTAACGTAAAAGGCCTTTTCCCCTAAAACAAGCTGAAAATTAATAAAATAATTTTATGTAATCAAACATTCTTTTCTGTGATGTGCTTCATTTTGCATAAAAATGAACTGATTCAGTGAAAGTGCATTGGAAACAAGTTGAATTATTTCATTTAGAATTAAACATCTTTCTGGTATGAGAAGATAGGTTAAAATTTGAAGGATTAAAACAAAGCATTTGTGAAATTGGATACATTTTTTTCAATTGTAGACTCTTAAACCTGAAAGAAAAGCTATCGTGGACAAATGCACCAAACTATGACATGAAAAAAAGGTGAATCAAAGTTAAAATGCAGCACCAAATGGGGCAAATGGAGTTTCAGATTTTATCCTTGCCATCAAGCCCCTGGCTCTGTAATTGGACGTGGGTGTAACTCAGATCAAATTCAACAATCTGGCATGCAAACAGGAAGTTTCACCCCAATTGGAAATAGCAGCAGCATAGTTCCTTTGGTTCGAGCTGCTCTGCAAAAAATATACTTTATAAAATGGGATCAGGTTAGAAAACTATAAAAACATGTTAGTTTACTTTTAGCATTTTGTTGCTTTTAATGAGTTTCAACCTTTTTTGTATGTAAACAGAATAAGACATTATGCTTTAGGTTGGGCTTAAATTTAGATTTGCATTAATAACAAGTAAATCATAGCCATGAATAAGTAACTCAACCAAGAGGAGCTTTGTTGGAGCAGACAGGGCAGCTGGAAGCTCATTTTGTTTCCCTGATTGGATAAAAGAAGAGAAGACCACGCCTGCTCAGTGGAGGGTAATATTTACATATGGGGAAGTAGCCCTACTGTAGGCTAACTGTTAATGACAACAAGAGAATGCTAACAGCCATCTCTACTCAGGACATCCTACCTAGAGAAAACCGGCTTTTGAATTAAAACACCTTGATGCATTTTTTAAAATATATTTTTTAAATCTATATTATTGTCTAAGATGATGGACAGAGAGCTTGTAGCAGTGGAGATTTGTATGGACCACCGGGAGAGAGCCAGCCTTCCATTCAAAGTGTTTGAAGTAGAATAAAAGAGTCACAGAGCTGCTTCATGTATTCATTAATAGGGCGCAGGCAGTAAAACATCCATCTCCACTGCACCAACACAATTCTGCCATCAGCCTCCAGAAGAAAGAAAGAAAGTTGGCGTGCACGTCGGCGTTGGCAGAACGTATCGCGATGATTCCTGCGCGCAAGTGAGCGGCGATCATCTCCATCCCAAGAGGGCTTTTATTTTCTTACGCGCGCTGGCTCGAGAGACAAGAGGTTGGGAGTTGTAAAAAAAAAAAAAAACGCTGCAGAAGAAATTAAGATGAGTTAGAAAATGTGTGTTTGTTTTTTTTAACCTGCTTTGACTTTTATTAAACGCGTCTCGTCCTGCTTTACTGGCACCGAACCAAGTGGAATATCTTCGGATCAAAACTGAATTTCACAACAAAGCAGCAAACGGAAGTGAACAGAAAAGAGAGAAGGGATTTTAATCTCAACCACAACCTGAACAGAAACTAGAGGAGGAATTGTCCCGCAGTTTGAACTGGTTTCAGAGCTGAAGACTGGCGTGGAGCAGAAGATGTGAAAGAAAAAAGGGGGGGCCTGGAGGTCTGCTTTGTTTTTTTTTTTATCACAGCAACCCCTTAAATTTATTTATTACCTGTGATGGAGCAATAGTTTGTGTCTGTGACTTTTACACTGCTATCTCTCTGATGAAACGCTCTGTAATGAGGAGACTTCCTCCAAAGTGCAGGGTTTATTGTTGTTTTTGACTAACTAGCTGTTCCTCAACAAATAGCCTCATATTGCTTTAAATTGCAGGGTTTCAGTTTAAGGGAAATTTGCTTTAAATTTAATTTGTTTACTGAGTGTCCTGTGAGTCAGTGGGAAAGTTACTAGATTGCATTGTTGTGGATCTGTGTAAGTTTATTTACTTGTTTATTTACATAAATTGATGTCTCTTTCAGTCTGAACAACAAAACAATTTAATTATGAACTCAGTGACTGATTTTATGCTTTCCCTTTGTAAATGTATAACATAACAGAATAATATGGATAAAAGTGACTATCTACTGTTATTATGCCATTATGTGATGTAAAAGTTGCTACATCAAATGTCCTTATTGACTTATTGATATTGAAAAAGAGTGTATTAATGTATGAAGGATTTTTAAAATAAATGACTTCATTGGACCTGAAATAGTGTGTTTTTTTCATCTCATCCACATTCACTCACCAGTTTTTCTTATCTATCAATACAACTATTAATACAAAATACAGGCGAGCAAATTTGTAAAGTAGGAGCCATCTTTTTCCTCACAGTAGTCCACACACCAACACAGTGCACATTTTATAGAAAAGTTTAACGGTTTCATATTCTAATTTTACTTTCAGTTCATCAAACTGACCAACAGAATCTCATTTCTCTCCTCATTTGTGTTGATATTCAGTAATTCTTTGGTAATAGAGAGGAGGATGGAGGAAAACTGATCTATCACACACTCTGACCATCTGTAAATACTGACAGAGGATGTGAATGTTAGAGGACACCATTGTCAGAAATCCTTCCTGCTCTCTGGCCTCTGCTGTCATTAAGGATTCCCCACACAGTGTGTGTGTGAATGAGCAGAGGAGGCAGACACTCTGTTCATGCGTGGGGGTATCTGTGTGTTGTTTGCCAACTCATAAAGTCTACACTGCATTTTTCTTTCTGAAAGGAAACAGACTAAACAACCACTGCAGGGTTACATCACATCCATGTGAATTCTCATTATTTGTTTATAAGTTGCAGAGGTCTACATCTGTCCCTCCGCTGGTATTTAATTAAAGAGGGCATATTGCATGGGAAAAATGTCCACACACAAACACAAGAATTATCATGAAATGGACAAATAAATAGTTTGTTAAAGGGCCTGAAATATGATTTCAGCACTGGAAACCATCCACTGAGGAACAACTGGCTGATGCAGGGTTGCAAGCACCTTCTTTACCCTGTCAGCTCCTGCTCTCCTGCTACTGACCCCTGCAGCAAATGGATTTCCAGTGAAGTGTAGGTGGTCCTTTGTTTTGCACACACTGTGAAATAACAGCAGGGTTATGGGTTAGGGTTTTCATTAATAACATGCACAATTTTAAGAGGAACCATGAATAAAGATGATAATTGATTAGGTACTGAAAATCTATACATTTAATACACTGAGTTTCTTTTTTGAGTGTGTGTTTCTTGCTGATTCATTAAACACTTTCACTGTGAGAAACCTGGAAAGAAACTGCTAAGAGAATAGCCGAGGAACCACCCTACATTGATCATGCATGTTGTCGCAGAAACTGATGTGCGTGGATTTATGGCAGCTCTTATGTGTTAGTGATATTGATATAATTGTAACTATAATAAATGACTCACTCCTCTGGGTATGATTTAGAGGGCTTGGCCAAAAGGCTCTTCTCCTCCTTCCTCATGTGAAAGATATAGCTCACTGATGTGAGGAAACCTGAAGTAACTCATACATTACCCAAGCCTTGACTACAATGCTCTGGTAGTCTATATCAAAAAGTATTAGAGCCTCTACCCTTTTCTGATGCTCATATGGATTTCTTTCACAGCATTTTCTGTATGAAATTATGAGTGAATAAATTGCATCTTCATTTATCTTCGAAAAACCCTTCTGTGCTGACTGCGATACTCAGCTCTCAGCGCTTTACATAATTATATTAGTCTTCTGCTACACCACAAAATTGATTGCCCAGGAAAATGAACCTGGCTTTGCTATAAATTACACCTATGGATCATAAGAAATGTGTTATTTTGTTTAAAATAGTACCTAATATAATTAGAGTTCTAATTCATGGCAAGCTACAAGTGTGCCTATTACAGTAACAGGGTTTGGAATTTAATCTGTCTGCTGGATAAAGAATGATCCTGTGTGGTTTTCATTTGTAATCCCAGACACATTATTTCAGTAAAATAGTCTGTGACTTTTAGATATGAGAGATGGATTGCTGAATGAATAACTATATTCATAAGTTTCAGTATTAAAGTTAACAATTCATCCATGGAATGAAGTTTCAACATCATCCTACAGTCTGTCCTATATAACTTTTCCTTCACAGCCGACAGCAGAGCAGAAAAAAACTTGATCCTGCTTCGTTGGAGGTCTTGGCTGTGCAGAGGATGTAAGGTAGATCTCTATCAGTCTGACACACGGGGTCTTTACAGGATGGTTTACTGTGGATGGAGAGAACATCTTACTAATGGAAAATTCACCGTAGAGAAATGGTATCTGTGAAATTAAGACTGACTTGGAGTGTGTGGCATTAAAATCAATAGAAATACACATTTAAAGGATAAGGCTGGAGAATCTATTTTTCTTCTTGTTAACAAATCTCATGTTAGTCCCTCTCTCCCCATCACAAATATGCTATTTCATTTTTAGGCCAAATAATTTCCTAAAACAGCAGGGCACTGTGGTTCTTCACAAATGTGATTGAAACAGGAGCACATTTGGTGCACTGGTGAGTCTTTACAGCAGCAGGATGGTGTGTGTGTGATTGACAAAAAAAAAAAAAAAAACATATACAAAGGTTTATGACATGAGCTATACCCGGCACAGACAGTACTTGTTCATACATTGAATAAGTTGTGGTTTTAGTGTTTTCATGGAATTTGATAACACTGTTTTGGGTTACTTAAACATGACAAATATTCTGTCTAATACAGTGCACTGTTGAGTGTGATACAGTATGTAGGCCTATCTCAGTCTTCAAAGTTAATTTTGTACCACAATTCATGTTTGACTTGAACTTTTTCAGCTGGCTGATGTAACATCTACATTACAACTTGATACTAATGTGAGGGCAGTATCCATATTTCCTCCTCAAACCATTCAGTCTTCTTAAGACAGCTCTTCTGAACATTTCAAGCAGTTAACAGTTGAGTAAGGTATAAAGAACATAGAGGTTATTTCTTTATATCTTGGTCGGAAATGACTATTTAGCCACAAAAACTATATATTTCAGATCAAAGGCGCCTTTGATCTGAAATCCCTTAATATATAGTTTTTGTCAGTCAACACTCCAGTTCACCCAGGCTGATGTGACTTAAAAGAGGACACTTTTCTGATCTAAAATGAGATGAATGCTTCCATTACGTAAGAATAACATACAGGAACAGTTTACTCTTGGTGCTGTACCCTAACCAAAGGAGGTTGGTGTTAAATCTCAGCGTGCTAAGCCACAATGTGAATCTTATATTTTAAAATTACCCAAATGCAAAGACACATTTCCTACATCTATTGTTCTCCTTACCTACAGGCCCCTGCATTACAATCTAAAATCCAAGAGCACAGTGGCAGCGTGCAGGGTTAAGTAATTCTGCACCACTGAGAAAGACATTTGATTTCATTTGTAGTGTGTCTTGCAGCGGGCGGAGGTGAGCCCACCTTTGGCTGCGGGAGGAGTGAAGCGGCACACATATCTACTGTTGGGAGACACAAAATTGACAATGCATTTATCTTTGAATAATGTAAATGTCCTGAGAATACGGTGGCAGTGGTCCTGGTGTGTCCGCTGAGGGCGCAGGGCTGTCAGACACTGAGTTCTCTGGCCCTGCTGCAGCATAATGTGGCCTCCGTCTCCCCTGGAGCATCCCGCTGCTCTGCTCTGCCTCAGGCCCTCATTCCTGCTTCGGCACACTGCACTAGCTCCCCTCTTAATTCACACTCTGGTAGGAGAGGGAGTTAATGCAGAGAAGCCTGCCAAGAAGAATCTTATCTGCTCTAGCTCCTTAAAGGTGAGGTAGTTTAAAGCACAATCGAATAGAGGTGTGGAAGGTGATGCTATTTTTCCAGCACATCCTGTCTGCCCATTTGATCTATGTAATATTTGTTTATCTAACTTCATTAGGCATAAAATGGAATCTGTGTAATGAGAGTACACACTTCCAGTGTTTGAATCGCTTCTATTATTTTAAGTAGTTGGCTTAACTTGAATGGTTTTCTACGGATACTGTGAGTTATTGTGTCCAAGAAATGTGCAGCATGGTGACTAAAACATGTATTGTTTAAAATGGATGGTTCCTGGCAGGCTGACAGTGCTGTTCAGTGAGGCAAAGTGCCAGTAAATTGTTTGTCTTCTGCAGTGCTGCCCTATAATTCTTCTGGGAATAAATGGCATTGTGTTTGCCAAAGAGAATAATGATAGATGGGATAAAATCAAACTAGAGGATTTTGGGATGCACTCTGACCACTAGGCATAATCTGAATACATTTGTGTCCCCAGGAACGACGCTGGCAATTGTTTGTGCTTGTGTCTCCCCTGTCTGTCTGTCCCAGATAGAATAACTGATTCTATAAAGATAAACTTGAGATGATTAATATCATCACATTTCTTACACAACCATTTCAATTTTGATTTGTTTAATGTCTCGATTGAATTAGCCAATCTGTACATTCATGCACTGGCAGCTCTGTGTATCTGCTGTGACTGCCCTAGACTATATGCTCGATGTAACGATGCATGTATAAAGCAATGGCTCGTAATGTCTCCAGTTCTGAGGCGTAAATGTAAATGTGCAATCTGCCTGTTCGAGTGTCCTGTTGGCCCAACAACAGGAGCACGTCCCCATCTGTTCTCTCTCTGGAGTGCCCAGACAATACATTTCCCCCGCCAGACCTTCCCATTTGCTGGAGCAGAGGTTTCCCGGCCATTTCTAAGGTTACAGGCAGGGTAAATGCCTCCTCCATGTGCTCACAGTTCTATGATCGGAACTAGTTGGTCCTTATTTGCAGATAGACTTGGGCTAGATTTTTGATGCTGAGTAATATTTAAAGTCGCTGTCCTTGGCTTCCAGTCCCTTTTGTTGCTGTTGCTGCAGTTCCACAGGATGCGAGCAGCGAAAGACGAGCGTGGCTGTCAGTGGAGTGTGATTTGTTGCAAGCCCAGCCTTGCCAACTGTGAGGCGCTGAGGTGTGACCATAGAGATGCCTAACATCTCCAGTTGCCTCAGGGCCAGCCAGTCAATTACACAATACTGTCTACCCTGAACAATGACATGTGCTCAATAATGGACCAAAGGCAAAGAGGAAACACCAATGGTTACACCATTATTAGAATATTCTTGGTCAGATATTATTATTATGTCATATAGTGCTGTGATCAGTTATGAAAATGAATGAATGTGTCTGTGTTTGCAGGAGTAATCCTGTTCTAGAAATTACATTTATGTACAACCAAATGCTGACTGGATTAAGTAATAATAATATAGTGAATAATGAAGACATTTGGCAGGTCGCAAAAATGTTGATACTGAATGAATCAGTAAAATGTTCAGTGCCACCACATTTAATTTGTACCACATTCACTTTTTTATGGTCATGTTTAGGCTCTAGTAGCACTTTTAGGAAAATATCCTGATCTTGGTTTACACAGAAAAGAGACACAACATGATTATTAACATTTAAGTGCTTTTGTTGCCTATAAAGTTAGGGGACTATAATCAAGGTTCCAAGAGTCATGAAGTTACACTGGCACAATAACCTAGGTGATGGATGCTCCTAATACATTTAAACCAAGATAAAAGTAAAATATATAGGACTTAATTAAGATGAAGATGAATACCAACTAACTCCCATTTTCAAAGGAGTAATGTTTAGGAAAAGGGTCTAGGGCTTGGTTAGGATGAGGTCAGGGACTACCAATTACTTCCCAGGCTTAGGGTTTAGGGTTAGATGTAATTCTAACCCGAGAATGGTTAAAGGTCCAGTGTTTAAGGAGGATGTGTTGGCTGGAATGAAATATAATATTCATAGGTATGTTTTCATTAGTGTATAATTACTGAAAACATAATTACTTTAGAATGAGCCGTTTTCATCTACAGACGCAGACTCTATTTGAACTACCATGTTTCTACAGTAGCCCAGAAAGGACGAACCAAAAACTGATTCGAGATAGGGCTGTTTGCGTTTTTCGCACATTTCAAGGCCACCGTAGTTTCTCCCTCACGCTTAGAAAGAAAGGGTGAAGCAAGTGAATTACAATCCCTAACTAAACCACTATACCACTAATTCCTACACCTCGAAACAGGTTAGGGTTAGGCGACAGATACGAGGACAGCACTGTAGGTAGAGTAATTAATGTAATACGAGAGTGACATGAAATGAGAGGCAGACATCCACAATGGATTAGTGATTAGGATTTGGGTTAGTCTTGCAAAATTCAAAATTGATTAATCTAGGCAAGTAATCTAGTAATATATATATATATATATATATATAAGCATACTTTCTAGAGTTTGCAGAAGAGTACAATTTGATATCAGCGTTGTAATACCCAGATAACATCATTATTTTAAAGTTGTAGTTTCATGTATTTTCAACAGCCTACCTAAGTAACATTTTGGTTACTTCTGGACCTCAACTGTTTATGAGGACCATGTGTGGGAATCTACAAGAGGGTCCTCGTTCAAAGAAACCTGCCTCTCTTTTGTGAAACACTTTATCGTGTGGATGCAGATGTGCTTTTTGTTGGAACCTTGCACCTCATCCATTACCCTCAGCCTGCCAGAGAGATAGTGGAGAGTGAATCCATTCAAAAGGATCACGGCAGAGTCTGCTGCTCAACTGAACTTTCCATGAACTAGGCTCACCGGCAGGATCCATGCATCAAAAAAATAAGTAATTTCTCCTCACTGCTCTGGCCTGTGTTTCATACAGATTGCTACTATCAACACGTCCAGCATCCTCATGTATCAATCTGTCAATCTGATATTCGTTTGAGCACTGTATCTGTCTCCAAAAGATTCCATCAAGTAGACACTAAGAATGAGCTGGGAATTCTGCGGCTATCTTGTCTTCTTGAATCAAGATTTTACTGCACAGTCTGGAAAGATACATCCAAAACATGTGCATACAATGGTTCACAGTGATGTCGATAAGATTGTTAAAAAAAGAAGCTGTGCATTAGTTTTAAATTTAAAAACTGAAATTAAACTTCTTTACATACTCAAACAGGATCATGATTTTCCATTCATTCAGAGTCAATTCTTCTGAAGAAGTTTTTGCTCTTGAGAAGATTATTTGTTGTACGGGATCATACTGAAAATGAACTGAACAGTGTTATCTTGTATTACTAAAGAAATTGTTTTTCAGTGGTTAATTAGAAAACTGATTGCTGCATATAACTGTAGTTGGTAGTGCAACTACAATCGGGTTTGACAGCACATTATTTTCAGCTGTCTCACGCTTCAATTTTAAAGGAATAGTTTGACATTTTGAGAAATACATTTATTTGCTAAATAAGCAGAAACAGCTAAGTAACTAGCACATCTGAAGCCCAGTGATCATTGAATTTTGTAAGGGTAAACAAATGACATATAACTAGTTGTGGCCAAGCTAGCCATTTCTTGTCTTTCTGCTAAGCTAAGCTAACCGGCTGCTGGCTGTAAATTTAGATTTACTAGAGTGATATAATCTTCTTATGTAATTGTCAGCACGATAAAGGCAAATGAAAGAAAACTTCTTTCTTCTTTGCCTATTTCACTTACTTCTTTTAATGATTATAAACCTGGTTGATCTGGTGACACCTGTGGTAACTGCAAGTACATTTTACTATTACAGGTCCCAGAGCTCAGTTCAATAAGACACGTTACTGTTGGGGGGACAGAAGACCATCAACAATGTTGTCTAACATAGTAATACTGAGTTATCTTCCCCATTGCATGAAATGCACATGTGCATCCATTTTGTCTTCAAAAACAAGATTAGCATTTGTTTAGTTCATTTTAGGTTAGTAGCAAGTTAGCTAGCTTATATATCTAGATCTTGCTGCTACTAACATGTTATTTTATTGCTATTGACTTAAATTTACATGACGGTGACGTATGCTGATAATAACATATATAAACAAAAGAAAAAAATACAGAACACATACAGAAACAGCTTTATTATTATATACTCTATAGTGCTAATATAAAGGTTATTATGTTGATTGTTCTTAAGTGATGTTCCACAGTAGAAACTGTGATGTTTTTGCTTTATTAAAAACTGCTCATGTGAGAGAGAGATAAAAGAAACTGAAAGGTTGACATTTGGAGCACAAACAAAAACGCTTCTTGCCTGCTCAGTAATGGTACTGAAACTCTGGCACTATTGACATAGACCTTGGGTTGTTATATGAAAAGTCCGTGGACACAATTTAATTTCTGTCAGCAGTCAGGCTCCACAGCCACAATGGATTTCTTTTATGCCCTAGCCTCTGACTCTCACCGAGCATCTGTGTGAGCTGGAAACGGCGTCTGCCCAAGCCCTTCCCCTCCTCCACCCACTGCCTCTGCCCTTAAGGTGCATTTCATCCACATAGAAAATGAAGTTATATCTGAACTTCGACCAATACTCTCGCTAGCCCAAGGGAAAACACAGTAAGGAGCTCGCCTTAGTATGACCAGGCAGCACAGACTGCACAGGGCTGCACAAATCCATCAATCTCCTTCTGTTCTACAGCGCCTCTAATGACTGCATACATAACATAATCATCTCTTTCTTTAAAAAATAAAATTTGGCACGCCATGGTTGCTCCGCTGGTAGAGCTGGCGCTCCACTTACCAAGGTTAAGTCCTTGCTGCAGCATCCATGGGTTTGACTCCCTTTACTGCGTGTCATCCCATATCTCTGCCCCCTGTTCCTGCCACTCTTCAGCTGTCACTATCTAATAAAGGCAATAAAAACCCAAACCCACACTTCATTCTTTCTAATGTGATTTTGTACTATGTTGCTTTACTTATTTCTGTAAATGCTTAAAACGCTTTATTCTGCGATATCTTGTACAAAGCATAAGGATCCCACATGGCGCTACAGACCTCTTGTCCTAAAGCGGCATGTCGAGGGCTGGATTATGTCCAAAAGGCTGTGAGGAAAGCTCCCTCATGAAAAATGTTTTGCTGACAAGCTGGGTGCAGTAACTCTTGAAAATGTGACTGTTTCCGATCCTAATGGTATGTAGCGGAGGAGTGTGTTCATGGCTCTTTTGCTTATGGTGAGTGACAGCACTCTAGTCAGGTCTGACTGACAGGAAAATAAATGACGCGATTTTCTTCTTGTGAAGTGCTGACATTAGACTTCTTTAGTCAAGGGTTGGAGGAATGTGATTTTCTACTAATGTGACTCACGTTCAGAGTTGTTTCTTCATAGTGAATCTGTGCACAGAGCAATGCCACGTAATATTGTGTCTCATTGAGCATAACTATATCACGCCCCATGTATTCAGAATCTCTGACCTGCCTTAAAATCCCAGAGAGGCCAATAGAGTGTGTTTCTGATTTCTTATATATGAAATAAATGAAAAAGCCCAAACAGCAAAAACTGATTCAAAATACATTATCAACTTTATTATGGAATTTTACTTAAAGCTATAATTAATATTTTAATCCAAACAATGGATCAAATGACTACATGATGTGAAAAGGGTCGCTGTTCGTGATGAACCCACAGAGCTCTACGGAGCTTTTGAACGTCTTTCAGCTCATAGTTTTGGTTTGACTCAAGGTTTTTATCAGTCATAGCTGTGTTCAGCTCTGATAACTTTGTCCTACCCTCCCAGCACCAAACAGCAGACCGGCAAAGTTAGCAATTAGCTGCTCAACGTAGAGGAACATTTAACAGCTGAAAGAGCCAGAAATTTCTCTCAGGAGTTGGTGGAGACCAAAACAGAGTTAAAAGGAGAATGAATACATACAATAGATCAGGTGGACAGAAACTCCACGAGTCTGCTGGGTAAATTAATTAAATTAACTGTTTGCCAACAATTTCACCATATTGTTACAGCACACATACTACTGGTAAAATGTTTTGTTGTTCGGTCTAAGGGATTTAATTACTACTTTGTCTTTCACCTGTATACTAACACACACTGAGTGCCATGTTTGGCAAAAAGAGTGCAAAAGTCCCAATACCATTTTTTCCTCCCAAATACCAATCTGATATCTGAACCTTGCGTAACGGCTGATATGGAATACTGATCCCATAAGTGGCTAGCTTCACACTACAGGAAATTAACTCTTCTTTGTTGCTCTAAAACTGTATTTGTCAGTTTCCAGTGGCAACACAGTGAACACAACCCGCCCCACACTGACTCTGGTTTGGGTTGGGGGGAATATCAGGCTAAACTAATCAGAGCCAGAGTAGACCGGTGAGACCAGTCTGAGCACAGACATGGATACGATATTTTATACAGCATTTGTGGCAGTATCAGATGCTTTTCCAAGATTGGCGTCAGCTCTACAGAGAAGGATGTAGGCCTTAGTTACAGTCACTCACTCTACCCCAGCAGTGTCTCTTACTCACCATGCACTGAACTCAGCATTGGTTTCATTTCTTTTAGCTAAACAAATAGACAGAATGAGACTGAACCAAAATACTTCATGGATGAGGGTTATCACTCATATATCCATATTCAAATCTCTAAGCTCCCATTAGATAAGACTCGCCCTGTTGAAGCTTGGCAAATCACAAACGACAACCTGTAACTGTGCCAGTATAAACGTACTATGTGATAATATGTCAGTGCTTAGTTCCAGTGAATAAAAAATCTGTTTAATAATTGCACCTCCGTGTACATACATGTCATCACAACAGTCACAGGTATCATTGAAGCCGCTGGTGATCAATATAAAGATATGAGTATCCACAGAACAGAAACATAGGATGCCATTTACTGTAGCGCTGTGAAATCTCATTAATGATATGTTGCTAACCTTTTTCTCATGACAGTCATCCCATCATAAATCACCTTCCTCACACAAAACTATTACAACCACCCCTGGTTTTGCAGTTCGAGGTGTGTATATGTGTAACTCATAACAAATTTTTTATCATCCATTAGCTGTTCGGCATCATTTCCTCCTTCTCTCAGTGTCTCCTCTCTCTGTCCCCAGCCGTCATGTCCAGCTGGTTGTCACATGATGTGGGAGAGCCACCTAAGAGATGGTGTTCCCTCTCAGATCATTTGTCTTAATTAAAATTTAATGAAATGTGGCTCTCTTTACTATTCTTGCAGCTCATAAATGAAACATTGTACTATGTAGCATTACTCACAAAGTGCTCCATACATTGTTTATTTAAACCTGCTGCAACAAATAGTAATGCCAGTACAATAGTACTTCTGAAAATACTGCCTGGTGGATTTAATGAAGTTTTTGAATTTAAGGGATGTTTGTTGTTGCATTGTGGATGAAATTAATGATGTATTTAGAAAAATACTGTATGTGACCATTTGTGCTGCTTCAAATGTGCAGCTGAGGTATTGTAAAATATAATTTATGTAGAAAGTAGCCTTCATTAATTCAATAGTGAGCCTGACCTCACCTCCAGGTGAACCACTGTTCCAATGTCTGTGAAAAATCCCAGTGAGAATCTCTTTTATCTGTGTAAAAAAAAAAAAAAAAAAAAAAAACCTCTTCTCCAAAAACGGTTAGTTCGTTAGCATATAAAAGAAATAAATATTACCAGCGTGGCAGTTTGATATCCACCAACACATTAGTCTAATGTTATCTTTCCAATCTTAGCTGTCTGCAAAAGACACCTACGCCATTTGGCATCGTTGCTGTTTTTACAGACATGTCAGAACTAGTGGACTTCCTCGTGAACTCACCTCTCTCTGTGAAGTTGTTGATGTTTGATCTACAGTGGTCGAGGGCCTATAAAACAATATTCCCAAGAGATAGTAAGAAACAATGACATTAGATTGTTTTTCAGAAACTTTGCCATCCTTATCTGGACGTATGGAGAAACCCACATGACTGCTGTTAGTAGTATATGTTAACCAATTTGATGTACTACAATTAAAGTGTTTTTGAATGCAGTCACAGTTTATTTGTCCCAAAGAACCCATGTATCAACTGTACACACATTAGCGGAAGCTAGCTAGGAACGTTGTGAGTATGTAGAAAATAGTTGTGTGTGTGTGTGTGTGTGTGTGTGTGTGCCAAAGAGCCTCAGGATAAATGTAAATGTTATTCCCCTAATTATAGCAACTTCTGCAGACTCATTGTCACCTCAATTTGCACCATATAAAGTAAATTTCTACTCGTGCACCTACTTGCTTATTACTTGGTAAGCAATCGTGCCGTCTCTTAAATTCACTTCATGTTTATCTGACTGCACCTTAAACATTAGCTAAAGGCTAAGGGACCAGAATGTAGCATGTAGTGTTGCTATGGATACCAGCAGTTAGATAGATTTTAGATTATCATTATCATGAGAAGTTATTTTGGTGCTGCATTAATCACGTAAAGTAATGTGTGGAACATGTTCAATACCCTCAGAAGGAATGCTTAGCTCACTTTAGTTAGCTCAGTACTCTGCAGGTATCAGGTTTTGAAGACAAATATCTGGTATATTTGGTGATGAACAGCAGGATTCTCATGGATGCTAATGTTACTTTTAATACTAACGTTACACTTAAGTTAGCCAGAGCCAAAAGATCTTTTAAATACAAAGTCACCCCTAAAAAGTTGTCCATATATTAGCTATCATGACATTGTGGCAAGGTGTTTCTCATCCTCAATTGTTGCTTGAACCCTCTTGGCCAGTGGTAAGGCGAACTGCAGCTCCGGAGCCACATACAGCTCTTTAACACCTTTCCAGTGGCTTCATTGTTGAAGGCCTAAAGTGGTTCTTATGTTCTTACTATAAGCAAGACACCAGAGACGTTGGATGCATGTTAGCCAAACTTTACTGTGGAACTGACCACCAACCAATCAGCATGGTACATCTGGCGGAGTAATCTCATTATTCTGATTGCACAACAATTAAAAAAATGCTTTAACATTTAGTCAGCTAAAATTGGCACCTAACCTCAATACCTACTGGCTACTAGTCTGGAGTCTGGGCTAGCTTTGGATTCCAAATCCAGAAAAAGAAAAGTCTCGGATGGAAATAGAGAATTTAATAGAGTGGACCGATCTGTTTGCTTTCGGCACCAACGCTGCTGGCTTACTATGCTTGAACTGCAGAAAGAAATAATGTTCAAATACTGGATGATCAGTGGCTTTTATGGCCAAAAATGTCCCTTTCATAGTAAAGGTTGCTGACCCCTGGTCTAAGATTATATGCTTACTGATTTAGAGCAGTGGTTTTAATGTTGAGTGGACCTGTCATATACCGCCACACAATATATAACATTTAAATGTTTTCACAGAACCCATTGAGCTATTTTACATGTCTAATTACATTATTGGTCTACATGTTATAGACCAATGCTCTCTCATTCTTACTGTTTTTAAATTCATCGATGTAACCCCAGATGATGAATTCTGAGATGGAAGAACTTTTATGAGGTGCAAATTACAGGTGAGGGTCATTAGAGATGATTAAGGGTGATCTAATGACTTTAATCCCCACCTTTGTCTAATATTGGGCTATTACCTTCATCCCAACTAGCTTTTTAATGGTCTTGCCTTACAGCCTTTAACACAAATTAGCTAAACTTACCCTGACCTCAATATCTCTGTGTGCTTGCTTTAATTTGCAGGGGACAGACATTCAATGAATATCTGTTCATGTTAGCTGGTTCACAGCACCTTTCTGTGCTCGTAACATGTATGCATTATGTCTACCCTTTGTTAACTTTATAGATCATCAATAGAGCAGTTAAACTTTTAGCAAGATTTAATATTATTCAGACTTCTTTTCATTATAGCCTTTATTGTCTAAAAATCAGACCTTCTAAAGTTTTGTTTGTCGAGGTTCAAATGGTTCCCTGTGGTGTGAAAGAGGTGTTTGTGAACCCACTGTAAGTTCTGGTTTAAAGGTAAAGCAAATTATCATTACTGAAAACTATAGACCCTATTCACAGCAGCCATTTTGACATGAAATATTATCGATGATACTAATTGGTATCATTGGTAACACCTCTGTTTACCCTACAATTTCATGCTGTGAAAAAGGTTTGATAAGGTAAAGAGTCTCTGTGACTGACCTGTACTTCTGTATTATCATTTCCAACTTACATTTGTATTAATGGAATGGAAATTTTAGCATTTACAATTAAAAAATCTATATTATATATCATGTGAAAGCTGGTCTTTCTCACCTTTCTCCTTTCTCACATTTTAGCCCGGGAACTAGGCAAATATGTTTTATTTGCTCTGGCAGATGTGTCTGGCCAGCCGACCACCAGTCTTGGATCTGGTTGCGTCTGGTTTTGTAGGGAACAAGATGGCTCTGATGTGGGACTGTTTTTGTTGAATCTGGACTGCGTTCCGTGGAAATCGGAAATGAACTGAGTAGTTGCCCGGCTAAATTTTTTGGGCTAATTATAATAAATGCATACAGTATAAATTCTGTATCTTCTAAGAAAGGTGAAAGAGGTTTATATATATGAAAAGAAGAAATAAGTAAATAAAAAATCAGACCTCTACTGTGTTTTTCTGACCTCTGACAACAAACAAGCATTTTTTTTTTTACCATTAATTAAAGTTTATGAAGTGCAGTAATCTTCACATATGTAGACAAGAAGCATCACAAGAGTCACTGTGGCTGTTGAGGAGTCTGTGTTGGGAATGCAGTTAAGGTAGAATTGCGAGTGTGTTAGCTTGCAAGACTACGTGCAGCTTTCTTTAATGGGTGTGTCAGTTTATTGTATAAAGGCCTTAATAAAAGTGATGTCCATTATTTAAGTTGCTTGTGAGAACAACTGTAAGTTATAACCAATAATGTATAGCACACTAATATGTTCTGCTGTCATGCAGTTGAGGGGAGTTACCAGGGAACTTGCCCTTTGCAGAAGGTAAGTTTTCAGCTTTACCAGAGTTTTTTAGTTAGGCTAAAACCGCTGTTATTGCCACCATATCTTTTGGACAATGACACAAAGAAGGTGGAACCAAAAGCCACGTCTTTCCTGTTTCCTGGCACATGATGAGCTGGGAGGAGATTCTCCACTTTGAAGTGCATAAGTTGTGTCTGAGCACTTTGTTATGCACAGCGGCTACAGGGGGGACCTCAGGAGCAGACCCCTGGTTCCTTCATTTCATTTACTTTCAGGAAGGGTGAAGGGTAAAGCCACTGGAATGATGAAACACGGTTACCCAACTCTCATTGTTTTTAAGGGGCGCCTGTATGTGTTCACGTTTCTCTTTAACTCTGAGCGCAGGGGAAATTATAATTAATCTGTTAATGACAGTCGGGGCTGTCATAAGCTCGGGGAGTGTATAATAAATTGCTGTAATAAAAATTAAGATTGCATGCATCATTGAGGCCTTCAGAGGGTTTGTTTAATGTAGTTACAAAAATGGTAGCAGCTGATGTGGCGTCCACTGCTCTACCAGGAGAACGCTAATTTCTGAGTGACACTTAACCTGCTGTAGCTCAACCACAGCTGAGGGAGGTGAGGGGAAACCTAATGAGTTTTTCCTGCGTCCCATTTTGAGAACCACTGAACTGGATGGCCTGGTTTGTATCCGAAAGGCAAAAAAAAAAAAAAACTTGCATTGTTCATGGGAAATTAATTAGACCCTCTGAAAATCTGCTAAATTCAAAATTCAAGTAAAATAATTCATTATGGTGAGTGAATGATTGGTCATTGCTTCCGAGGGCTCAAACTTTAGACAAATCACCCCATGCTTTAAAAAGTCATGTAAGGGGTTAAAGGTTGGGTTGTTCACTTGTTCCTTTTCCCCTTAACTGGAACATGAAAGATGTTGCATCGTCTATAGCATGCACTCTTGAGGGCCACGGCGTGGTTACAGCAGCGGAGGACTTCCTCTTCTTTGATGAGAGACAAAGCTTCCTCTGTGGTGCAGGGTCCCATTAGAGGAGAACCCTCCACTTCTGCCCTGAAGGAACAAAAGAACAAATCTGAAGCAACGTCGCACATTAGACGATTATCATTTTAGATTATGTACTCCTACTGTTAGAACTGGCTAAAAAGGACACTCCTGTTCATGCATGCTCTCCAGTTCAACCGTGATCTGCTGACATACCAAACAGAGGTCGGCTGACCAGTTTCCTGTCTAGTCACCGTGGCTGTGTCACCTCTTCTGGCCCTTTCAACCAGAAATATTTGTCAAGGAGGAGGCTTGGAACCTTATCTTTGGTTGTGTTGTTTGGGACACAAGGGGCCTCGTTTGGGGTTTAGCCTGCGGGCAAGCTGGTATATTGCACTTGTAGCCTGACACCAGTTGACACAGCATAGTTGCCCAGGTCACCCTACAAAAACATGTCTCTCTCTCTGGATGAAGCCACCGAACAATGGAGATATTTTTGTTAAGAGACAGCCCATGGTGCTCTAATTGAGACTAAGCTCACTTGTCTCACAGAGTAAGATTTTGTAGTGGACTTTAAAGCAATAACATCCTTCCTGTCCTGCTGTTCAACTTGGCCAGAGACTTGTTCCTTTAGAGGATGTGTCAGGCCACATTGTCTCATGCCTGGGGCTCAATTATTCTATATTCTATTATTTAAAAAAAACAACAAAAGTAAATTCTTTTACAGGAAAGGCATCAACAGAATCTACAACTTTCAAAAGCAGGGATTTGTTTTAAAATATCTGTTTCAGTTGACGCAGGGGCTTTCAAAGCTGTAATCAGAAGTCTGTGGCTGAAACATAAAGCTTGTGAGCCGAGTCTAATAGGGCCTCGGTGGAAGGTAGACTGCAGCAGCAGATCCTCCACTGTGATTCATCTCTATTGTTTTGCTGGTTTGTTACCTTTCTCTCAAAGAGCCTATTGCTCCCGTGGCTCCCACAACAATTATCACCTGCTTGTCTCTCAGCTCGCTCTGATGAAACTGTGTTGTTGTTCTGGCTTCTTTTCTCATATTAGTTGTTAGTTAGTTAGCTGTATTAGTGACTGTATATATAAACCTGTTATGCATCACCCGCTGGCCATTAAAGATAATTATTGACCAATAGGAGCAATGGGCTTAATTTCCCAAATTAAGTGAAATTTAATAATTCTTGCCTAAATCCTGGCAGTGATTAATAGCTGTGATGGGTCTCTGCAAAAATGTTATATACATACAGGTCAACTGTTTTTATAGGTAGATAAACAAATCATGGTTTTTCTGAGCAATATTAGATATGAAAACAAACATTAACCAACATTACATGGAAGAAAACTATAATAAGGAAATTAAATGATAAAGATATACATTATTATGTGTGTGGTCACTTAAAAGTTTCCGTCAAAGAATATATTAGAAACAAATAGGCAGTGTACACTATATATAAGACAAAAACAGCCAGCACCACCCCAATGGACCATCCACTTTTTCATACATTTAGGGAAAATATAATCATTCTTTTTAATTACTGCACCTAGGCACTCTATTAAAATTCTAATTCACCTCATCCACCTCGATTGATCTGTTCACAGTGGGTGGCTGTGGTGAAATGCACTGTATAATATTCATGCTGGTACGCCTTGGTTGTGCTGTGTGTCAGAAGCCATCTTGCAGCGAATCCCTCACCCACCTTGGAGCGCAGCCTGTGGAACTGATGAGGTGAAGAGCATTGCTCTGCAGCTCCATGCTAGTAATCACGGGACTGAAGAAACACATACATCATCTGCCACACAGGTTGGCATGGCGAGTGAAAAGCCTTCACATCACGTAAGATGTTGGACAAATGATGGCCATACGTGTGTTTGTCTCCTCACAGATGGCTGTGCATCTTCAGTCAGGAAAAAGCTGAGCCTGGCACTTATTCCCCTCCCCCAATCCACTCCTCTTGCTCCCTCTTCCTCTCTCCCTCCATCAGTCTTTTGTAGCACGTCCCTTTTTTTGCCTCTCCTCTGCAGGAGGTTTGATATTGGCAACACAGTTAGTGCCCTCCACGGAAATAACAGTGGAAAAGATGACATAAATTATTTGCCAATTGTTTGACACATGCAGGGCATTGTCCTTGCTATAATCATCAGCACTCTGTCACCTGAAGGTATGAACGGTGCCACTGCTGCTTTGTGTCTCTCTGCTAAACCTCTTGGGCGGCTCAGGGCTCCTGCTCTCTTCAGTAAAAAGTATACGATGCACCTTTCCACCAAGCAGCAAAGAGGAATGAATCACAATCATGCTTTTAAATTATAGAGTTTCTGCATTAGCATTTGCAGACGTGCAAAAAAGAACAACACAAGGCCGTCCAGTAATTAGACAATAATTGTAATATTGCAGTGACACCTTATTGGCTGACTGTCACACATTTGGCTCATTAAGTTACACTGCTTTAAAGAACACTTATGAAATGCCATCATCTCACTGTTGTTGAAGCACTGGTAAATATTTAATACCATGAACTCATGAGAAGCAGCAGGGACAGATAGCCACCAGCCCTCAGGTGATATTAAAATAACCCTGTTTTAATGGCACCGTGGAGGACAAGGACTCTCCTTTTCCACCACAGTGCTTTAAGTTCAGTACAATAATAAAACACTATTTTAAACCCTCTGAAGTTCATTTTGGTTCATTTTTGCCAACTTTCATTACATTCATTTTTGTCTTTGTTTAGCACCTTTTCAATCTGTGCACAAACTCAGTTATAAGTCAAACATAATTTTATTAAGCTGCCAAGAATCCCAAATACATGGGAAATGACACGGACACCAATAAAAAGTGACAACTGTTTGGTTATAAGAAATATTGTTTCATCATTTATACATACAGCACTATAATACAGTCTATTTACATGTAAAGTGATTTATCCTATCTACTTTTCAATGTCAATGAATTCCTCTAAATTAAATTAATCATTTTTAAAGATTTTCTAAAAATTGGTCAGGTGACCAACTGGTTTTCTGTAGCTTGTCTGTATGTGATATATACATAAAGTTAAGGTACTATGAATAAAACATGCTCAGTGTATTCACACATGAATAAATGGACTCCAGAGTGTTTGAAATACATACTGTATGTTATGATCAACTAACTGTGAGAAGGAACGTAGCAGCTGGTTGTAACTGTCTCAGATTTGGTATATTTAAATTTCTGTGCAATTATCAATCCAAAAATCAGACAGATAATAAACAAAACACATTGTACACCATCAAACAAAAGCTAAGACCTCAACTGACACTGCTGAATCTGTCCAGGCCTGCTCAGCAGTTCAAACATATGAACATAGTTTTTCCAGTCTTATTTCCTCAGGCAAGGAAATTATATTCAGCAGTCAATGCAGTTCCATTAACAGCGGTGGCTGCATGCATGTGAGAAAGAGAGCGTAAGAGACTCTGCGAGGAAAACAATGTTAGTTTTCGTGCATGAGTGTTTGGTTTATTTTCAAACAGCTTGCCAACATCAGTATGAAATACATTTTAGTTAGCCCATGTAAAGACAATTGTTATTAATCTGTGGATGGTGATACATTGTTGTTCTTATGTTGCATCCACAGTAAACAAGAAAATCTCCTAGTAGCTTGATTTCAGGAAGGCTCAGGCGCATTGCATGCACAGTACACAGCACATTATAGTGCATGGATATGAGATATAGTGCTGGATCAATACATGATTTAGCTAGATGAAGAATGATGTGCAGCTCAGTACAGGAAAATACAACAAGAGACAAAACGGTCCCTCCTCATGAAAAATGCTCATTATCAATGGGGGAGGTGTTTTGTCTAGATGTAATGAGATACTGTCATGCTGTGGTACAGTGCAGAACAAGCAGAGCCACCCCTATGCAGCCTGTACCATTCTATAATGTCCTTGCCCTTGATCAGTTCCCCCTGCCTTCAATTGCACTGAAACCCATTATAAATTAATCACCTCGTCTTGCAATTTGCATAAAACACACACAGCACCATTTCCATTCACCTCTATCTATGAACTGGATTAGGAGAAACTGCATTAAATGGCACATTAAAGAAGAGAAAGCCGATCTGTAGCGAAAGGCGGTAATTCGGTGACAATGGCAGCGGAGCAATTCCTGTAAGCAGTATAATTAATGTATGCCTTGCAACCATACACGGAGAACAGCTCTATAGCATTTGGGAACAAAAAGAGAGAATTTTCTCTCATGAGTCCTCCAGTTCCCTCTTGCTCTCTATAAATTTCTTCAGCATAATATAATCTGATTTTTGCTGCCATGGTTTTTGTGTTTTGACAAATCTCTGTATACAGGAACATAATGAAATTCCAAAGAATTTACAGGTTTTATCTTTGGTGTTTATTTTGGCTGCACCAGACAGCGGGATGTGTACCTGCTTACTCAAATTATAACAGATTTGCCCCGGTGTGATGAGGTAATCAGCTATTCAAAAACTGCCTAGCTATTACTCAGACAACGAGGAGCCAGTCACGACAATAAACTTAACTGAAAGACTGAAGATTGATCACAGAGTTCTTATTTAGACAAACTCGACTTTGAGAAAAAGGCAATTCATCTGATCTGTCCTGGTGTATTTTCCCTATGAATCAGCAAAAACAGAGAGCCCATCCTTGACTTAGATTAAAAAAAAGAGCATAAATCATGTAATTATGTTGTCAAAACAACATCTGATCTTTGCGCGCTCACTTTTGTTTACCTATAAAAAAGTACTTTCATCTCTACACTCTTCTTAGATGTTCCTAATGAATAGTTTTCACACTCACACCACTCGCTCCTTGAATTATAAGCAGAATATGAACTGTTCATCCAAAACAAATAATCTGTTGCATTCACAGGTGTTACAGACAGTATTTGATGGGATGTGGAAGTACATTTTAATATCCAATATGTAATCTAACATCCAGTATCTTTTTTCTGTTTTACTGGGGTTACCAATACACATATAGTGCATTGGCTTACAGTGCTTCAATCTGTAATTCCTCTGTCATAAAAGTATTAAAACATTTGAGGGCAGTAGGCGGAAAAAAAGAGAAAAGTGCATGCAGTGTAATTATGAAATGATCCGGCTGTGTAATGGACATCAGGCTTGTAAAGCCGCCTGCCCAACAATCTAGTTTGGCAGTGAGGAGCCCATATTAACAACACAACAGTAGTTATTCTCCCAGTGCTTTCCTAAATGTCACAGTTTGCATTTGTCAGATTGCAATGTATCACTTAGAGGGGGGTGATGGGAAACCCTCCAAGAGTAACCTTGAATGGCAGCCAATCGGCACGGGACCAATGGCCTCCCATTCCTCTGCTTCACTGCACTGCACTGGTGCTGCACTCTACAGTATATTTAAACACATGCCGACACCCAAGAGGAGGAGAAATAGCACCTGACCCCTTGAAACTGATATCCTCGCAAGCAAGGGAGAGGGGAAATTGTTTAATGAAGATGGATCACGGTGATGGCTTTACATTTCATTTCTTAACAGCGGGCATACGGCTTTATTACAGCCAGTCCTCACCTTTGTCCTCTCCCTCTCAGACGAGGCACTCAGGAGGCTCTGTGTACTCACTTTAGTTTTGGTTTTAGTGGTTTTTTTGGGAGGTGTGTGTGTGGTGTCTGTTGCCTCCTGAATGTAAAAATCTGCCTGCATTGTAGAACTTGCTTAGCTGGCTAGTCAACGGGGAAATGTTGACAATTCAGCCCAGTTCCATCTGGCCACATTCCTCCTGGTCTAGCTTTTCTGTGAGGTCTCCTGTGAAATGATGTCCTCTATCAGCAGTGAATGTCACAAGCTCTACACCATTATTGCAGAATAGGATCCCCACAGACTCTACGGAAAGAAAGGGATCCCTTTTGTATTTTATTTGACTGGTTCCCTCCCCCACATACTAGAGGTAGGGAGCAGAATTTCAATACCACAAGATTCACCTACAGTTGTGTCTTGAATGAACATAAGGTGATGATGCTACTAATGAGTGAAACACTGGTTCGGAAAATGTGTCTGTTTTATTGTCTGATTGCATCTGAAGACAAAAGTGTTTGTAGTTCTTCTAAAGGACCAAACTTTAACGGGAGGTGAAAAGACTGTTGTCATAGCGATGGGAGAGGTGCGATAATCGTTAAATATGGGAATAATGGTGCACACTTTCAGGCAGTCTCTCCAGGATGGTGTTCATAGTTTTGTACTTGGTTACACATGAAAAATAACAGGAGTTGTTGTAAATTCAGAAATTCAAATGTTGCTTTCACTGTCTCACCTCCACACAACTGTGACCAATGGCCCAAGTGGGCGTCATTACATTTTGCATCCCCCATTTGGATTTCAATGTCAGAATGGTGCCGACACCTTTAGATTCCATGACATTTTAAAGAAAAACTTGCTTTTCATTATGCAAATTCAGTCAGTAGCCTATAGACCTTTTTCACAGCTGGAAGGCTAGCTTGCACTGTATTATGGTTGTTCCCGTTTTCTGCTTTAAAGATTAAATTATGATGAAATTTCCATCCAGTGAAAGCATTTGTTTACTAGAGAGATTATGAATTGGAAACTGCAAGATTAGCTACAGTTTTCACTCGAGACAAGAATGTTGTTTTGTTATGTTTTGTACTTGTGAAGTGTTGTATGTGTACACACTGTGCTTGTGCACGGTAGTATATTGTTCTTTATTGTTAAATGTATTATTTCAACCCTGCTAATAATCCATATGTTTACTAAATCTAACTGTAATCTTTTTCCAATCTAACTGTAATGCATTATAGTTACCTTTTTTTTGGTATCCTGATTACATAACTCATGTACTCCATTACTCCTCAAGCCTGATTAAATACAAACAGCATACATACAGTTTCTGTAGCATGTACAGTAACTGCTACATGCTACAACAGAGGAAACCATATTCATAACTCATGCAGATAAGGTAAAAACAATACATTTAAAAACAAACACGTTGACTAAGAGTACTATTTTCCAGCATGATTACAGACACATAGCTTCATTACAGTCAGTTTCACATTCAGTGTTTGACCTACATAGATCCTAAAACACACTGAGTGGGAGCATTACATCAGATTCTGATGTAACATTACACCTGGCTTTCAGAGGACCTTTTCTCCGATTTAACAAATTGACAGACTCAGGAATGAAGGATTTGTGTAATCTGTTCAGTCTTGCCTGTGGGACTCTAAATCTAACTGTTTATCAAGAAAAAATTATAAAATTTCAACTTGGAAGTCGTCTTGTGTGAGAGCCTGACTCGAGTTGTGTACGCAGACATAGGTTGAAGTAAGAATCATCACAGACCTTGGTAGCTTCTGTGTCATCAAGTTCAACCAGTCTAAAAAAAGGTCATGTAAAAAGAACCAGCTGTATTATGCTATAAATAACAGCAGCTTTGCAGTGCCTGCTGTGTGTTTGGGACTGGCTAAGGCTCATTCCAACCACATACTGAATGAGTTTACTCCACAGTGGGGTTACAGTGCTACAGTTGGGCCATTTTTATAATAGATTATAAGCTTGCCTATTCTAATTATTATGTTAATAAGGCTAATATGGCAGACAGTTAACTCATGTGATCAGCTCATTTGTATACAGAGCAATGCTATGGATGTCTGACATGGAGCAGAGTCTGCACCTCTGAACCCTGGACCAAAGGCCAGGGGTTCAAATGGACAAAAGGGCCTTCAGGCAGAAAATCTGAACCCTTCTCACCTTAGATGACAAGCCTAAAGTGCATCAGCAGTGCCGCATTTCCCTGAAACTGAGCAACCCACTAGTTGTATTGAATATTTTTACATCATGGAGAGATTTTAATCCACTTATGGCACCAAACATTCCGAGGATTTGAGGCTGTGCTGCAACAAATTCAATTTAGCACCACGGGTAATTCATTTTCGTCTGGTATATCGAGATATAGATGGACATGGAGGTATGGTAGTTCCTCATACAGTAGCAAGTGAATTTTAAATGAAAGTTATTGGAAGTTTCAGTCATCAAAAACTCTGATCTTGCTCTGGTCGTGAACCAAAGGGAGCATTTGTCTGGTATAACAAAGATATATGAGTCTTGCAGTACACAGCTCGCTAGTCTTAATTAGGTAGCCACCATCAAATGGGAATTGTATCATCACATTGGTAAGTGTACCACAACATGCTCGCCCCTAACCTTATACATTTATGAATTTCAATATTAACGGGGGCATAGAATACTTAGAGGAATAATTAATGCTGGACTAAATTGAGTTTGAAAAGCCTGTGGTTTACCGTGTCATTGGTGAACACTGTCAGCCAATTGCAGAGGCTGAGGGATTGGGAGGGTCAATGTGTAATGTCCATGCGATGAGTAGTGCTGCTTTACGACTTCCATTTGCTCTACTGCGGGCAGCCTTCCCACTGGTCCTCACTAATGACGCCTCTCTAATGCTGCATGGAAGAGCAGAGGAGGGTAATGTAAGTGGAGATAGGGGAGCCACTTGGGTAAAAATTAAAACACGATAATTGATAATATTTCAATGTAGCTTAACGGAATTGCTCCATATCATGTTCAAGAGGATTATCAATGAATAATTAATAAAACATACACATATTTCATAATTGAAAGATATGAGCATTGGCTGTTGGTCTACAGAGTGTGGAAGTGATGGATAAAGTACTGGATAAAAGAAATGCTGACCATGAAAGTAATACTGAAATTATGAGCAGTTTAAGTGCATGCTGTACTCACATTTTATTCTCCTGCAATGGCAGATTGTGTTTGTTTAATTTGCTGCTTTTATGAATCAAATGTACCGGTGTTGAGAATTAGTTCTGATGTAGAAAGCTGCCCACAAACCTCTTTTCTTTGTCTCTTTGTCTACATTTTCCTCATTATTACCATAATGGCTTGTGATTCGAAGACTCTTGTTAACATGTTCAGCCACAGTTAAGTGCTCACAGTAGCACAAATCATAAATACATAATGTCCTACTATATGTCTTTTATGGTGTCTAAAACTCTGATATGCTCTATTTAACCTCTATACTATTAGTAGCATAGTTGGTTTTGCATAGGTATGTTGTTTAGCAGGAAATGTATTCATATCCTTTACTTAAATAAAGTCCACCGTGTTGAACCACCATGTTTCTACAGTAGCCCAGAACAGATAAAACAAACACTCGATCTAGATATGGCTTTTTGCAAGTTTTGTAAGAGCATCACAAGTTTTGCGGCCACCGTAGTTTCTCCTACATGCATTGAAAAGGAGGGTGAGGCGAGGGGGTTGTTCACTGTTAGATGCCACTAAATCCTACACACTGGACCAGAAAGATCCTGTGACTGTTATACTATTATATATTATATAATTAGTTTATTATTACTCGTGCGTGAATGTTAATTGGGATTTTACTTTTGTAGTTTGTTGAGGTGGAGCTCATTTTCAACTTTTTATTGGACTGCAACTAATGATTATTTTCATTATGGATTAATCTGCTGATTATGTTCCTCAATTAATAAATTAGTACAAATAAATAATAAATACAAAATACATTTAAATAATTAAAAGAAAAAGCAGCAAATCCTCACATTTGAGAAGGTGGAACCATTAAATATTTTAGCATTAAAAATGACAGTTATCAATATACTCAAATTCAATAATCTAATTTTTTGTGCTGCACTTGTACTGTTGGGTATTTAAATTTCTAACAAAATGTCTCTTCATATGTTTTGTGTGCAAAGATCTTAATTTGCAATGTATCTAGTAACTAAAGCAGCTAAATGTGATATAAAAAGTCTTCTTCTGAAGAGAAGCAGAAAGTACATTATGAAAAGAGAAAACTTAAAGTACAGGAGCAGTACTTGAATAAATGTACTTAGTTACATTCCACCACTGCACTAGAGTGAAGGTAATGGGTTAATAGTCGTCCAGGCTCAGTTGTAGGTGAACTGGAGGAGTCATTAGAGTGAACCCCACAGTGTCATGGTGCTTTCGGCTCCGGCGGTGTTGTGCTTCGGAAGTAAAATAATTGCAGGAAGCGAGTGACCCGGCTAAATCATGCCAGTCTGGGGGAGAGAGGGCAGCAGACAGGAGCTGGACTGTGATGCCTATAAGTGCATTTCCTCCGCCGTGCCCCTGCTGATCCAGCTGTCCCTTATACCAAGGATGCTCTGTTTATGTTTGGAAATCAATTGATATTGTGCATGATGGATGAGCTGTTGGCAGACCTGCCCTCTCTTTGGAGTGGAGTCAGAGGTGGCCCGATTTAATGGATAGCTTGTCGGCTTCAAAACTAAATGTGCAACTACACTGAAGCATAAAGTATACAGCTGGTTGAAGGTGGTGTTAGCTCCCTGATGCGTCATGATATCTACAGCGAACGTGAATATGACGAGTGGTGTGACATCGCCCCTTCTTCTATTGAAATTACCCCCAGATGGGATATATTTCATCTCACGTCCTGGAACGCGTTAAAATCGGCAGATATTGAATTTAAATATGATAACAGAGCGGCACATATTTTTCTGAAGACACAATGTGACTTGTAGCACCGAGAAGCATCATTTTCCACACATTATATCCCAAACATGATGCTTCACAAACATTGCCTATTCAGACAGTTCAGTTAAAGGTACGTAATAGGTTGATTATTAGGTGCTGGAGTGTTTTTTAATGGACCCGCAAGTGCTTCTGCTTTCACATGGTCTGGGAAGTATATGACAGATAGGTGGTATAGATTAGATAAAGCTGTGTGTGTGTCTTCCCAGTCTTATACAAATAGGGGGAGCCCAGCAATAGCCATCGTCTGAACGTGCACTTTCATCCTGGTGCTTTTTCTTGCCTCCAGCGATGGGAGTGGATGACCTTTTACTGTCAACTTCTAACATGACAAATTACAGAGGCTGGATGACCGTGTTTTTTAGGAATGCAAGAGTTCACTGCCTGGTCAGGCCGCTAGCAGGGCAGCGGACCCCTACAATGGAGACAGATGTATTAATTGATAGATAATAGTCATAGATATATTGACTGCGGGCTCCGTATTTTGAGGCCAGAAATGTGATAGCCAAGGAAGCCTTTAAAGGGTTTTCGCTATTCCCTCCCCACAGGGGCTGCCTGAGCAGTGCAGACCTGCACAGAAACTAGATCATGTACCCAACATCAGAGCAGAGGACCCCTGGGATGAACCTCCACCCTGCTTCCAGTGGCTTTGTCTGAATATAAAGACAAAATTAGGTGCAACCACTTCGTCTGTACTGCTTGTGTGTGTTTTTTTTCCTTCATGGACTTGTGGTGAAAGCTAAGAGGGTGTGTGTGACATGTCTTGGCTGGTGATCCAGAGGTGGCTCACATGGTCTGCTCTGTTGTGTTATGTCAATGCCCTGTTTAATTGGAGATCAGCTGGGCCAAATGCAGCGAGAGCGTTGCTTTCTGACCTCATCGGGCTGATCTGTGCCATCCATTCAGCCCACTCTTTTGCAACCACATCAGTCACCAGCCTGTCAGTTTGCACAAACTAGCTAGTAAGTATTTATTGTACTGATTACGTGTGCTGCACGAACTTGCCAAGCTCCAGCTTTTTAAGATGCACAACCTGATGCTTACCTTATATACAGCACTTCCTGCCAATAGATGAAGTGAGGTCATCGATACATATAGGGCTGACCAGACTGACAACTGTATGGTCAGGGTCATTCACGAGGCACAGTGAGGGCTTTTGTGCCTCTCGTCAGATGTGCAGCCATGTGGAAATCATTACATATTTACTTGCAGTGTTCATTTTGTCCCACACAGATTGGATCATTACATATTCCTCATTTGTTCAACGACAACACTGTATTATGCAAATGCTTATTGTAATGGATTTAGTCCCATAGACCAAATATTACTGGTGTAGTTATCACGTATTGCAGTGTAGCCAACAGTTAGTGAGCTGAGAAAATGAAACAGAAATTGCCCATCCACGTTTATGGAAGTGAGCATTCTGCATTGTGGTGAAAATGATTATTTTATCCCCAGGGTTTTGAAACACTCATAAACAATCACACAGCTTTCCATGCAAGCAGAAATTCATGTTGGCTATGATATTAACTCAGGTTCTGTTGGGCTTCAGTACAGTTATTCCATAAGAATTAATTACGCCCAGTTCATACAGCGAGTGTTTGCTGTGTTAACCATAACTGCACATTTTATTTTACTCATTTCTTCATCATAAACAGCTCTGCAGCTAAAGTAGAGGTCTATATTTTGTTGTCATAGCGGTAAAATGTTGCATTTTTCTGTAAATAAAACATCATAAAGAACAGGATTCCGGCAAACACACTGATATGTAGAAAAGGGTAATGACTGAACACACATCTGTTTGCTATTTTCACCATTGAACTGGAAAGACATAGTCCTCGGTGCGTGGAGTATGGAGAAACAAATGTTTGGCTAATAAAATCTCTCATGCAGACTGAGGGGCTCAACCACACTGTGGCAATATCACTGAAGGCTACCTAGATTCATGACTAGTCCTCCAATAAAATAAACAGCCAATAAAACATCATGCCGGGACTCCCCTGACAGCACTTTAACATCATTACACTTTCAACAGGCTTTCATTGAAAACTTGAATATATATTTGACTGTTCCCTATTACTTGTAGTCGACCACATGGGCCCAGACAAGGTTTTATGGCGGTCTACTTAATATCACATATCTCAATGCTCTTTGTAAAGTGCTGCGAGCTCAGTGAGTGTGAGCATCTTGTGGGGAGATCTGGGGCCGATTTGCGCTCACCATTGCTTACATAAACTCCACTTCCACCTAATCACTCTGCCTTGACATCAGTAGCCAGAAAGCATATGGAGCATATACATTTTCCATCCACAGAGGAATTCACAGGGACTTTAAGCATCGCACAGGGAGTTATATTTCTGGGATTTAAAAATAATACTCGTAATAATATGATTACTCAATGATAGCAGATTATAGGAGAAAAACGAGCCCATTAAACAAAAAAAGAAACATTAAAATGTAATTATGCAAATTATGGCTAAATAAACTGTATCACTGTTTGCATTGTGTTTTGTTTTCATGTTTATTCACTTCTTTTTCCATTAAAAGTAAAAACAAACGTTGGAATATTACCATTTTATATAAAAGAAATTCATCTTTGCATGATATGTATATGCAAAACATGGAGCAACAACATTGTATAATAACATTGATTGTTATGAATCTATACTTTTTTTTTTAATACAATCAATTTAAGAATCGTGGTTGAACTAGCTGTATTTCTTTTCTTTTTGGAAACACAATCAGATCACTTTCTGCAAGGTTAATCTGTTTGACCCTTGCTGTTGCTACAGTATTTAACCTGGTGTATATACAAAGGATTTCCAAGAGGATTACGGGGTCCTTAATGGGGGATTAGCCAAATCCTCATGTTGTCTGTCCCAAATTCTATTACACCCAGGGATTATCAACAATGGCTGAAGGCAGCTGGCTCAAGAGGTTGGTGTTAAAGACACATTGCTCTCCTTGTTCTAATTGGACTTAAATGACTTGTAAACTACACAATAGAGTGTAAAATTGAAGGGTAGTGTGCCACTTTCCACTGAAAGCAGTGAGCACTGGGGAGGTGTGAAAGACGTCACACCAGCAGAAACTGAAGAACTGTTACTTGCTTCTTTTTTTTAACTGTGAAGGTTGGATTTTACTGGTTAAAGTCTGTAATTACAAGATGATGACAGGATTGCACATTCCACCAGTGTGTGGTCCATTATGTGTGTGTGTGTGTGTGTCCTCCTGACACACAGAGGTGATGCCAGACTCCCCCTATAGGTCTCCACCGGTACTTCAACACTTCAGTGAGGGGTGGAAACTACCCTCCTTATTGATGAAGCGTATATCAACTGGGAGAAATTCCTGAATATGCTGTTTTTTATTTATTTATTGGTTATTACATTTTGTCTTATTCAGTTATAGCTTTTTTTTGGCATATTAAAGAAATATTACACGTTGGTTTGGTGCAGTATAGTTTACATTATCCAGCAGTTAGTTCTGCCTCTACTCTCCCTTCTTCAGATTAGTTAGTTTTTGCAACATATACTGTATCATGGGACACTCTGGGGCCAGTTTATTAGAAACACAACTGTATGACCATTTAGGAGGCTGCACTATAGTTTGTGATCCTGTCGAATTGTATCCCATTATATTGAGAGGATTTTCTAATATTTTGTCCACCTCATTCATATTGATGAAAGTATAGATATAAGAGAGGTATTTATAATATTCTGACTACCTACTGATACAAATGTGTTATATTAACAGCATCATAAACCACAGCATCTAAAATGAGTTAATTTAACACCTTTCTCAAATAGCTGAATGTACAATACGTCATTTCTGGCGCAGGGGGTCTCTCACATCAAAACAATAACAAAAGACGGAGTTTGATGATGTTGTGAAGTATCGTGGGATCATAGTTGCTGTCTTCACCTTCATTGCCGTCATTGCAACCAGCCTCTCCCAGTTAGGATTTCTTCGTTCTGGAGGTTTCTACTGGGGGCCAGATTATCCTCAGAGGGCTCATACATTCCAAAACAAAGGACCCAGTGATTTAAATAAAGCAGTTTCACCTTAAAGAAGTGTTCAGAAGACAAAGGAAGACCCAGAGGGGCTGACATTACCTCAGCTTGTTTCACTGATAACATCTGATGACTAAAATCTAAAAAGTTCTGATCTTTATGACAACAACAACACTGACACATTCACAAAGGGGATATGACACCACTGACATCAGTGAATAAAATTATTTCTGTGGGTTTGAACATTGTTGAAAACATTTGTGATGATGTAAGTACACAATTATATTACATAGGGTATAGGGTTATAGACATTTTAAATGTTACATATTGTATCTTTTAAACAAAAACTGAAAATTGTAAGTTTCAAGGGGGTAGAATTTGCTGCAGGATTGTATAAGACTGTATTAGGTAGGTGTACTAAATAAATTGTATACCCCATGTAAACAATATTAAACTAAAGCAACATGATATAGCTATTGTAACTGAAAAATAAATAAATAAATGAATAGAAATTAGCACATTAGTGTAAGTAATGTATAAGTTTTCTTGATCTCAGAGGATGTTATTAGATTGCATTCATTTTAGATCAGTGTTCCTAAAAACTGGTAACTCCATGTCCATGGTTGGATGACATTGACATCTATGCAGAGTCAGTTATCATCACACTGACGAACTGTCCCAGCACCATCACCTCGTACTTGTCCTCAATAAGACACTGAGAGGCCACTTTACTTTACACTGTCAGGCTGTACTGTTTGTTGTGTTGTGTGTTTGCTACTAGGCCAAAGGTGCAACCAAAGGCCAGCACACTCCGCTCTCCAGATCGTGTTCTTCATTGTTTCCTCCTCAAGAAACACAAATAACTCAATTTGTTTGCAGCTTACATTTTAAGGCATCCCGCTTGTCAACTGATATTCATGGAATTTCGTCGAGGGCTTCACAGTGAGCCTGAGCAGAGACGCAGGGAGGCTGACAGCGCTAATGGCTATAAAGATAAGTGGAAGAATGTTGACGCTTGAGAAAGCCACAGGCAATGGAAGAGGATGAAAGAGAGAGTTCACCACTTAGACTGCTCCCTCACAATGGGGGGACACAACCAGTATTTATCAGCGCTCACACTTGAAATTACTCCCTTTAAATGCCGCTCACAACAGTGAATAAATAAAGCTGACTCATACAATCCCACAAACCAACACTGTGTTGGATGCCATTATATCTATCATATTATGTCTGTGAATGTTTTTGGCCACTTGCCTGTAGTTTGAATGTGGTTTTTTCAGCAACATTAAGGCATAAATAAGCACAGAGAAGACAGCGATTGTTGCCTGTTGAGAAATGAGATGTTGCGATTATTGCTGTCTGCCTCTTCCACTGTCTTTTATCCGTCTTTTTCTGCCCTCATCTCTCTCTCGCGCGCGCGCGCGCTTCTCTCTGAGGTGCGGCCAAAGTAAACACCATGTTCAGCGCTCTCAATCACAGGATCTCTCAGAGGAAGAGGGGGGCAGTGCCCTGGCACAGTGCTGGTGGCCAGGCCTGGGGAGACCGGGAGAGGAAGTAGGCCACTGCCTCAGAAACGTTCTATCATTCCAGCGCCAACAGGGAATTCACATCTATCAGAGCATGTGCTCGCATACTCAAGTGCTCCTACTTGACATAAATATTTGCATGACATGGGCTGACATGGGAGATCCTATCATAAGTCATACAAACTCATCATAGCCCATTACAAGCAGCACTCATGGTGACCACCAAGACAGACAGTGGCTAAGTAGAGAATAATAGCTGACTCCTGGCCAGGCAGCAGCTACAGTTACAGAGACATGGGATCATTCTGTCATCACGTTTTTAAACAAAATGTCATCCCTGCTATTAGATTGTCATTTTTAGCTGCTCCGTCACAGCCCTGCAAAAAGTCCAGTGACTGATAGTTCTCCTGCTGAATGCCTCTCGGCGGTTATGTGCCTGTGCTTTTTCCCACGTACTTCAACCTTTGCCTGACTGCAGCACACATCACTCTCAATTGTGCTTTGTGTAGCAGCACGAGGAAGAGCCTCTCTGTTATTTTTGGTGTATGAATGTGTCCGTGAGGTGTTGTCTGTTTGAGACAGAGCCTATTCATTTTACTTTTGTCCATCATCACCTACTGTATTTGAGAGGAAGCCAGGGCTCTCATGCCACACAGGGGCGCAGTTTGTGTTCATGTGAGCATTTCCTTCATTTAGTACAAAAAAATATACGCTTTGTGACACTATCACTGGCTTGTTTTCCCGCTCGGCCTGCTGCTCTGATTCAAAGTGCGTGTTACAGATAGCTTTGGCTGGGAACCAGCACAGTTTGCCAAGCAGGTTATCCCGCTGTGCTCTTAAACATAAATCTACTGTTAAATAGTAACTCCTCGACATGCAGACGAGTTGGTCTAAGTAGCTTGAATAAAAAAAACACTTATGCGATGTTGGATTGGTGTTAGGTTAACCACAAGGGACTAAATAGATGAGCAGAACAGGGCAAAAATGTTTCTAACATGCATGTAAATCTGAAATGTGTCTTAAACTCAGTGTGAGCCTCTTTATTGTTCCTGTCACATGTAGTGAAGGATTATTTTACCGTCTAGATTCACATGTAAAGCCTGCAGGTTCTTAAATCTTAGATACGGATTTACAGGACTATTAGACCTCATAAAATAATAGATGTCAGTGTGGTCAGTTCACATGACTGTGATCAAGATTATTTGCATGAATTCATGCTGTGCCTACGTAGAGAATGATCACTGTCATCCCGAAACAATGGAGCTGATTTATGAAATATGACAATACTGAGACATTCATGATTATTGATTGGTATTGTTAGCAGCTTTAAAAGAGCCATATGTCTTCATCTTCAGCAATGACACACGTATAACAAATAAGTTTACCACACTGTGTGAGCCGAAAACCCAAAGGGGACATTTTAGGGTTCTGATACACATCACAGGGTTACTTCATTACATCTCGTGTCATTATAGTGAGATTCTCGCATGAATTAGCAAAATAAATGAATATAAACCTTTGTCTTGACAAGCACATCCATAAAAAAACAGGAGGGAAAAGTTTGTTATTGAAATACAAATGAGTGTCTTATTAGACAGGTGTGCGCTTATTGTACTGTGATAAATACAGTATCATAATATACTTATAACTTTTACAGCGCAGCTTGGTAAGAGAAACACAGTATGTGGTTCCGGGGCCCATGCATCTTAGTCAAGTGTGATTTCTCTTGGAAATGTGTTTATGAAAATAATCTATTCTCTATTTGTTTTGGATTGTCACAGACAGGAGAATGTTGCTTCCTCTCAAGGTTAGCGAAGTTGCTCAGATGAATGGTTGTTTGGGACTGCGCTCGTATGTCAATGTTTACCCCATTAGTGACAGCTCCGAGGCAGTAGGCCACTTAATATTGTCTGTGTGGCCCCGACTGTCCCCATACAGCGGTTCAAAAGTTCAGCCACTTCCTCCAGGGTCTCATCACATTCTCGCCACATCTTGATTTTCAAAGCTACACGGAGAGACTTGGCCTGTCAGGAAAGATATCACAAAAAAAAACCATGATGGAACACAGGTTTGGAGCCAGGGCCCGTCAGGCCAACAAAGCTGCCTCCTGGCTCTCTGGTTAGGAGGCCTGGACGATGGAGCTCATATTAAAGCCTGTGTAGTGGTCCAGGGCACGGCTGCCTGCATCCAGCTAGAGGAGGAATTGATTGTTCTGGAAACTGATGAAGCTCGGGCACAATTAGATTGCAAGGCAGTGCTGTGAGGTGAGAGAGCAGCCTGCCTGCCTCGCTGTTGATTGATGGTAAAATAATAACCGCTGCGTATTAACTATAGAGTTCACCACCAGGTTAAGGTGGGCCAAAAATTGCTGCTCCTATTAGATTCCGATACGACTTGCGATGTAAAAAGATTATTTTCATTGTGGCAGTGGACAGTCATTTTGCATTCAGCGAGGTGGTTTCCTACAGTATGTTGCTGTCAAACGTCTACATGAGAGTTTTGAGTCAGGAGGCCACTGGGTCAGGAGTCACACCAGGACATCAGCGAATGTTATTCTGACATTCCAGCCCACAAAAGCCGATGTGAAGCTTATTCAAATACAATCACTCACACTGAAGGTCACATAGGGTCCCTGTATGTTCCGCTGTTTCCTCATATCTCCTCCACTGCATCAATGTCCGCTCAAAAATTTAGCTCCTAAAAAGCTTGGGGAGCATCGGTTCATCATAGTACTGGACTTCAAGATGAATATCCTCCTTCATATACACATGTCATGGAGCCAGACCAGTGAGTGCACAACCTTATTATAATGTATGAGTAAAGAAATGTGCTGCTCATGGACAGGGGGTAGTTTCACTGAGCAATCTATCCACAGTTTAGATAAGGATTAGGGAGGCCAAACAGTCAAACAGCAGATGTATTTTTCTTGAAAAGTGTTTCCTCAATGTGTGGTTACAAAACAATTTTCCCTCCTGCTCAAAGTGTGTAATCCTGCTGGTCATTTGTTAGCTGGTGCATCTCCCATGTGGAGGCAAGGCCGCTGGCAGAGTGTTGGGGTATACAGGAGGTGAAAGCTTATAGTAGCATATCAGAGCTCTGAGATTCACGCTCATTTATCTCCATTTCTCGCTCACGGTGTCTAGTAATAAAGGCTCAAGTGAAAATGGTGTTTATCATTGGAATGACAACATCTCCCAGATGCTGCAGAAGAAATCTAGAGAATAGATAACGCATTACAATAACAAGTCCTTACTCTGCGGAGAATCCAATTAGGAGAGCCTTACATCATGATAATCTAGTGGAGGTGGACTGGTTCATTTAGACCGGTGGATAACAGAGCTGAGGGAGGTCTGGTCCGGGGGATCAGGGTTAGTTGCAGTTAGACCTGCTGCATACATCAGCAGCCATCTAGTGTGGGGAGCTTTACCCCCTAGTGGTTTAGGAAAGGAATACACGCCTGAGCCGCTTTTAATACACATTATGGAAAATTAGTTTAAATGCTGATTACTGCAATTGAGTGAAAAAAACTCTGGATGTCTGAATAACTGGAAGCATCTTGGTGGGTTTCAGTTTCTTTTTGAGAGTTAATTTTTAAACAATATAAATTGTGAGATTTGTACTGCAGCAACCAACCGGGAAGTTCTCCAATGTGCTTGTATGTGCAGATGTTCATATGTGCATATGTCAGGGACGGCGATGGTGGGATATGTTGTTGTGTTGTTGTGGAGTGGGTGCACCGCTGGGCCTGTCTGTTCTGGTGTGCTGGTTTCCTGCTGCTCAGCATTTCGCAGGGCCTCGGGGGGACACAGGGGGGACATATGACTGGGCCATGCAAAGCTGAGCTAGTCACTCCTATCGTTCCGCAACAGACATATCCCTTTGGCGTCCTTCTGTCTATTCATTGTCAGCCCACTCCTCAGCACGGCAGCAGACATGGCAACGAGCCGGATGTTCCTCTCTCTATTAGTTAGAGGCTTCAGATCCCTCACATTTCAGAGCTGGTGACTGCAGAGCAGGTGCACATGTTGCTACAAGGGCAAAATGGACATTTCTGCACTCCTTTCTCAGCAAAGCTCTGTGCTGACATAACAATTTACCACCCACCAGCACATACTATGTTTGGATCTTTAACATTTACATGACCATGCCGTGATTTATTGGCGCTATGATAATTCTTTAGGGATGCAAGGTATGCTCTAACATGTAAAAGATGGAGACACTTATGCTGACATCTTAGCTTTTCTGATTGTTTGGAGAATTAGAAATAAATGCATATTTTACAATCATGTATGTGCACACAAACAACAAACATCATCATCATAACATTTTTTACATATAAATAGATGCATCAATAGATAAAATGTGAGCTGGTTTAACTGAATAATGCAAAGGCTTCTTAGTAGTTGTAGTAGTACATGTTAAAATGCAATAAACAGGTAAGATTTTAGTGATACAGAATTCAAAATGGTATAAATACAGTAAAATAAACATTCAAATGACATTCAAAAGCTAAAGATATTACATACAGCACAATATCTTAGATCATATACAAATAATAGCTGAATTAATTTGTACTGTATGCTTTTGTATTACTTTGTTTATTTTGCACATATCACATTTACATATATATTTAAAGAAAATGTAATCAAATATATATGACTTGTACATTGTGCAAACAGCTGTCCCAACTTCTTCATGAAGCATACTGAATAAACTGTAAATGAGCTCCTTTTTTGCAAAAATTGAGGGAGAAATCTGGGAACGCTCAAAGATAAAAAAAAAAAAGAGAGAAATATAAGCGCGTTTTGCGTAATTACATTCTGGCTCATATGACCAGCCTGTGGTGACTGTCTTCCCTCTGTGCTGTGGGCAAAGCAGTGCATTGTTTGTGACGAGCATGAATGCTGACCTTTGGCCTCTCCGGTGGCCTCTGCAACTCCCCTGAAAGTTCACAGGAGGGTCAGTGAGTCCTTGTGCCTCCATAGACACTGTGTTGATGGAAACTCCAACCCCCCTCTCATCCAACCCCCTCGGTAAGTCTGTCTGTCTGTCTCAGTCAGACTCAGAAACACACGCAAACCAAACAAACAAAACCTGGTCACGATGTGAGCATGAGGTTCAGAAAATATTTCAGGTCTGACAGTGTTTGAGAGCACAAAATATTGGGTTAACATATGAAAAACACACACTGAGCATGAACTCCAACAGCTAATATTAATTAAAAGATATTATCAGATTAAATGATTTATATTACATATTGTCGAATGAATAAAATCTGAATTAATCTACATACATTTTTAAAAATGAGGGCCATTGTGTTTTTATACAGTGATCAATGATGTCTGCTTATAGTGAGTGTCATGGTGTGGCTTTCAAGACCTCAGCTGCTGGGGCCGATTCATGCATTTTCCTATGCTCTGTGGCTTCAGGCACAACCACTGGCAAATGGGGTTGATGCTCATCACATGAGATATCACATGCTGCTAGGCAGAACATCTACCATGTCCTGTACATGAGATATGCGGCTGTAACATGGAGATCATTTTCGTTCAGGGGAAGCCATTAATACTGAAGATCTCACAGTCCCACTGATTTCACTATGTAAATTATTTTGTGTGAGCCCAGAGCATGGCAGAGTGCTCTGGGTTTTGCTGTGATAGGTTGTTTAGGGATCAGATTAGGCTCCATGTCATTTCATGCTAGAGATGATAATAATGGCCGCCACTGCCGAGATGACTGTTGACATCATTACTCATGTGTTCTGCCACACGCATCAATCTTCACATGCTGTACAGACGCTCCTGAGGTGAATGAATTTTTCACTTTGGAGTTCAGAGCGGGGTCACACAGGCACATACCCTCACATATGAGAGGAGCACAGCAGGTAAAACCAAAAGACTTACACAACTCATTTTTCTTTCCTTCTATTTTTTCTCTCTCCATGGTATCAGATTACTTTGTTTAACTCTTCTTCTCAGCAGACTTATATCTTACTGTACATGATCTGGAGGGATGCTTTGTGATCCAGATACAGATGTATGTTGCTATCATGTTGCAATGGCATGCTGGGCAGCAGATGTAGCATGTTTTAATGTAATATGCATAAAAATTGTCAGCTGGTTTGAAATTTTGGTACCGTTCAACACAACATTTTATACAAAGCCCTTCATGATTGCACGAGTGCATCCTTTATAAGATCATAGATACATTTCTTTAGCCATGGGTGGTACAGTGGTAATACAATCTGTAGCCCTGCAGTGTTAATGCCATGCTCTACCCACTGGGCTTTACAGGATAAGCAGAGCTAATCCCCACTGAAAGATCAGGCCTCCATATAGCTGCAGATCAGTTTGTAAGATCTTTATTTTTGCCTCTGTGGGATCTCTGAAATCTAGGAGGACAATTACAGATGTAGATGTGATGGTGTATCATGTTTTAACCGAGGTGTTCTCCGCTGACAGGTGGAGTGAAGGTGTAAGAAAGGCAGGATTTACCCTCCTAAACTGTGTGCTGTCATCTTTACAAAGTATGTTCAGGCGGTGTGAAAGGGATCATTAGTTGTGTGGCAGCGGAAGCAGCCGTGTTGTCAGCTACCTGCTATTTACTTCCCCTCATTACTGTACGCTGGCTGGCGCTGGTGGGAGTGTCAACATCATTAACATGACTGTCATTAGTCCTGTCCCACACTGCATGGAGAAGTTAGTCCTGGGGAGAAAAATGAAGCATCTTTCACCACCAACCTCTCTGCTGCTGCAGCTACTGCGCCTCTGTTCAGTTGGACTTGATGGCAAATAGGCTGCCTGAGAAGAAGAAACAGGAGCTCTGCGTGGTGAATTGAAATAACTCCTTGTGAGATGCATCTGACATATTTACAATTTAGAATGACATAAAAACGTAGAATATTACAGTACAATAGAGCTTAACTGGAGAGAAGCATCAGCTGAAATCACAGCACCAATAATTTCTGCATATTCCCAGTTGCTGCATATGTGTAACAGTGCAAAACAAAAAAAACAAGTCCTCCAGAATAAAAGTAAATGTTCCTGGTCTAGATGAAACCGTTTATGAGACCATTAACTCATTCCCAAACTATTGATACACAAACTAATATGATAAAACCACTGTTATGTTGCATCACTAACTTTATCAAAATACACTCTGGATTGCACCTCTATTGTTGTATTTACCCCCAGCGTCTCACTTTTGAATTGGCACCTACAGCAGGATTAAAACAAACAAGCTCCCTCACACCTTGTCATCTGCCTGACTTGGCTGGATGTTATTGTAGCCAACTTCAAGGCCTCAGCAGCAGCTGCAATCACTTATGGCAGTCTGCCTCAGTGCGCAGCCCCTCCGTGCCCCCAACTAGTTTCCCATCAGCCTTGAGGGGGTAGATCTCCTCGCACTCAGTTTCAACCCTCCTGCTCTCTGTCTTGCCTCGCTGAGACCTCCTCGACCTCTGCAGAGGTGACTGGAGAAGTAGAGCAACCGAGAGCATAGCAGTGCAGAACATGTCCCTGTGCAAACTGATTGTGAGTGGATCCACATACTATGTTTCCACATGCCTTTTGTATTGGGCTCGAGTTCACAGTGGGCTGGACTTTCAGAGGCACAGTGTCGTCCAATGGCAGTGCCGGGATTGCTGTGTGGCTTGTCTGATTTACGGTACATCATTAAGTCAGCGCATTCCTTCTCCCTGTGGCCCAGGTGGCTGTGGGGCCTGAGGCCCAGACTCACAGGAGCAGAGCGGGGCTCTCTGTGAAGCACAGCACAGCCAAGGGGAGCAGCTGCAGACCAGTGGATCCAGCTCCATACCATAGCCATGGAACATCCCTCCATGACAGGAAGCACTTAATACAATACATCTCAGCACCTTCTGTGTCTATGAAGGATATATGTTGTCTTATTTATAGGTCCACAATCCTGTTTTCATTCAACTTCAATTTTTCTAAGACTGCAACAAAGATTAAGAACTAAAAAGCAAGAGGGTGCACTGACCTTTGACCTATGCAACAGCAGGATGGGTCACAAACAGGCAGTCATATATCATTTTAGATGAAAAGAGATTATTCCTCCCCAAAAATGAACCATCAGGCTATGTAAAGGTCTCATTGAGGAAAATGCATTGGCTTGTTGCTGTAACAAACATTCATTTTCTTGAGGATTAATGTGTTATATATTACATGTTGTAATTAGTAATTTACACCCCAGTGAATGAACGATCTGCCAAACATAGTCCTTTTTTTCATTGCCAATATCTGAGCATTCAAAAACAACTGAGGGAGGCTTGAGTCTTGAGAGATTTTTGGAGCTGCTTTGCCCTCTAGTGGTAACTGACTGTGTCAGAGTCCACACAGACATGAACCCCCACCTCCCCTAACACTCCGCTAGGCAGCCAGTGCATGAACCACAGATTACAGTTTACCATGTAATAAGAGGACTTGTCAATCTGCACAGGATTTCACATCAACAGCTTTGTAATTTTTTGCAGACTGACAGTAAAAGAAATTAGCTGTTAGAGATTTCAGCACTTTATGAAACTTTACAAGCAGACTTTAATATTTACAAGGCTACTAAAAACCCTGGCAGGCCTTTCAGCTTTGACCTGCACATTAGTGACATACTGTGGTTTATGTTGGGGAAAGAGGCAGCTTACAGAAACTGGCCGTACAGCTCTTTGATTTATCAGTTTTATGGTTTGTTATATAACTTGAATATACATGTGTAAGTGAAGAAGAAACTTCACAGCAGACTTGACTCCATGGTGTCTGACATCAGCTAAATCAAAATCAAACAACCCCTATTTTGTGGTGTAATGTTTTTATACGGCGATCATTTTGTTTCTGTGTGTGTGACAAAGAGAGACAGGGAGAGAGATATTTTATTTACTATCAAAGATGAGTTCATTCAAGAAGGTAAAACCTTGTGGTCGTTCCAGCTCTTGGCAGCACCACTGGGAAATAGAAACAGTGTGGTGATGAGGTACTTCCTGCATGCTGTTCCTTCTTGTGTGTATGTATGTGTGTGTGTGTGTGTGTGTGTGTGTGTGTGTGTGTGTGTGTGTGTGTGTGTGTGTGTGTGTGTGTGTGTGTGTGTGTGTCGTGGCACCCTGCAGAAATTGGCGTTGGTGTTGGTGAAAAGCTCCTCAGCCCCCTCACTGACAGTGGTAACGCGAGACAGACAGTGTGCCATTTGCTGTGTGTCTGACTCAGATGTCTTGACCTGGCCAACTGGACCGGCCTGGCTTCCAGCTCTGGCTTATCTCTCTGGCACAGCATTGGTCACTTCACACCCAGCCGCTTGATCAGCCACATTTGTATGGGATCGCTGAGACAGAAGCAGGTCAGTGTGCAGCATTTTGTGATGATATGGGTGTTAAAGTGGAACATAAATTTTAAGTGGCTTCTGATCTTCATTTCCTATCAGTAGCTTTAAAGCCAATTTCTGCAAAAAGCTAACTCATGTATACAAATATCCTTGCTTTTCATTTGTGTATGTTTATATTCATATATTTTAACACACATACACTTGTTGCTGACTTGTTATGTGTATGTGATGTACAACTGTGAGTCCTGTATGTCTAGTTTGTTTAGTGCTGTTCTGTCACTGTGTGTATGTTTTTATTGTGACCTGCCAAGAGCCTTGCTTTAAGCTAACTCTGGTTCAATATATCCAATAGTAATATTTATGTTTAATACTGTACACAGTCCCTTACAAATCTTTACAACAAATACATATGGTAATATATACACATTCATTTGTTTTTGCAGCACTACACTGAATAGTTCATGAATAAACTCAAAATGGTTGATTACCAACATATATAATATAACATTAATCCTTAAATGCATACAGACTTCTTACTTATTTAATAAAGATTAAACTATACATTAATAAACCCCTCCAAAATAATGTTTATGCCATTTACTTAATTTTCTTTTATAGATGCCAAAATGACTGAAATGATGGCTGTCATATACCAAACAAAAGATGAAGACCTTTGTTTAAGTTTTTCACAGTAAGTTATTAAGAAAATTGAGATTTGATGCAAGCAACTGATCATGAGGATTATATTACCAGTGATCAGTTAGATATTTCAGAAGTAATATAGGAGAGTATTAGTGTGACAATGCTTGCTCAGAGGTCATAGTTCAGAGGCTCATCAGTGACTCAAAATGAGGTTAAACAAGAAAATCTGCTAAATACATACATTGAAAAAATACGATTCAATTCATTCAATTGAACTGAATAAAATGAATGAATTATGAATTATACAGGGCGTAATAAGAGCCCACATCTCTGATAACCCAAGATATGTGTGTCTTTTATATATGGACACATGATAACGCTCAAACCACTTCACAAGTCTGCGCAAAACAGCCATTAAAACTTCCAGCAAGACAAATACCTTGAAATACAGGTAACACCTACACACAAAGCCCAATCCTGTTTGCTGACACAGTAAGCCTACACCCGTCACACAAAATAAATGTTCTGCCCAATAGGAAAGCAATTTTGCAATGCATCACTTTAAGTGAGTGGACCTCTGTGCCACAACCAGTGTCTCTTAACCTTTCCTTAATTTGTCTTGTCTTGTTATGAGCTCTCAGGAACAACTATGTCCTTTCACTACCAACTTGTGAGTGCTTCGCCTGCACAGAACTGGACCACATCAGGGCTCTGTTCAATGTGAGAGTGAAAATGAGTGAGTCGAAGGCATTGGTGAAGTATATGGCTCCCTGCTAGAGTTGATGCAGCTGTTTCCTCTTTCATTTGGTCTTTGAAGACACTCAGAAATACTGCATCACAACATGAATCCGACTTTCTGGCCTGTGTGCTGCTTCCTGTTGTCAGAGCTCCATCATTAGTGTGTTCAAATGAGAGGTTAATACAGACTAAGTTACTGCAACTTTCCCTGCACCGCTTGATTTACTGCCACCACCTTTCTACAGCACACAAACATCAAACACTTCATTTCAACAGAGAGCTGATAAGGAAATGTTATCTCAGTGTGAAGGAGGCAGTGACCTCCCCCCGGGCTTATAAGAGGTTGAGTGAAAATATTTGCAGCATTATCCAGTATTACAATCCTCTGGGAGCCAAGCATAACAATTAATAGCCCGTTTACTACAGCTACAGTGTGTGGGATGAAAATACGCACGTGGAGAGCACTGTGTGGTTTTAGTGTAACCAGTGGTGAGAGCAGAATGATTTGGTTTCATCTCGGTATTATAAAAAGAGGTGTTCTCTCTCCGGAGTGCAGCTTTTCCACTTGTCCAGGACATCATCACTCTTGTTCAACAACCTGACACATATTTTGGGAGGATTGTCGCCACAAGAAGGAAGTTGTAAACCAGAGAGGCTCCCAGTGCAGGAAGCCTCCTTTCATTGTGGATAAAGTCACCTTGAAAACATGGTGGTCCTCAGTAGACCCTACACAGAGCTCACACTAAGACTGGAAACAATACCTAGCAGGATACTCTGTAGGCAAGAAAATAACATGTAATTGATTGTTAATAATGGTATAAAGTGATCTCAAAATATCCCAATATATCTAGTCTGGAACGGTTTCAAGCAACATGTTTTAGATTGGCATGTTTAATTTTTAGGACTTGTTTATGTCGTGTTTATTCCCTCTCATTCCCTGGACACTTTGGTAACTCCAACCCTTCATTAAGCCTTATTACACACACCACTCAGTCCACATCTGGCTTGGGGCTCCCAGAATGGCTCATTTGCCGTGCTTTTTATTGCAGTCATATAGTTGGAGTTGTAAATGACTGTGTGGCTGTGTATTGTTTTCTGTTGTGGGGAGCACACAGTATTCTCACCAGCGAGGTGGAGTGTTAATGTGCACGAGTCACGGTTGCACGTGCAATCCTCTCAACAAGGTTTTTGGGTAGCAATGCTTTTTAAACCAACCAGCAGTGTCATTTTTGAATTATAGCTTTATTAGAAAAAAAATGCCATTTGCAGCCACAGTATTTAGACTTTAGTGGAAGTGGGTTGTTCAATTTAGCCCCTGGCCTGTGATTGGACGAGTGTCAGTTGAGTAAGTGGCACGTAGTGGAGGGATTGGCAGCTCTATAACTCCCTCAGACAGGTTTGTCATCTGTGTCAATGACCCACCAGGGAGCCGGCCCTAATATCAAACCCAATGCTGATGGATGACCACAGTTCCAGCTGTTAAGGCACTGTCACAAACAGGTTCTTCCATAGCCTGTCACTGTGTGTGTGTGTGTGTGTGTGTGTGTGTGTGTGTGTGTGTGTGTGTGTGTGTGTGTGTGTGTGTGTAAAGCTTTGGTCAACCTTGATTTTCTCAGTCTGTGACCACAAAAGCTGTTGATGTCATCATTAACTTACAGGACCAAATCTGTAACAATGATGTTTTTGTCGGGCAGTTTTCTGTGGCTATGAAAAGAACATTCACATCAAATGTGTGTTTTTATAAACATTAATGCTGCATTTTTCAATATTTTTTCATTCTGTCAACAACTTTTTAAGAATTATTCACACAATAACACTTTCATAACAACCAAGGTGGAGAGGATTACTTTAAAATGTGATCTGATACAATTACTGATTACCTGTTAAAAGAAAGTTGTCAGTGATCTAATCAGAGTATTGCAATATTAATGTAAGGCAACTTAATTACTTTCTGTTACTTTTGGATTAACTCAACCCCAAATATCTAAATAAAAGAGAAAAGAAATATCAGTGAGATGACTTTTACTTGAGTGTATTCTATAAGACAACAAAACAATGAAAATGGGGAAACCAACATTTAGTATTAAAAATGTGTCCAGTAACCTATGGATCATTTTCACAGCTGGAAGGCAGAACTTGCATTGCATTATGATGTTGTTCCCCTTTTCTGCTTTAAAGACAAAGTAATGGTGACATTTATTTACTTTAAAATTGTAATCCTGCTAATAATCCCACTTTTTTTGTATCCTGATTACATAACCCCATTACATGTAATCTGTTACTCCCTAAACCTGATAACAACCTCCCATTATTTTCAGGCCTGTTTTCATGCTTTTTTGACAAAACTACAAATCCTAGCATGAGATGTCGTATCAAATCAAATCTGTATTGCTCATTTGCTTTATTTAGCCCATTCTAGATATATCTATGTTTACATTTAGGACTGAACCAGAGCATGTGGCATAAGACTTTTTTATTGTTTTATTCTCAGTCTGGTTTAGTTATGTTCTGTTAGTTAGTGACAAATTTAACCACTATTTAAATCACATTTTATAGTTGGAGTAAGTCATTTTTATTTAATTCCAAAGTCCAAAATCAGTGTATCTGTCTAAATAAATGTCATTGCATGAATACCTCACACAGAGGGATATACGGTTTGAATTAAGGCTGAAGGTGAGAGAGATTAATACTGAAAAACATCATGAAGGTGTTACAAACCACATCTCAAGTGCTTTACGCTGGCACCTCTCCCTACAGTACGCAGTCTCATTGTTTCATTGTTCTGCTTCGCTTCTTTCAGCAAATGTGGTTCATAGTGGCTCAAGTGTAAACTACAGTACATCGCAGGAAGGAAGAGGGACCTGGTGGTGGGGGTTGGGAGCAGGATCCCAGACCATAAAACCTGGCAGCCGCCCTCCTGCATTGTTCACCACCACCATTCCAGCCCAGTTTCACTGTTTTCTCCTTGTGCTCTGTGTATCCTGTCCTTTTAGAGGCAATAAATGTTGTTGTTGTTCATCAGACACACATGAATCCCGACCAGGCTGCTCATGTGCCTTTGTTCTTACCATGAAGACTCTTGTAGGCAGGAAGAAGGTTGTGTGCTAAAGAGCAAATAAATAGCCTTGTTATAAAGTTTCACAAAGGCATCATATGGGTCCAATCAGACACATATCAGGTTGCATGCAGCATGTATTACACTGTATATAGAGCACAATAAATACATAAAGACAATTCTAGCCTTTCAACTGGACGTTAACACAGCCAAATCTCCTCTTATAGCACCACCTTGTGGCTGGACTGAGCTGGTTTCTCTACATCTTAGAAATCACTGACTGCTGCAGTGTCATATATGACCAGAAAAAAACATGTATTTCTCTTTATTGTGCTAATATTAATAATACTAGTAATAGGGTACATTTTAATTGACATAATACTGATGCAAATGTAACTTAATAAAAATAATGGAAAGTGTAATCACATAATGAACTTCCTGCATTTTCTTCTGCAAATTCACAATCACAACCTATTTTTTAAATAATACTGCCACAAACTGTGTCCGTTAAACTGCGTAAAAGCTGTTCACTTCACTTTCACACAAGTGATTTCCCTTCTTGCATGCGTGCCGTGAAACATTCAACATGACCGCAGCAGGAGTGTACAACTTTTGTGGAATGCAGATGCTTCTTTCTCAGTCTATTTATTTGATTTAAGGCTGTCAAAGAAGCCAAGCAGCAGGGCCCAGACAAGAGGCTGGACATGACAATGAAGCTGAAGTCATGCAGAAACTGCTCCCCCTGCTGGCTGGGCACAGAGGCCTCTGAGAACCCTGCAAGACAACTAGAACAGGGAATGTAATCACTGAAAAACTCCATTTAGTTTGTGTGTTTCTATCCTGTAACCATGTTAATATGGTATCACCTAAATGTTATAAGTCAAGTCTGATTTGGGGATAAAAAGGAAGACAGGAAATGAATGTAAAATACTGGACATAAAGCGTTGTCTGTGAAGTGTTTTACTTCAACGTTTCTTCTTTTTTTTTTTGCAATTCTGGGTCAGATGTCAAATTTTTTCTCGAACAAATCAATTATGAGCACAAAAGTGACACATTAACCTTGGTGTGTTCGCATATGAAGTCCTCAGCTTTCCCACAAACACACATGTTTATTCCCAGTTCATCTGATAACCACTACCACCAATCAATCCTTCTGCTCGTCTGTCTCTCTGGTGAGACCAGAACTGTAAACTCTGGGCAGAAAACGCCTCTGTGATCCCAGCTGCAAATAGAAAGCTGGAGACACAGGAACATTTTTTTTAAACCACTGTACAGCCCACACTAAATGCAGCCTTTCTCTGAGATCAGAAGGACTGATGAAGCCTGTCATAATCATTTCTATGCTACATTAACAGAGGCGACACTGTAGTTTGCCTTGGCGCTGGCAAGTGTTGCTGCAAGGCCTCAAGCATTTATAAACTCCAACCTCCACTCCCGCTGAAATGAAGGGTCGATGTCTGACTGAGTTTAAGAAGTTTCACATCAGGAGCACTTGGAGGCACTTTTTAACTCCCTCTGTGTTTTTGTTCTGTAGAAAAAGCAAACATTCATACAGTGCTGTAATGTGAGTCCATTTATATTTTTCCTGTCAAATTCAGTGTTTATGCAAAAATTATAAATGCTTGCAAGCCTATCAAACTCTGCGGATATCTATGTTTCGTATCCAAGATGTTTTGTTATTTGGGATAACTACATTTTGTAGATCAAATCAGAGAGCTCCTGGGAAACACCCCACAGTTTCCAGGCACAGGTCTGTATTTTCAAAATCAATTTCTGTCTCACAGTTGGTTGCAGTGCGACTGAAGTCATCAGGGTCATACACCTCCCTCCATAGTCGTTTGCCAGCCGCTTGCAGCTGAAAAATTGAGCTTTCTGGACTAGAGGGGTATATGAACAGAGATAGCTTGACACAACCATTTGTTTGGCTCAGGTGAATACAGCCAGACAGCAACACAGTCCCTGCTCTGCAGCAGGGCTTGCACTATGGCCAGATCCTACTGGACACTCATTCCTCAAAGATGCTCCGGAAGCTCAGCTCAGATACACTGTTACTGTACTGTACTATGTGTAATAAGACACAGCTGGTATTTTCCATTCACTGTATAGATTTTTACATTAATTGTTTGTTGAGTGTTTGGTAAGGAGGGAGGGTAAATTTAAAGAGCTTTTCATGCACTGGAATCAAAAGTATACTGTACATACAGCAACTGACTGTTTCAGTGACACAGGAGATTAAGGTATTATATTATATTTCCCACATCCACTAATACAAATATGTAAATTAATATTGACTCAATAAATAAGGTTTGTTGGGTCTTTATGTGGTACTGAGAAAGTAAGAAGTCTTCAGATTCATAACACGACGTAAAAATACTCACAAGTGGAGTGCAGCTCATTATGAAGCCGGATGGTCCCTATCATTGTTATATTATCACTTATAGTATTAATGAATTATTTGCATGAACATGTAAGAAACATTTTAATGTTGCAGTTGGGTGAGGTGGAGCTATATTTATATATTATTGGGCAGTTTAATCTCTAACAATGCTTCATAAATTGGTCATTTTGTTTTGTTTCTTAATCTTAATCTGCAAATTAAATACTGTGGTGGAGTAAAAAATACAATATTTATCTCTGAAATGTGAAAAAGTAGCTTCAGATGGAAAGTACCTCACAATTCTCTTTAAGTACAGTACTCGAGTAAATGCACTTAAATCTGTCAATCTGCAACCCATAGAACGCGGTGCTGCACGTAAACACACAGAGTGAGTCTTCAGTGACACTTGCCTCAATAGCATCTCTTACTGCACTCTTACTCACACAGGCTTCTTTGTGTTTTTTTAAAAGCCTTGTCCATCTTTATTATTCAACTGACCTCAGTATAAAAGGTTCTCCTGTTACAGTAAAAAATAATTTCAGGGACAAAAACATCATGGTAATAATTATAATCAGTTGTAAATAATAACACTAAAGTCGGACTCTGTTGACAGTAATGTTTATCGACTGTGCCCTGCGCCTTCATATGAAGAGTTTTGCTGTAACTCTTGTGTCCACTGTCACACCTTCACAGGCTGCTGTAATATTCATGGATGCATACGGATACGAACAGAAACAGCCCGGCACCTTGAGTGTAATGAATTTGAATCTGTGGCTGATTCAGTATTAGTCTGGGTTACTGCTCAGCCCTGCAGGAAATGAATTGCCCTTTATTTAACATTACAAATTACAGGTGACCCACAGTGAGGAGAGCTGTGAGTTTGAAAGGTGCGACAAATAGATTTAGAGGGGCAATGATTCCCTCCTAGATTCCTGTTGTGCAAATGCAAGAGATTAAATGACAGAGGATATTAGGAAATAATTTGTGAATCCCACTGTGATAAACGTAATGTGGTTAGCAGGCAATGAATATGTCTGTTTTCGTCACAATTAAATCAAATTACGTATTAGATTACATTACATTGATTTGTTGTATTGCAAATTGTCATGTTGACGGTGCTAGCAGAAGGCAAATGAGGATATAAGGTTAGCATTGCTGCGGGGGTGGATTTGTTGGTAGGTTACAATGTGCTGGTGTAAGTGCTTCAGGTCTGAACTCCTTCATTAGACATCCTGGACCCCGTGGTAAGGATTAAATCCTCACTTTTCAGTCAGTATAGTTATAGTTAGCTAAAATACTCTACAGTGAAATCCTGCATTCAACATGGTGGCTGAGTCATGCAGTGTCCACTTTTAACTTTGTTCTCTGAGAGATCATTCAGCCAGAGTTAACCACATCAGTCGCATGTTAAGATCATATTACCTCAGAGATAAATCCATCAGTCCCCTGGCGGACATATCGAGGCGAATGTGTTCAAACCACGCTTTACACCATTTTGGGCTCCCTCTCCAGCCAGTGACTTGGCCTGTTGAGTAATGAAGTGTTGGAGTTCAGTAATGAGACTGTTTACAGGGCGTGCTTGTTTCACATGAATCAAGCCCAGTGTGTGGTTAGATAAATACCAGCTTGGCCCTGCACGAAGCCAGTCAAACCTTCTCCTCTGCTCAGGAAATGGCAGCCAAATTCCTGTGGAATGAATGAAGAGGAAATCTGCGAGTGGCAGCCCTACCATGAGATCGCTCTGAAAGGGAGAGGGTGGAAAAGCCGTGGCCCTTCCTCTGGTGTGGACTTGGGCCAGGGCTCACTAGGTGAGACTGATGGAATAATAATACACATCCTGAGTGTTCTTTTCATTAGCAGCACGGTTTCATGTTTTTCATCATCCTGCTGAGAGAAATGGAGAGACCCTTATTTCTGAGCTGGACAAATTACCCTTTCCCCTCTGGGAGATGCAGCTGCATTCAATATTGTGTATGTGTGTGTGTGTGTGTGTGTTTCTGTGTCAGTGTGTTTTAGGTGGGGGTCGCGGCTGGATGCAGGGATTTCCTGTGGAAATAATAATTAACCACAACATGCACACAGGGCCGGCGATAAACGCTTGGCCCTCTCACTAAATATTGTCTTTTACAAGCAACCAGGTAACTGGATTCATCTAATTTCCTACATGAGATTTAGATGTGAAGCAAACTTCCATTAGGATATAAGGAGTATTAGTTTTAAAGCCATGACCTCAATCTGTGAGTTGTGTAAACCTATCAGTCCAGGCCGTTTGAACTGAAGTGACAGCATGGCTGTCCGTATTTAGAACACATTATTGGTGATTCATATTAGCCCTTAACCAAAGCAATCCCTCCATTAACTCCACCTGCAAACACCTCATATCCCAGGTGACCTATTTTCCCAATTACCAATGCCATTACTCTGCACTTCCCTTCCACATCAGCCATCACCAGACATCCAGATTTCATAGAAACTCCTCTGACTGCTGCATTAGTGTACATTTTTCTGCACTCTTATTACAGAGCACAGAGACGAAGAGTTACAGCGCCTCTCAAATGAAACAGGCTTGAGTGATAAATCTCTTGCACTAATGCACACACGTAAGAGTTTTTGACTGTAAATAAAGTCATGAGAGACATGCTGTACTTACATGGGGAAAGCCTTGAGGAAATGGCTTCCCCCTTAAAAGAACATATGGGTGTGTATGTCAGCAGCCAATCAGGGTGCAAGTAAAACATTTTTTTCCCTTGGATCCCCTCACTAAAGGCCTTTTTTAAAACTATTGTGTGTGGGGTAATGTAACCCAATATTTCGCAAATGATGATCTAACCATACTTATTACTCGTATTGATAGAAATAAACACCTGCTTCACTTGTTGTTTACTTCAACTTCACCCTTAAAAGCCTTTCAACAATGAAAGAGGCAGAGCAAGCAGCTGTGTGAATATTTGTCAGATAACTGGGATGACAGTTCATTCTGGGTCAATATATTGCTTTTCATCGTGATCATCAAAGCGTCATCCATCTCTCTGTGCAAACACTGGTGACACCTTAATTGCCTTTGATAATACATTCATCCTGTCAAAACGAAGTGATAATCAAGTCGTTTCCACAGCAGCCATCGATGTCTGCGCTAAATCAGTGTTCATCCACGGTTAAAAAAAGATGTTACAGTAAGACCTGTGGGGATAATAAGGGCACAGTTTACCTCTTTTCTTATTTGGACAATATGTTCACTGATTCACAAGATCTTACACAAGTCATAAGCAGCACATTTGATCACAGAAAAGGAGCCAGAGAAATATTACCTGCCCCTTCTAAAAATAAGCACAGTGCAGTAAATGGTCTACATCTGTTCTACCGATACTTTTGATGAGAAATGTGCACTGTAGGCTGAGGATATAGCATGTAGTGGTAAGATAGTATTTTTCACCATGAACACACAACATAAACAATCTGGATTTTTAAAAATTGTAACCGGGATATGTACTGAGTAGGGCAACTTATCAGTGCTTTCTGTTAGACAAAATAGTGTTAATATATCTGTACTATATCTGTAAGTTGATATCGGCCAATATATCCGTCTAGCCCTGTGCACACATCAAAACACACACACATATAAAACCAAGTAGACTAAACACAATCACAATCCAGAAATATATTGAGACATATGTACAAATAGTCTGCTGAGAGCAATAATGTGTGTCTGATGTGGGTTTTGTGGGCAAAAAAAGCACACCTTCATGTCCACTGGTAGCTTCAAGTTTCTACACACTTGTAGAAGTTGCATACTGGACCAAGATTGACTTCCAAACTACTTGTGCACTTTCCACTTTCAGCAAATTAATGTGAAAACATCCTGCTAGTGTCAAACTAGGTTTGCGTGCTGTAATAATTCCTCCTGTTCATACTGGTCATTAAAGATTCCCTCCTGAGATGTTTCCTCTGTCAGAGATGTGGAACAAAATCTACGATCTGCATTCTGTGCAAAACTATATTCTTAGTTTATGAAGTTAAGCTTCAGCGCTTATTTGACAAATCAGAGTGACAGTTTTTTTCGTACAAAATTCCCTCTTTGTGTTATTATCCCTGTACTGCAGAAAATGCTGTCGAACTAAAAGAAGGGGCTGTTACTTTGTAATATATAAACTTGATTTGAATGACTGCTGAAGCTTAATATTAGCTTCAGATACATTTTTGATTTTGCACAAAACAAGGACTAAGGATTTTGTCTCTTATCACTTAAGGGCCCTTTTCAAACTTGGGACTTGAGATCCTTGTGCCATATTGCATCTTATCAATACAATATAATAGGTGTAATTTGCTTTTGTTAATTATTTATCTATAAAGTTTACAGGATAAACAACTCAAATACAACATGTTTAACACATGCTGCTGCTGTTGGAAGAGTTTCACATTGAATTTCCTGGCACTTAAACTCAAAGATCTGCAGACTAGCGATCTATTGACTATTTAGATTAGCTTTCACTGGAGTGGAAACCACCGTCACGCAGACCATCAAGTGCTAATTGGTTTGGAATTAAGCAAAGGTATCAAGAAACAGATTCCAGATGACACACCAGTGATGGAAACATCTTTTAAGTAAATGTAGCAGTCGGCTCCAAGCGTACTGCACCATGCTTCATCTGCTCGGGACATCTGATTACGCAAGCAGTGACTGCCAGCTGAAGCACACAGGGTTCCTCTGTAGTGTACTCTTTGCTTTAATGAAGTGCACTGCTGCAGTTGCAGTTCTGCTCTTGGTCTGTGTGAAAGTTATCTGCCCGGCTTGTATGTGGGAAAGTATCTGAGGCGGCGACGTCCCGATGGGATACAGTACAGATGGAGCAATTAAAGGCGAGCCACAACAATTGTCTTTTTTGAGCCAGACATATTGGAGAGTGAGTAGGAACAATGCATCCCGTTTAGAATATTTTACTGAAGTTCACAGAAAACAATATAACTAGCCACAGGAGGATGGAAAATGTGAGGCTGCAACTAAAATAGCCAGCAAGTCTGTTTTGTTCAGGGATTTCTGTATTTTGCTGCTAAGTGCATCATGAAAGTGAAACTGTGTTTATATGCAGTGTGTCTACCCACTGTTAGTTTTATTTCAGACCTGTTCTCCATGTAAGAACAAGTCATAACAACATTCATACTTATACACGGGCAGGAATTTAACTTTTTACACCTCAGTGGTTCCTACTTCTACAAAAGCCAAAATGTGTTTGTGCCCTAATGAGAGGATGTATGAACTGCATGATGCAAAATAAGACATCCGTGCTCCCTATCTGTCTATCAGAGATCATTTTGAAGAGCAGACCGGCCTGTGGTGGCACGTTGCCCTCTAATAGGTCTCCTCGGCTCAGTGGGAGGTGGACAACAGCAGGAGGGAGTTGTTGGGGATTGTATTTTCTCTCTCATCATGGGGTCTTCTCCCAGCTCGCTGAGCTCTGGAGGTGTCAGGACACTGTGCTGAGGTTGATGATATCAGGTTATAATTAATATAGAAATCAAATTCCACCCACTCTCTGATTTGATAAGTTGTGTGTTGATTAACATCATATAGCACCATCTTCTCCATATGAAATACTTTAAACTGTTTACTGTCTATACTTCAACCACTAAAAATAAATAATTTGATGGTTTTGGTTGTTTGTTTGCTTAAGGATACAATCCTTTCAAAATCAGCTTAATCTAATATTCGCAAAGCCCATTTTTCTCAAATGTTACTTTCAAATACTTATTTATAACTCTGTTTTTGTTCTCTCAGTCTGTACAACAGTGTCAGTTACCTTCCTGAAGTTTTGTACTGGAGGCGTGTTGTTGCAGCAGGAACACAGATGGCTCACACACCAGACACTCAGCACATCATTCCATTATGGCAATTAAAAGAAGAAGACCTGGTGTGCAGAAATGGGAAGTAACCTGCTTGATTGTATAGTATGGCTCAGGGCCATTTGGTCAGCAAGTCCTAGTCAAGGACTCCAAGTTGTAACTGAACCAGCCCTGTGATGGGACTATTATTTTAAAAAGCAGCCAAACTCCTTCAGCCTCATTTGTGACTTCAGTACTACATATGTGATTCTGTCACAGTCTGTCAAGTGTTTTCTAATTAAACCTTAAGGGGAAACTGAAAATGTTTGTTGTGGTTTTTTACCTTTTAATAATGAGTCTCTTCGAAGGTATTTTCATGATCCCACAGATATATTCTGTCTGTTTGGAAATATAGAATATTTCCACAGACCAGACTGGGGATATTTTTTAGTTTTAACTTAATATAAATAAATATAAATACAACATGCATAACTATGTTTTCATTAGTGTATAATCACCTGAAAATAAGAATCATTGTGTTTTTATTACCTTAAAATGAAACATGGTAGCCTCAATATGAAGCTTCAATTAGCAGCCAGTTAGCTTAGCTTAGCTTAAAGACTGGAAAGAGGGGGAAACAGTTAGCCCAACTCTGTCTAAAGATGGACAAACTCTACCAACCAGCAGAGCTAATGCTCACTAATTACCACATTATATATAACATAAAACAAAGTACTAACACGTGGTTTAACAAGGGGAGGGTGTGTGCTAAGCTAACTGCTGGCATGGAAGGGAATAGGCATGTTTTCAAACTCTTCCTTTAACCTCCCAGCAAAGAAGAAGTGCAGAACAGAGCCGTGCAGTCTGTGGAATTATTGGAGTTTAATGCTGGTTTCACTCCAGACAGACATATCAGCATTCTGGGCCCAAAGTAAAAACTGACCTGTGAGATCACAAAAAAGTAAAACTTTTGACTTTTCCCCTTAGGTTTGCATATGGAAAGCTATGACCCAATCCTGTATAACTTATAAAATGTTGAGGTTACAGATGAGGTTACTAAACTTTTCACACATATATAGTGAAGTAATCTGTATGCTCATAACGAATGCTTTATACCGGCCAATGCTGCATACAGTTCCTGATTAAGAATATTGACAGTTTCGTCCTATGCAAACCATGAGAGTATTATATTAAACACTTGTTTGTGTACATGACCAAGCTCTTTCATTAAAACACACCATCCATATCTCTTTTTACCGGTGTTAATTAATAACCTAATAAGTATTGATTGGTGCACTGTAATAATCAATCAGCATAATAATAATATGAGAAAAGAGAAGTAACTTGTTGATTTTCAGCTCTGGTTCAAACTGTAATGAGTGCAGCAGCAGATAAAGACTTCAGTTAATGAACAGAATTGTGTTTTTGGAAAGATGCAGACAAAGAGCGTAATCTAAAAAGTTCTGAGACAACGAGTCCGAGTCCTGTGTTGAAGATATAGATCACAGTGTGACAAATGATTATGATGATTTTGATATTTCCCACAGACAATTCTACTTTTTCATTTCCTGGTAAATTGTCTCAGCTCCAGTCCTGTCCTGGTGGGCTTCCCTCCCGGTCCCGTCTTCGCTCTGTGGTTTTATTAAAGCTAACATTTGTCAGCAGGAAGATGGTTGATATGCAAAATGTGGAGCAGCTCACACCTCACGCTTTAGTTATTCTGGCTGTTTGAGAAATGAGATATGAGGAATGCCCTGCTACGACACAACAGATAAGAGACATGAGTAATGTTCAGAAGATTTTGGTGTTATTACTCTTTATTATATATTTTTTATTTGTACCTGAGTGCATTTTGAAGAATGATGTCACTTGAGAGAAAACATTGCACTCTGATGTTGAAAGCATTTCATTAACAATTTAAGAGCGATTCTTACGCTTAAACAAGGATCTTATGAGAACAATATTAGATCAAACCTTTTTTCTTATGGAATATGCATTGAGAAGTCCTTAATGTACTTGACAACATATTTACTGTCACAGAAATCTAATAATGTAAAAGGAAAAAAGATTTGAAAAAGATAATGTTTACTACATTGCTCAGTGGAGTGTGAATTCATTTGCAGCATTCAGCCACACTGTTAATTAACAATTATTTATCACAAATCTGCACCATTCATACTTTTGCTGTCTGCCACACAATGTAATCGCAGCCCAAATGTCAATATATTCTAGGTGTCACGTGATCCCACGGAAATTAAATTAATCTAACGCCTTCATGCACAGGATGAGATGAATTCCACAGGACTCATTGTTTCTGGATTTCAAAAGCTATTACTTTCCAATTTTATGTTAACTTGTTTAATAGAATAATTAAAACATTCAGGCTATTGCAAATGTGATGTTGATGAGATTGGAGCGTATTTTAGGCCAATGAATTCAAACAAAACTTCCTGGATACATGAAGTCTCAGACATACAGCCCATAATGTTAGTCTACAGTACCAGTTTGCCCAGTCAATTATTATTTATCATAGAATTGATCAACTCAAAGGGACAGATCTTTTTGTCTCCCCTGATTTTGTTGTCAAACTAGATCTGTGATACAATAAGGTACAAAACCGAATAGTTTGAAAGCGAGGCAATTTCTCTGAATATAATTTCTGCTGGCAAGATGAAGCGAAAGGACCATGCTGTGTGAGGAAATTGTTCTGCTAAGTGACTCTTCCCCTCACATTGCCAAGCAGCATCTCTCTATATAAATGGCCGTCCAGGCTATTTGTCAGGAACACACATCAATCTTGGTGCGTATCGCCACAGAGCCAGAAGGCGAGTCGGTGTAGGCTGCTGTTACCAGTCAGAAATGTGTTGAGCTTGTCTCCTCAGGCCATTCTCGCTCTGTACAGTATAGAGGAACAAAACTGCAGCCACTGTTCTGAAGACTGGTCACTTTCATTATAGAGAAGTCATTAAAGGAATTACAGGAGCCGAGCCATAGATTTTTCTTGGATTATTGTACTTGGATTTGGCTCAATTCATCAGGCATATAACCCGAAATGCTGCAGTGATCATTGCAAAAATGTTTGACTGTGTGTGAAAAAAGAGAAAGAGAAAAATCTATTCTTCTAATATGTGTGTATGTTGTACCACTCCTCTTTGCATCTGTGGCTTGCTGATTTCCTTGAGGCCGCCCTAATTACACCAAAAAACAAATCTGAGTCCAGAATACAAATTCAGCAGGAGAAGAATAACTAAACAGAATTTTCTGTTTAGCACTCGGATGCTTTTTTGCCTTCAAAAAAGACTAAATTCTTAAAAGAAAACATTTAACAAAGTCCTGAATACCTTTTTCAGGGATCTTAGTTTGTACTGACTCATTCAACATCATCTCGAAAGTGCAGTCTAGGGTTAAGATATCACAGATTTACAGAAAATTGGGGTTTACTAAAGTCGTGACATGTTCCCGATCAAATCTACATCTGGCAATATTCTATATTATTCTTTTTGTCAACAAATCATGAAAACATCAAAACAATGACTTAATCCTACTAACAATTATTGTCTGTGTAGTCAAAGCCCGATATTCCTCTGTGCCACAGACCTCTATTGTTTTCCAAAAACTATTAAAAACACATCAGTGAGCCACAACGTTTATTTGAGTCAGTCTCATGCCATTTTGCTGCTGTAAATAATCAGCAGCACACCACATTTGTATTAATCCACGTCTGAAACTAGTCCCCAACAAATGCAGCCCCGCAGTTTTCAATTCTTCCGAGCACTTTACAGAGTTGGACGGATTCAGGCAACATAATTATTTCACAATCCATTTTGGAAGAGATTGTTCTTTACTCTTTGTTTTGTTCATTTAAAAGAAAACATAAGAGAATGAGCTCACTGTGATGAGAATGAGCCATCAGTAACGTAATTTATAGGCAAATCTTTATCTTCATGAGATGAAAAATGTAAAATGAGAGTGAAATGTCTCTGTAAGGCCAAACATGTTCTTACTGGGGGGAATGAAACTGAGACATCTCATCATATCTAGTCTATGAAGTACAATATTCCTAAAAACAATCACATATCTTTGAGAAATAATTCTTAATCATTGGACTGATAATTAGAAAAACACCAAAAAGCTTTTGAATTGAAAGCCTACACATTACTCAAACCCCCCCATTTTGACTCAATACTTGAAATCAAGAAACATCTTTCTTTAGCTTAGTTGTTTTCTCAGTTTTAGTTGTCGGATAATAATCATTATCATAAAAGTGGCATATCTATATGTGGATTTTCACCAATTTCCCCCTCCACTCATTTTTCATGCTTATATTGTCATGACCTAGAAGGGTGTGTATTCAGGGGGATGTTTCTGATCTTGTGTCCTGAGCTGTGGAATAATGTAAGAGCACTGGTGTGTTGCTGCTGCAGCTGGGGGAGCGTGTTGCCATAAAATATTAACGACTTGGAAGCCCAGCCACATGACAAGATGAATGTAATTGGCCCTCGCAGCTCTATCTGTGCATGTTAATGAGATGGGATGGTATTTAAATCAGTCGCGCCCCAGACACTGTGGCTGCAGTCTAGAAAACCACAAACAAAGACGCAGTGAGAGAGCACGGATGCAGTGAGATAGATACAGAAAATGTCACTTATTATTCAGCTTTGGGGACCTACTGCTAGCATCTCTTTGTATTATTATTGTTTTTTGTTTGTTTAAGCAGAACAATATTTGTAGCTCAGCCTTTGAATGACTTTTGATCAAAAACAGTGAAAACTAATGCAGAGATAACTTTACTTTTCAGAAAATTTGGAGTTCCAAGCTAACAGCAAGGAGATGCTGGGGGTTTCAGAGAAGCAGTGGACAAAAGCCAGATGTAAAGCTGAGGTAAAGGTGTGCACCTGCACAGCACCTGTCCTGCCAAGACGCCGGGGTCAAGCCCCGCCTGTCAGCGGTAGTCTGGAACAAGGCTGTTGTCTCTAAAACAAAATGTGACCACCTCAGGAGAAAACACAGGGCTGTGGTAACAGCAAACAACAGCTTGAGTCAGCTCTCCCAGGGGGCAGGACTTGGGAAATTGTAGCAGGTAGCAATAATATAACCTAAATCTTAAAGGGAAAGAAGGCCAGCTTGTGTTCAGCAGAGAAGACCAGTCTAAGCGCGCGTGTGTGGGTGAAGCCTCTCAGATTTCTGGAAAATGAATGAATGAATGAAAGAAAATCAGCAGATGGGACACTGGGTCACTTTACTTTCATTATTCCGACAACTTTTACCTTTCATGTGACAGCGCTGTGGTCATCCTCACTAGCACCTCATAAAACCCCACTCATGTCCTCTGCTGCAGTCATGTGATGCTGGCTGGACGAAGGTGTGATGTATCAAAGCCCTGGTGTCTCAGACAAAAATCTTGGCATGCTGTGTTTGTATCTGTGTGTGTGTGTGTGTGTGTGTGTGTGTGTGTGTGTGTGTGTGTGTGTGTGTGTGTGTGTGTGTGTGTGTGTGTGTGTGTGCCTGGGAGAGACCTGACGCCAAAGGGTGGGGGAAGTGCAGGCAGGAGGACAGATGGTCTCCCTCATGGTGGCTGAAATAAAAGAGGGAATTAGAGGACTCCAAGGTGTACACTCTGACGGCAATTACAGCAAATAGATTGGAAGTGGACCTCCAGGCACCCAGGGAGGCAGCTCCGTGGGGGAGAGCTCCACCTCACCGCATCTGGTTCGTACACCCCCCAAACAAGTCAAGATAAAAACCACACACCCTGTCGCTCCTTTAGCTGAGGCAGACCCTGCTGACCATTAGCATACTACTGTATATCAGAATAAGTGTCTGAACATAAAAAACTGAAAATAAACTTCATCTGCACTATAGAGTTTGAAATGGATTTCTATATTACCATTTTTCTTGGTTTGGATATGTGGCTGAAGGATTTGCAAAACCAATTTCAGACATCCCTGGGAGCTGTTTTGGTTAGTTATTCTGCTGCCTGCAGGAGTTTGAAAACAGTCAATTATTTTTGTCTTGCTTGCTTCCGCCCATTGATTCTCAAACGATTTTCACTGCCCCTCCAAGTAAGGATATGCAGCAATTGAATTAAATAAGACCGCCCAATCAATATAAAATACGTAACACATCCACGCTTCTCTTTCATAGCCCGTGGAAACTAAGAATTCATTGCAGATGAAAACACAAACAAACTAAAAGATACTTTTATAGATCTATGAAAGCTGTTATGAAGTTTATGGATAACCATCAAATATTTTGAATATAAAATATTTAATGTATTACTTCTGGCAATATTTGTGCGCAGAATTTTCAAAAGAATTTGGGCTGCTGTCTTTCTTTTCTGAAGCCATTTAGAGCAGTAGGGATCAGTAGATTCCATTAGCCCTGCCCTGTGGCTGAATGACTGAAATGCCATTTAGAGAATGTGTCTCTAACCCCAAAACCTTGTGTTCCCATCAATGCATAAATGATAAAGACACAGTCTAATGAAACAAAAGGCTCCCTGCCAAAGTCGGCCATAAAAATAACATTTGGGTGAGAGAGATCTTAAGCTTATCCATTAACCTCCGCAAAGTCTCTTTACTGTTACTCCCACACTGCCAACGCCACTGAGAGACAACAGTAATAAAAAACTTAAGTGATTCAACTGCATCACTTTATACTTCAGTGAGTAATTTTGCAATTCATGTTGAAGATCCAGTGGTCAAACTGGAACCATGATAATTATGAATTTAATTGGCATTTGATCCTCACTATAATAAATATGCATATGATCACAAATGCATTATAGATCACAGAAAAATAGATAATAATAAATGTAGAGGTTTCTTGTTTGCTGGTACAGGGTGAAGTTGTGCACTATTATCATGTATTTCCAAGAAGATTTACACACCAGGCTTAAAGCAAAATGAGAAATCAGGTTTGCATTGTATACAATGTAAATAAGGCCGACTTTTGGCCTATGAGTTATGGCCTCCAGAACTGGCTGCTTTCCCTTGTTGCATAAATTCATGAACAGTAAATCACTGGCTTCTGAAAAAACAAAGACAAAAAAGGAAAAAGAAACCAATGCATAAAAGATAATTAGGCAGTGAACATATGTAACCAATCAAAAAGTTTGCATGAGTTTAGTTATTTTTACCCACATTATAAGAAGATGCAGAGGGGAAAACTCACAACAACAAATGAAAACATGTTTCAAATCTTAAAAAGTCCTTTCTTGTTTTATTGATGCTTAAGTGAACAGAACCACCACCAGAACAGTTGAAAGATGCAAGAACTGCTCTAATCATGCAGATGTGGAAAATGTTCAGTGTTCTCCTGAATGGAGGAGGACCCTTGAAATTAGAGTAGCAGAAGAAAAGGCGAGAGATTATGTGAGCTCCCTGGAAATGGGCAGAGTAACATCTTACAGACTCAAGACTAAAAGAAAGCTTATCATTAAATATGTACGGTTCATTTATTGTAGAATAAGGGATCATAATATGGAAGAAAGCAGAGCAAGAATAACAAAAACTCACATAAATAAAAGATGAAATATCAGGTTTGTCTTGTAGTCATTTAGTGACACAGGTCCTCTAGTCTAGGATTGACTTTTAACTCTGTGCCTAAGAGTCATGAGTCAGTGCTCTAGGAAATGTTTAGCAAGTTAAAATCCCTCCTGTTGATGGTGCTCTTGTGTTCAGTGACGCTGGTCCTCATATGATTTAGGACAGGGACACTGAATCACAAATGTTGAGGGATTTTAATGTTTACCATTGTACTTGATTGAAGGTTGGTGGAAGCTTGAGAGTGAAAAGGCAGAATCATTGTCCACAAGGCTGGAGTATCAGGTCAAGAGCGCTTTGCATGTAAATGTGGCATGTGGCTGGTAGTCTTCACTTTATATTGTCTCTGTTTTTTTCCTACCACGAAGGCCCCCCTCTCACCCCCGGTGCAACCTGAGGAAGAGACTGAGCTTAATGTACTGCAGATCTACATGTTGAGCGCGTATACGCAATTTTAGCCCTTTGTATGTTTTCTAATGCTCTTCATGTGCTTCCTAAGCAAGGAACCAGTCTATTTCTACTTTGTATAACTCTTCCACTCAGTATACGCAATGTGTTTTTGAAATTTGAGTATTTGCAGCAGCTTACCATGCAGAGAATGAAAACATCTGACCTTGACTGTGCATGACTGATGTGTTTGTGTTGGATTGGAAAGTCTGAGAATTGAGTCTGTTGAACTCATATGTGGTCATAAATAATGGATGTTAAAAAATAGTAAAAGTAAATAATAGTTCTCCAAATGAGCAAATATGTAGATATGAAATGTTTTAAAATAAGAACATACAAAACATTGCAAAACCTTTGACTTATTTCAATACTACATGGTAATTTGTTTTTCTTCTTTTTTTTGTCCACAGTGTTGAAATATGCTGATAAATTAATCAATATGTCTGCATTTTTTAATAAGAGTAGTGCTGTTGATGCCATGATGACATGCTGAATATAACCCTAAATTAAAAACACCAGTTGAAACAAAAACAATAGTGTAAAACTGCAGAAACAATGATTTATTACAATTAAAGGAAGAATATTACACATACGCTCATCAGTCAATGCAATGATTTCAGTGAGTTTTATCTGCACACTTCACCTTTTCCTCTCGGAGAGATTTGTTTGTCTGGAGTCTCTGCGGGTCAACTTGGATCCCACTGCTGCTGTGGACAAACAGCAGCTGCAGGAAACTCACCGCCTGACAGAGCAAACATGTTCTGGTAGTTAGGATACTGAAACAAAAACATATTTTAGAAATGACCCAACAAACCTCATCTATTTCATTTTCATTGTATTTCATGAATGAAATCATGAACTTTTCCCAGCTAGCATCAACTCAAACAGGTTGAGCTGAATGTTACAGTTTTAATTTGAGTTGCATTAAGCTCAGGCAGCAAAGCGAATTATTTTTTGTCCAATTAAATCATATCTGATCTCACACAGTTTTCATCCAAACATCTGTAAATGAGTACAACACACAGTGACGACAGAATATCTCAGTGAACTGATGTTCTTTTCTGTATGAATACCATGTGCACCCAGAGAGAGATTTATGTTTTCCTACAAAAAAACACACAACACTAATAACTAAACGCAGCTGCAATAAGCATAAGTTTGTGCTTTTGTCTTGGACGTAATCATCATAACATTTAATCAAATGAAAATGAATCTTATCAGATATTTGAAGTCTTTAAAGAACTATTCAATATCCTCCGTGAGTGATATTAATAGAGTGAGTCATATTTCAGGTGGCCTGCTTTTCAGATTGTATCACTGCTCAACATTTGTCACCTGTCAAATTATTTTCCCCCCGCATGTCATGTTCATTTGTCAAAACAGCGTTGTTCAAAGTTGCCTACTGCTTCACGTCCAACTAAATCAGATTTGGGGGGTGGAGGATTTTTATTTGGATGTCATATTTATGGTAATGTTAGAATAATAAAATTGTGCAGAATTCTAAATGTCATTTATCTAAGTCTTAGTGCATTTAAGCAAATATCAGGACTAATGAGTGGACCATAAAGTGAGAATGAGCAGTTGAATTTTTCAGGGAGAACATATTTAATCAGCCCTCAGAATACGTACAGTAATTCAGCAGAAACAGCTGCTGCAGATATCGGCTAAATCTGAGTCGCTTGCCAAAAAAAGAAACAATTGCAGTCCTGTTCGATGTGAAGGCAAAAAAAATAAAACCATTAATTATATTTAAAACTATGTTACCTGAATTTGAAGAGAATTTAACCTCTTCACATTAATATGAACTGGACTTGGACTGAGTCCAGACCACCAGAGGCCATGACTGTTCCCAGGGTGGAGACTTACTGCTGCCTCTTACCAGAGTTTTAACACGTTAATATTTCTGCAGTGTCTGATCAATGCCAGAGAAAACCATTTCTTATCATTCTTCCAGCTACTTAGAGCCACATCTGAATTACGGTTGGTGTATCCGATGCACATTTATTCTTCCCTCCTGACAGTTTTATGGAACTCATTATCCGCTTTGTGGCCATGGCTGTGAATGGAGAACCTATGGGGGTTTTATGTGTAGCCAGTAGCTCCTCCACTGACCACATTTAATGTCCTCTCAGAAACAAAAAAACAGGCGGGTCGAGGGGGGTCCACCCAAGCCCCTTTTGACAACAGCAGCAAGCTCTGCTCACACACAGAGTGCCAGTGTTGGATCTGTTGATGTGAGGGTGAGGGAGCAGACCAAGAGCCAGACCAGAGTTTTATTTACCTCAGGTGCAACGGCTCATTATAATGGTGTTAATGAGGAGCAGATGTAGTTGGGTGAAGGAGGAGGAGGAGCAGGGCGGCTGGAGGAGCGAGGTGTGGCCTGTCCAGGGCGAGTCTACGTGGAGGTCCTGTCCAGGGATTCCCAAAATCCCCCCTCTCACTACAACCAATACACCCGCTCCTCACGTGTTAATATCTACTCAGCAAGTGCTATTAGCAAACACTGAAAACTGCCTACCGCAGTGATTTAGTGAGCCCCTCTGAGCGTTGGCTATGTCAAAAGGTTACTGGGATATTACTGTAGTCATGAATGATTTAGACCTGTGAGGAACCTTCTTGTTTAAGTTATTTGAATGAATTAAGCACTAAAACCGACAATTAATTTATCATAATAACATCTTGTTTTCAAAGCCTGATACAGCTTGTTCCTCTGTGTCATAGACCTCAGTTGTTGTCCAAAAACTATTGAAACACATCAGTGAGCCACAGCGTTGTACTGTTACAGTATACTGAGTCAATCTAACATATACTGTCCTTCTGCCATTAATACTCACTGGAACACCGAATGTGTATTAATGCGCAGCTGAAAATAGTCCCAAATAAATGCACTATTTACCTTTATTTGAGTAGTGTAAAATTACCCAGCTGTTTTTTATTGTTTTGTAAAAATAAAATTATATATTTGTGACCTGTTTTAGATCTTCAATAGGAACCAGTGGGCTTGGGACTGAGAGCCAAAGACAAGATGGGGAAACCAAAAAGTATTGTGAGAAGGAGTAACACCTTGTTGGTTTTGATCTCTTAACTGTATTCGTACATCAAAAATATAGAATAATGCCCGCCTTATCCTTAAAAAAGTCTTAACATTATTTATGTTTTAATTAAAAGCCTATATGGCAAAGACATTAATCAGGACAATGTTAATGTAGTGAAAAATCACAAACTCAAAGTAAATTTTCAGGACTAATATTCACTTTTGAAATGTAATTCATATAACTATTTAGCAGTCCCTTAAGGCAGGGGTTCTGAAACGTTGTCGTGTCAACGACCCCGATAATAGAAGACTACGGACCCCCAGTTGGAGAGTATTTTTGTCCCCAGTGATCAAACTGTGATCACAATAAATTACAATCAATGGCCAACCATTTCTTAAAAAAGTATGTGATAAAAGTTAAAATATTCTATTCCTCCTTTTGTTGGTGACCCCCAACAAGTCAAGGACTGGCTTGAGAGATAAAGCTGGAAATATTCTATATTTTTGTTTCTTATTGTTGACAAATACCAAAATCAACAATGATTTTTTCCTCCTAACAAGTGTTGTCTGTGTATTCAAAGCCTGATGTATCTTAGAATGTGATAATCTGTATGGATAACTTAGGGGTCAATCACACAGAGATGCACCTCTATTAGTGCAGCCATTTCAAAATGCCTTGGCAAAGAGAGTTGGGGAAAAAACAGCTGGTGCACCTGGGGAGCGGAGCTGTATGCGCAACCGGGCAATCGTATATTATAACGTAAAAAAAGTGGATTCAAGCAGATCTATTTACCAGCATAGTAAACGGCATCAAAACAGGAAGAAAGTGGTAAAGTACTAAAGCCTGCCTCTTGCTTGAACTGATTGGCCGTCTGGGCCAACAGTGACATTGCATAGCAGTGTGACTACACGCCTTGCACTGAAAAGTTTAATGTATTTTAACTTTTATGTGGGTCTAAAAACCACTAGAAAACAGTGACGAATCGCACAAGAGAGGAGCGCATGCCAGACGTGCCATACCATAGGAAAACAAGGTTTTGCGTTACTAGTGGTGTGTGTGACTGACCCCTTAAAGGTGTCGAATCACTTCACCATTTTTGTGTTCAAGTGTGAGTGTGGAAAAAAGAGATGCAAAGTCCAGGTCTGAGTTTTAGGCTGTTTATCTGTCTCAAAGGGAGGTACACAAAAAAGGTGAAGCTGATGACAAAATGAAGGTGTAAAAATGCAAAAGTTCATTAAAGAGGAGTTGTTTGTATGTGGTTCTTTAACAGTAGAACGGTACAGGATGATTAGTAATGGAGAATCTAGACAGGCCTAAGTTAGACATAGGCATCTACACAGATAACAGCTAGCATGCAGAGCTAAAGGCTAGTAATGGTGGTGCAATAAGCTAGCAATTAGCAATTAGCAAACACAGAATAAGCATTGAAACTGCACAATGAAATCTGCTGTATAGAGCATGAGCAGGCACAGGAGATCTGAGGGGAAACATGCACAAAGGCATTGGCCATTTTACACCATTGCATTGAGTCACATGTTCCTCAGAACAATAAACATGGGTACTGTAGTTTATTTTCAATCTCAAATACACATAGGCCTACTTTCCTGCTGATAAAAGCATCAAATGCATATTAATCCACAGCTGAAAACAGTCCCCTATATATTTAAAACTGTTTGAGTAACTTCTGTTAGAAACTACAATGACCAGCAGTTTTGGGAAATTACAATAATTTTTTTTTATTTTTTTTTAAGATTTACATAGATAACTTCAGTACAAATAAAAGGGCTTTGTGCAGAGTGCAGTGTTTTTGTCTTTTAATGAGATGTGCTGATAATAGCAAAAATATAGCTTGAACCTAATCTTTTACACAAATCTTTTACATATTTCTTGGCCTTTGCTTTACATAATAATTATATAGTCATAGTCACGTAGTAATAATAATAATGGATATAAGACTAGGACTTCAATCTACCTTCCTCAGAGAATTAGGAGTCAAACCTTTTCTGCAACAGATGACAGAACAATGTTAATAAAGTAAAAATTCCTAAACTCAAGTCATTTTTCTGCACCAGGAAAGCATATTTTTTATAAATCTGTGATATTGCTGTTTATCTGTCCCTTAATGCCTCCCCTGAATCTGTCAGCAAAGAGAAATGCAACCCTCTGTTAGTGACGAGCAGCTTTTTGCTGCTGACAATTGAATGGCTTCAGCTTTGAGTTTGCCATTGTGACTTCTTCACTGACTGAGCCCTGGCAGTAATGATCTCTGTGAGCCCTCTGTGCATGCCAATGGTGGGCCATAACCATCTTTATTCACCATGAAACCTCCACTGGGAGCATCTCATGGTCCCCAGGACAACAATGCTGGCAGCCAAGCCCACAGTCGGCCGGCTCGTCTTTTACGTTTTTATGGGCTTGGCCTTCCCCCTGCTATTGAGGCAAATGTAGGCCATCAAACAAAACAATTTATGACCCAGTCTAAATTTGACCTTGGGCCTCCTGAAATGCCATTGCCCTCAGAAAATGTAGAAACCCTATGAATGAAAAGATGTGTATATATGAAGACATAAACTGGTTTCTTTATTTTTCACTATGATTGGCCTTACATGAGAACATTTCACTCAGAAAATGCAGCATGGGAGTTTTTTTCCAAGTTGCTGCACATGACTGATCCTGCTCAGCATGTTCATATGTAATGGGGAATTTTAGGTTCAAAGCCTCCATTTTAGAGATAATAGTGTTGTCCTTCATGCCTGGAGCAGAGAGTAGAGGCTGTATTTTTACTGCCTGACCTGAAATATTTTTCTACTATTAGTTTTTTCTTTTTGTTACTAACACAAGACATTGACCTGGTCGGTTTTTGCCTTCTGGTTTGTGAGCCGAGCCGCAGGGAATTCCTTATTTACTGCAGGGGTGTGCCTTGCCTTGTCTTCATTCACCAGCACATGTTAGATTTTTGTCTCTCGCCCCGCTGCAAAGCTTCAGTTGTTTATAGCTTCAGTTGTTTATGGCTCATCCTTTCTAGGAAGTGGAAAACCTCAAGCTGCTGATGGTGCCGCTCCAGGTTTTTCAGATTTGCCTATTCCATGACCAGCTCCCAATGGTTTGGTTTGGTTTTATTTGTCATAAAACAGCATACACAGAAAACTATTATCCAATATTCAAAAAAAAAATCTAAATTCAATCCAACATGAAAAATTAACATGCAGAAACACAAAATACAAAATGAAATAAAACTATAAACACAAAAATATCAGTTTTGTGCCACAAAATTAAAGCAAGATGCATACAAACACTAAAAATACCCTACTTCCCCAAATCATGATAACAACAAAGACTGCTGTGCCTCTATTGCATTATAGACTTGTATAAACACTGTGACATGCAGATTTAATAGTATTATTAAATATATTAAGTATTACTCTATAGACCACATTATTTGGATAGACAACTTTTTAAAGGAACATACATGATTGTAAATGCATGTTTTAAATGCAAGAAAACATCCTGCTTCCTCTGAATATGTGTACACATGTTTGCTGGGTTCTTTGCATTTGCTGTAGAGAGTGACCAAGAAGCATGAATGATACAAGATGAAAGAAGGGCTCTCCATCTCTGTATGTTATATGGATTCTTCTCACGCATTTCCCTCTGAGACAAGGGGTTCAGTAATCTGTATCCTTTAGTGAGAGAACCCCATGGAGATGCATTAAAGAGATAAATTGGTATCATCCCCAGTGTGACAGACTCCTCATCTGTCTCTGCTCGCCTCCATTGATCACAATTTATTTTATTTGTGTTGTTTCATTATTAGGCGGAAGAAAAGCATTACATTAATAAAGCCCTGATTATAAAGTTAAACAGAAATGCTATACTGTTACACAGGAAGCTGGGGTTAAAGCACGAGGCTCCAGCATGCCTGCCCTTGTATCTTCTTACACAATAAACTGAGATCACAGGCGGCACTGATCAGTCACTGTAGATCTAATTCATTTCTTAACGATTATCAGGCTCTCCTGAACTGGACACAATTCTCTAAATAGATCACTAAAATCTTGCATTTCCCAGTAGTCTCGCCGTATCTGGGACAAAGCTCTGAGAAGAACTCCACACTTACCGGTAATTTCACTGATGCACCTTCACAAGAAGGACTTGGTCAGATTATTTGTTGTTTGTCTGGTTGTATTAATCACTGCAAGGTGATGTTTGTTACATCATTTCACATTTTACATAGTGATGGTAGCTCAGCTAAGCCTACTCGGTAACAATAATTCCTGTATATGAATTACTGTGGTTATAGGTTAGATGTATTTTTTCATCAAATGAGATACTGATGAGCCCCAAAAAGCTCTTTTAAATAAACAAGATGTCAATAATTATAATTCTTAGAAACTTTGTAATCTTGTGACCAGTCTCGCAATAACAGATCACAGTGCCTGCCAATCATCTGGGGATTTCTAAATGCAAAGTAGTTCTTGAACTGCACGAGAACGGCCGCTAATAGACACATCACATCAAACAATGTTCTCCCTCCATTCTCCTCTGTAGTGAAACAAACTGGATATATCTTTTTTAAACACTGAAAATGGATATCCCAAGCAAATTATATGGTACAACAGTGTTTACAGACACTTCTGCATGTCACCACCCCACAGACTTTGGATTGGTTCTGCAATGCAATAAACTCTCTTACTGTTTCCACCCAGTTTTACCAACAAAAGCTGGGAGAAAGTCGTCATTCTCTATTGAGCGAGGCATTTACATACTGGCATGTGAGTCTTTCTTGTGACTGACTGATACAGATCTGCCCCAGATGATTTTTAGCAGAAAGATATGCTAAAAAAGTGGATGTATTTGATTAAATAGTATATAAATTATCTTTAAAATCTATTTGTAACTAATAACTATTTGTTAAATCTATGATTATAGAACTAGACAGACTACTTGATTGTAATGAAACATTAACACAAATATGTTTCATTTCATAAGTGGGAGAAGTATTAAGATCCTACACTTAAGTAAAAGGAGCAACACCACAGTGATGGTAAAATACTTATTACAAGTAAAAAAGAACTGTATTCAAAACTGTAGCTAAGAAAAAGCACAAAAATATTCAAATGTAAGTATCAAAAGTAAAAGTAGCCTTGTTAGTAAGAAAGACAACTTTCAGACTATTACATTTTTTAAATTATAATTACTGATGAAGCAGCATGTTACTTTTTAACATCTTAAAAACCAATCTCCATCTGCAAAGTAAGTAACTGTCAGATAAATGTAGTTGAGTGAAAAGTTCAATATTTCCCTCTGAAATGTAGCAGATTCTAAGTTTGAAGAAATACTCAACTCAGAATTGTTCTCAAGTCAGTGCACTTTCTTTCCACCCCTAGGTTCATTTAATCTAAAAACACAAGATGTGAAGATCACAGTTTAAAGATCATGTCAGTATAACTTGTGCGATTCCAGATAGTGATATTCAGAGAAAATCATACTCCCATGGAAGAGATTGTTCTAAAAAAACTAAAAAAGCAATAACAAAAACAATAGAAAAGGTTCCATATTTTACTTACCAATCCACAGTAATCCAACTGTTGTTAAAGTAAGTGCAGCTATGTTTGAATCACTGCTGTTACTGGAGAACTGTAAAGCAAAGGAAATCAAACACAATATGTAATGACATATTTCTCTCCTGACTCATAAAAACAGAGGCTGCAGCTTTTGAGCAAGCTCAAGTTGCACCAAGAAAATCAAGTGAAATCTAAGAGTTCCTACAAACAATTGCCTGAGGTGGTGGCTGCACTCTTTTTGCCGCTTTGATAAATAGATTGATGTTATATATTAACAATAACAAGGAATTTATTTATTAGCAATCTTGCAAAATGACCGCAGTGAAAATAATTGCAAGGTTGGACCCTTGGATGTCTTCTGTTAATTCCTGGCTCGGGTCGCTGTGAGGAGGCAGCCAGCAGCAACACTGTGGTAAAGGGCTGGGCCTTGTGCTGTGTGCCTCAACTGTATGTCATGAGGTGATGTGGTAATGTGCTGACAGCACAATATTTCAACACCATTTTAGAGTGACCTGACTTAATATTTTTCCTTATGAGCCCATGCGATTCACCATAAACACACTCAAACACACAGCGACCTGGATTTGCACTTCTTTCTGCTCGGTTTAAGTGCTGATCGGGGACCAGTGACCAGGTAAGTCAAGTCAAACGAGCAAGTGCTTTATTTGAAATAGCAGTAACGGTTCTGAGGATTAAATGACTATAAAAAACTAAATTAAAGAGATTAAAGATCCAATCCCAAACCCGCATTGAGATAAGATTGCTCAGACCATATTCAGAGGTGGTTGAGAACTGCCGTACTTAGAGCTGTCCACTTGTGATTGGATCAACCAAGACGCATTAATGCCAAGTTTAAACAAGGTCTACAGGCCAGGACACACAAACCCGACAGCCGACCGTTGGCAGAAAAGCAGTCGGACTGATCAGTCGGCTCCCGTCTCCCCAAGTCGGTCAAAAAAGTGCCTCCGAACACACCAAACTGACACCGACTGGAGCGTACGTTCTGCACGTGCGCAAGGCGTAATACTTCCCCATAACAGCAGGCGGCATTAATCTGTGTTGTCGCCCAAAAAACATGAAAACCGGAAATGACGGATCACTCTAGACCTAGTAAACACAGAGCACGCTGTCGTCAGTCATTGTTTTCATCAGAGTGTTGATAGTAGTCAAGAAGGATCGTTATTGTCATTACTCAGTGAACGGAAAATACGATGGCTAATAATAACAAGATACTGGCGTTGGCGTAGTATGTTTACCATCGTCACTTCCGGTTTTCTCGTGCACTCACTGATTCGCTAGTCAAGGGCTAGCACTCCACCAATCAGATTGGTCATTGAGGCCGACGGCCACTGGCCGATTCCACATATCGAATTGGCAAAAATGAACGCCGACGCCAACTCTGACGACAGCACGGGACACACCGAACTGACTCGAGTCACCGACCTCGCCCGATAATCAGGTTGTTGTGTCCGGGCCTTTAGATGGGGAAGACCTGACAGTAAGTAGTGAGGAGTAAATAGTTTACTCCTAAATGTTATACATTGGACCTTTAAGAATAAATAAAAGAATCACAAAAATCTGAGAGTCAAGATGTAAAGACAGAAAAGCATATACAATGGTTTCTAGATCTCCAAGAAAGAGAAAAGGCTTTTATATTTGCTGTTGACATAATGTGGAAAAAGCTACTATTGGCATTTAAAGCAAAGAATGAAAAATGACATCCAGGTTTCTGTATAACATTTAAAGGTCCAGAGTGTTACATTTAGGAGCAATGTTATATAATGTTCATAGGTGTGTTTTCATTAGTGAATAATTATCTGAAAATAAGAATCATTGTGTTTTTGTTACCTTAGAATGAGCTGTTTTTAGAGGGAGCGAGTCCTCTTCTACAGAGTCCGTCATGTCGAACTCCGGTGTTTCTACAGCAGCCCAAAACAAACAAACCAAACGCTGGCTGTAAATTGGAACTAGTTTCTCCTGCATGCTTGGAACAGGAGTGTGAGGTGAGGCTTTGTAATCTGCAACTACACCACTAGATGCCACATTGGTCCTTTAAATCAGAACCAGACTTTATTCACAGAGCACTGGATACAAGGAATTTGTTTTGGTGCATGTGTCAGAACAGCAAAATGTTGTAATGTAACAACATTTTGTTATTTTAATGTAAATGTAAATAAGATTACATAATGAAACTAAACAAATGTGAATACATCATACGATAATACACAATAACTATACACAACTGAGTTTACATGTGCAGTTTAAGTTTGGTTTGATGGGACACAAAGACATGTACATATAGTGTGCAAAGATACTACTGATGTTGCCAGATAAGTCCAGTGCAGTCAGAAAAATACAAATTGCAGAAACATTGTGTTTTTAAAGACGATTTCTTTGGCACTGTTGCCTGTATTGGATAGTGAAGAAAGTGGAGAAGGCATATGACATTTATAAAAGGTCCCCAGGATTGTGGGTCTTAACCATGAGACTAGTACCGACACACCCATTACAAAACACTATTTTGTAATGTAGAAATTATTTTAAATATAACCACAATCATGTTAGCAACAGAAATATTATTAGATGTCCTAGAATCCATATGCTCTCTTTATTTATATAACAAATTATATGGAAAATGTTCAGGGTGAAAGGACATTTATGCCGTGCTGCACAGGTATTGGCTCTCACTATGAAAATAACTCACAGGTTGCTAAAAGCCCCTTTTCACATTCTCAAATCTCAAGAAACAAGCCAATAGGAGTCATTTGAACCAAATAAAATAAGTTGTGAGATGTGAAATAATGGTAACATGCCCTGTGAGATTTAGTTGTGAATGTGTGGCAGCCTCAGTGTGACAGAACTAGAATGGGGCGCTCTGGATGCCCACGTGTCATGTGCTACACACCCTCATACAGCAGGAGCTCCTGTTAAGGTTATTTTTACTCCGGCACCTGGAGGTGTTACAGACTTGCTCTGGCCTGCACATTCTTTTCCCTCAGCACAATCAGGTGTGAGAGCAAGTGATCTTCATTCCCTGCAATTAAGATTCTGCCTTCATCTTCTCCTGGTACACAATTACTGCTCTGCTGCTGTTTGCTCTAATTGCTCTTTCTGCAGGGATTGGTGGGAAGCCAGTGATTGTGATGGGTAGGGGATTATCTCCTTTCCTTTACTCTGGCCCCTTAAAAAAATCATTTGTAAACTCCCCGGTGTAATTACTGAGCCTCATGATTAATTGTCTATTGAAATTAGCGCGGGCCTAGCTTTCATTTTTACTGCAACGAATATTAATTAATGTTAACTCTCCCCTTTTCTTTTTTTACCCTTTTCTAAAGCACATCTTTTGAATATTCATTGTGGTCTTGAAAAATGGGCACAAGCCAGTACCTCGAGTCAGAGAACTGACACTTGGCTATCACAAAAAATACATATCTGGAATTAAAAGATGTGTTTTAGGCCATAAATAATATTTACAGGAGGTCGACAGGTGAAGAAAGCAAGCTCTTATTTAAATCACGTCTCATCTGTTAGTCGAGAGGTGTCAGGGAATATGCAAAGCAGCGTCTCAGCTTTTGTTTTCCTTTGGAGAGGGAAGAATAGTCACATTTAATTCAGTTTGTATTTATTTAACCCTTGTGGACAATGACAAGTTGAATAAGTGCCATATAATCACATTCAGCATATTGTCATACAATAATGTATAGAACGCAATGTCACCTTGAATAAAGCATCCACCAGAAGAATACATTTGGGTAATAATATGGAAATGTACACTAAGGTCTGAATCAGATTAACATTAGAATATCTCCATATTCTATCAAAAGGAAAACGCTCTCATTGGCCTCAACCCCAAACTGGAGCTCAACATCCACAACTCCCAGTTCTTCAATTGGAATAAACACACTACGGTCAAATTCAGAGTAGAATTATGGGATGTTTGATCACATATTTGTGGAGGTGATTTCAATGTCTCACAACTGAAAGAACAAATGAACTCTCCCAAATAAAAAACATACATAATAGTCACATGGCAGGTGGCCATCAATAAAAAGTATGCTGTCATATGTTCAATGTATTGTTAATATTCTCAAGTTTAACAGTTGATACGTGTTAATATCTTACCTGTACCTGTAAATTATTTATTCTTATTGTTGAAATTCAATTTAAAGCATATAGATATCATCACATCTACGCGTATACTGTATATATTGTCATATCCACCTATCTCATGTATATAAAAATAACCTGCTACACTACACAAAAATATTTATTTATTTCCAGTTTTCATTCCAGCTTTACACTCTGCACCATTGCACTATTGTCTTGTCTTGTCTTCTGTGTATGCTCATTGAGAGCCACGTAAAACCAGGGTCAGATTCCTTGTATGTGTACACATAGCCGGCCAATAAAAGTGATTCTTATATTGATTCTGATTAATCCATGGTTGATAATAGTCCAAAACAAATGCACTATTTACTTATTTTGGAGTGACATTTGCTTAAGTCCAGCTATTTAAGGAGTTTAGTTTGCCTTTTTTTAATAAAACAATATATTTGTTACTTGCTTTTAAAGATTTACATCTACAGTATGGAGGTATAGGCATGGATGATAATGGGGCTGAGTACAGAAAGGATATGGTAGGGTAGGATCTGTTCATGATTTAATAAAAACATGTGGGCTGATTGGGCTAAATAAAGGTCTAAGAGAACTTCATTATGTAAAACATAACATTAAACATTGTGTCTTTGTCTCCATTCACTCACTCTGTCCAATTACAGTCTCTATGCCCTCTTTTTCTCTGTGTGTGGACAAAGAAATCCAGTCGACCTTCATCCTGCCTTACTCAATCCAAATTCAGATAAAGGGATCATACCCGGCAGATCAAACTAATGTCTTCACCCCTCAGCATCTCTGAACGGCCACTGAATAAAATAGCAGATGCTGTGAAATGGCTGTGACATAACTTGATCCACGCAGTGACGGCGCACACCACCGCTTGCACCCTGTAATATATCAGTGCCAGGAAACAGTGGACGTGGAGACACACTGATTGAATCAGGGGCCATGGAGCCTCTGGGGAGAGTTCATCTATACCAAACCAGCAGCAAACACACAAGAATCTCTTTCTCTGCTGTAACACTGTTTCAGGACTTAGCGGTCATTCGTTCAACTTCTTCCTGACTAAGCACACAAAACACAAAATGTTTTAAAGTCATCAAATGTTGCAAACTTGTGGTGACTTTATAGCGACTTGTCTTTTGTGTAAATCATTGTGAAACTACAAAACTACCAATTAAGTTTACAGCATTTACCTTGTACCGTAAATTTGTGTGCATAATTTTAATTGATGTGCATAACTTTAAGTGAAGCACATAAAAGTTGTTTTGTTAATCATGGCCTTGGCTTGACGCAGTACAAACATTACTGCTCACCTTATTGTTTTAAAATGCACATTTGATTTACAGCTGAGGAGCCTACAATTTATTTTCTGTGAGCATAAACAATTAAGTATTTATGGCCATCACTCTGTGCTTTCTTCTTTATGTCTTTATGAGTCGCCAACTGTTATACATTGCACTGTACTAAGATATATAATTGTTCCTCCAGGATGAATGACCAATAACTTTGACAAATGACAGTAGAATTACATTTAAGAGAGATAATAGAAATCAGATTTTGAGATTTGACGGGTTATGTTATGAGGTTTGGCATTCCTAATATGAAGATTACATTAATATCCAATAAAAATGTGTTGTTGTAAGTTTGACCAAGGTATTAAGCTTCAGATTTAGCTGCCTTGGGAGTAATAAAACTATTTTAAGGCTTGGCTTTGTCATTAAAATACAATAATTATTGGGGCGTCCTGGTTGCTCACCTGGTAGAGCTGCTGGAGTCCTCATTGCAGCGGCCATAGGCTTGAATCCGACTAGTAGCCCCTTGCTGCTCGTCATCCCCTCTCTCTCTGCCCCTTTCCTGTCCATCTCTCAAGCTGTCCTTTCTAATAAAGGGATATATATATATATATGTAGTTAATAGTGCTCATGACAGGACAGAGGATGTGTGATCAACGTATGTCCTTTTTGCTAGTAAACACAATAAATGCCAATGAATGATTCATCTTTTTATATGTTTTTTTTATGGTTCAGTTAATGTGGCTGCAGAGACCTGAATGGACGTTGAGGTTTCGAATAGGTAATTCAAACCTCTTGTCATTCTAGACTGAACACTGTTTGCATGTTTGTGCAGTGAGACAAATGACTAGAAATGTAATTGTAGTTCTAGTTGAGGATACATAAGTGAGTGAAATATGTTTGTGATAATAATAATGGTATAATAATATGTAATAATAATCATCTTTTCTAAGATTGTTAATTGATGTTTTTACTCAGCATGGACTCCTAGGCTTAGACAAATTGAATGTTTGGGATGAGCTGAAGTGATGTGGTTCAACAATAGTTTTACTGGATTGATCACTTCTTGTATCTTTGAAGAGTGATTAATGAACAGACAGAAGAGAGTGAGTTAGGAAGGTGTTTGTATGGAGAATTATCCTGACAGCTACTTAAAGAAATGAAAGATGCCATCCTATTGGATGGCGCATACCACTTCTGATATCATTTGCAGCCAATCAAAAACATGCAGTAATTACAGCTGTGCTTCATTCATTTGACTTTGAACCATTATTATTTTAATTAAGATTTCCCACTCAGTCTAAAAACACTGTGATTTGTAGAGCTGCTCTCTGAGAGACAGCATATTGATGTAATATCAGACATTGTCATTTTCTTAGTTTGATTTTGAGTGATGCAAACCACTTAAATTAGCTGTAGAATTTGTTTTATTGTCTAACTGGACACTACATGCTATGTGCACTAATGCATCTCTCTGAAAATATGATTAGTAATTAAACTGTTCCCTAATATGCTAATTTGTTAAATTAAACTGTCTCTGGCTCAGCAGGAATAATAAAGCAAACTGATTTAAAAGAAGTCCTCTCATTTGCGATATTACAGCTGATAGTGACTGTACATCAGTCATGTTTCTTCCGGTGTCTTCTGGCTGGGAACAAGGACAGGTGACTAATTTTCTTTACTGGTGTTTCGAGCTAACTCCTCCTAAAAAGAAAGAGGACTCCATACCATCTCCTGCACCGCTGTGACCCTGATCCTCTCCGGAGGTGCACTGCTCCAAAGTAGCCTCTGTTGCCATAGTTACCTCCTCCTGGCTACTTTGTAAGGTCACCTGCTCTGGTGAGCTCTTCCCTCAGAGAACAGGCATAACTAATGTCCTGCAGGTTCAGGCTTGATGTAAATAGTCTCAGTTGACAGCCTACTGTACAAATACTCAATTACGTTTGCTTAAAGGAAATGATTTGTTGCAACAGCGAGCACTCAACTTGTGTGACATCAGCGTTGCCTGGGCAACGGTGGCTGATTGCACAGGCTGGAATTAGGTATTGATCAGAGGAGGGGGCCTGGCGCCAGTGAGGGACTGGAAGCGATCCGCCACTACGATTTACAGAGCATGGGGGTGGGGGTGAACCTGCACACTTCGCCCCAGCTCAGAGAGCTGAAAACCCCTCAGGAACCAATTTACACACCGCTACAGTGCAATATCTGCAGTAGTCAATAATGGAAATCTGATGCCCCCTCTGCCATCAATGTGACCGCTCCTCTCCCTCTCGTTAGAGCACCTTGAAAGTTCTAGGCCAATCCATAGACACAATAGATTTCCAATGGTGTAGGGATATTTTGACTTTGGTATTCTCCGTGTAATTACACTTCTAAGTGAGGCTGCAGCCCTAAACAGGATCTGTCCTTTGTAGTCCTTTTATAATGAATCCATCTTTAATTTAATCATCATTGCATCACATTCATACTCCGCTTACATTATTTCAAACTGTTTACCCTTTTCGACTGTTTACTAGTCAGTAGGCAGTGCTTATCGCTCAGCTCCTGCTGACACATGCGTGATTTAAAATGCTACTCAAATAGTGTCTTCACTAAGTGAATTAAGAGCCTCTAGTGTGTGTCAGTATGGGTCTTACATCACTGCATACTTTGTACACTGTGCGTTTATGTCCATGCTTGCATTGGGTGGGTTTTGCAACAAACGTTGATAGGCTTTGCTTCAACTTGCAGGAACTGCTTTGAATTAATGACAAAGCGTAGTTGTTAAGTAATGCAGCATTTTAAACTAGTGGGAATGTTATAGTCAAGATTTGAATTGAGATGTACATTTTAAATGATTGTTTTTGGAAGTACTGGCTTCAAGGTAAGTCAGATTAAATTTAAAATATTTGATGTGACAGTGAAATTACAATAGTCCTTGTTATGAAATGTTAGATTATATTACTATGTTAGATGTTCTGCAGTCGGTGGTACCCAGTGCCATCTTCTTTGTTGTTGTGTGTTGGGGCAGCAGGCTGAGGGCAGCAGACGCCAAGAAGATCAGCAGGATCGCCAGGAAGGCTGGCTCCGTCCTGGGGGTCCAATTGGACTCATGGTGGTGGTGTCTGAGAGGAGGATGCTGTGTAAACTACACAGTATCCCGGACAACAACGCTCACCCTCTCCACCAGGTGCTAACCTCGAGCAGAAGCACCTTCAGCAACAGACTCATTCCCCCCCGGTGTAACACAGAACGCCAGAGGAAGTCTTTTCTTCCTGTGGCCATCAGACTATATAACTCATCTACCTCCGGTTTTACCCAATTTTCACTTCATCACTTTATTTAGTTGTACTGTGCCATAGTTCATTTATGCTGATAACAAATGCTGCTACATTTTTTATCACTTTTACCACTGATACCACATTATCCAATCGCTCCTTATCACTTATTTAGTTTGTACTTATTTTATTTCAATTTATGCTGCTAAACTGCACGGTGCGTATTGTTGTATATCGTATATACTGTACTTACGTTGAACTGCAATTTTTGTTGCACTTTGTCACATTTAGTTACTTGTTTTCTTCTTTTCTACTTATGTCACCTGTAAGTGCTTGCATTTTGTTGCATTTAGTTAATTGTTTTGATTTATTTTATGTTTATTTTAATCTTATTTAATTTTATTTAATTTTATTTAATTTTATTTAATTTTATTTAATTTTGTTTTATTTTATTTTATGTTAGCTTATTTTTACTCTAACCCTGTAGTACTTTACTTCACCACCTTTGGATTGAAACTGTTGCACAGTAATTTCCCTTGGGATAAATAAAGCTTGAATCTTGAATCTTGAATCTTGAATTAGAGGGATAAGAGGTGGCTCTGTGGTTAGCACTGGCTTTGAATGTTGACCACAGTCCCTTCTACTGTATGGGTTGAGTTTGCATGTTCCTCTCATGTTCATGTGGGTTTTCTCTGAGGTTTCCACTCACAGAAAAAGACATGCATGTTAGGTATCAGGAGATCAGGCACTGACCTCAAAACAGACAAGCACTGCACGGAGGTACCTTTGTTACTATTTAACAGATGATCTGTGAAACTAACTTTTGTATAAGACATCAAACATGAAACTTCCCATAGGAGAGAAATTTGTAACAACAAAAATCTGTCACACCCACAGTACTGAGTACCTGAGTGTGGTTTAACAAAATGTTTCTTTTGGCTGAAGTTGAGACCAGCTGTTGAACCTTGGACGTTGAAGCCTGTTTCTGCTGCAGATGCAAACAGTGTCTGAATCTTTTGCTGGAAAGAAATGAAGTCACTGAAAGGTAATACTCTGCTGCCTTAATGGAGCCAATCACATGCTTGACAAGAAGAAAACTCCCTCTCCTGGCAGTGCTCTGTAGTGCAATCCACAGTCAGAAGTAACGCCTTGTGACATCTGAGGATGTTTAACCCTGCAGGGCTCATTCTAGCCACATTTCTTCCATCTTCATAGAGACGTCTGTGCTACAAAAGATAGAGCTGTCTCTTTTACATTACACAGACCTGGGAGATGTCAGCCACGTCTCATCGCAGGAATCGATTATAGAATACATTTGCCTTAATGTGTGATATATGCATATTAAAGTAAAGCCTCAAAGGCAACAGAGGCTGCCTCTTTAATAGAATCCAGCTATCATCAAGAGTAAATTCCAAGACCTCGATGTAATGGAAAAACTGACTGTCTGATCTTCCCAAAGCTCTTGTGTGGAATCTGAAAGGCTGCTTGCTGCTGTTGCCAGGCTGTGAACTGGGCTGCGGTCACAGGGGTGTTATGGGTAGTCAGCCACAACATCCTCCCTCTCTGTGGGAGGAGAGGCAGGTTGATGTCACCAAGTACACACATTGCTGCAAAGTTATGGCACCATCATCAGCAAAGCAATGACAGCTTCATAAAGTTTGATTTAATCAGACAGGAGAAATTGAACCATTATATGACATAATCTACAACTCTGTGATGATATATCTCGAATGTGATGTGCAACGGCGCTGATTAGAATTCATCCCTTTGCGTGCAATCCCTGAGAATCTAATCTAGAAAGCAGCTTGAAACAAAAAATCTTTATAACATAACCACCTGCGTATGTATGTGTGTGTTCATGTGAGTCTGCCTGCCTGCCGAGGTATCTATTAATTTTCTTCTGTTTTGTGTAGTATTATTACACATTGGCTGGCGCTGCAGGTTTAATATGTTGTACATCTTTTTTGTCTCATTCCTTATAGTAGGTTCAATGTCATCTCTTTGTTGTCTCAAAATGCAATCAATGGAGGTCTTCCTACCCCATCCACTGAAAGTCAAACCCAACCTATCTAGGGCCACTCTGAGCTGTTCTGTCAAATCTAAGAATCAAGCCCATATTTCTTGGAGTCATGTTGTGCTAGTCCTCACTCCGGTTTGTGTGTGCCCTCGCACCTAATATACAAAAGATCTATTGAAATATGCATGAGACCCATGATGCCTGCACTAAAAATACACTCAAATAGGGAATACATTGACAGCTCTGTTATTGAGCTCTCCTTGAGCTTCCTCTGTCACAACAGCCACGGATCGCTCTCAAGACTCATGTATTATCAAAAGCACGCAACTCCGCTCCCTCACACACACACAATCTGTCTCCTCTCACACCCACTACCTCTCTGTCTCTCTCTCTCATTTTTTGCTCTATCACTCTCTTTCTCTCTTTGTATGGCAGCCACATGCAAATCCACACTAAAAAAAATTATATTGTGTAAATGTATATTTAAATTCCCCTCAAAGACACTTTTGTCCTCAAAATAGTCGAAATTTTGCACGAGCTGTTCTTAAGCTAAAGCTTAAGCCTAGTTATAACATAAGGTTTACACATCGTGAAATCAAAACAGTTTGCATGCACACTGTCAATGGTTGCACCACACAAACTAGTTAATACGTAGCGATTAGTTGTTACTAAATATTTAACTGCCCCTGTTGAATAGCTAACTGGACCAACTGGCAAAGCTAATGTTGTCTTATTTATACAACATCAGTTTAGACTGAAGAGTAAAGTGTGGAATATGATGTTAAATAATGACGTACACTATTGTGAAATTACATTTGACATAAATAACACAATTAGCCTAAATGACCAAATAACATTGATTACGTTAGCTTAATCAGATTTCCCCCTTAATACATGAATGCCACAAACACAAATTTTTCAGCCTATATAAACAAAACTGATTCATACCTGAATTCACAAAAGATTGTCTGGTTTAATATGTACAGCTCTTGGCCCCGCTAGAGCTTTATTTTGTACAGCTTGCGATGCTACAGAATCTCCCTCTTTACACTGTCAATTGATATTGAATGGATTACAATTAAGATGTCTTCTAGCAGCTGATTTAGACTTTACATACATACTCTATAACTATATATATTTTATTACTAATAAGTAATTTTCATTTCACAAATCTTGAGAAATAAGGTAAATGTATACAGGACTAATATATGTTTATATGCCACTAATGACAAGTTATATTTATTAAATAAAGTATTCTGTAAGTTGTACACAAGAATACAATAGTACAAAAAAATAAATACTGAATGAATATATATGGAGCAGATGATTGCGTACAGTAGATGCATGTAGGCTATAAGTCTATACAGCATGCAGGATTTATATTAACAGTGACAGTGTATGCACGCATTATAAGGTCTTTACTAGCTAGGCATTTTTAAGTGTTAATGGTTCCTATTTCACTAGTTTGAAACTAGTGTAGTCACTAAGAATTTATGAAAGGATTACACACACAAACTAAGCGATGGATTTAGTTATAGTGCAACCCAATCCTGGGGCTTACACACTCTTTGAAACCCACCCCAAGGCACATGTGCATAAATGTAAAGAGCAGTTAAACCAACCACCTTCAAAGTAATTTTAACAATTATTCCTATAATACAGCCAAGGCCTCTTTTTATTACCATAGATGATCTAGAGGGCAGAGTTTTATGCCACATTAGCCGCTGCTCTACCATAAAGAACGACGAAGGGATAGAAATTGGCCACCAACATACATGTGTAGACCCTTTTTATTTGACATAATATGACATAAAAGCAGGGCTCATATCCTGCAAACCCCTTTATGTTATTGGTTCTGTTAAAACACTTTTTTCCAATATATTCGCAGTAAACTGCGCTGTTGTCCTGTCTGTTTTGACAAAAGTGGTGGTGCTTTACAGTTAGGACTTAGGGGCCAAATTGGTAGGCATCAGTACCAGCTACACCTCTGTAATTGGGCAGATTTTAGAGAGGTGCTATGAAATACACCCCTGCAACTTTAATAAGTTCCAGAGTTCTGGGCTCCAGGTTGCTGCTCCCAAGGTGCTGGTCTGAGTTAGCTAACATTTATCACATAAACATCTAACACCACTCCTGCTAAAGCAGACAAATGCCTTCCTGCTCTGCAATCCCTTCCGTAGCCATCAGAATCAGGGCAACAAATCCAGCTTTAATAGTTATCTATGGAGTCTCTCGCATGCAATGAACACCCACATTTATTTCGCTGCTTTCTCCCGATGAGGGTAAGTGGATCAATTAGTGAAGACTACAAGTTCAGCATCTTTACACATAGTATCAATTGTTAAGTTGAGCAACAGCAGGTCCCCAGATTATCTCAGATCTGTACCTCCCCTCGCTCCCATCCCTCCTTCTCTCCCTCCACCAGATCCAAAGCTAGCCTCATTACAAATGATCCTCTGATACACACAACCTTGGCACACACCTTCGCGCTAATGGCCCACAGATTGATTTTTAATTAGTAACACTTTTGGATGGTGGCCAACTCAAATGGACTTTTATGAAAAACTAATCACCTTTTAGCTTTACGTGTTAAAAGGTGTAAGTGGATGGTTTTAAGCTTTAACAGTGTTTGGATAGTCACAATAAATGGAAACTACTGAAACCTAATTATTCACAAACTTGCATTTGTATGACTTATACGTGGTAGCGCAACATCTTCAAGGAAAAACTACATTTATCACCACACAGAACACAAAGATGACCTTAGAGTTCTTAAAGTTCTGTGCTGAGAGGACGTTGGTGGAGTAGATGAAAAGTGGGTCAGGTCAGATATCGTCTCTGGGTTGCAGAAAATTTTGGGCCAGTGAAATGTCAGTCCACATTAAACAAGCAGGTCAGATGAGACCAAAACTGTGTACCCAGTGAGTTCATCTGGCATGAGTTCATTACCAACGTGCACCCAGCTTTGATAAACTGGGCCAGTATTTATGACGGGAAAAACAGAGACATCTGCAACATTTTAGGCCCAGATGTGCACACTGTGATTTGCTGCAGAGGAATACGTATGCCATGCTTTTTACATAATATTTTTCTTTATCACTATCATTAGTTTATTGTAATTATTACTTCTGTAAATCCCACTGCATCTTTTGTTGTAAATTCTCTTTTTTACAAGGACTTTTGGCATCCTGAGTGCCCTATTTTTAGAAATTAGATTATTAATAGACAGTTTGGTCAAAGTCTTCTCTGATCCATTTTCTTTATGGATGATAGTACTTATTTTTACTAATATTGTAATTCTGTTTTTCCTTTTTGTAATTTTACTGTTGTTATTTCTGTCTATACATTTGTTCATCGCCCTGGAAGAAGGATCCCTCCTCTGTTTCTCTTCCAGAGGTTTCTCTCTTTTTTATCTATGAAAGAGTGTTTTTGTTGAGTTTTTCCATATCTGAACTGAGGGTGTTCTATAATGTACAGGCAAAGTTATAATTTTGTGGCAAAGATAAATAAAAATGACTTGTCAGTATATAACATTTTACAATTTGTCAGCATAAATACTGTGAAAGAGTATGCCGTTATTAAATAAAAGGCACCATAGATATATTTAATATTTAAGTTTTTGAACCTTTTGCTGTTTTTGGCAAGAAATGGCAAATATTATGGGGAAAGTTTAAAAGAAAATGTGGAGAAAATGTGGAGATGGAAAGTATCGCCCTGGCATAAAAGCACAAATGTCTGAAGCATGTACTTCATGTTCTTTACTTAAATAATAAGCACCTTGGGGACATGCATGGGCACTCACCGTGCAACATATTAAAAACCTACAAATAAAATTCATGGTGACTTTAGGATGGGGTTTTTTACTGTCAGCAGAAAAGAGGAATGACTGCTGTGTAAAATCCACAGTCTACACTGCATATTGCATGGCATGCATACACATATGTTTGCATTTGTGCTCTTTATTTGCCTGTTTACCTTGCTCGGGGGGGTGTTCATACTTTCCTGGGTGTTCAGGGCTATCACACATTCGCCGCAGCTCACACACACACTAACGCATCTGACCTAACAATCCACTCAACAGTAATTTATCGGTGTGATCCATCATTATCATGTTTTATTATGGCCACCGTTGGAGATATAATTCACAAATAGGCACATGCTGTAGAGATGACAGTGAGGGAGAGGGATGTCCTTTACCTTCGTCCTCTGCCAGGAGCCTTCAGGAGTCTCTGCGGCCCCGTATGCAAGAGACCAGACCCTGAATGGGCAGGGAAGCTTGGGATCTGGGGAGCAAGAGCCTGCCCTGTTAGCCCGCTGCATTGTGGGCCAGCAGGACTCCCATTAAGTGCCAGAGAGAGAGAGAAAGAGAGAGAGAGAACACAGCAACAGCAGAGCGGTGTCGGTGCCATGTCACATGACCACGTTTGTATTCGGTAGCCATAACTCACTGCCTGTGCGTGGGGATTGATCCCAGGCTGGACACTCCCTGGAGGAGCCCTGGCACTCAGCGGAGTTTGATCCCTCAGATTAATGCAATAGGGATTCCTGGTCCAGGCCTTTGTCTCTAGCCAAACACTTAATGTCCCACGAATTTGTATCCAGCAAAGGTTGAGTCCCATGTTTATTTGGGTAATGAATTGCTGTAATTAATGCACCTATTGATTCCCCCTCAGTGTCTCCTACAAAGGCCAGTCCGATTTCTAATTTAAAGGGAGTGGGAGTGTTAGCAAGAGGATGAGGAAAGGGGAGGAGAACCCAGTATAGGCAAAACAATTGCACTATGTGCTCGCAGAATGAGAGCGTAATTGTTCAATGAATCACATTTGAATACATTCAATTAAATCTTTCAAGTTGAGGGCGTTTGCTCTGTGCGTGTGATGTTATATCACTTTGGTTTCCCTCTCGCATTGTAATAAAAATGTAAATCCTTGGAGGGCATCTGAGAGCCGATGAGGACGTTTGCCAAGTGGCATCTCAGGGCTCTGGTGTCACACTAATAACCACAATGCAATTTTCTCACACAAACAGGCAAGAGTACATTAGCATATAATCCTCTGGAATTATGACTATTCTGATCTTCATCACTGTGCCCTCCCAGAGGAATTCTGCATGTGCACTTGCAAACACTGTTACTGCATGTAGAGGAATCTTCAGAGCACTTCAAGGACAGGAGGTTCCCAGTTACCACACTGTGATGAAAATGTAATATTCGTTTCAGTCCGAATCATGTGTGTGTGGCTTTTGTGTCTTCTCTTTGATCTGAGACCTTTTCAGGGCTCCTTTAAATGCTGTTTATGTCCTTCCCCTTGCCGTGAGGCTGTGTGGCTGTGCCCTGTGTAAACACCTGGTCACCGCTGCTGTGGAACGTCTGACCACAGAACAATGAACAGCCAGCTGGTCCATCTATTATTGTTTACTGAGGTTCACCTTAAGAATTACATTTGCCCCCTTGTGAGTAATTACAAGAAAATGAGCCTTTGACCTTTGATGTATATTGGAAAAAAAACTTTAAGAGTAATATTGTCAATATGTGTGTATTGATCCCAACTGTAATTACCACTAAATACCTCGACGGTCCGTAGGTGGGTGGTTTTACAGTTTGAAAGATGTCCGCTGCAATGTAATAAATTACAAGCAGAAAACAGATAACATTACTCTAATCATGAAGAAGTCCATTAAATTTGTTCTTCCTTACCATTAAGTGTGATATTTAAATTGGCTTGATATTCAAGGAGTGCACTGATTGTGTGAGTAGCAACAATATAACAGGGCTAGTTATTCAACTCATTAATAATACACTTTAACTAAATCATAGCCAGCAGTTCAGTCTATTGCTCAGTTTTCACCATTCTAACAACAATGATGATGAATAATGATTCGTTCTAACCTCCTAGATTTTCTAAGAACCTATGGCATGCCTTATTAAAGACAAAATAGGTAGAAGACTAATTAAGCAGACCAAATAGGAATGACGGCATGCCCAACTGCCAGAGCCAAGTAAGGGCTTGAAAAATGGCTCCTCTGCTATTTCAATTAATCAGTTGTATTTTGCTTAATTTTGTTTGACGTTGGCAGAGGAAACGTCCTCTGGGAGTATCTGTCCTTTGACCACTAATGCTTTAGTAATTCTTCCATCAGTAGGACCCATGATTGAAATAATCAAGTGTGTGTGTGAGAGAGAGAAAGAGAGAGAGAGAGTGTGTGGTGTGTGTGTGTGTGTGTGTGTGTGTGTGTGTGTGTGTGTGTGTGTGTGTGTGTGCACATTCAATTGGGCCAGTGTTTGTGAGCAGGTCCCTACACGTATGATTGTATTTTAGTCTACATACAGTGAATATATGCACCTGTACATACTTGAACAGCAGCGCAATGTGCGTCAGTCCCTCATTCATTCATTTCTTGTGCTTTCTTCATTTTTTTCCCCCTTCTGTAGACGAGTATGGAGGTTGATTGCAAAGCCCACACAACTGAGAGAGGAACCTGATTAACCTTACAGTGACTCCCAAAGCATGTGACCACTGCTGCTTCCCCTCCTCTGCAACCCATAGCCCAGAAAGGAGATGCTGAACTTAACCTCTGCTACCGTGATGAATTAACAATAGAACAATTCAATGCCCCAGTAATTACCAAACACTTTGGACACGGCAACATTTTTCAGCTCTGCCACACAGGTTTGTCGGTATTGGTGGCTTTCACCTGGAATCTTGGGGCTCTTTGCTCTTCCTAACTTTGTTTTCTCTGACACAGATTAGATCTGCCACCCCATTACAGATTCATTTTCCTAATTTTTCATGTCTGCGCCGCGCCCCATCTGCACAGGGCTGATAATTGTGGGGACCAGCCCTGGTGATTAACATCAGCAGAATTAATTACGCCCGCCATTAAGGCTCCAGGTTGCACACAATGATCAAGAGAAATTAACTTTCTCCCAGGCCCCTAAATCATCTCACCTTCAAGTGGAGTGATGGCAAAGAGACAGGCCCGGAGTCCTGGACCCCGCTCTGCACCTTCTTAACCAAACATGAGGTGCGCATCCCGCACCCGGCACTGCTTCCCACCAAGGAGATTATAGCTGTGGCTGATGGGTATCAATTACGCTACCTTATGTGGTGGGATGAGCGAGGGGTGTCCAGGGTCTGGTGACTAATGGACCTGGGTTAAAGCCACCCTGCAGCTGGAGACCAGGGAGCTGACTGTTTCTATGGCCAGGGAGCACCAGCCAGATGCTGAGGGGCTCAGTTCACCGGCCTGACACACACCGGTATATATCTGCACACCACATTTGACTGTGCACTCTGGAGTAGCGTGGCCATGTGATTGTAGGTTAGCCAGAAACTGATGAGGAAAAAGACTTTGTCGCCTTAGTCATGCAGTTAGTTTGTTTTCCTGTCAGGTATAAAACTTTATCTTAAAAAGAAGCCTGATTAGATGACATTGATTTAAAAGAATGCCTTGTTTCATACATTTTAAGATGTTATATTGTGGTTGTCTTGTAGCATGTACAGTAGGTGAGCATCTATAGATGAGTGTGGCTCCTCAGAGAGACAGAGTGATGTGTTTGTAAGCTATGCTAATGGAGCAGGCCCCATGCCCCCGCAGCAGGGAGAACAGTGGTAATGTCAGGAGGAGATAAGCAAATTGCGTCTGTATCATATTGACTTGTCAAGGTTAAGCAGTGTGAGCAGGGGGAGGAGTAAGAGGCAAAAACTCTCCATCCTTCTCACTCCCTCTTTCATTGACTACTGAAAAAGATGCATGAGAGGCAGGAAGAGAGGGCAAAGAAGTGAACAAGAAGAAGGTAGAGAGGTGGCTTTGCTTTGAAGCTCCAACCTCCAAGTCCTGTTGAGATAGCAATCACACAGAGCAGACAACAGACACGCGTTTGTATGGGGAGGGTTTGGCTCTCTGCTCTCGTTTAGACTGATTTGATTTAGCTCCACAGGATCTAATTAAGCTCAGACCCAAACCTCTTTGGAGTTTCAGCATCCATATTGTGAATGTCAGGCTTTTGAGAAATGGCCATGAGCGATCAAACCTGTGTATGTGTGTGTTTTTATGAACACACATCAAAGTGATAGAATAATGGCTGTCAATGGATATATGGTAATAAAATCTGACGATTGCTATGCATAAGGGGACATATAAATTTTAATGACAGCAAATGCAACGTGTAGTAAACATAATAACCAAAACAGTAACAATAATGGCTCTGCCAAGTTAACTTGCAGAAAAAAAAGTGAGAAATGCCGTGAAAAAAAAAGATCTACCAGCACTGCCCGAGGTTCATCCCATGGTGATTGTCACAGTGCTTCCCTTTCCTTCTAATTAGCTGTAGCAGTTTTGCTTGAATTCAGTGTATAATCCCCTGGATGAAGTGCAGTCAGCATCTTTCCTTTTCCTAAAAGCACGAGAGGTGCAGTATCATCAACTCCATCTTCGCTCCAACACTGCCTCTGGATGATTTAATAAGGTTAAAAGACTAGTCAGCAATTACCCCCCGCTCAGTGGAGGAAAACTCTGAAACACAATTGCATTACAGCTGTAGACAATTGCCAAACACTACATCCACAAAGAAAAACGGCTATCTCTGCCATTTATAAATCAAGCATTAAAGAGCTTTTTTAGTCACAAATATACCGATGGGTTTTGTTAACAGCTTCTTTTACTTATTTTTCTTTTCAGGGTGTGTTTGTGTATCTATCCCAGAGGCTTCTAATGGTCAGTGTGAGATAGTCCAGAAGGTGTCATTGAGTGACATTTACTGCCTCGGCTGTGGGGAAACAGGTAAGCAGAGCACACCATCTACAAAGTAGTCCCCTTTGACACCAGCACTCTACAAATCAGGGCTGAAGGGCACGCCAGAACAGGGGCACTGACACAGAGGTCCTTTAGAGTTCCAGCGTGGCCGAGGAATGTGGCAGTGTGAAGGCAGCTGGGGCAGAACAACCAGACGTCTGGGATTTGTCTAGCACCATGTTTGATTTTACTAACCTCAACATGAGACAACTCATAGGGGGATAGAAGTGTCTGGTCACTGCCTGTCCCACTAAACTAACTCCATACTTGCTTTCCAGTGATAAAAGTTTCCAACTGGGTTATCTTCTCCACCGCAAGACGCTTGAAAACAGCTCGTGGGGGGTATCGGGTCTATTGAAATTAGTCCTCCTAGTTGCACTTATTAGATAATACTTCCTGTATTAGTGGGGCAGCAGTGATAGCAGGCAGATTTACAGCTCTCTGCGGCAGGCAGCTCACTTTAACATGGGCCGTGTTAACTCTGCTCATTAAACAGAGGATGTCATCACTCCACGCCACCGCTGCATGTTACATGTCACAAATATCCTCCATAGGCCAGCCTCTGTCCACCTTCGTCCACAACATCCTCTAAATCTGTCATTGCCACCTGGACCAGGGTCCCACGTTTGACCACATTGCCCCGCTGCAGCTTTGTGCGTGCACATGTGGAGGGAGACACACAGGTGTTTGTGTGTGTGTGTGTGTGTGTGTGTGTGTGTGTGTGTGTGTGTGTGTGTGCGTGCATGTGTGTGTGGGTGTGTGTGAGCATTACACAACCCTTCCTCCACTCACTGTATGTGTGGACGGATGTGTGGGACAGCAGTCGGTCCATCCACATGGGGAGAGGTGTAGGCGTGACGCTCATTACAGACCCAACTCTGTACACAGGCCAGATAAGCAGAACAGGACAAGATAAGGAAGCACGGCTGGCTACAGCAAAGTGCAGCCAGATATTCTGATGCCACCACCAGATGAAACGGCATCCAGTCTCTGTTGTTCACCCATGAAAGCACTACTTTAATAAACTATTTGCTGCTGCATTTTAAACAAAGCAAGGAAACGCAACTTGAATGTTTGGTGAATAATGATGCTTTGCTCAATATATTTTTTTTTATACTGGAAGAAAAACCAATTCAAAAAAGATACAGGAAAATCCACACCAAATCAACACTTAAAACACAGAATTAGAAAAATACAGGTAATTCAATCAAAGTAATATTGAGATGGAGCACTAGAAGTTGTTGGGTCTTTGTAGTATAAATATTTGCTTAAGAAGAGAGAAAGGTGCTCATACCAATGGGCTTTCAGATTTGATTCAACCTCATGCTTAAGGCTCCCTCCAAAGTTCTGTCTAAGCATTGCATGTATTTTATTTTTCAAAGCTTCCTCGTACTTTTACATGAATCACAATTAGCATCAAAACCAGAACATATTATGCAATTAAATCTGTAAAAAACAAAGTAAGCCATCATCTATTTAAATGTATACTTGATTTTAAAAAGCAAATAAAAGTTTTATTATATTATTTGCTGAAAGTGAATACAAAGGTAGCACTTCACCAAGAGAACATTTGGGAATGTTTTATTTGTTTGTTTTTATCAGACTGTTCATTTTAATATTTTGCATCCACTCAGCAGCTGTTTGAGAGGTTTCCTGGAACACTTAGAGCCCTTTTTTCCCCCCATCTGTATACAATGATAGAAATGTTTTGTCCGAGACATGTTTATTGTGTATGCATTGTATGATGAAAATAGATCTCTATAAATTCTGAAAATGTGTTGAAATGCGCTGATAGTAATCATTTCTCTAACTGGATAAAAGGCCATTGAGGATTTGCCTGGGTCGACTTGCAAAATGACCCATGCCAGCACTGGCTATTATACTACATTAGTCATCGACTCCTGGGACCACGCAGGCCTTATGGTTATTTTTCTTTAAATGGAGCGTCATCCAATTCTAAACATTACACAAATGTGTTTATACGGCTGCCTGTGCACATAGCAATGTTTCTGTATGTGTGTGTGTATAAATATTTTCAGCTTTTGTGTGAGTGTGTACATGTATGCGTTCATGTAGGTGTGTTTATAAGTTGCATGTGCATGTCTGTGTCTGTAAACCAATATTGGATCACCAGGTGCGAAGGTCATAATTCAGCTGCTTCCTAGTGATGCAGATCGTGTTTACTGTAACCAAGTGGTGCCATTAGACATCATGTCTGCAGAAATTTAGCCGTTGCCTCTCATCCAATAGATTGCTCCTCTCATCATCAGCAGTGCAATCATTCTCAGTGAGAGTAAAGCACAGGGGAGGGAAGAGGAGCTGGCCCTCCAAGATGGATGTGTGTTATTGTTTGTGGGATGACAGTGTGTTTCAATCAGGTCCTCTGTGCTCTAATCCCAGGTAGAGCTCTTGAAGTGCTGAGTCAGTTACTGCCTCATCGATCCATCACAGTGGGTTAGTAGTGGGCAGGTGTACTCCCCGGCTCCCAGGAGACAGAGGAAACACCTGCCCTGCACTGCTCGGGACTTCATCATCCCGCCATTCCTTTGTCTGGTTCTGCCGGGAGCTCAACGTCGGGCCACAGAAAACTGTGAAAGCAGCACTTTTGTGGTCGTTTGTTGCCGGTACACAAAAATTAGAGGAAGGGAGAGATGGTTTTCCCTTGCCTCCCACACCTGCCCCCTCCCTTATTTCTCACCCAGGAAGAAGGGACATGCACTGAATGGACCGCACACAACTGCCTTGGAGCTGCACAGATCACAGCAGGCTCACGCCATTTAAACAGAGAGCAGGCATGCAAGGGAAAATGCAGTCCCCAAATCTTCATTTTATTAGACAATCCCTGAGTTATCAAAATGAATACTCTTTTACAATAGCTGTAGAGAAGGATGACTTTGGAAGTAGATTGAGAGAAAGCATAGTGGTTATTATTACATCTGAGAGCAGTGCACCAGCGAGGGGTGAGAGTCTATGTTTCTCCTGCTGCAGGCAGTCAATTAGTGCCAGAGGGAAACACAGCACTCCTCTGTTACTCTCCGCTGAGGAGCTGTAAATAAAGGTTTTTATTACACCACACTATCTGCGTCTCTTCTCTGGACATCAATAGGCCAATGCATTGGACTGTTTCCTAGCATAATCACTCCTCCTCTTTCTCACTAAAAGCAAGAGGGAAGGTCACAATTACTGGCTTAAAAGATACAGAAATGCTCACATTCTTGGACTGATTGCTATTTTTATACTGACTTTAGCAACCAAGTTTGACACAAACACCTTGGATCTTATCAATGCATTATTCATTTGGAAAAGGATTGACAAACCAAACAACCTAACACACTTTATTGCTCCCACAGAGCATTTGGAGGAAACCTGCAATTATCTGTCCGTATACAGGAGAAGGAGAAAACCACTCCAAGCCCATCCTGACCTGTAGCTCGTTTAAAAAGGATTTGTCCTGGCCTGTCTGACAGTATCAATACACAGTGTGATGGCCACCATGTATCAGACTAAAAGAATCAGTCAATACTAAAAAGCAGACGAAGTGCAAAGATGCTCAAAGATATATGAAAACAGTGCATCCGACTCCCTAAGCGGCTCAAGCAAAACACATAAGACTGAATATGGATAGAAAAAGTTATTTTTGCTACCTTATACGAATTATAGAGACACTACATTGAAAGACATGCAATGATCTTTATAATACTAAACATTATAAAACACTAGATATACTTACAGCTCATTGGGTATTTTTTTTTAATTTTAAAGATGCAGTTCAATGTTAATACACATAATACATTCTTTGACACTAGACAGACAGTAAAGAAACACACACACACACACACACACACACACACACACACACACACACACACACACACACACACACACACATTCACACACATTTTACTGAATGCTTTACTCACTAAATATAATGTGCTTATATGTTAATACCTACAAGAATTTAATTATTTATTTAGTCCAAGACCATGCTTAGACATTTTTGTCAATTTTCATCACTCATCATGCCAAAATTTAGAAGCATTATTACCACAAATTTGGTTTAACTGTATTTAAAATATGTTTGTATTCACTGGGCTCATCAATCTGTAAACAGCAGACATGTATTTAGGATACCACTGATTGAGATTTATTTTTTTTAATTTACCTGATAGATGCCACATATACTATGATCTTGGACAATAATTATGCTGTAGTCAGATAAGAATACGTGTATACTTCTATAGAAAATACAGAATTATCCCAATAAAAATAGGGGTTTTGTAATATCTATATACATCATATTTTATATATATATATTGTGCTGCAAAACTCCTGGTTCCTGGGTAAGGTAGAAAACATATAATTATTGTTTTGGTATGTTTTTGTTTAAAAAGCACATGAAAGCCAACGCTTACTGTACATACACATTTCAGTGACAGGGAGAAGCAAGGCCACTGTAACCAACTCTAGCTCCTGTAAATTGAATGCAGTTTCTATTTATATTTGGTGTGATTTACACCCAATTTCCTCCATGCAAGTGAACAGGAAACAGATGCTAGGAATTGTTCTTTCCCTAAATTCCTCTGAGAGAGATTCTAGTCAACACCGACGTGTGAGATTGGCTTTGTACTTGCATGCGAAAAGGTAGTAGACAGTGACTAAATTGACTCCCTGGTTTCCCTGTTCTGAATCTCCATTTCCTCAGAGTTTCCACTTGCGTATGTCCGTCTGCAAAAATCCAAGTTATGGCAGGCAGGCAGGTTTCCCTAATGGAGTCATGGAGCCATGTCTACGCTTTCTCAGGACAAGGTCAACCTTAACACCCCAGGCACAACAGGCAGTGAGGGTTGGGGTTTGTGAGGGACATTAAGATCATAAAAATATTTCAGTGACAAATGATGAAGACAAGGTAAACACAAATGACTTGTGATGCTAAAAAAGGAAATCAAACTAGTTGCAATAAATATTATTATCTCCTGCAAATAATCTAAAAATTACAAATGAAGGCTTTAAATAAATCAATAATTTTTCAGCAGCCTCCCTAACAAAGTATATTTTAACAGCTAATAGGCCAGTAATAAAAATGTGTTCCCCATAATTACATTAATTAAGGAAACAAATAGAAACAAATATAATTAAGGTATTGAGATGATTGCAGATAATCAAGCAGCCAGACATGTGACACAAGGGGAAAATAATAATTTAATATCGAGGAATATTGTTTGACATTTACAAGGTGATGTGATTTGAAAATAAAAGGCCCATCTTTTCATGGACCATAGTGCCATCTAGAGGATGCAGAAAATGGAAGGCGAATCAGCCACAATATGGCCATTATTTGAGGGCATACCTTGTTAGTGTAGTTATTTGCTTTGTGCAAATTGCAAGGCTTGTGTTTGGTTATATGTTAGTTCAGTGAACCCAGGAAAAGATAATTTTTGTGTTAGTCAGGGTGGATTAGATGGATTTAGTGGAGAGGAAACCCTGCAGGCTTAGCAGTTATTTTATGTCTGATCCTTTCACTATTGCAGCATTATGATATGGTGCCACCTACTGTTGGATCACCTCCTCTTTGTGCTGAAGAACACCCATCAGAGCAGCAATTCTATTTATACAATTAAATTAAAGAGATACAAAGGTCAAAAGACTATGCAATGTGATAAGTGTGTGTGTTTATATGTGCTTGTGTGTGTTTCTGTACTCTGTATTTTCACCCTTGCCACCTGATAAGAATAAAAGGGGGAAAGGTTATATTCATGTCATCCCTCACCTCACAGATGATTTGCAGCCACTGGCTCTTCCCTCACAAAGATTTACTGTACATGAAATTTTTGCTGACATGGTACTCTTCGGCCGCTGCGTCTCAGATATATGGCAAACCATAATTTGGAGGTGTAAAATGGGTATAAAACCTGTATTAATTATTTAATCGTGGTTCTAAGTGCTGCCTTTTAGTCCACACCAGGATGTCATCCCCCTCTATTTCAGGGGGTCGTTATATCACTCATTTGTCACCGAAAAAATTACAATCAAGACTGAGATTGTATGAATAGTTGTATGGTAAATCAGAGCAAACCAAGACTTTTTTATGGGTGTCATTAACTGTTACTTTTATTAATTTTTTACCCCATTTCATGTAAATGAACTGCTAATTTCATTTAAATATGAGTTCTATAGCGCTGGACCTAATTGAAGGCCTACTGGCATACGTAGCAGTGATAAATACCCCAAACCACAGTGATAAAACAGAAGCTGATACATCAGAAATAAAAACGTGTTTCACTGGTTTCCAGAAATGCCATATGGAAGGACAAAGCAGCCAGTGCACAGAATAGAAACGTCCGTGGCAGGTAGCAGTGTGTGGGACCTGTGATATATCTTTGTGTCAGGGGGCAGTTAGCTACAAAGACTGAGGGGTGTGATCAACAACCAAACAAACATGTTGTCCTGAGGTTGGGGCGAGGAGGTGTACACAGAGCATCCATCAAACCACATCTGTGAGGGGCTGATACTGTACTGCTTGCTCTCACTACACTCAGCTCAGCTCCTCCTGGCAAATCTCAGATGTAGACTTTCGGTTATGAGATTTTTTATCAGGCCTGTAGCGATGGTGATTTCTGGACATTTGTTTACTGTGGTCTGTTTGGAATATGATGATGAGCTGACATGTAACACAAAATAAGGTACAACTTCCCCTGCTGGTAAGTTACATATAGGTTACATACTTCATTGTAGTGTTTATTGACATTAATGAATACCATGAGCCAAATACACGTGTTAATGATAAGTTATTCTCAATGTTACAAGTGTATGCAGTTTGTTGTTTTTTGTTATGGTTCTTAAACATAAACAGTGGTGGACATATTCAGTAAAGGTGGAATCAGAAAATTAGACACATACACTACGCTCTTCCTAAAGATGGACAGGACTTACAACTCACAGTGGTAGAAGAAGTATTCTGGACCAGTAGCCATATCACAATTTGGAAATACTTAGTGAAAGTCCTTCATTCAAAATGTTATAAATACATCAGCAAAATATACTTAAAGTATCAGAAGTAAAAGTATTCATAATGCAGACAGAATGGCTCCTGCAGTGTGATTTATTACACTATTATTGCGATTTATGACATTATCTGATTATTATTACTGAATGCATTAATGTCTATTCAGCATTTTTATGCTGCATTTTGTCAAGATAGAGTTAATTCTAGGTAGTTTGTTACGTAGCAAGACATTCTATAAGCATATGAAATGCAAAGCATCCTATGGTTTGCATGTAATATATTAATGTATTTATTATTCAGTATACAGCAGCTATACATAGCTTTATAGCTGTTACATAACTATTGTGTAGTAAAATATATTGTTAAAATTAGTGTTTTCAGTCCAGGGGAACAGCAGGAAGTTGTCGAAGGTGCAACATTATGATAATACAGGAGGGAAATATCAGCTACCAAAGCTGCAGTATCATGCCCATTAGAGAAAAGAGTGTTCTTTGCATGACTACACTATGCACTCTAATGCTTGAAAAAAAGCATCAAACTACCATGAAATTTGGACAATACCTCAACCATCTGCTCTACTTCACCCACAGTGGCTTACACAGGCTTTAGAAGTGTAACATTGCTGAACAGGCATCCACTGCAGATATACAGATAATATACAGCCCTTCATTGTCAGCAATGCCATCACTGTCCTCAAAAATGGGATCAGTTTTTTAGAGAGGAAGGTTATTCACACATGGCAGGACATTAGAAAGATCAATTAAATAATACAAAATAGGATATTACTGCTTACAATAATGTCCCCTAACTAAGTCTACTGCGTATGCACTGAAGTATAAATAATGTTACCAATTCCTCACTCTCATTAGAGGTTTAATTAAGGAAGAAACGTCCTGTAAAAAGTGTAAATTGGGTGTCGGGGAAATTTAGGAAATAAGAGGAACAGATCAAATACAGTAACTGCAGTAGAATGAAAGGATCCAAACATAGACTGTCTCTTGAATTTGAACTATGGTCTGATCATAAATACTCATCATTAATAGTGTCAGAAAAAGATTACCCTTTTTATTGGGGCTGTATTTTCTTCACACACTACAATAAAGTTAATGACAGACATTGTCTAAACCATAAAACAGTCATATATTTGGAGATGCTGGTCAGCTTCAACAAGGCTCAGTAGCATCTGGCTCATAGATCATACTTGCCCAATCAAGTATTCTTTGTCAGAGAGATCTAACTTGAACTGAAAACACAGATGTACTGTGTGTCATGTATCCACAATTACAGCTGAATACAATTTGAATATCAGCCTTAAATTATGTCAATATACTGTACAGAATGAACTTGTTAATGAATGTTAACAATGAATGCTATGGTCGTTTTATGCAGTTTTCCTGTCTGAGGTACATTTTATTATGATTTTGAGTCTTCTGTGTCTATCTACCCTCTTATTTCTGTAAGCTGCATTACCTTGAACACTCCCAAATACTAATAATGATTGCTTTATTAAAACCTCCTGTCAGCCGTGTCAGTTACATTGAGTGATTATGTTATGTGGCAAGGAGTTTAATTACAAAAATCACACTGGCATATGTCAAACTCTTGAAGAATTGCATTAAGAAACAGAACCATTATGGCTCAATTTATGCTTGATGTGGTTACTGCAGCACCCATAGTAACATGGTAACACAGTGCATGATGATGGTGTGCAGCTGCTACAGTATACACATTGTGGTCCCTTTGCACTGCAGGTCAGCTGGGTTTGGAAATTAGATTAATTGCAGATTTGTGAGAGAATTTACAACAATAAAATGCAAAAGGACCATGTCTTAAGAGCTTTAGTGTTTACATGTCAATACATACGTGCATATTTCTACAGGCTGGATTATTGAATCACATCACCACAAATTAGGTGTTGCGCAGGAATGCTGGTTGCACTAAACTTTATGGGGACTTTGAGGCCCCACTGTACATACACACAGCAAATGTTTTGCTCTAATGCTCCTAAACAGGTTAACTAAGCCATATAGCAAGATCACTTGTTTTAGTCAGGCTAGCAAGACATGCTGTTTTTTAGTAACACACGACAGCTGTACATGTCCCATACTAACTGATACATCCAAATAAATCTGTTTAAATGCTAAATAAGACCTTACTTTTAGGCTTTAGCCAATTTTTGCTCTCCTGCTATGGCACATTTGATATCCTATACTTTATCAATATTCACGTTTATATTTTTATTTTAGCTTGACAATAAACCTCACAAAGATCATTCAGATTGAATTTTTATTGTATTTATGCACCTTAATTAGAAAACATCCAGTTACAGCTGCTGTTCTTCAATTACAATTACCTAAAATGTATACTAACACAGGAAAAAATCACAGGGCCATGTATTTGAATCCTCACCCAACAGTCTCAACTATTAAACATTGAGCTTCACCAAATTGTAGGTTAGGCTACTTCAGATCTATAGTAGGGCTATTACTACACTATTGGTATGGCTACTGATTGTATTCACGTCTACCCAAACAATTCAGGGAGTTGAATGAGGATTGTTCTACTATGTCGTGTTCCCTCTTTAACCAGTAGATGGCGCAAATTATCTTTATCTTTTTCTTTGCATTAAACCAGACGGCAAAAAAAAAAAAAAAAAAAGGGACACCGTGTACTAAAATAACTTATACTCTCAGAAGACACATAGACATAGACATATAAGTATGTATGATCATTAATAAACGTGTGTTACAATCTAATATATGCTGTCAATGGTTGTAATGGACTGACAACCAGACCATGTCCTCGTCACGTGATCCACTCAGCTCT